>NC_000076.6:47113042-48313042 GCF_000001635.26 Mus musculus | reverse complement strand
TTTAGAATGTTCTTTTTTTACAAGTCCTGTAAATGTATTAACAGTGAAATTTCAAGTGTCTTTCATTTGCAAGTTACATTTTTTGGAACTTTTATTGGCTCCCCTATCAGCATTAATTGGACAAATACATGTTATCATTTTAACTACACATTTTGCATATTTGTTTAGAAATTTCTAGAATAAATAATGCATATGAATAAATACTTCCTAGAGTTATTATCACAATGTTTCCCAAAGTTAGCTTCTTTACATAATGCTGTTGGATCTTTTCTCCAACATTTCATTAGAAATTGATAATATTTGTTCTTTCCTTTAGTTATTTTCATGAACACATTTCAATATAGGCTTGTTTGTATTATCATTTGCTAGATATTTGTGCCAATGAAATGCAAACATCGTATTTATACACCAACTATCACTAAAATATGTTTATTTGTAATGTGTTTCATTCCTATATATTGGTAAGTTAAATTTTCATTTTCTTGTTAGATTCCATGCATCTGTATACAGGAAACTATTTATCAGTGCTATCCTAAATTATAACATCCTCATTCGGGTTCAAAATTATGTTTCTTAAAATTAAGTTTCCACAAATTATATTTCTTCAATTAGTAAAGAATTACTGTTATCTATTTTACCTCATTGTATTAATTCTTCTTCTTCTTCTTCTTCTTCTTCTTCTTCTTCTTCTTCTTCTTCTTCTTCTTCTTCTTCTTCTCCTTCTCCTTCTCCTTCTCCTTCTCCTTCTCCTTCTCCTTCTCCTTCTCCTTCTCCTTCTCCTTCTCCTTCTCCTTCTCCTTCTCCTTCTCCTTCTCCTTCTCCTTCTTCTCCTTCTTCTCCTTCTTCTCCTTCTTCTCCTTCTCCTTCCCCTTCTCCTTCTCCTTCTCCTTCTGCTTCTTCTCCTCCTCCTCCTCCTCCTCCTCCTCCTTCTCCTCCTCCTCCTCCTCCTCCTCCTCCTCCTCCTCCTCCTCCTCCTTCTTCTTCTTCTTCTTCTTCTTCTTCTTCTTTTTTTTTTTTTTTTAGAAATTTTTAGAGGGTAATTTATGCTTTGATTTACCACAGTCTGCTTTAGAACTTCTCTGGATGTCTTGCAATTTAAGAGTATTTTAAATTTCAATTCAATCTCTTTTTTGCTTTCTTCTACACCATATTTTTTATTTTGTTGGAAGGAGTCAGGGACAGCTTTTTAAAGACAGTCAATTGAGACAAAAGTATAAGTTGCCTATTTTTCAGAAATTAGTATTGTTGGGTTTTCTCTGATGTATGCGTTTGATAAGCAAACTTGAGTCTTTGGCAAGAGAACTATGCACTCTATACTACTTCCCCCACTTGCTCATAAACTTATTGTTATTATATATACATGTTTTAATTCCACGTACATTTATCTACATTTATGTTTAGATACATAGATATTTATGACATTACTCAAGTTTGCATTTTCTTACTTGAACAAGGGAGAAGGACACCATTAATGAGATTTCTAGTCTGTTTATGATGGTGATAAGTTATATTGTTAGGGAATTTCTATTTTTTGTATGTGCACATGTAAGCTCACACAAGCACCTGCATGTCCATATGTGTTAATGTAGTCTACCCATGCTGCAGTATACAAGTGAATGTCAGAGAACAACCTCACAGGGTGTCTGTCTCATGCTATCCCCCTTGCTTAAGGTGGGGTTTCTTTGATGTTTTTCATTGTGTGTTTGCATAGTCAACACTAGCTTGCTTATCATCTTTCAGTGAGTCTTTTGTCATCACTCCTCAGTATTGGAGCATTGAAAATACAGACATGACTTACTGTGCTAGATATATTGTGCCACCCGACTTCTTCTACCCCATGCATTCATGCTTATGTATCTTAAAGGAATTTTTATCAAGTATAGCCTTTCAAAATTTCTGTTGTTTCTACACTACATATGTTAGTTTTCTGCTTTTTCCAACAAATTCCTTGAGAGGTCTGTGATCAGTCTGCACTCATTACATTGAAAATTGTATTTCTGTTGTATCTTGTTGATACCTTGAATATTTTTACTTCATTTACATTCTCTGATGTTATATTATGATATAATTGATGACAGTTTAGTCTATTGTGCTTGAGATTCACTGAACTTAAATTTCAAATGTGTTAGCATATTGAGAGAAAAATAAACAAGTATGATTTTTAAACACTACTTAAATAAAAGAATTGTGATGAAATGACTCCTAATGATAGTCTATTAAATTCAAGGATTGCTGCTTATCTCAAACATCACCACACCTTCCTCCTACAGGAGATAGAAACAAATATAGAGACATCCAACAAGAGAAAGACCTTAGAACACACTGCTTTAAATGAGATGTTACATTTAAACTATTCCACCAGAGCTCAAGGAACCCAGCTGAAAAGGAGGCAGAAAGAGTATAAGAGACAGAGGGAATAGAGAACCCAGGGTAAACAAGGGCTTCTAAAGCAACTGAGCAACTATAGCTTTGAGTTAATATTTTTATGGGACTCCTGAATGAGAGAATGAGTGGGTATCTGATTCTTGTGTCTTTTGGGGGGATCCTTCACTTGTCCCGACATGCTTCCTTTGTTCAGATAAAAATTTGTTTGTATGTTTATTGGTTATCTCTTAGAAGCATCTCCCTTTCTCATTACAAAGACAAATGGAGTGAACTGAGATAGGATCAGGGGTCAGGAGGAACTAGAAGGAGTAGGAGAATGGGAAATTGTAATCAGATTACATTATATGGAAAATAATTGTTTTCAGTAAAAATGGGAATACTTCTTTGGCCTTTACCCTTGTCTCTTCCTTCCTAAAATAATAACAAATAAACATTTACAGTGTATTAAATTTATTTTTGTGTCTTCTTACTTAATCTTTCCAACAGTATGCCTGTTAGTTATTATTAAGCTGTGGATATTTTAATAATTGGCTTTGGTTTTTAAAATGTTGTCATATAACCTTTAACTGAACCACCAATTTTGTTTAATATATAGAAGTTTACCTTAATATCTATCAAACTTTTACATGACCTTTCTCTTGACTTATTAAATTTAATAATAAATTTTCATCATTTTCATCCTGTAATATATTAGAATATTAATCATAATTATTATAAAATTCCAGTAATAACTACAACTTCTGTGTGATATAGCTGGAAGTCTCTCAATTTTTTCTTTTTCTACTTTTAAGTTCTAAAATTTCAACTGCTGATATGGAAAAAATGAAAATTATTTGGCAGCCAAACACAAAGATATGTTTTTGGGACGTTTATATCTGAGGGAGGGCTCCTTTGTCTTATAGTGTAGAAAAGAATAGGAAAGGTCATTTTGATGAGATTGAAGATATCTTTATGCTTCATGCTCCTGGTGTATTTCCTGATAGCTTTTACTTATAGGTCAGTGTTTCATTCTGAAGGCCTACTCTCTTGTAGGACAGTTGTAGAGAGAATATCTTATCTATTGTATGGATACATCACTTGTGAATTAAAAACCTATAGGTTTTTATTTATTTTATAATAAATAAGAGGTGGGGCATCTAGGAGGAAGGAAGAATTATGGAATAGAATAAAGCATTAGAAGATTCATCCTGGAAGATATGAGGAGACAAATGCATGAGCACAAGTAAACACCTATGTGTCAGAACATAGATTGAAATAAATTGATTATCTTAAGCTATGATTCTAGTCAGAGAACATCTTAGCTATATGGCCAAGATATTTATAAATATATTTTAAGTATGAGTTTTATTTCTGGGAGCATGGGGATCTTATTTCTGGGAGGTAGAACCAACTTCTATAAACAATACAAATGTAATAATTTACTTTGCTATTCAGGTACTGGAAGAACACTCAATACCTTTGTCCTACTTTTCTTCTTAAAATATTTATGAATATTTTCTCAAATGTTCAGAAAAACTGCTAAAAATTTTAATACAGATTCCACAATTTTTCTTTATACTTTATATGTGTTAGTACCTATAGAATTAAGAATTCATAAATGTGGTAAAATTGCTACATTTAGTAAAATTTACATGCAGAAAAAAATGAGAAATTAAACTCAAACAACCATAATAGATCATTCTGATAACAACTTTTCTTATTATATAGGATACAATGAGCAAACACCATCTAAGTAGAATCAGTAATGCATTAATTCTGGACTTCAAATGAAGATTCAAAATGAATGTTGATGGACAGTTCAATCAGAAAAATGCTTGCTGCCCTCTGGGAAAATATGTCAATAAAGATGGTGGTGTTAATGTGTGGTTACAATTACAATGAGACATATATATGCAGTCTCTTTCAGAATCCCTTTACAATAATTGGCAAGTTCCAACTTCAAGGCAAATAAAAAAAAAAAAAAACCAACAACGTTACCTGAGGAACAAACACCTAGGTTGATATATGACTTCCACATATATATGCACCACACAAGCATATCACTTGCAGATACACACACACAGACAGATACATAAATATATTGATAGATAGATGACGGATGGATAGATAGAATCTCAAGGTGAAAGAAAGTTTAGAGATGAGTATATGGCATACCACATGGGTTTGGTTATCTATTTTGCAATTGTTCTTTAATGGATCAAGAAAAGGACCTAGTATATATTTTAGGATGCCCTAATACAAGTGAAGAAACAGTTTATAAGTTGCAATTTATTTGTAGAACCATATATATATACATGGTTCTACATATACATATATACATACATACATACATACATACATACATACACACACACACACACACACACACACACACACACACACACTCACACACACACACACATATATATATATATAAGACAGGGTCTATGTAGCCCTGGCTGTCCTGAAACTCACTCTGTAGACCAGGCTGGCCTCGAACTCAGAAATCTGCCTGCTTCTGCCTCCCAAGTGCTAAGATTAAAGGTGTACACCACCACTGCCCAGCTTTCTGAAGAGATTTTTCAGAACAATTCTTATACTATATTAAGTTTATAGGCAGATAGACAAAAATTAATCCCAATTTTCTATAGGAAAAGGGAAAGAAATTTGATATTTTAAAAAGGTAATGGATGGAAAGTTAGACTTTTGATAAGAATTCCTTTCCATATGTGTCCTTCTTTCTTCAATCACACTGGTCAGAGTGACATGGATGTCCACAATGCTTTCCAATGGTTCATTATATTTGTTTTCCAGCTATTTATATATCTTATCAAAGTAGTTGCCACACCCCCATAGAATGCATAACTAAGAGAAGATAACTTCAGTTGTGTGCTGTTAGTATTGATGACTTTGCATATTTGACTTTAAGGATTTTATAGGAGTAATTGGTTTTTGAAAAAGTAAACATTGACTATTTATATCTTAGCATATTAAGAATTATGAAGTGTTTTGTAGATGGATGCATTAAGATAATTAAAATATTAGAAAGAATGAATATATTCATGATTCTAAAAGGTGGGCAATAGTTTCTAGAGGCCACATACAGAACAATATTGCCAAGGTTTACTTGTATATTCTTCTAAATCAAAATATTTTGAGTGTTTTTTTCCTCAAATATGATTCAACCAAAGGATGAGAGCATTATGACAATAACAACAATTAACCTACTTGTATATCTTATACATTTATAATTTTTTAGGAGTATATATAATATATATGTGTGTGTTTGTGTGTGTGTGTGTGTCTTGATCTTGTTATATCTAGAAGACAATATTTCTTTGGTGTCCTATCTTTAAAAAAGCATATATGTACCAAAAATAAAATTTAAGAGTGAAGCAAAAATCTAAGAAATGATAAATACAGTCTTGAAAATGAATATTTATTATTTATTATAGCATCCTGTGCATGGATAATAGATATTTATACTATTATGTAATTTCATGCTGAATTTCTCAGATTGAAAACTATTGGTAGGTCAAGACAGAATTGTCTATTAGTCTAAAAATCATCTATTCCTTAAGAATTTGATAATGAATACCATTTCATACTTTTAAAACATCTTCAGTAATACAATTTACATCATTTGAAAGAATGTCTCTCATAGCTCCTCATATCTCTGTGAACACAGTGCTCACCCAACTTGTCTAGTTTTTGTTTTCAATAACCATTAATTTCTAGCTTAGTGCTATTCATATGTCATATACTATAATTTGCTCATTAGCTGTAAGCATGCTTTAGTAGAAAAATGTCATGTTAGGGGTTACGGAAGTGTATTGTCTTGAAGTTTTGGTTTTGCAAAAATGTAGGCAATGTGAAAGGTAAGCCCTAGCTTGAGAAAATGGATCTCCAATGAGCAAGCTGTGAGATTTACTTCCAGGCAGCATGTCTTGGCCCATATTCATTTATTGATGTATCAGATGTGAGCAAGTGACCTCCCTCTCCTTTCATCTTGGTTGATCCAGTGCTGAATATATTCTTTCCTTGCCAAGGTAAACTATACCCTCAGACAATGAGTCAAAATAAACCTTCTAACCCATCAGTTGCTTCCTTGCAGGTGTTTGGTTAGAATAATAAGAAAATTTATTAAACCATTATACTTATGAACTTCTTTTCATAAACTTGTAGGTAAAAAGGACCCAGCCAAAATTTGAGGAAAAGAGGATATTCAACATATTCAGCCAACTTTTCCTTGAAATAACGGTGTTTCCGTTTTGAATCCATCTTATTTTTCCATAAGTCCCTTTTCACTTGCATATCTATCTTGTGATTACAGAGCACTAATCATATATGATATATAGGCAGTATTTACAAACAGGACATGATATTAACATTCAGCAGTGTCCAGTATTCTTAGACTTTTAGTAGGAAGATCTAAATTCAAATTCTTAAACTTCTGATTATTAATTAATCTCTAAGAGTTTTTTAAATACATTTTCAGATTTGAGTTCATCATCATAATCATTTTCTTCTACTTTTGTTCATTTCTGAATACTCATAAAAATATGATTTTGGTGTTCTTTTTTTCTCTAGATTTCTTACACTTATTTTATAAAATTTGATCTAAATCATGTATATTCAAGTGGTTATGGAATTTACAGAAGAAAGACCATATTAAAGCATATGAAACCTCAAATTTTTGATAGCTATATGAAATTGGTAAAATTCTAAGCACAAATAATTTCATCAATAATTTTTATTCCATTAGTTAAACAAAAATGCATATGTCTTGGAATTCTCATGTGAACATAGACCCATGTACCAGATAAAGACTACTATTGTAGTAATTTTCCTTAATTTTATTTTGATGGAAACAATCCATTATGAAAATAAAAGTATTAAGCTTTCTCCTTTAGTATATGAACTTCCCAGAGTACTTCCCTTTTATACTGTTTTTGAAAGATATACGTATTCTAAACTTTTAGTTAATTTTTAAGAGATAAAATAGTACTACTAACTCTAATCCCCAAGTCATAATTTGTATTTTAAAACTCATTTATTCACAGCTATGTTGAATATAACAATTTGCATATGTATTTGATTATAAATTTAATATTAATATAATACAAATTATGCAAATATATATGCAATTTGAATATACTTTGTAAGTTAATACTCATTTACTCATACTATTTAGAATATAACAAGTAAATGTAAGAAATTATAGAAAACAAAAAGCATATTGGCAAAATGTAATTGATGTGTTTTAATAAATAGTTATGAATTTGAAAATCTGCAGTGGAAACTATATGAACATACTAAGCTAAATTACTTTTAATGCATTTTGTATTTTATTGTTTAGATCATAATTATTTTGATGGTAGAGTGACAAAAAGCAGAACTAAACTGTATGATTTTATAAAAAATATTTCATGTAGAATGGCAACTATTAATCAGAAAAATTAAGTAGTAAAACTTAAAAGAAGTAATGTTATAATTTCATCTTTTTCTCACTTTCTAATCCGAAGCTTTAGTTGTTGTTCTTTGACAAATCTATGAAGATATTGGTCTCTTGCTCTCTTGCTCTTACTCCTTTACTCCCCTTACTCTCCTCTCTCTTCCTCTCTCCCTCTTAATCTCTATCCTTTCCTCTCTCTCTCTTCCCCCTTCTCTCTTCTTGGCCATGGTCAGTGTCTCTCTCTCTCTCTCTTTCCACCTTCTCTCTGTCCCCTGCCTTTTTATAATAAAGCTCTAAATCTAAATCCATAGACAAATAAAATAAAATAAAATAAAAAATAAAATAAAATAAAAGAGGATATTGGTAATGAAGTTTCTGCATTTACCTAGTAACTTCACGCTAGCTTTATTTTATTAACCATGAAAATGTTGTAGAGTCACAATTGAGAGAGTACTAAGCAATAGGGATTGCAATAGTATGTAAGACTTTCAAATTGTGTTTCATATAATTTATATATTATATGTATAATGATTAAATTAGTTTTCCAATTTAAATATATTTTATTGTATTTTCCCTTTCCCCAAGATATGCCCAATCTTGTCCCCTTGTATCTACCCACCTGACTTTAAATTATTTGCCAATAAACAATAAAAACTTAGAAATAACACCCAAAACTATGATTAAAAAACACATTAAAAACCACCAAAGTGAACCAAATAATAGCACACACACACACACACACACACACACACACACACACACATACACACACACCACACACACACACATACACACACACACACATACACACACACCACACACACACACACACACACACACACACACACACAGAATCCAAGTATATTATGGTCAACTACCCCTGAAGATAAGGCCTACCCTGCCGTGCTTGCTAAATCCGGTCACTATATTGGAGAAAACTGATTTTCCTTCTCCTAGAATGTAAAAGTGACATATCAGATGTTAACAGTTATCCTAGTGGGTAGGATTTAATTAATTAATTAACTGATTAATTAATTCCTCCTTTGTTTAAATATAACAAAAATATTATAAGGTATAACAACAAAAAATTGTATCAAATTTGGGGAAGACAAACAAACAGAATGGAAAGAGTTCATGAGGCACAACCTTCAAGACAAAGACAAACTCCTTTGCACACTCAGAAATTTAGAGAAATTTTAATCCAGCAACCTGGCTACTCTGGCAATGGAAGACACCCAATGTTCTTCTAGGTCTACATGATTCAGGTAGAATGCAGACATGCTGTAGATTACAGTATGATCTGACTGAAGTACAGACATGCCCTTAGTACACACTTTCAATACCTAAGATAAAGTTAGTTTGTGGAAGGAAGCAAATATGTTTGTAAGTGACATCAAAGTGATGGGCATACAAAGTGATTAATCAGAGAAAGATTTTACAGAATGAGTCAGAGATAGGATACACTCAAATCACATAAGGACAGCACAGAAAAGACACTATTTAAGAGAAGTACAGGGTGAGAGGATTTGGTGATCATGTGTCTAAATGACAATTTTAGAGGAACAGATTTACAAAGATAGATTGTGAAAAAATGACCTAGATACCAGTGAAGACAAGATATGCCAGAGAATGAGATAGAGTCATTTTGCCTAAGTTACTATGAGGCCAAGAATAACAATTCAGTCAAACCCAAGAGAAGCCAGACTGAGTAAACCAGTTTGGAAGATTAGATTATACAGAGGTTATGGCCTTGTAGGGTCAGACCTAGGCATAAGGATAGTTAGAACAGAGTTAGCATATCTTGGGTAAGCTTCTTATCTCACCCCCTTATCTGAGGAAATAAAACACATTTACACAGATATCCAATTAAAACACTAAAATGGAAGCCAAAAGATAAGCTCAGAGGTCCTAGTCCAGCTCCTTTAAAGCACTGTTCATATAGTTTTAGTTTCAGTGAGTTCATATGAGCTTTGCTTATGTTGATTTCAAAGGCCTTGTTTTCTTGGTGGTGTCTATTTTTCCTGGCTCTTATACTCTTTCTGTGTATTCTTCCATAGGGTACTCTGAGTTCTGAGTGTAGGGAATTAATGTAAACATCCCATTTATCTACTGGGTATTCCATGGTCTCTCAGTCTCTCACACTGTATAATTGCAGTCTGTGGAATTCCATGTTTGTTCCCTTAAGGTACAGCGGGAAACTTCTTTTTTGATAAGGGAGCAAGGCTATGTAGGAGTATTCCAGAATACCATTAAAACTCACTTCATTTATTACTAAGTCATTTTTTCTTTCTTTATTCTTTTTAATCAATATTGTTTGGTTTTACCCTAGGTCCCTCAGCTATCTAGTCTCAAGTACTTGGTCACCCAAAAAGTACTGAATATGGGTATTACCTCATGAAGTGGGCTTCCTGTTAAATCTGTTATTGGTTAGTTACTTCTAGAGCTTCATGCCTCCATTGTCCTAGCATATTCTCTAGGCAGTACACTATCATAAATAAAGTGAGTTTGACTGAACTGTGTTTATTCTTCAGCTTTTAGATTCATGGAGAGTATGTTCTTTACCCAAGGTATTTACCCAAGAATTTAAGGGTAAATGCTCTATGGGGATCACCAGCTTGACATCTTCATTTTCAAGTAGTTCTGTAGGTGTTTTCTTCAACAATTGTGTCTGTCAGTTTGTGTAGAGCAATCTATAAACTAGGCAAAAACCTGTGTTTCCATATTTCTGTGGGGCATCTTTGACCAACCATAAAATTAGATGTAACCCATTGTGCAAGAACTGGACGTTTCACTTGGTGACAAGAGCTGTTCATTTTAGACTCAGTCTTCTCTGTTACTTGGAGGTTTCATTTTGATGGACTCGTGTATTTTAATAAGTTTTTATTGTATTAAGTTTACATAATACTCCCAAAAATGCTTCCTAATTTTTGCTGTCTCTCCTGTATTTCAAGAAACCTCTTTTAACTTTCTCAACTCTACTTGATTCTGTATTCCAGCCTCCTACTATCAACCCATAGCTATCTGTTCTATTTTATCTAACAAGATCTGTGTGTTCTTTCTAGACCCCTTTTCCATATCTACACTCTGTGGTCCTATAGATTATAGCTTGATTATGGATGCCTTCATAGCTACTACTCCAGGTAAATGAATACATACCATATTTGTATTTCTGACTCACCAATAGTTTTTAATAATGAGGTATATTTCTCTAAGCATATTGGGGGAATGTTCATAATTCATCCATACCCAGGAAAATATTTTGTGCTATCATTTAAAATGTAGGGATAATATTATTTAAATGGTACAAACATGCTTGCAAATAAAAAGGCTATTTGTTATTTTAAAAGTATTCTCTATTGGCCACTTGGAATCATAACTAAAGTCTTTAACAAAAGTAATTGCAAACATTAAGAAATATGTACCTTATATTTTAAAATTGGGGAGAATTATCTTCCAAAAAATGGTATTTATGGGACATAAGGCAAATAATTAATTAAAGTCATTAGCCCACATGTACATGAACTTGAGTGAGGTAACTCAGACTCAATAGGATAGATATGCTATATACTCACTAATAAGTGGATTTTAGCAGAAGAAAAGTACAGAATTTCCAAGATACAGTCCACAGAACTCAAAAATTCACCAAGCTGAAGGGCCCAAGTGAGGACGACTCACTCCTACTTGGGAAGAGATTTAAAAAGCAATAACAAGTGGTGAGTGAGGGAGGGAACTAGGAGGAAAAGTGAACAGGGCAGGAGGAGGGGAGGGGGAGGGAGAAGGGGGAGGGGGAGAGGGAGGGAGAGGGGGAGGGGGAGGGGAACCTGATTTAGTAATGGGTGAGGGAAAAGAACTGAAGTTCTAAGGGCCAGCAGACAAAATGAAAACAGTTAACCTTAGGAAATAGGAGGTTGGGGGTACCCCCCAGAATGCACCAGCGACCTGGGAGGTGAGAAACTTCCAGGACTCAAAGTGAGGGACCTCAGATGAAATGCCTGACAGTAGGAAGATGGAACTTATAGAGCCCATCTCCATCAGGAAGAAAGGACATCAAGTGAGAAATGGGGTTGCCATCCCACAGTCACATCTCTGACCCATAATTGTTCCTGTCTAAAAGAACTGCAGGGATGGAAATGGAGAGGAGCCTGAGGGAAAAACAAAAGGTCCAGTGACAGGCCCAAAGTGGGATTCAGCTCAAAGGGAGGTCCCAAGGCCTGACACTATTACTGAGGATACGGAGTGCTTCCAAGAGGGGATCTAACAGACAGAAGCAGCTGATCCTGTTGTTGAATTAGGGAAGGCTGAAAGACACTGAGGAGAAGGGTGATCCTGTAGGAGGACCAAAAGTCTCAATTAATCTGAACCCCCAAGATCTTTCAAACACTGGACCACCAAACAGACAGCATACACCAGCTGATATGAGGCCCCCAACACACATACAATAGCGGACTTCAGGATCTGTGTTCAATCAGAGATGATGCATCTAACCCTGGGAAGGCTGAAGGCCCCAGGTAGTTAAGAGGTCAGGTGGGGTGGGGAGTGGGGTCATTCATGTGGAGATGGGTGTGGTGAGGAAGAGGTGTACAATGTGGAACAGTGGAATAGTGAATGGGGAGGGGCGGGGTAGAGGGTTTGTGAAAGGGAACTGGGAAGGGAGATAACATTTGAAATCTAAATAACTAAATTAAACAAAATACTAATTAGTTAATTAATTTGAAAAATGAAAATCTAAATATAAAACATACTCACTTCTGTTATATTTCTTTCAGCATGGAAACCTGAGTATATATTATTTCACAATCCCATGCTTTTATCAAAGTTATTTTTTATCTTTTTACTTTCTTATTCAAATAATTATATATATTCAATCTCTATCTGAAAGGAAAATGAAAATCAACTTTATGCATTTAACCTATTAAATGAGTGGCTGCTCCCATTAGTATTTATAAATATTCTATAAGTATTATAGGTACAAATGTTTGAAATTTTTACACAGAATTTGGTTTTGAACTACAATTTACAGACTAATATCTTCAGTGTATCATTAACATATACATTTGATATCTAATTGTGTCATTATAAATACACATATATTTTTACTCTTATGGTAGAATGTATATGTTCTTTTTTAGAGTTATTAAAATATTACTCACTAACTCATATTAATCTATGTTATAAATTTTGTTACTTCTTTTTTCACCTGTTAGAGCTTGTATGTGTGTATATACATTTGTGTATTTGTATGTTGTATGTGTTTATTGTAGAAACTTTCAGAAATCCTACTTATACCCACAAGTTATGTTCTTATATAAACCAATTATCTGTCCTTGTGTCATCATGAGTCTCCTGATATTTTACCAAGTGATGGTCATATGATTTATAGGACCAATAATATGTTCTTTATATTTGTCACAGTATTTTATATGCATGCGATATGATTGTGTTCCTAAACTTTTAAACACTTAAACTCAGAAAATATTATTAGATATTTTACAATATGAAAATAAATTTATCGGAAAAACTTCTGGCCTATTTTCTAATATTTACTTCTTTAGTTATACAATAATTAATGTAGGTCTGGTTGTCTGTTATCATTGAAAAACATTTGTCCTACTTGATCTTGTTTTTACTTCTACAATGACAAAGAATTTGCTGTATTAATATTCAAATCTGGTGCATGTTTTCATGATTTTCTCTATCCATATAGTTATTTTGTTCATATCCACATTTTTGAAATGGGACTTGATAGATAAGGCTAAGAAATACGAAAGAATAGATTTATTTACATAGAGATTATGTTAAGCTTGATAGAAACAGCAGAATGATCCCAGAGGAAGAAATATGAAGCTGATAGTCAAACTCCTTGCCTCTCATCTTCAAGAAGTTCCTAGAGGTTACTTATAAGAAGATTAGCATGAAAAACAGGATTGTTCTTGGAAAGCTTTCTAATGAAAACAAATTTACTATGTTTGATTTTATATATTGGTCAACAGTTTTGACACCAACATGTAATAATAGTTTAATATTTAACAAATATTTACCACAAATAAAATTGCTATGGACATTTGGTTAATGATATGAGGGTAGTAAGTCTCCAACAATTTTAATTAATTATTTTATTTCAGGTACCTAGGTTGAAAGAGTGAAAGAAGGAGAAAAAAACAGAGACAGAGAGAAGGGGGGAGAGGAGAAAGAAACATAAGACAATAGGTGGTGGTGTTAGATACTTAATTTCCTTTCAGTATATGATTTTAAGATGTGTAATGCCTATCATTGTATATGCTTTGGCATCACAAACTGATTTATTCCTTTAACCAAATTATACAGTGACAAGAATAGTAACAGTATATTTCTTAATATATCAAATGAGTATGTAGTATAATGAATGAGTTAATTAAAGGTACTAACAATGTCTATTTTAAGTTCAATGAGAGCATAGAACTGTCACTATTTAATATTATGCTGAAAAATCTATTGTCAGTTTATCAAACATGTTGACCATCTTTTCTTTATGGCATATTATAATTATATAGATAATTCTTCACATAGAATGTAGGAGATGGGTACAAAATCCTGTCTATGTTTTTATCACAGTCAGAAATTGTAATGAATATGTAGCAAGGGGTGCTATGCCATACTATCAATTTTCTGCTCCATGCTTGGTCTTCTTCTTGACCTTAGATAATGCCCATGTCACAGCAGTAATCCCAGAGACTTCCAGCAGTCATGAGGTAGTAGTAACTGTATGGATTCAACAGTCTCCTATTTACCAACTTGCTACAGGCTTGCAAGGCTTGAAATCTAACACTGGTAGGGCTGAAAGGTAAGCTAAAGATGTGCACCCAAGAGCAAGTACTTACTTTGCTGAAGATCAGTGATTATAGCAGCTAAAAGTCACAGTGGTTTTCAAGGCCATCTCTCCTGGTAAATAATTTCAAATGTAACTACCTTCAACATAAGTCTAGTTCTGAAACCTGTAGTTCTAATGCCTTGGATTTCTGAGAACTTGCATGTGTAAGGCTTTGTGCATATTAGCCTATGCTATGGATCTCAGATGAGCAAGAGTCCAGACTGCCAGCACTGGAAAAGTAACTCCACACTAATTTAAAATTTCTACCTAGGTCTGGCAAAATTCCCTGACAATTTCATTGAGAAGGCTTTCTGTCCTCAGCTCTGGCTATCTATACAAGGTCACTTCTAACACTAAATGCTTTTCCCCATAGCTTTCAGTAATTTGCCTAATCAAAACATCACTGATACTTCATCCTCATTTTTGACATCTCATTGATGTATCAAGATTGACAGTGTAATTTTACCCAGTATTTGTGGCATGATAGCAATGATCTGTGGACACATAAGTTGCAATGTTGGAAAAGAGGGAACACTTGCAAATAATGAATTTGTATTTATATTCTCCAATTGTTTTGTGTTGTTTATTAATACTTATTCCTATCTACACTTTTGGTCTATCTCTATACTATTTATTCCTATTTTTTCTGATGTAAAATTACAATTCGTCCATAAAATATTTTTTATTAGTTTTTCAAGACACTTTGTAACAAGCCTTTACAGTCTTGGATTTGCTTTGTAGAGCAGACTGGTTTGAAATCACAGAAATCTGTCAGCCTCTTCAACTCTCCACCAATCATCAGTGATGGGATAAAAAGCATGAACTACCCCACCTGGCAACAAAATATTTTCTTATAGCAATATAATTGTGTCTTAGAAATTTCATACATGTATTTATTAGTAAAATAATATATTATGCTAATAATATTGCTATATAGAGAGACCTCAGAGAGTAAGAGGGTATCTATACTTTCATAATATAAAAAACGAGGTATATTATGTTCCACAAAATTTTCCTATCCTATGTTTATTTCTTGCAATTGCATAAAATATTGTTAAATGAGTAAACTTTCTTTGATTATTCAGTTGTAGCCATTCTTATCTTGATACATAATGTTTTATATTAGCCATAACATCATAGTGAATATTTTCAATATTGTGGTATTATATTAATATTCCTACATAGATACATATGTATATTACTATAAACACACCTGTATGCATGCTTATATTTCCTATTATTTGTAACTTCTTAATATCATTTACTTTAAGTAATATATTCAAATATTAATGTCTCCTATTTTCTAATTTCTATTATAAAGTAAGCTTGCTTTATTAAATTAACAATAATAATAATAATAAATATCCTCAACCTTATACTTCAACAAAGATGACACTTTTAGAAATTGGTGAATGGATGGACACTTGAGCCACGGTTGGCATGATTTTCCTTCTCTCTCCATGTTTGCCTTTGTCTGTTAAAGTCCAACAAGGTTATGCAGCCTGGGAGACAGAAAACATAGAGGTAGGATTGGGAGCTTTATAAAATCTCTCTCAGTTATTGTTCCATTGGTCTGAAGAGACTCCATGTCCAAGTTGACATATATAAATTAAAAAAAAAACATTTAATAAGCTGCTTTCTTCCATAGTCCGAGGGTAATTATGATTATCATAGTGGGAAACATTTTGATAGACAGCAGAACAGATGTTGGGCAATAGCAGAAAGCTTACAACCTGAGCCACAGGCAGGAGGAAAAGAAAGAACAAGGCAGGCTTGTCCTTGTTTGGGATTGTGGAACCACAAAGCCAGGGTTCGGTGTCCCACATCTTCCAACAAGACCACTCCTCTCAATTCTTTAACAATCCACCAACTGAGCACTAAATATATATGAGCCCTATGTGTCCCTTGTCATTTAACTAACAACAGCTATTAATTCCCTTAAGTCTTCCTGAACTCTAGGCTACTCCTTCACTTTCTAAAAGAGACTTTTATTTGTATTTCTGAGAAATTTAAAATAATTCAAAATATCAAGTACATATTTTTCATTAGAAGGTGGCTTCTAATGAATACATGAGATAGAATTCAGGCATGTCTAGTTGAAAAATGTAGCAAAGTGATGTACATAGTTTAATTTCTAATAACACACTTTTTACTCATTTCACACATTTAGCAATATCCTTGAACTCTATGTGGCAACATATACCTATTTAACTATAATTTTAAACCATGCACTTGTTCAAGTAAAGAAGTTTTATAAGGTTGTGTTCATTTGTATATGTATTTGCAGGTATATGTTTACATAAAATAGCTGTGGCTTGATTTCAACTACATACATTCTATCTTTCATATTAATATAATTGTATAATATGATATTTTACTCTATATGTTTCTTTAACCATGTACAGAATATAGTTAGCAATATTGATCACTCATCATTATAATTCTACCATGAAATAGATATTGTTTAAAAATGGAATGTTTAATTTTCTACTAGAAAAATATGTTTTTGTCAATTCATTGTCTAATTTCAATTTACTTTTTAAGTTAAACCTACTTTGACAAGTATTAATTCATGTAATATTAACTATGGAACCATATAAAATTACACTATTACAAAATATAATTATAACGGCAGCAGATAATCAGAACCAAAAGTGACTTTATGTGTGTACTTGACAATAATTCCGTTTTTTTTTGTTTAGTATTATCCTTTTTTTTCCATTTTTTATTAGGTATTTAGCTCATTTACATTTCCAATGCTATACCAAAAGTCCCCCATACCCACCCACCCACACTCCCCTACCCACCCACTCCCCCTTTTTGGCCCTGGCGTTCCCCTGTACTGGTGCATATAAAGTTTGCGTGTCCAATGGGCCTCTCTTTAAAGTGATGGCCAACTAGACCATCTTTTGATACATATGCAGCTAGAGTCAAGAGCTCCGGGGTACTGGTTAGTTCATAATGTTGTTCCACCTATAGGGTTGCAGATCCCTTTAGCTCCTTGGGGACTTACTCTAGCTCCTCCATTGGGAGCCCTGTGATCCATCCATTAGCTGACTGTGAGCATCCACTTCTGTGTTTGCTAGGCCCCGGCATAGTCTCACAAGAGACAGCTACATCTGGGTCCTTTCGATAAAATCTTGCTAGTATATGTAATGGTGTCAGCGTTTGGATGCTGATTATGGGGTGGATCCCTGGATATGGCAGTCTCTACATGGTCCATCCTTTCATCTCAGCTCCAAACTTTGTCTTTGTAACTCCTTCCATGGGTGTTTTGTTCCCAATTCTAAGGAGGGGTATAGTGTCCACACTTCAGTCTTCATTCTTCTTGAGTTTCATGTGTTTAGCAAATTGTATCTTATATCTTGGGTATCCTAGGTTTGGGGCTAATATCCACTTATCAGTGAGTACATATTGTGTGAGTTCCTTTGTGAATGTGTTACCTCACTCAGGATGATGCTCTCCAGGTCCATCCATTTGGCTAGGAATTTCATAAATTCATTCTTTTTAATAGCTGAGTAGTACTCCATTGTGTAGATGTACCACATTTTCTGTATCCATTCCTCTGTTGAGGGGCATCTGGGTTCTTTTCAGCTTCTGGCTATTATAAATAAGGCTGCTATGAACATAGTGGAGCATGTGTCCTTCTTACCAGTTGGGGCATCTTCTGGATATATGCCCAGGAGACGTATTGCTGGATCCTCCGGTAGTACTATGTGCAATTTTCTGAGGAATCGCCAGACTGATTTCCAGAGTGGTTGTACAAGCCTGCAATCCCACCAACAATGTCAAATGCTTTTTCTGCATCTAACGAGATGATCATGTGGGTTTTGTCTTTGAGTTTGTTTATATAATGGATTACATTGATGGATTTTCGTATATTAAACCATGCCTGCATCCCTGGAATAAAACCTACTTGGTCAGGATGGATGATTGCTTTAATGTGTTCTTGGATTCGGTTAGCGAGAATTTTATTGAAGATTTTTGCATCGATATTCATAAGAGAAATTGGTCTGAAGTTCTCTATCTTTGTTGGGTCTTTCTGTGGTTTAGGTATCAGAGTAATAGTGGCTTCATAAAATGAGTTGGGTAGAGTACCTTCTACTTCTATTTTGTGAAATAGTTTGTGCAGAACTAGAATTAGATCTTCTTTGAAGGACTGATAGAACTCTGCACTAAACCCGTATGGACCTGGGCTTTTTTTTGGCTGGGAGACTATTAATAACTGCTTCTATATCTTTAGGTGATATGGAACTGTTTAGATGGTCAACTTGATCCTGATTCAACTTTGGTACCTGGTATCGGTCCAGAAATTTGTCCTTTTCGTCCAGGTTTTCCAGTTTTGTTGAGTATAGCCTTTTGTAGAAGGATCTGATGGTGTTTTGGATTTCTTCAGGATCTGTTGTTATGTCTCCCTTTTCTTTTCTGATTTTGTTAATTAGGATTTTGTCCCTGTGCCCTTTAGTGAGTCTAGCTAAGGGTTTATCTATCTTGTTGATTTTCTCAAAGAACCAACTCCTCGTTTGGTTAATTCTTTGAATAGTTCTTCTTGTTTCCACTTGGTTGATTTCACCCCTGAGTTTGATTATTTCCTGCCGTCTACTCCTCTTGGGTGAATTTGCTTCCTTTTTTTCTAGAGCTTTTAGATGTGTTGTCAAGCTGCTAGTATATGCTCTCTCCCGTTTCTTCTTGGAGGCACTCAGAGCTATGAGTTTCCCTCTTAAAAATGCTTTCATTGTGTCCCATAGGTTTGGGTACATTGTGGCTTCATTTTCATTAAACTCTAAAAAGTCTTTAATTTCTTTCTTTATTCCTTCCTTGACCAAGGTATCATTGAGAAGAGTGTTATTCTGTTTCCACGTGAATGTTGGCTTTCCATTATTTATGTTGTTATTGAAGATCAGTCTTAGGCCATGGTGGTCTGATAGGATACAGGGGACAATTTCAATATTTTTGTATCTGTTAAGACCTGTTTTGTGACCAATTATATGGTCAATTTTGGAGAAGGTCCTGTGAGGTGCTGAGAAGAAGGTATATCCTTTTGTTTTAGGATAAAATGTTCTGTAGAATTCTGTCAGGTCCATTTGTTTCATAACTTCTGTTAGTTTCACTGTGTCCCTGTTTAGTTTCTGTTTCCACGATCTGTCCTTTGAAGAAAGTGGTGTGTTGAAGTCTCCCACTATTATTGTGTGAGGTGCAATGTGTGCTTTGAGCTTTACTAAAGTGTCTGTAATGAATGTGGCTGCCCTTGCATTTGGTGCGTAGATATTCAGAATTGAGAGTTCCTCTTGGAGGATTTTACCTTTGATGAGTATGAAGTGTCCCTCCTTGTCTTTTTTGATAACTTTGGGTTGGAAGTCGATTTTATCTGATATTAAAATGGTTACTCCAGCTTGTTTCTTCAGTCCATTTGCTTGGAAAATTGTTTTCCAGCCTTTCACTCTGAGGTAGTGTCTGTCTTTTTCCCTGAGATGGGTTTCTTGTAAGCAGAAGAATATTGGGTCCTGTTTGTGTAGCCAGTCTGTTAGTCTATGTCTTTTTATTGGGGAATTGAGTCCATTGATATTAAGAGACATTAAGGAAAAGTAATTGTTGCTTCCTTTTATTTTTGTTGTTAGAGTTGGCATTCTGTTCTTGTGGCTGTCTTCTTTTTGGTTTGTTGAGTGATTACTTTCTTGCTTGTTCTAGGGCATGATTTCCGTCCTAGTATTGCTTTTTTTCTGTTATTATCCTTTGAAGGCTGGATTCGTGGAAAGATATTGTGTGAATTTGGTTTTGTCATGGAATACTTTGGTTTCTCCCTCTATGGTAATTGAGAGTTTGGCCGGGTATAGTAGCCTGGGCTGCCATTTGTGTTCTCTTAGTGTCTGTATAACATCTGTCCAGCCTCTTCTGGCTTTCATAGTCTCTGGTGAAAAGTCTGGTGTAATTCTGATAGGCCTTCCTTTATATGTTACTTGACCTTTCTCCCTTACTGCTTTTAATATTCTATCTTTATTTAATGCATTTGTTGTTCTGATTATTATGTGTCGGGAGGAATTTCTTTTCTGGTCCAGTCTATTTGGAGTTCTGTAGGCTTCTTGTATAATCATGGGCATCTCTTTCTTTATGTTTGGGAAGTTTTCTTCTATTATTTTGTTGAAGATATTAGCTGGCCCTTTAAGTTGAAAATCTTCATTCTCATCAATTCCTATTATCCGTAGGTTTGGTCTTCTCATTGTGTCCTGGATTACTTGGATGTTTTGAGTTAGGATCCTTTTGCATTTTGTATTTTCTTTGACTGTTGTGTCGATGTTCTCTATGGAATCTTCTGCACCTGAGATTCTCTCTTCCATTTCTTGTATTCTGTTGCTGATGCTCGCATCTATGGTTCCAGATCTCTTTGCTAGGGTTTCTATTCCAGATCTCTTTGCTAGGGTTTCTATCTCCAGCGTTGCGTCACTTTGGGTTTTCTTTATTGTGTCTACTTCCCTTTTTAGTTCTAGTATGGTTTTGTTCATTTCCATTACCTGTTTGGATGTGTTTTCCTGTTTTTCTTTCTTTATTTTTCTTTAATGACTTCTACCTGTTTGGCTGTGTTTCCCTGCTTTTCTTTAAGGGCCTGTAACTCTTTAGCAGTGCTCTCCTGTAATTCTTTAAGTGACTTATGAAAGTCCTTCTTGATGTCCTCTATCATCATCATGAGAAATGTTTTTAAATCTGTGTCTAGATTTTCGGTTGTGTTGGGGTGCCCAGGACTAGGTGGGGTGGGAGTGCTGCGTTCTGATGATGGTGAGTGGTCTTGATTTCTGTTAGTAGGATTCTTACGTTTGCCTTTTGCCGTCTGGTAATCTCTGAAGGTAGCTGTTTTAGTTATCACTGTTAAGAGCTTGTTCTTCAGGTGACTCTGTTAGCCTCTATAAGCAGACCTGGAGGGTAGCACTCTCCTTAGTTTCAGTGGGCAGAGTATTCTCTGCAGGCAAGCTCTCTTCTAGCAGGGAAGGTACCCAGATATCTGGTGTTCGAACCAGACTCCTGGCAGAAGTTGTGTTCCACTCACTAGAGGTCTTAGGATCCTGTGTGGAATCCTGTGTGGGCCCTTTCGGGTGTCAGGCGACTCCGCTGGCAAGGTAGCCGGGGGCTCGAGTGGAGCGTAAGGGGCTTGTGCCCCAGATCAGGCCTGGGTAGCCTGCTTCCCTATGTACCACAGTCTCAGGTTCCGTGCGATTGGATTGGGGCAGGCGCTGTGTTCCACTCACCAGAGGTCTTAGGATCCCGTGGGGAGTCCTGTGTGGGCCCTTGTGGGTGTTGGGCGAGGCTCTGCTGGCAAGGTAGCCCGGGGCTCGAGTGGAGCGGAAGGGGCTTGTGCGACAATAATTCCTAAAAATACTTAATGGTTAGTTTTAACTCTTGTCTTGTCAAATTTAGAATTTCATGGATAACAGGCCTGAACATCTCTAACAATGATTACCATAATTATATGAATAGTACTAATGGAGTTGAGAAGACCTACCTGCTTTAGATAGGACCATTTCCTAACTTAGACCCTAGGCTGTACAGATATAGAAAGGGAAATGAACAGCACCTTTCATTCATTGCCTTCTTTTCTTCTTTTTCTTCTTCTTCTTCTTCTTCTTCTTCTTCTTCTTCTTCTTCTTCTTCTTCTTCTTCTTCTTCTTCTTCTTCTTCTTCTAGTTCTTCTTCTTCTTCTTCTTCTTCTTCTTCTTCCTTATTCTTCCTTTTTCTTTTTCTTCTTCCTCTTCTTCTTCCTTCTTCTTCTTCCTTCTTTTTCTTTTTCTTCTTCCTTCTTTTTCTTTTTCTTCTTCTTCTTCTTCTTCTTCCTTCTTCTCCTTCTCCTCCTAATCCTAATCCTCCTCCTCCTCTTCCTTCTTTGTTGACTCTGAATTTAATATGACTACCTGTTTCAAAATTATACTGCCATACTGACTAATTCACATTCCATAATTGGTTGAATTTTGCAAAATCCTTTTCACTTCAGAGTTTTTTTTTTCCTTCACAGTAACACAAAAAGAAACTAAGACTGTGTTCTATAGCTTGGTTGCATAAGTAGTACCTCAGGTTGCCCAGCATCATATATCTATTTGTGTGCAGGAACTTTTGGGGATATTATATGTTGTCATGATTTGTTATTCTGTACTATGCAAAATACATATAATTTTGAAATAACCTCAAGTTAAATTTTCTTATATCCTTTCTTTTCTCAAGTCATTTATGATCTCTAAAATATAGTGCAGAAACAGAATTACTAAAGTTTCTCTACCTTTCAAAGTTATCTTTAAAATATAACCACATATTTTTTTTTATTTTTTTGCTGCCTTTTTCTTCCTTCATCCTCTGCCATGTCTTCTTCCTCCAACTTCCATCATTTCTCCTCCTCACTGCCTCTGCATTTGATGATCCCATTTTGATTACACATACACTCAAATATATAAATATAATCTACTATTGAGTCAAGTGTTGCTTGTATGTATAGATTTAAGTACTCTGAGGAAAAACCAACTGCCTTACTCTCAGAAGTCATTAGGTCCCATAGTTCCATTGGTGGTGATGATATGCTGCTAAGATTTCCCTTCCAACTTTAGCCTATATATTGCACTCTCAGCTGTCAGTTTTTCTGATGATCTTAGAGACAAAATGAAGCATGAAAGACTTTTGAAATCAACATTTATTTAAGCTTCTAAAGATGATGGACATTTTTCTTTACATATTTCTTAGCCATTTTATCTTATTGAGAACTCTCTGCTCAGATATATAGCCAAGTGTTTAATTACGTCATTTGTTTTCCTGACTATTTCGTAGATTCTTTATATATTCTGGATAGTCATGCTCTGTCAGATGCATAGCTGGCAAAGATTCTCTACCATTTTGTGAATTTCTTTCACTTGGTTATTTTTATCCTGCCTGCACAGAAGCTTTTTAGTGTTATGAAGTCCCTCTTGACAATTGTTTTTAGTTTCTATGATAATAGAGTCTTATTCAGAAAGTCATTTCCTACACCTGCATCTATTAGAGAACTGATTATGTTTTTTTTTTGAGCAGTTTAGTGAGAATCTCATTTTTTGTAGTTCAATTTTATGTTCAACTACATATATGAAGTATTCAGTAAAATATATTTATAGCATAGTTGTGGTATGGGGTACTTGCAGAGAAACAAATGCAAGGTCTAAATAATTTTATTGGAGCCTTTATTTATACCCAGTGAGACTTTTCAAGTCAACTGAATTAATAGTTAACTGAAGTCCTCATTCTTCTTATTATTATTTATTTTTATTATTATTAATTATTAATTATTATTATTACATCATGACAACTGTTTTCCCCATCACCTCCCCTCAGTCTCCCTCTTCACTCCTCCTCCATTTCTCTTTTGAAAAATGGCAGGAACCCTCTTCAAGTGGATGTCAACCAAACATAGTATATCAAGATGCAGTAAGAATAGACACCTCCCCTCATATTAAAGCTAGACAAGGGAATCCAGTATGAGAAAAAGAGTCCCAAAATCAAGCTAAAGAGTGAGAGATAGCAGATGTTCCCAATAGTAGTATCTCATAAAAAGATAAAACCACACTTTCTTATGTAAGCTATATCTGATCACAGTCTCCCTGGCTGGATTGCAGTCTGAGGCACTGACTGGAATTAGGCAGGTGTTCATTAAAAGCACTGACAATAATTATTTACTGTGAACATTCACTTCAACAATTAAGATGACATATGTTTGTTTGTTTGTTTGTTTGTTTGTTTTTGCTTTTTCCTTCCTTGCACTCCTGGAAATCTTTATAACTTCTTGACAGCCTAAGGTTGCTCACAGCACTGGTCTCAAAGCTAAGAAGGAGGTTTTGTTGGTCAGAAAGTTGAAACTCCTTTTAACCAATAATACATATTATCTTAAAAGTGTTTTTATAAGTTAATTAAGATATGATCTCAATAGTTAGATTTTGTAACATTTCCCAAATATATTTCATAAAATTTTTAAACTGTGTTAAAAATTTATACTCAAATGAATGTTTCAGATAATAATAAAAGTATTCACTTATGCTGAGCTTCATTTCTGTGTCATAATATGTGTTATTGTCTATATTAAACTTTATGAAATCATGACTTTTACTTCATGGACTATAAAATTTTGGGTAAAATCAAATATCAGACAAAACAAGTTTCAAATTAACTTATAATCATCCATTTATTTCTACAAAAAGAATTGGGCACCTTTGGTGGTTATGTACCAAGGCGTACTCCTAAGAGATTATGCCACAACACAGATCTAGTATGAGACGTATATTGGGAGAGGGATGAGAACAAAATGCTACTTAGGAGTGGGGACATAAGATAGAGAGATAGAAACAGACAAACAGACCAGCAGAAAGAGAGCATGAACAAAAAGGCAGAGAGGGAATGAACAAGCAAGAAAGACACACACACACACACACACACACACACACACACACACAGAGGGGGGTAGATCGAGGCAGGGAGACAGAGGAGAAAAGAGAGAGAGAGAAAGAGAGGGGGGAGAAACAGAGAGACATAAAGGAACAGAAGAGACAGAAATAGAGATTTGGGATGCCTTTGTGGTAGAAATGACAAAAATTATTCAAGATGCTGCCATTGTAAAGTGGGCTGGATAACCAATGTATAACTGACTCAAACATATATTTTGAAGAAAAAATAAATAATTGAGGATCAGAAAACTCCCATGGCCATATAAGCAAATATTTAATAACAAGCCAATATGAACTTACCCTAAAGTTACAGAGAACACTTAAGTATCCTTGGCCAGTTCCAGCAATCCAAACACGTTATTGTCTGATGATCAATAATTATAGTAGAAAAATAAAATGTAGAAATCATCTATCCAACCATAAAACCATCAATGATATTTTACAGTGTTTATGAAATAAAACAAAAATACTATGGACACCAAATAAAATGATCTGCACTGTTTTTTAATGATTATATTTATAGGTATATGAATATATGTGTGCATGTCATGGACATATTTAAGTCAGAGCACAATGTATAAGAGTCACATAATGTTGGACCTGAACATCAAATACTATTTGTTAGGCTTACTGGCAGTTGTTCATACCCAATAAACCAACTTCTGAGTCTAAAATATCTCTTGGCCTTATAAATTCTTGATCTTATTATCCATGAGGTTAATCTGTACTGAGGCATCAGCAATTTGGGGGAGCTTTTTAAGGTGAATAAAATTGAAATTTAACATATTGTGTGAATGTTTAGTAGCATGAAGAACACTAACCAATTTAAATATGTTTGAAATATATGGCAAAGTGAAGAAGTAAGTACTTCTATTGAGATCACTGTGGTATTGTGGTAGGGCATGAGAATATTGAAGTTTGGTTGAATAAGGTGGATTTTTTTTGAAGTAGTTTAGTTATTTGTGGTTAATAGAATTGCAACTCAAGATAATTTGAGGTGTCTTATTACTTCTGATGAAAGTGGTATTACAGGAAAATACTCACACACAAATTTATTTCTGTCCTTGTTGTTATGACAAGGACCTAACAAAACACAGTTAAGGGAGAAAAGATGGGCTTAATCTGGGTCACAATTTGAGGGGATACAAATCATAATGTGTGGTGGGGAAGGCATAATGATGACAGCATGAAGCAGCTGGTCTCACTGTCTGCAGTGCAGAAGCAAAGGGAGATGCATGCTGTGCTCATACCACATCCTACAATTTTTCCCTCTCTTCATTTTATGGAGTTCAGAACACAGGACCACATTTCTAGTGGATCATCCTGTCCTTAGCTGTACTTCTCTAGACTTGCCCTCACATATACACTCTGAAGGATATCAACTAGATGATTCTAGTCCTAGTCAAGTACCTACTGAAGACTAACTGGCACATTCTGCCCAAGTTCTCTTGAGATGCAAATATACCACTTTAAATCTTATCATTTTATTCCTGGCCTCAGAGCTACATACGTCCTCTTAACAGAAAAACTAACTAGTCTGTTTTTAAAACTGCTGAACTTTTCAATAGTTTTAACTTTAAAACAACAACAAGGTTTAAAGTCTCTTCTGAGACTCACCTTCTTAACTGTGATCTTCTATAAGAGCATTCCTCAGTCACATTACTGATATACAGTTGCACAGAATAAATAGTCTTATTTACAAATGAGGAAATGGGGGGCCTAGAAAGAAAACATCAAATCAGAATACAATTAAAATTTGAAGACACCATAAAATAAAACAGCCCCATGTTAGACACCTAGTTTTGGTGGCATCACCTTTTCCCCAAAGGGAATGGGGTAATTTTGATCTCTAGTGTCCTCACCTGCAAACACCTTGTCTCATTCTTGTACTTGTTTATTCTATGTCTAGCACGTTCATGGCAAATGTCCCATGGTTCTGTTGTCTCTAATATTACGCAGTCTCATTAGGATTTGGGATTTGATTTAGAACTGACATTCATAATTTCTTGTTAATGTTAATTTGTTACACTGTTAGAGAAACTGAGACTAGCATATGGTATATGGCCAAAGAAGTTTTCTTGAAACTTGGAAAACCACTAAGACCTTGTAATTATTCAATTTTTCCATTACTGCCATGTAAACAATGCTCCTGCAGTTCTATAATTTTAAGAAGTAATGAGACACACTTCCAAATCTGTAGTAAGTTCTCTCTATATTGGTGTTGGGTTGAGCAAACCATTTTTATGTATTTTTCTAAAGAGAAGGGAAACTATTAAAAGCATTCTTGATTCAAGATCTCCTTTCTTTCTCGGTATAAATCAGAGTACTCAGTGGGCAATTTCTTTCAATAAGCGTATTTTTCCTGGTGTTCTGATCTCATAGATCAGTGCCTAGTCCAACTGTCATTAGAAAAGTATTGTGTTGGTTTATATAGGTATGGCCCCATAAACTCATATATTTAAATACCTGGCCCCACTACTAAGAGATATGACCTTGTTAGAATAGATGTAGTCTTGATAGACTGGCAAATGGCAAGTGCTTATGGGATGTTGTGATTGTCATTTCTATGGCACATCACCAGTTTTCTATATGTAATGCTAGTTCTTCCTCATCTACCCAAAAGATGGTCAGACAGACCTAACTGCCTAAAGACAACCCTAAGGTACAGATTGTGAATTTTTCTCAGTTCACAGTTGAATGTTTCTTTTATGTAATAATGAACTGGTTACTAGAGCTAAGTCAGGAAGTATGAAGGTGAGACTTTCAGAGAGAGAGACATAGACAGAGACAGAGGGACAGAGGCTACAGAAATACAATAAACACAAGGGAACAGAACAGAGACAGAAGGGAGCTGTAAGCACACAGCTAGAACCACAAAGGGAGACAGAATGCTGGGTAAGCCAAAGTTAAGTTAGATAGCTAAGAAACTGCTCCAGCAAAAGGCCAGCATCTTTAAACTATACAGAAATCTCCATGTCTTAATTAAATTGTAAGCAGGGTCCATGAAATGGTCACAATAAAGAGACATTAAAATTGAGTCAAAATTTTGATAAATGTGAACTGAGTAGAGAATAGGTGGAAATGTTTGTTTGTTTGTTTATCATTTATTTATTAAGTTTTAGTATTCCCTCATACATTATTCCTTGACCATAGTTTCTCCTCTTTTCACTTCTTTCAGTTTCTTTCACCTCCATAATTGTCCCCTACCTTCATACCTCAGATCACATCCTTTTATTTCCCTTATAAAGAAAAAGCACATGGCCTCCCAGGCATATGAACCAAACACAGCCTAACAAGATACAATAAAACTAGGTATAAACCCTCATATCCCAGCTGGACACAGCAAGTGAATAGGATTAAAACAGTCCCATATGCAGGCAAAAGTGTCAGAGAAAACCCACACCCTAATCATTGGAAGTCCTACAAGAACACCAAGCTACACAAACACAAGATGTGTGCAGAGGATCTAGGACCTACCCATACAGGGCCTGTCTTTGTCACTTGAGTTTTTGTAACTCCCTATGAGCCCTGATTAATTGGTTATGTGGCCTATGTTTCTGGATATTTCATCACACTGTGAACACAAAGAATATGTTATTTACTGAAAAAAACTAAATCTAATTGTGGCATGGCTCAGCACTTGGCACATACTTTTAATCCCAAATGATAGTCAATGAAATAAAAAGGGCAATTTGTAAATTCATCTGGAATAACAAAAAACCTAGGATAGCAAAAACTCTTCTCAAGGATAAAAGAAATTCTGGTGGAATCACCATGCCTGACCTAAAGCTGTATACAGAGCAATTGTGAAAAAAAATGCATGGTACTGGTAGGGCAACAGACAGGTAGACCAATGGAATAGCATTGAAGACCCAGAAATGAGCCCACACACCTATGGTCACTTGATCTTTGAAAAGGGAGCAAAAACCATCCAGTGGAAAAAAGACAGCATTTTCAACAAATGGTGCTGGCACAACTGGCAGTTATCATGTTGGAGAATGCAAATTGATCCATTCTTATCCACTTGTACTAAGGTCAAGTCTAAGTGGATCAAGGAACTCCACATAAAACCAGAGACACTGAAACTTATAGAGGAGAAAGTGGGGAAAAGCCTCGAAGATATGGGCACAGGGGAAAAATTCGTGAGTAGAACAGCAATGGCCTTGCTGTAAGATTGAGAATTGACAAATGGGACCTCATGAAACTCCAAAGCTTCTGCAAGGCAAAAGACACCATCAATAAGACAAAAAGACCACCAACAGATTGGGAAAGGATCATTACCTATCCTAAATCAGATAGGGACTAATATCCAACATATATAAAGAACTCAAGAAGGTGGACTTCAGAAAATCAAATAACCCAATTAAAAAATGGGGCTCAGAACTGAACAAAGAATTCTCAACTGAGGAATATCGAATGGCTGAGAAGCACCTGAAAAAATGTTCACCATCCTTAATCATCAGGGAAAGGCAAATCAAAACAACCCTGAGATTCCACCTCACACCAGTCAGAATGGCTAGGATCAAAAATTCAGGTGACAGCAGATGCTGGCGAGGATGTAGAGAAAGAGGAACACTCCTCCATTTTTGGTGGGATTGCAAGCTTTTACAACCACTCTGGAAATCAGTCTGGCTGTTCCTCAGAAAATTGAACATAATAATACTGGAAGATCCAGCAATACCTCTCCTGGGCTTATACCCAGAAGAATTTCCAACTGGTAATAAGAACACATGCTCCACTATGTTCATAGCAGCCTTATTTATAATAGCCAGAAGCTGGAAAGATGCCAGATATTCCTCACCAGAGTAATGGATACAGAAAATATGGTACATTTACACAATGGAGTAAATTTAGTGTTTACAGAAGGAAGCACCCATGTTTGATATTGACCTCTTATTCAATAACAAAGTGAAGAATCAGAGAAGATTTTAGCATAATAACATATGCCCAACTCTAAATCGAATATAGTGAAAAGAGGCTATCTGTGGGAGCAGAGGAACTTGCTTGGTCTTGCAAAGATTCTATGCCCCAATATAGGGGAATGTCAGTGCCAAGAATTGGGAGTGGGTGGGTTGGGAGCAGGGGGAGGGGAGAGAGGAAAGGGAATTTTCAGAGAGGAAACTAGGAAGGGCATAGCATTTGAAATGTAAATGAAAAAAAATCAAATAAAAAAGTGTGAACTATAACACCCAGCAGAAATAATTATTTTCAAATCATTGATTGTAACAGAAATAAAAACTATGATTTATATACCCTTAAAAAAAAGAACACAGAACAGAAAGAGGGTAGGAGAAATGCACTTTTACTAGAACAATTATAGAGAGACAGTTCTCAGAGAGAGAAGTTAGAAAGAGATGAAGATAGAATGAGCTAGACAATGAGGAAAGAGAATATTAGAACTTATGGGCAATCTTAGTATAAGGACAAGAACAGTTCAGTCAGTGGCTGAGACAGAAGCCAGACTGCACTAGTTCACTTGGAGAGGAGATTGAGCCAGAAGAGCTAACTTGAATGAGCCAGCCAACCAGAGTTCAGAAAGAGATAGAAAGTGTGAGCTGATTCAGTAATAAGGCTCTAATGCCAAAAACAGTTTAGGCCTAGCTAACTGTACAGAGGCTAGATATTTTCAGGACTAGGTCCATCTTTGCAGATTGAGACAGTAAGCCTCAGAGATAACAATTATAACAGGAGAATAAAAACTACTTTTACAATGTTTTCATGTCTAGACCCCTCTGTCTCCTACAATCCTTATTCCCAATCTTTGTCTGGGAGCTCACATTGGACTATGCATTTCTGTATCTGTTCTCATTGGTTGTTGGATGACTTTTGTCTTAGTTTAGGGTTTCATTGTTGTGAAGAAGCACCATGACCATGACAACTATTTAAAAGAAAACATTTAATTAGGGATGTCGTATAATTTCAGAGATTTAGTCCATTATCATCATGAAGAGAAACATGGTGGCATGCAGGCAGACATGATACTAGAGAAGGTTTTACATCCATGGACAGCAGAAGGAGACTGGCAATGGATATAGCTTGAGCACAGATTATGTCAAAACCTGTCCCCACAGTGACATACTTCCTCTATCAAGATTACATCTATTCCAACAAGGTCATATCTCCTAATAATAGGGCCAAGTATTTAAGCATATGAGTTTATGGGGGCCATAACTATTCAAACCAACACAACACTTTTCTAATGACAATTGGGCTAGGCACTAATCTATGAGGTTTGTAGAAATAATTATGGTTCATTTTATTCAGTTTTTTGTTAATTTTTATTTATTTTATTTTATTTTATTTCATTTCATTTTAATGCTAGTCCTTTTTGCTTCTATCATAGTGTCTAGACGTTCCTGCCTCTGATTCCTGGCCATCCAGGCAGTGTTAAGCATGGCTTGTATCTTGTGATATGTAGCATACAAATTGGACCAGTTATATGCTTGTCAATTGAACAAATTCTATTCCACCATTGGCTGAGATTGCAGGTTAAAGTTTTATCTCTGGGTTGATGTCCATGTCCCAATACTAGGAGCCTCGACTGGTTATAGGAATTTCCAGTTTAGGATAAGTATTCATACTACTAGGTCAGAACTGTACTTCTAGCCATGTTAAATACTAATATAATTAATTACAGGAATAAGCTTTATTTAGCATCCTGTATATGCTTTCAAAATTAAGACTAAAACAAATAATATTAATCAAGCAGAGATTCTTTAGTTTAGATATACCTAATAAATAATGACCCTCCAATATTCACCTACTGCCGGACCCTTTTCAAACTGTCACTGTCATGTTAATTGCCCACTTTGCCTAGACAAGGTAGGCTGATCATCCAAGTTCACAAAAAAAGTCATTTGGATTTTCTGGGCTACCAAAGACCAATGCCTTTCGACCTCTGTCCCTCACAGAATCAATATTTCCACAGAGAATCCAAGGGTGATTGTCCAGGTATTTGGTAACTCTTTCTAATTTTTAATAGATTCAGAAGGTGTTTGGTCCGCATTTCCTGCTTTCTCAGATCTCTAAGGGCTTGATGACTTGGCTGAAGATAGATTTGTCAGGTTAACAGCAACAACCAGGTTCAGATTCACTTGCTATGGTAGTATTATATTAAGACTTAAAAATTCTAGAGTTGTAACATTCATCAGTGGAATTCTGATAAGCTATTAATCTAGCTCTGGTAATCATTGACAACTATTACTATCCTTACACGCCCAAGGTTTTTAAATTGTTTTGGATTTTTTTTTAAGTATTCACTTAAATGTACTTCTCATTATGCTAAAAACAACTTTGTCCAATCAATTTATCTGACCCTCTAAAAAGACTGTGGATTCTTTTAACCAAGAATTATTTTTGTTTCCGAAAGGACACAAAAATATATTGTGTGACTCAAAGGTATGATTCTATTCCTTTTCTATAATCTGGTAAGGCTAACATATCTAAAATTTTTCTTCTTGTGAACGTAAAAATATTTGTGTAAACTTCAGGGAATTTACTAGAACCCACTTCTCCAAGGTCAAATGGACTTCTCAATAAGTAATCTCAACCAATGGCCACCTGCCTACTCTGCTTATTCCTGAGGGTGGAATCTCTCCCGAGATCTTTCCCTGTTCTTGAGCATCCTCCTCCCATCTACAAGGACCTTGAGCCTAAAAGCTTCAAATATATACCTAAGACAAAAACTTCCCTTAAACTTATTAATTGTAACTTTTCTCCCCAATATATATGTGTTCCAAAAGACTTCCAATCAGTTTAAGACTGAAGACTACCTCAATGAAGTATACATTTTCTTAGTCCCAGATAGTCCTGTAGAGCCTGGATTTCATGCCATTCTAGCTTTCTTAGGTGCCTACAGATCCTGATGTCTCCAGAAAGTGGAAAGTAGTCTAAAGTGTACAATTATTTAAAACATACCTTACTTTCTTTGCTTTTTTTTTTTTTTTTTTAAATGTATTTATTATTATTCATAAGTACACTGTAGTTGTCTTCAGACACACCAGAAGAGGGCATCAGATCTCATTACGGGTGGTTGTGAACCACCATGTGGTTGCTGGGATTTGAACTCAGGACCTTCAGAAGAGCAGTCGGTGCTCTTAACCGCTGAGCCATCTCTCCAGCCCCTTTCTTTGCTTTTTATTATGAACAAGCGAGATGGATGTTAGGAACTATTTATATTCCAGAACCAGATTCCTCCCACCACTAATGAATCAGAGCCAATATTATATCATCAATAAAGGCCTATATGACATGTAATAACAAAAGGTCAATGCAACATATTTCCACATCACCACTATGTGCATGCTCCATTGGCTCCATCATCCTTAAAGTCTATGCCATCATCACAGCCTACTCTCTCTCTCTCTCTCCCTCTCTCTCTCCCTCTCTCTCTCTCTCCTTTCCTATATGCCTCCCTTTTTCCCTGTCTCCCTCCCTCCCCCATCATGCTCTCTCTCCATTTTCTTGTCCCTACTCTTATTCCAGCACAGAAGCCACTGTTCATGTACTCATCTCCCAATAAATTTCTTGCGTGAGGTTTACTGAGTGGTATGTGATCTTTGAGTCACTCTCTGTCCTCTGATCATTGCAAAACACAGTAAGAAATACTGAAAATGTGCACTCAATACTTTGACCAAGGTTTTAATTAAAACTACATTTTAAACATAATTAAAAAAAAACAATAAACTCTCAGTGCAGGGCCTCAATTAATTAAATAGGAAATGAAATTAATAACAACTGAACTCCCTTTGAATAGAATGTGAAATTTTAATAAAATTACCCCATTAAAAGCAAGCAGATTTTTTTCTTTTTTACAAATTTTGTTTGAATATCTTCTTTTGTTTTAAAAGTTTTTTAGGCACTAGTGCTCCATAGAAATAGAGCATAGACTTATTTGTTTATTCAGTCTCTGACAGTTTTCATTTTTCCCTTTTTGATATCAATTTCTCAGCAAGGTAGTTAAAGTAGCTGGGGTGCCTGTAAAAAGTCAGTACAGTGCAACAGTCTTGATATATAAACTCATATCCATAGGCAGAAACTCTAAGGTAACTACTGTGTCACAGCATGGAAAGTATTCTTTTACAACACAGTGATACACATCAATCTCTCTTTAAATAGCCAACAGTAGCACTAAAAACAGCATGCACTCATTCTCTGAAATTCTCCTTGGACACAAAAGTACCTCAATTCCTACTAACCTGTACATGCTCATTATAGTCTAGTAATGTAGGTTATGCATCAACACACTTAATTTATTTTTTCTTTCATTTTTTTGTACATCAGGTAACCAAGATCTAATTTACTAATGATTTCTGAATATTTTATTCATGGTTTGGGGCTATTTACATGGCAGTCATTTAGCAAATTAATGTAGATGGAAAGCAATAATTTTACAGATGTTTATTGCAATCATGTTGTCATCCCATACTTAAAATGCTAATCTATTGACATCTATTCATTAAAGATGAGCTTCCCTTATTTTGTGACATTAGTATTTTATGACCTGGGGTGTTTTGAAGTAGGCTAAGTGTCAGAATATTAAGCATCCTATACAGAATAGGTTTTTAAAGAGTAAATGTTTTATTCTTTATTGCTTTGAGAGTATGCCTCACTTAGCTGACATACAACCTTTGAATGATCCTTTGCATTGATAAAACATCAGTACATTAGAATTTCTTACCCAAATGTTTTGATTAGTCACAACTTTAGATGCTAGTACAAAATAGGGAGCCTTTATTTAATTGGCAAATGTCTTAACATGCTCAAAAGTTAAATCACACCAAGAAAAATATGTCATCAGACACAGAAAATAATAAGGATGTATTAGAGGTGGGATTCCAACCCATCTCTCCATTTGAAGACCAGAACCTTTGGCTCAGAAATAAAAAGGTTAAGTCTACATCTTTATATATTTAGTCATCCTGAGACCTTGCATGTTCACCCCAATGAGAAAAATAAAGATTGGATGAATGTTTAGTGATTCTTTTTCTTTTCCAGTTATGCATTCTGAATGCTATTTTTTCCTCAGAAAAATACTTGTTGCCATTTTAAAACATCCTTAGGGTGTCTCTTTGCTTCATTAATTGTTGAAAATATACAGATATCATGCAAATGCAAGTGAAAACTGCATTTAGATTCCATCTCAAGTCACCTGAAATCCACACCAATAAGAAATCATACAGTTTTGAGTTTCTGTCTATTTAATTTGATACTGGCTCTTGGTTTGCTGTATATTGCTTTTATTTTATTAGGTATAAACCTTGAGTTCCTGATCTCTCCAATACTTTTAATGTGAGGAGGTGTTTTATTTTGTCAAAGGCATCTAATGAGATGACCATGTGGTTTTACTCTTTGAGTTTGTTTATATTGTGGATTACATCTAAGAATTTCCAGATATTGAACCAATTCTGCATTACTGGGATAAAGCTTACTTGATCATGGTGAATGATCATTTTGATGTATTCTTGAATTCAGTTTGCAAGAATTTTATTGAGTATTTTTCATCAATATTCATAAAGGAAATTGGTCTGAAGTTTTCTTTCTTTGTTGGTTCTTTCTGTGGTTTAGGTATCAGTATAACTGTGGCTCCATAAAAAGAATAGGTTGGTGTTCCTTCTGTTTCTATTTTCTGGAATGGTTTGAGAAGTATTGGTATTAGGTCTTCTTTGAGGGTCTGACAAAATAAGAAATCCCATTAAAAGCAGGGAGAAGAAAAGGCTATACACTCTCTCCTTACCTATTTAATATAGTGCTTAAAGTGCTAGTTGGAACAATTAGACAACAAAAGGAGATCAAAGCGATACATTTGGGGAGGAACAACTCAATATATCTGCAGATGAAATGATAGCATGCATAAACAACTCCAAAAATTCTACCAGAGAGCTCCTACAGGTGATAAACAACTTTAGCAAAGTGAATGGATACAAAATTTATTATATCAAATCAATAGTTTTCCTATACTCAAAGAAAAAATGGGCTGAGAAAGACAATAGGGAAACAACACAAATATAATACTCACAAATAATATAAAATATCTTGTTGTGACTCTAACCAAGTAAGTGAAAGATCTGTATGACAAGAACTTCAAGTCCCTGAAAAAACAAATCAAAGAAGACTTCAAAAGATGGAATGATCTACCATGCTCATGGATTGGTAAGACAAACATATTAAAAATAATGGCCATCTTACCAAAAGCAATCTATAGATTCAATGAAATCCCCATCAAAATTCCAAATAAATTCTTCATAGAGTTAGAAAGAATAATTCTCAAATTTATTTGGAATATCAAAAAAACCCCAAGGGTATCAAAAATTATATTCAACAATAAAAGATCTTCTGTAGGAATTACAATCCCTGATCTCAAGCTGTAATATAGAGCAATGCGATAAAAAAAAGCATGATTTTGATATAGACACAGACAAGTGTATCAATGGAACAGAATTCAAGACGCAGTAGTGAACCCAAACAACTATGGTCACCTGAAGTTTGACAAAGAAGCTAAAACAATCCAGTGGGAAAAAGACAGCATTTTTAACAAATGGTGCTGGTTCAACTGGATGTCAGCAGGTAGAATAATGCATACTGTTCGATTTTTCTCTTCCTGTACAAAGCTCAAGTAAAAGTGAATCAAAGACTTCTACATAAAACCAGATACACTGAATCTAACAGAAGAGAAGGTGAGGAAGAGCCTAGAACACCTGGGCACAGGTGAAAATTTTCCAGAACAGAACACCAATGGCTCATGCACTAAGAAAAACAATCACCAAATGGAACCTCATAAAATTGAAAAGCTTCTATAAAGCAAAGGACACTGCCAATAGGACAAAACGACAACTTGCAGATTGGGAAAAAATCTTTACCAACCCAACATCAGACAGAAGGCTAATATCTCAAATATGCAAAACTTAAGAAGTTAGACTCCTGAGAACTAAATAACCTTATTAAAAAATTGAGAACACCCCCCAGAGCTCGTGTCGCTAGCTGCATATGTATCAGAAGATGGCCTAGGGGCCCATCAGTGGAAAGAGAGGCTCATTGGTCTTGCAAACTTTATATGCCTCAGTACAGGGAAACGCCAGGGCCAAGAAGTGGGAGTGGGTGGGTACGGAAGTGGGGGGGGTGAGGGTATGGGGGACTATTGGAATAGCATTTGAAATGTAAATGAAGAAAATACCTAGTAATAATAATAATAATAATAATAATAATAATAAGGAACAGAGCTAAAAGAATTCTCAACTGAGAAATCATGAGTGGCTGAGTAGCATTTAAAGAAATGTTCAGTGTCTACAGACAGACAAGTAGACCAATGGAATAGAATTGAAGACCCAGAAATGAACCCACACACCTATGGTCACTTGATCTTCGACAAGGGAGCTAAAACCATCCAGTGGAAAAAAGACAGCATTTTCGAAAATTGGTGCTGGCACAACTGGTTGTTATCGTGTAGAAGAATGCGAATCGATCCATACTTATCTCCTTGTACTAAGGTCAAATCTAAGTGGATCAAGGAACTTCACATAAAACCAGAGACACTGAAACTTATAGAGGAGAAAGTGGGGAAAAGCCTTGAAGATATGGGCACAGGGGAAAAATTCCTGAACAGAACAGCAATGGCTTGTGCTGTAAGATCGAGAATTGACAAATGGGACCTAATGAAACTCCAAAGTTTCTGCAAGGCAAAAGACACCGTCAGTAAGATAAAAAGACCACCAACAGTTTGGGAAAGGATCTTTACCTATCCTAAATCAGATAGGGGACTAATATCCAACATATATAAAGAACTCAAGAAGGTGGACTTCAGAAAATCAAATAACCCCATTAAAAAATGGGGCTCAGAACTGAACAAAGAATTCTCACCTGAGGAATATCGAATGGCAGAGAAACACCTGAAAAAATGTTCAACATCCTTAATCATCAGGGAAATGCAAATCAAAACAACCCTGAGATTCTACCTCACACCAGTCAGAATGGCTAAGACCAAAATTCAGGTGACAGCAGATGCTGGCGTGGATGTGGAGAAAGAGGAACACTCCTTCATTGTTGGTGGGATTGCAGGCTTGTACAAACACTCTGGAAATCAGTCTGGCGGTTCCTCAGAAAATTGGACATAATACTACCGGAGGATCCAGCAATACCTCATGGGCATATATCCAGAAGATGCCCCAACGGGTAAGAAGGACACATGCTGCACTATGTTAATAGCAGCCTTATTTATAATAGCCAGAAGCTGAAAAGAACCCAGATGCCCCTCAACAGAGGAATGGATACAGAAAATGTGGTACATCTACACAATGGAGTACTACTCAGCTATTAAAAAGAATGAATTTATGAAATTCCTAGCCAAATGGATGGACCTGGAGGGCATCATCCTGAGTGAGGTAACACATTCACAAAGGAACTCACACAATATGTACTCACTGATAAGTGGATATTAGCCCAAAACCTAGGATACCCACGATATAAGATACAATTTCCTAAACACATGAAACTCAAGAAAAATGAAGACTGAAGTGTGGACACTATGCCCCTCCTTAGAATTGGGAACAAAACACCCATGGAAGGAATTACAAAGACAAAGTGTGGAGCTGAGATGAAAGGATGGACCATGTAGAGATTGCCATATCCGGGGATCCACCCCATAATCAGCATCCAAACGCTGATACCATTGCATACACTAGGAAGATTTTATTGAAAGGACCCAGATGTAGCTGTCTCTTGTGAGACTATGCCGGGGCCTAGCAAACACAGAAGTGGATGCTCACAGTCAGCTAATGGATGGATCACAGGGCTCCCAATGGAGGAGCTAGAGAAAGTAGCCAAGGAGCTAAAGGGATCTGCAACCCTATAGGTGGAACAACATTATGAACTAACCAGTACCCCGGAGCTCTTGACTCTAGCTGCATATGTATCAAAAGATGGCCTAGTCGGCCATCACTGGAAAGAGAGGCCCATTGGACTTGCAAACTTTATATGCCCCAGTACAGGGGAATTCCAGGGCCAAAAAGGGGGAGTGGGTGGGTAGGGGAGTGGGGGTGGGTGGGTATGGGGGACTTTTGGTATAGCATTGGGAATGTAAATGAGCTAAATACCTAATAAAAATGGAAAAAAAAAGAAATGTTCAAAATCCTTAATCATCAGGGAATTGCAAATCAAACTGTCCCTGAGAGTTCACTTCACTCCAATCAGAATGGCTAAGATAAAAAACATAGGTGACAGCATATATTGGCAAGGATGTGGAGAAAGAGAAACCCTCCCCCCTATTGTTAGTGTGACTGCAAGCTGGTAAAACCACTTTGGCAATCAATCTGGTAGTTCCTGAGAAAATTGGACCCGAAGACCCAGCTATACCACTCCTGGGCATATAACCAAAAGATTCATGAATATATAACCATGATACATGCTCCACTATGTTTATAGCAGCATTTTTTTTTTTATAATAGCCAGAAGCTGGAAACAACCCTGATGTCCCTCCACAGAAGATTTGGTAAAGAAAATGTGGTACATTTACACAATGGAGAATGACTCAGCTAATAAAAACAATGATTTCATGAAATTTGCAGGCAAATGGATGGAACTAGAAAATATCACCCTGAGTGAGGTAACCCAGACACAAAAGTACGCACATGTTATGTACTCCCTGATAAGTGCATATCAACACAAAAGCTCACAATGCCCATGACAACACATAGACCATATTGTACTTAACAAGGAAGACTAGGGTGTGGTTACATCAGTCTTGCATTGAGGGGGGCAGAGGGGAACAGGATGATCAAGAGAGGTAGAAGGAGGGTGTATATGGGAGGGAGAGAGGAGGAGGAAGAAACAAGTGGGATAGTATCAAGTATTTGGGGGATAGGAGAGAGGTACAGAGGTTCAGGAATTTGAATAAATAAATATGTAGTAGGACCTAGGGTAGGTGCTGGAGGGTCCCAGACTCCAGGGAAATGAGAGGTTTCCAGGACCCAACAGAGATGACTTTAGTCAAAATGTACAGAGAAGTGGAGATGGAACCTGTAAATACCACCCCCAGTAGATAGGCACAATCCCTGACTGAGGGATGGGTCTACCCACCCATTTCAAAGTTTTAACCCAGGAATATTACTGTCCAAATGAAGATCAAGGACAAAAATAGAGCAGAGACTGAAGGAAGGACCATCCGGGCACTACCCCACCTGAGGATCCATTAGGTCTACAGACACTAAGCCTGACACTGCTACTTTTGTCAAGAAGTGCTTGCTTAAAGGAACCTGGTGTGACTGTTCCTTGGAAGGTTTGGCCAGAAACTGACCAGTGTAGATGTAGATGCTTCCAGCCAACCTTCAGACTGAGGTTAGGGGCTCCAGTGGGGGAGCTGGTAGAAAGACTGCGGGAGCAGAGTCGGATTGCAATCCCATTGGAAAAACAAAATCAGCTCTCCTGACTACCTAGTGCTCCTAATGACTAGAACACAAACAAAGGAGTGTACATGGAGGGAGGTAACTTTTGCTCCAGATACATATGTAGCAGAGTATGTATTTGTCTGACCTCAGTTGAAGCAGAGGCCCTTTGTCCTGCAGCTGTTTCGTGCCCCCGCTTAGGGGGATGCTGAAAACTGTGGAATGGGAGAGGGTTGGTGGTGGTAGGAGCACCCTCAGAGAGGCAAAGGGGAGATAGGAGAGAGCAGATGTGGGATGGAGGGGGGAGGGGTTGTGGAGGGGAAATTGGGAAGTGGGATATAATTGGAGATGTAAACAAATGGAATCATTAATTAAAAAAAAAGAAATCATACAGCAAGAGTTGGTGAGGATATCACGGAGAGGAAACATCTATACTTCTGATGTGACTTTAATTTAATGTATTCATGTTGCAAATAAGTATATAAGTTCACCGAAAACTAAAACTAGAACTAATTTATAATCTACCTATAATACTATATATATTAAATATACATAATCTAACTCATATCAGAAATTATATTTGTACATGAATAAAAGTTGTTACATGTATGTATTCACATTTTTTTCAAAATAATCATGGTATGTCTTTAACATTGTATGCTTCTAATATCTTAAATTAATTAACATATGTATATATTCAACTTGTTCCATGTAATATATTTGCATTTCCTTCTACATATTGTTCTTGATTTCTAATTTCCTATAACCATACTGAGTCTGGGTAACAAAGTCCTCTGTAGATTAAAATATGAGAAGATGATACTGGTGATGAATTTCATATTAGATTAGTTCTTGAAGAAAAAATGTTAATTTTCAAGTTAGACAAAGAAATGCCAACATTAATATTTTGGCTACTATAATGCCATCACATGTCTAATATTTGTTATTGGATACTTTCTTGTTATTTTATATTTTATTAAAGCATTATTAATATATCACTGAGTTTTCATTAGTTTCCTTTCCAGATATATATTAGAAATATATATATATATATATATATATATATATATATATATATATATATATGCTTTCCCTAGTGATGTCACCAAATCTTTATATTTTTTTCTTACAGATTTTTTTTACCTTTATTAAAATTTTGTCATGTTGCTTAATTTCTTGGTTTAACATTCTGCTCTGATTCTACCTATCCTACTCTATATTTGAAAGACTAGGCTGACTCCATAACAGCCTTCACATTGGCAGTTTAGGACTTGGCAAGTGAAGGCAAGTCCAGACTTCAGAAGTTGCCCAGTCCCCTTGCTGAAGGCAAGGACAATGGGTTAGGAGCAGTTTCCAGACTACCTAAGCCACATTGTCAGCAACAGATTCCAGCTCTCATGGCCCAGTAAAGAAATGTCCCTAGAGATGTAGTAAGATAAAGGCCTGTGAGCTCATTTGGTTGTCTTTTTATCTTGGTAATGGGAGACCACATCATGTTGCACTTATGAAACATAAAACACTCCGTGCCTTAGCACATTATATGAATCTGGGATATCATTCTTCACTAAGTCATGGGCACAAACACACTGATACTCCTAAGTTGTTAAATATGGTTTATTTTACATTATATAAAAAAAAAAATCTACCATCAATTGTCCAACAGTAACAGAAGTTTTATATGCTTTACTCCATCATTAATGAGAAGAGTTAGTAATTCATTATATTACTTCATTCTTTTTTTAATTAGGTATTTATTTCATTTTCATTACCAATGCTATGCCAAAAGTCCCCCACACGCTCCCCAACCCACCTCCCCACCAACCTACTCTGACTTCTTGGCCCTGGTGTTCTCCTGTACTGAGGCATATAAAATGTGATCAACCAATGGTCCTCTCTTTCCAAAGATGGCTGACTAGGCCATCTTCTGATACATGAGCAGCTAGAGACACGAGCTACGGGGGGGGGGGGGTGGTACTGGTTAGTTCATATTGTTGTTCTACCTATAGGGTTGCAGATCCCTTTATCTCCTTGGTTACTTTCTCTAGCTCCTCCATTGGGGACCCTGTGATACGTCCAATAGCTGACTGTGAGCATCCACTTCTGTGTTTGCTAGGCCCTGACACAGTCACACAAGAGACAGCTATATCTGGGTCCTTTCAGCAAAAACTTCCTAGTGAGTGAAATGTTGTCAGCGTTTGTAGGCTGATTATAGGATGGATCCCTGGATATGGCACTCTCTAGATAATCCATCCTTTGGTCTCAGCTCCAAACTTTGCCTCTGTAACTCCTTCCATGGGTGTTTTGTTCCCAATTCTAAGAAGGGGCAAAGGGCCAACACTTTGGTCTTCGTTCTTCTTGAGTTTCCTGTGTTCTGCAAATTGAATCTTATATCTTGGGTATTCTAGGTTTCTGGACTAATATCCACTTATCAGTGAGTACATATTGTCTGAGATCTTTTGTGATTGGGTTACCTCACTCAGGATGATGCCCTCCAGGTCCATTCAATTGTCTAGGAATTTCATAAATTCATTATTTTTAATAGCTGAGTGGTACTACATTGGGTAAATGTACCATATTTTCTGTATCCATTCCTCTGTTGAAGGGCATCTGGGTTCTTTCCAGCTTTTGGCTATTATAAATAAGGCTGCTATGAACATAGTGGAGCATGTGTCCTTCTTACCAGTTGGAATATCTTCTGGATATATGCCCGGGAGAGGTATTGTGGGACCCTCATGTAGTACTATGTCCAATTTTCTGAAGAACCACTAGACTGATTTCCAGAGTGGTTATACAAGCTTGCAATCCCACCAACAACAGAGGAGTGTTTCTCTTTCTCCACATCCTGGCCGGCATGTGCTGTCACCTGAATTTTTAAATTTAGACATTCTGAATGGTGTAAGGTGGAAACTCTGGGTTGTTTTGATTTGCATTTCCCTGATGATTAAAGATGTTGAATATTTTTTCAGGTACTTCTCAGCCATTCGGTATTCCTCAGGTGAGAATTCTTTGTTCAGCTCTGAGCCCCATTTTTAATTGGGTTATTTGATTTTCTAGAGTCCACTTTCTTGAGTTCTTTATATATATTGGATATTAGTCCCCTATCTGATTTAGGATAGGTAAAGATACTTTCCCAGTCTGTTGGTGGCCTTTTTGTCTTATTGACAGTGTCTTTTTCCTTGCAGAAGCTTTGCAATTTTATGAGGTCCCATCTGTCAATTCTCGACCTTATAGCACAAGCCATTGCTGTTCTATTCAGGAATTTTTCCCCTGTATCCATATCTTCGAGGCTTTTCCCCACTTTCTTCTCTATTAGTTTCATTGTCTCTGGTTTTATATGGAGTTCCTTGATCCACTTAGATTTGACCTTAGTACAAGGAGATAGGAATGGATCAATTCGCATTCTTCTACATGATAACTGCCAGTTGTGCCAGCATCATTTGTTGATAATTGTCTTTTTTCCACTGGATGGTTTTTGCTCCCTTGTCAGAACAAGTGATCATAGGTGTGTGGGTTCATTTCTGGGTCTTCAAGTATATTCCATTGATCTACATGTCTGTTGCTATACCAGTACCATGCAGTTTTTTATCACAACTGATTTGTAGTACAGCTTTAGGTCAAGCATGGTGATTCCACAGGAGGTTTTTTATCCTTGAGTAGAGTTTTTGCTATCCTAGGTTTTTTTGTTATTCCAAATGAATTTGCAGTTTGCCCTTCCTAATTTGTTGAAGAATTGAGTTGGAATTTTGATGGGGATTGCATTGAATCTCTAGATTGCTTTCTGCAAGATAGCCATTTTTACAATGTTGATCCTGCCAATCCATGAGCATGGGAGATCTTTCCATCTTCTGAGATTTTCTTTAATTTCTTTCTTCAGAGACTTGAAGTTCTTATCATACAGATCTTTCAGTTCCTTAGTTAGAGTCATGCCAAGGTATTTTATATTATTTGAGACTATTGAGAAGGGTGATGTTTCCCTAATTTCTTTCTCAGCCTGTTTATCCTTTGTATAGAGAAAGGCCATGACTTGTTTGAGTTAATTTTATATCCAGCTACTTCACCTAAGCTGTTTATCAGGTTTAGGAGTTGTCTGGTGGAATTTTTAGTTTCACTTGTATATACTATCATATCATGTGCAAAAGTGATATTTTGACTTCTTCCTTTCCAATTTGTATCACCTTGTTCTCCTTTTGTTGTTGAATTGCTCTGGCTAGGACTTCAAGTACTATATTGAATAGGTAGGGAGAAAGTGGGCAGCCTTGTCTAGTCCCTGATTTTAGTGGGATTGCTTCCAGCTTCTCGACATTTACTTTGATGTTGGCTACTGGTTGCCTGTAGATTGCTTTTATCATGGTTAGGTATGGGCCTTGAATTCCTGATCTTTCTAATACTTTTATCATGAATGGGTGTTGGATTTTGTCAAATGCTTTCTTCACATCTAACGAGATGATCATGTTGTTTATGTCTTTGAGTTTATTTATATACTGGATTACGTTGATGGATTTCCATATATTAAACAATCCCTGCATTCCTGGAATAAATCCTACTTGGTCAGGATGGACGATTGTTTTGATGTGTTCTTGGATTCGGTTAGAGAGAACATTATTGAGGATATTTGCATCGATATTCATAAGGGAAATTGGTCTGAAGTTCTCTATCTTTGTTGGGCTTTTCTGTGATTTAGGTATGAGAGTAATTGTGGCTTCATAGAATGAGTTGGGTAGAATACCTTCTGCTTCTATTTTGTGGAACAGTTTGTGAAGAAATGGGATTAGATCTTCTTTGAAGGTCTGATAGAATTATGCACTAAACACATTCTGTCCTGGGCTTTTTTTTGGTTGGGAGACTATTAATGATTGCTTCTATTTCTTTAGGGGGTAATAGGACTGTTTAGATCACTATCCTGATCTTGATTTAACTTTGGTACCTGGTATCTGTCTAGAAACTTGTCCATTTCATTCAGTTTTTCCAGTTTTGTTGAGTATACCCTTTTGTAGAAGGGTCTGATTGTGTTTTTGATTTCTTCACAATCTGTTGTTATGTCTCCCTTTTCATTTCTGATTTTGTTAATTAGGATGCTTTCCCTGTGCCCACTAGTGTGTCTGGCTAAGGGTTTATCTATCTTGTTAATTTTCTCAAAGAACCAGCTAACATCTCCTGGAAAAGGCCCTGTTTCAGGCCTTCATCTTCTGCTGAGAGGCAGGTCCGAATGCAGATATCTGTGTACCTTCCCTGCAAGAGGAGAGCTTGCCTGCAGAGAGTGCTCTAACCACTGAAACTCAGGAGAGAGCTAATCCCCCAGGTCTGCTGGTAGAGGCTAACAGAATCACAAAAGGAACAAGCTATAACCAGAGACAACTATAACAACTGACTCCAGAGATTAGCAGATCGTGAAAGGCAGACAGACATAAGAATCTTACTAACAGAAACCAAAAACACTCACAGAGAGGAAACTCCTATACTTCTGATGTGATTTTAATTTATTATATTCATATTGCAAATAAGTATATAAGTTCACCAAAAACTAAAACTAGAACTAATTTATGATCTACCTATAATACTACTGAATATATATTAAACATATAATATTTAACTCATATCAGAGATTACATTTGTACATGAATAAAAGTTGTTACATGTATATATTTGTATTTTTTCAAAAAAAATCATGGTATGTCTTTAACGTTGTATGCTTCTAAAATCTTAAATTAGTTAACATACGTATGTATTCAACTTGTTCCATGTAATATATTTGCTTTTCCTTCTACATATTGTTCTTGATTTCCAATTTCCTATAGCCATACTGAGTCTGGGTAACAAAGTCCTCTGTAGATTAAAATATGAGAAGATGATGCTGGTGATGGATTTCATATCAGATTAGTTCTTGAAGATAAAATGTTAATTTTCAAGTTAGACAAAAGAAATGCCAACATTAATATTTTGACTACTATAATGCCATCACATGTCTAATATTTGTTATTGAAATACTCTTATCTATAAATATGTAGTAAAGACATATAACAAAATTTAGGGATTAACCAGAATTAGCATAGATAAAATATAACTATAATGTAGAAATGAATAAGAGAAAAAAGAATATTTTAAGTATAGATGGTAGTTACATAGTTTAGATATTCTTTTATATTTTTGTTGCCTCCACATTATAAAGAAGACTTTTTGTGGCACAGTATACAGGGTAGGAAGCAACAAAGTTATTGTAATAAAGTTATTTGTAATTTCTAGAATACAAAATAATGCAATATATATATATGAGGTAGTGAAATATGTGTATATATCTTTAATTAGTGTGATGTTACGTGAGTAAAATTAAACAAGGCAAAGAGGTAGATGTGATATTGAAGATATTTTAATATACAAGCATGCATGGTACACAATCTTTAAACAAAGCATTAAAATACTGTAATAGAAAGATGAAATTGAGTTCAAGATTTTTGGTATGGTGAAGTTATTTGTATAGGTTATAAACTCCATTTTAGGAACAATGCACATGCAATGCAATGAGCAATGACATGTTCCTAGAAAGTGTTTCATGTGGAACCTATAGAAACTAAAAATAAGACTTTTATTTTACTTAGAAATTCATCTATTAACTAGTTCAAGGCATATGATTAAAAATATTTTTTGAACAATTCCTCTTAGCTCTTTTATTGAAAATCCACAGTAGGGATTCTAAAGCAAGGACAATATGCTCAGTAAGAAGGATGCTATGACAGATCCAAATGCACTTCATGTAATATACCTGAGTAGTTATATTCATTACCGTAGGCAGACTTGAAATGCTTGCACTGTATTGGAGAGGATCATTTGCAACAAGTTTGAGTTTTAGTGTGTGACAACAAAACTGTTCAGTGAGACACATTTATATTAAAATGACCTAAACGCTCAGCAAATGGTACTTTGTTAGCTAAGTTGGGAATCATAAGGGAACGCAAAATGTGAGTGCAGAGCCCTGCACTTCCCTGGTGGGAATAGAGTAACGTGGTGCTTGCCCTAGGATAAAGCTCCTGTGTGCGCCTTCACAAGTGCCAATGGCTTGTTTGTGTAATAATAATGTACATATTTTCTGGACCTACTAGTGTGGAGGTGGAGGATTCTTTCCTTCAGAGGTATGACCCTATTAATGTTCATGACTCCCTTAGAAATAGAAACAGCATGAGTCCAGGACTTGAAAGTGTAGCTCTCTGGCATAGCTACACTTCAGGACAGCACTTCAGGCTATGGGAAATAACTCTAAATAGATGAGTTAAAAATATATTTCTCTACTGTGCAAGAAAAAGGGAAGCAATATGAATTATGAGGGACTTCACAACTCTAAAGGAATAAAAATAGGTGTTCTGTGAGCCAATTTATTAGACAATTATTAAGGAAGGAGATAAAGAGATTTAGGGACTATTTCCTGCCATCTACTCCTCTTGGGTGTGTTTGCTTCTCTCTATTCTAGAGCCTCCAGGTGTGCTATTAAGTTGCTTGTATGAGAACTCTCCCATTTCTCTATGAAGGCATTTTGTGCTATGAATATTTTTAGCACTGTTTTCATTGTTTCCCATAAGTTTGTGGATGTTGTGCCTTTATTTTCATTGAATTCTATCCAGTCTTTGATTTCTTTCTTTATTTCTTCCCTGAAGCCAGCTGAATGATTTCTAGTTATTCTTTTTGCTGCTCCTAGACACCCTTTCTCTTGGATCCTCTTTTCAAGCCTAGGCTTATTCTTGTCAGGTGAGACTTTAAACTTGGTCCTATACCAAATAAATTTGAGTCATATGGTTTGTATATTTAACAGCAAATATCAAGAAACAGGTGAATACTTCAGTCTAGAATTAAAAGAGAAGTTTGAGGTCAAATATATAATGTTGAAATAAGATTATATATAACAGTAGTGTTATTCAGAAATCATTTAGATGCATTTTATACACTCACAGATATCTATGCACACAGATATTTTAAAAGTATAAATATGTGACTTCAGAAAAAAAAAAAACTAATGTAAGGGTCTTAAAATATCTGAAAGTAGAACCCAGACTCAGAGAATATGAAAAAACAGAGAGTGTTTACTCTGTAGAAACAACCACCATGCATCAGTGAACTATTCTTTGAAATAGCAAGCCCCCAAAAAGGAGCATACATCTTCATATAGGGAATCGGTGAACTCTCTAGAAGAATTGGGTAATCTAAAATTTCATTGGTGGGTGCTAGAGTTTCATAAGTAATCAATGGTTTGTATTCCTAGGTCATGGATGTTCAATCCTGATGAAGGAGGGTTATCCATTGCAGATGACCCATTCTGTGATAAGATATTTTTCTTATTTTTTTGGTTATCACCAGACTGTTCTTTCAGAGAAGGTTTTATGATGTTGTTCTGGATTTTATGGTCTGTTCTTAGACCTGATGTCTTATAACCTCGTTTCTGGGACTTATGATACATACATGAATCTGGTGTCTTTTCTTTCTTTCTTTCTTTCTTTCTTTCTTTCTTTCTTTCTTTCTTTCTTTCTTTCTTTCTTTCTTCCTTCCTTCCTTCCTTTCTTTCTTTCTTCCTTCCTTCCTTCCTTCCTTCCTTCTTTCCTTCCTTCCTTCCTTCCTTCCTTCCTTCCTTCCATCCTTTCTTTCTTTTTCTTTTTAAAATCAGGCCTGATCCTCAAATTAGGGACAAGTGGCATCCTTAAGTGAGGAAAAATTGGATTATATTGTCCTTTCATGAGATGTTATCTTTATCAATAAAAGATCATATTATAGAAAAATCATTACTTAAACTTTTGCTTAGTCTTCAGTATTCTGATGAATAATTCAAAAGAAAGGCATGAGTCAGCACATGCAGAAGGTTCGCAATTGCTTTAAGGTGGTACCTGTATACAAACCATCTAGAGACACTCTCTAGACAAGCCATCCAGTTTTAAGATGGAGAAGACTCAGAAATGCAGAATGTCATACCATATAGTGAGGGTCTAAGTTATCTTGGCTCTCAAATATATTGCGTTCAACAAGTTTAGGTAATCAATAGAACCAGAAACATAACAAAGTTTATTTTTATGTTTATGATATCTATTTTATACTAATGTCCTGGGTAACCTATTTTCTTAATATATAACCATTTTTATAATGAACTTATAATCTGTCGTTAGTTTTAAGCTGAAAACTCAGATTTAAGTGTACGGATTGATTTGGGAGAAGGAACAGGTGGGATGAAATACAAATCACCTTCCTAATGAAAAAAAGATATTTTAGGTTTTTAGGAATTAATAATAAAACAACTTGTGTATTTAGTTTGACTCTCCATGAAATAATGTAAGAAATATCTCTGCAAAACTTGTTCTAACAACAGATTGATCAAATTATAACAGAGCTACTGAGTATAGTACATTTATGATAGAATAAATTGAGCATTTTAATTGCCTATACCTAATTTGTTTTAATGTGTCCAACCAATATTTTAATTAAAAAAACCTTAAGTAACATGATAAAACTGAACTCAATAAAAGTTAATTACAAAAATAATGTGATAAAATTAAAGTGTCTGTATTAAATTAGAAAATGTCCAGAAGAGATATATGGCTTTGTAGTTTCAAAGAAAAATTGATGTTATTAATGGTATTATGGTACTTTCAAAATCCAGAAGCCTTTAAGGACAAATAAAATATTACAAGTACAAAATGAGCAATACTTATCTAAGAGTTTCATTAAATTATAATAACCAATCCCATATTCTCATTTTAAAGTGAATAGACGAATTGTCCAAATTTCATATAGAAATCTTCAAAGTCATGATGATTTCTCTTAGTTTATTAGTAGTGAGTTCCAAGAACTATAAGAGATTCTGGTATGAAACAGTGATATTTGATCAAAAATTATGTAGAATTAGAAAATAAATGTTTAAAGCTTCCCATAAGTACCAAATAAATAAAATCGTGCAGTAAAACCAGCTAATGATTCGTATATGTATATCAGTATATGTGACAATAATTACATTTCAGTATTCTTCTGAAAACAAATTACAAACATACAGTTATTACTTGAACACATCTTTATTTTTATTTTTCATAATTACGTACATCTATAAGAATGTTTTTAATTATTTAGCAATGTTACACACTATCATGTCCTGTACCCCTGCTGAAATTTTTCTTTTTTTTTTTAATTACTCCTATTTTGTTGTAAGTTACTAACATAATTATAGTTTCTTCCAGAAGGTTGTGTGTGTATGGAGAAAGGGATGGGTTATTTACTGGAACTTGAACAACTTATCAGTGGCTACACCACTGAATAAAGACACCCTATCCTAGCTCTCATTAACCGCTCATATCCTCCCAGTGATTGTTGTGAAATCATGCGTCCTGCCATATCCATTGTGTACTGGCCTTGCTCAGGTTAACTGTGCGAAGAAACAGTTCATAGTGTAATGGTCCTGTCATGTCCTCTACTCACCATTCTGCAAATGCTACTATTTCCCATCCTCCAAAACTTTATTTTTTTCTGCTTTGTTCCTCTGTGTTATCAGTTATTTGAAGGGATGATACCCATGCTCCTTCTAATCCCAAGCCCACAATGGTCATTTAATTCCTGTTCGCTTCAAATCTCTAAATTAACCACTAAGTTCAGCACAAGTAAGTGTGACTGATGAAGTAGTGTTTTATTGGTTATAAACAAAGGTATTTGTATTAGTTTTTCATCTGGTATATATGTATATATATCCTACCTTAAACCTTCAATTATATCAGGGGAGCAATTTCTTTTGTATAATTTATCACCTTACCTTTCTTTCATTAGCCATATCACTACTCTAAGTTAAGCTAATGTTTCCTTTACCTGCTTATGTAATTAAGTAAGATTTTTTTTTACCTGTGATCTTTTACCTAAAAACATTCTACATTTCTATATTTCAGAGGACATTGACTTTTTCTATTTGCCTGTATATGTTTATACATAATTGTTGCAGAACTTTCTACATTCATTTTCAATAATTAAATTAAAATCTTATGTGCTGGTTGTTTTCCCAATATTTGCTATGATATGCTACCTCAAAATACACAAGTTATTAAATAAGACATGCCATCAATGAGACATGCAATCTAGATATGAACCCTGTATTTAACAATACTAACCTGCCTGTTAATATATTCCCATATATTCAACAGTGACATGACTGTTCTAGGCATAACCAGCACCTCACTAAATGTAAATGAGGCTAACCCCAAGATACTTATATATAGACCTGAATCTTCAGAGACTGTTAAAAATGTTTAGCTGACTAATAGGTATTTAAATTACAATCTGAATGCTTCATTCATACTTACAGACTTAGCAGTGAGTGGCTGACAAAGCAGAGACATAACTTATGAATGTGAGAAGAATAAAGTACTGCTGAGTGCTTCTTTAGTCAGCAAGTAAGTTGTATAATTCACTCTTTTGTTCCACAGTTCATGTCAGAAAACAGGCTAGACAGAATGTAAGAACTGGAGGGTGGAAGACATATTGTAAAATGATGTCTTCTGGTTAAAATTGGGTACTGAAGGATGAATACAGAACAACACTGACAACCTTCAGAAGACATATCCTAAAGGAAACAGAGAAGTAGAAGAGGCATACATAAAAACAGGGTCAACTGGAGTTTGTAGGAGGTGTTAGAAACAGTATTTAAAGGGTGAGGGATATAATCACAATGACAGCAAGACACTGTTAAAAATGTATTGCTACTGAATTAAAGAATAAAAGACCAAGTCTTTTAGAAGAACATAAATAAGATCAATAGTTACAAAAGGGAGGGGTTGGAAAAAAATGCCTAGGTTGTAAATTAAACGCTGAGACATGTAAGAACCTTTATTTAAATTAAGCAGCACTGAACCATCATCCAAAGCCAAATCTAGAGAACTGTTTGATGTTTCAAATGAATTTTGCATGTGCATCTATTTATGATTAATTTCATTTCATTCAGAGATCACTATGTCCCCTCTCCTAAAGTAAATAAAGCATTTTGTTTAAAATATGCCCCATGAAAAATCACATCACTTCTAATTAAGTTATATGGTTTAGAGAACTATATAATCTCATTGTGTTAGAAAACTGCACATACAGTCAGAGTACAGTGAAGTTACAAGCACTAGCATTTTATCAAATACATTAATCTTGAAATGTAAATGTGAAAGGTGACTGGAAGGTATTTAGAGATAAAATTCCCTACTAAATAAATGACTATCTATATTTCTAGAATCATTTCAAAAGTTAAGTGTTTGCAGTTGTGACAATTTAATTAAGGGTATGTTGGCTTCCTTGAAGAAATCATGGATAGTGTTCCAGAAAGAACACCAATTCTATAGACTTGTGAATTCCCGTAAGTCCTAGAGTGCAATTAAATTTGCTTCTAATCATGCTGTGGCACCTGCAGACAAAGGAGAAATTTGTTACAAGTATTTCCATAGCATGAATATGCAAGGCCCAAATTAGTGTAATTCATTCTGTGTCAGGTTATTGACTCTCCAGTCATAACACACTGTATTGCCACGTGTCATTTTACTGATGGCTTCATAATTCCTAGTCAGTAAGCATTAATTGTTTATTTCCATCATATAATAACAAGAGAAGCCTGGGAGAAACAATTTTTTGTGACAAAACAAGTGGTTTTGCATTCATATACCAAATTGAAACTATCCTTATGTAAAGCAGAGATATAGGTAAGAATTATATAAGTAGTATGATTTTTTTTAACCACCTTTGGACAGTCATTATTTGACAGAAACTGGAAACTACTAGCTCTATACTTATTGACCTCTCATAGAAAAACTAACACTCCTTTCTAGTTCAGATTTATATTTATGATAATTGTCTCTCAAATGTTAAAATATAAGTTTGAATTCTGGGTTTCAATATAATATATTATGTTATAAAATACAAATTGAAAATAGGTAGTTATTGTGCATATTTGACTGAAATATTAAGTATTAATTGTTGAAAATCTTTTCAATATGTTCCTTAATCAAGAGTTAATGGTATGATTGAATGAATATTTCATCAGAATATAATAAAAATGGTTGAACAGATTATTTTTGTACAGTACCTCAGAATGTCTACCTTTCCCTGTTCTTTCCTTCACATACACAGAACATGTCATGTGATTTATAGTTCTTTTACTGCTATTTCCAGTTGGAATGTATCTAAAGTGTTAGTATGTCTTCTGTCTTTTTCTTTCAGAATTTAATGATTATGTTATATGTACCTAGGCTTTACTCATTTTTATGAACAGCATTAATTATGAGCATATTAGAATATTTTAAATAATTGTCCTTCTTCATCATTGACTCTGAAGAAGAAATTCTATGTTGCAAGTTGAACATAGGTAGAAAAAAAAACATTTTTATTATTCTCTTGTTCTTGCCTTTCTTGTCCCTGGTCTACTTTTGATACAAATCAGCTACATTAAGTTAATAGTTTTCTACCTGTATTTTTAAATTGCTATTCTATTTTTATTTATGTGGATAGAGGGCAGGGGACAGTGAAGTTCAGATAGTGACCTCATTGAGAAAGTTTTCTCTTTCTGTCTATACATGGGTTCTGGGGGTTGAATGCAGGTTTTCAGTTTTTGCCCACTGAGCAATCACGTCATCTCCTGTTTCTTTTGAGACAGGGTCTTATATAATACTCCAGATCACCTATCTATTCTCCATCCTCATGATTCTGTGACTGTAGTCCTAAGAGGAGGTGCCACCACTTCAGTTTGGTCCATTCCTTACTTCTCACTCTAACTTTGTGGCTGTTACTAAGAGAATGAGGTTGTGAATGTCAGCAATAGATCTGACTTCCTGTCACAAGAAACAATGGGTGGTACATGATATGAAACAATGGTTCTTTCTTCCCTTTGATCAGAACTTTAGACTACAAGTGTGAGAGTATGAGAAGTTTACATGACCTTGGCTAAAATGGTCTATAAGTGGAATAGTCCCCCCAAATTATATGTGCAGAGCTATTAATGACAAATAGTTAATAAAGCCAGTTTTCACTGTTAGTCATTTCAAGAAACAATATTTTAGGGGATTTTTTTTAATGGAAATCGATTACTTTCTCACAGAATATATCCTGATTATAGTTTACTCTCCCACTATTGCTCCCAGTTCCTCTCCACCTCCTGTCCCATCCACATCCACTCCCTTTCTGTCTCTCATTTGGGAAAGGGCTTCTAAGAGGTAAGAGTAAAATATAATAATATAAAAATCCTATTAATTAAAAAGGTGTTGCACAAGACAAACTAAGAGAATAAAAACAGCCTAGTAAAATGCACAATAATCAGAGATCCACTCATTTTCACAAACAGGAATCCCACAAAAAATAAACTGGAAGCCATAATAAATATTCAGAGGACCTGTTACAGACATGAGAAGGTTCTGTGCATACTGCTTAAGTCTCTATGAGTTTCTGTGAGCTTTGATTGTGATGATTTAGAAGCCCTGGGATTTTTTTTGGGGGGGGCAGAGGAGATGGTATCCTCAATCCTCTCTAGCACTTATATTGTTTCTGCTTCCTCTCTCTTAGGGTCTCCTAAGCTCCAAGGAGACAGAGTTGATGGAGATATCCTACTTAGGGCTGAACATTCCAAGATCTTTCATTCTCTTCATAATATTGGCTGTGTATTTTTCTATTTGTTACCATCTATGGCAGGATGAAGGTTCTTTGACAATGGTTGAGCAAGACATTAATCTTTGAGTATAGTAGACTGTCACTAGGAGTGTTTTTATTACTACATTTTTGTTGTTATACTTGTTGTTATGTAGTTTTAAGACCAGTAGTATTTTGTTATACCCTAGGTCCCTGGGCTATCTCATATCAGCTCCTTTTCACATAAACAGTGTTGTGTATGGATTCAGTCTCTTATAGTGGAACTTAAGCCAATAAGCTATTGGTTGGTTTCTCCCACAAGCTCTGCCTAACATTGACCTAGCATATTTTACAGGCAGGATATATTATAGATAAATGGCTTGATGTTTACAAAAAAAGCAATATAAAACTTAAAGTTTCTTCTTATTATTTTTAACTCACATTGTATCAGATCATGTGGTTTAAAAGATTCTTTTGGATGTAACATGACTGGGTTCACACTTGTATATTATAGTTATGTGTATAACTTACTGCATTTATATGACTGCATTTATATGACTAGTAGACATATATTTGTTTATCTTATTCAATGTGATATTTTGAAGTATATATTCATCATAGAAAGACTCACACTAGGTAACTAAGCTATGTACAAGTATTTCCATAGGATGTTTGTAGATATTTGATGAGAAAACTTTAAGGTCACTTATTGAAAATATGAGAAAGGACAAATCAGAACCATTTGATTGTATATAATCAACACGGTTTAAGAAATGAAAATCCTTAGAGTATTTGAAAAGTTACAGGTTAACTCACAGCATGAGTATGTACAAGATGAAGAAAGCTTCAGTCTTTAAAAAAGGCATAATTATAATTTCAAAGCTAAAATATTAAGAAAATATCAGTGGCAGAAACTGGTTACCTCTCTACAAGTTATTGGTCAGGGAAGTCACAAAGACACCAATACAACACAGGACTCTTTCAGATGACATTGTTATTGGTGCCCCACTGTAACTAGTTGGGAGAACCCTATTGATGAAAACTTCACTTACATTCAATCAGGGTACAGAATAATCAATTGTAAGTTGACCACAATCAAGGTCAAAGAAACTCTTAAACATTTGACAGACTCAAAGTGGTTAAAGTGCTGAAAATAAGAGGCAGAATACTTAAGCATACATGGGGAAACATTATCAACCTCTCTACTCTACCCTAAGGTTCAAAGCAGAAGGTAAAAGAAATGAAAGACTTGTACAATGGGAAGTACTGTAAAATATTGTCTTCTGGATGAAATAGATGTTGCATATAAGAACTAATAGTATCTCTGGAGAGCAATACAAGATCAAGTCAGAAAAATACCAGTTTGGATAGTGGAGGGAAGCTTAGGGGAAACTGGTAGTTGATGGCTGCTAAGATAGGAATAGTTACTTTTCTATAGTAGGTTGCCAATTATAGGTTGATCATTCCCCAAGGGCTGGCCACATTCAGTGCATTAACAGTAGCACTAATTGAACTCATTTTTTGTTTATCAAAAAGAAAATAAAAAATATGGTTCTCAAATTTGTTTTATACTACATATAATAAATGTCATGTCTAAAAGCATCTCGGTAACAAAGCACTTTAGAGTTTATCATGAAGAGATATCGGGGCAGGAACTCTGTTCTATAAAAATAAATTTATCATATATATTCATATTAGGGTAAAATATTATTAATATATGTTCATTAAAATTGAATTAGATCTATTTTCCTCCCTTTCCTCTCTTCAACTCCTAGAAAATCCTATGATTTGCTTCTGTAAATGACTGAAGCCCATTCTCTATGGAGTTCACTCTTTTATATTTGCCTTATAAAGGAAAATAGTGTGGTCTCTTGAGTTCTACATTGTGTCTTCTCAGCTCCAAGAGAAATCATGATTGATCAGATGTTCCCACTCTTTCTGTTGATAAACTCCCCTGGGTAGAAAGCAGGGCAAACACTGGACTTAATTTCTATGATTAATGTCTGTCAAATGTTAATATTCTTGTCTCAGACTGCCTGTTTATATAGAGGAAATAAGGACACCCTCTTGAGCCTCTTATCTTATTAATAAAATAATTGAAGAATAGACTCAAACAAGAGCTCAAAAGCAACTTTATTATAATTAAAATAGTGTAGGAAATCTGATAATTTCAGAAATTGTCTGGAGGAGAAAAGACAGTAGAGCTAGTAGCATTTAAGCTGTCATAAAGGTCATACACATGGTACATATCTAGCCTTATGAGCAGTACAGTGAATTTGGAAAGAGTAAGAAAGCTTAAATGTTGATCAAATCCACAGTATTAAGAAAATGTTTCTTTCTCTTTTTTTCTGTAAAGGAGTAGAAAGATGAAAAAACTATGTTTACTTTATTGCTTTATGATTTTAGTCTGCACAGGTGAGAGTCTGCACCACAGAAGCTGACAGCTTCTGGGAACTGCCAAAGCAACACAGCTTCTGAGAGAGGCCCTGTTTTGGGCCTTCTTCTTCGACCAGGAGGAGGTCCAAAAACAAGATATCTGCGCACCTTCCCTGTAAGAGAGCTTGCCAGCAGAGAGTGCTCTGAGCACTGAAACTCAGAGGAGAGAATCTGTCTCCCAGGTCTGCTGAGAGACGGTAACAGAATCACCAGAAGAACAATCTCTAAACAGAGTCAACTATAACTACTAACTCCAGAGATTACCAGATGGCGAAAGGTAAACGTAGGAATCCTACTAACAGGAACCAAGACCACTCACCATCATCAGAACCCAGCACTCCCACTTCGCCCAGTCCAGGGCACCCCAACACACCCGAAAACCTAGACCTAGATTTAAAAGCATATCTCATGATGATGGTAGAGGACATCAAGAAGGACTTTAATAAATCACTTAAAGAAATACAGGAGAACACTGCTAAAGAGTTACAAGTCCTTAAAGAAAAACAGGAAAACACAATCAAACAGGTAGAAGTCCTTACAGAAAAAGAGGAAAAAACATACAAACAGGTGATGGAAATGAACAAAACCATACTAGACCTAAAAAGGGAAGTAGAAACAATAAAGAAAACTCAAAGTGAGGAAACACTGGAGATAGAAACCCTAGGAAAGAAATCTGGAACCATAGATTTGAGCATCAGCAACAGAATACAAGAGATGGAAGAGAGAATCTCAGGTGCAGAAGATTCCATAGAGAACATCGGCACAACAATCAAAGAAAATGGAAAATGCAAAAAGATCCTAACTCAAAATATCCAGGAAATCCAGGACACAATGAGAAGACCAAACCTACGGATAATAGGAGTGGATGAGAATGTATTTATTTATATCATTTTTGTGTGTTACTTTGGGTTTCTTTTCTTTAATTAGGTATTTTCTTCATTTACATTTCAAATGCTATCCCAAAAGTCCCCCATACCCTCCCCCCCCTCCACTCCTCTTACCCACCCACTCCCACTTCTTGGCCCTGGTGTTCTCCTGTACTGAGGCATATAGGGTTTGCAAGACCAAGGGGTTTCTCTTCCCAGTGATGGCCAACTAGGTGGAACAACAATATGAACTAACCAGTACCCCTGGAGCTCGTGTCTCTAATCATTTATTTTTATTAATTCAATTGGTAAATAGAGTGAGGAGGTTGCATGATCAACATCTAGAAAGTTGTGACTCTAGGGATTGAGATTCTGGCAAAGAAATGTGCAGTATTCCTCTGCCTCTCATGATTATTTTATACCCCCTTTTAAGTGGGATTCAAGCATCCTTACCTGGGATTTCCTTCTTATTTAACTTTCTTATCATTTGTGCTGTATATCATGAAATTTCAGTACATTTTGGCCAACATCCCTTTATAATTGAGCACATACCATCCATGAATCTGGGTTACATCACTCATGAGGATATTTTCATGTGCCTTCTGTTTGCCTGCAAAATTCATGTTGTTCTCATTTTAAATAGCTCTGCAGCATTCCATTGTGGAGATTAAACACATTTTTTTGCATTCATTCTTTGGCTGAGGGACATGTGGTTTGCTTTCAGTTTCTTGCTATTACGAACATAGTGGAACACATGTCCTTGTGATATTGTGGAACATCTTTTGGGTACATGCTGAGGGAATGATATAGGTGTTTCTTCAAGTAAAACTACTTTCAATTTTCTGAGGATGATCTGGATTGATTCCCAGATGGTTGTACCAGATTACAATCCCACCAGCTATGGAGTAATGTTCCCCATTATCTACATCCTTACCAGCATGTGCTATCTCTTGAGTTTATGATCTTAGTCATTCTGATTGATATAAGGTGGGATCTCATTGTCTTTTATATTGCAGGATTTTCCCTATCCAATTACATTAGTGCAGAGGAGGTCTGTGATTGGGGGAAAAGGGAGATGGAGCTAATAGTTGCAATGGAACAAAGAACATCTCAAAAGAGCTGAAGGAAGATGGCTACTGACATGTACTCACATGGAATTTACCAGCCACAAGTAGCTATGATTTCACAAAATTATAAATATTGGGATTAAGATTTTATCATTATCAATTGGCTCTGAAATTATTATATTGGCATCTTGTAAATTGTGATATTATTGATACATAAATCTGATTGGTTAATTAAGCTTTAAGGGTTTTCTACCAGGTAATTAGGTGTTGAGATGGCAGACCATGGGGTGTGTGGGGGTGTTGAGTGGTAGTGAGAGAAACTCAGGGGCCCCACCTGAGAGATGGCCTGGCAGGACTTCTGTGGTCTGGCATTGCCACAGTGTTGACAGGCTGGTATTAGCGCAGAAGTGTGCTCTGGCACATGGAGAGTTGGCGGGTTCATTTTTTAATATTTCTCACAGCTAATAGCAAACGAACACGCTGTCTGGGCATGAATCCATTAGAAATGTAAGATTATTAGCCTGGGAGTTAGAGTTTATTTATTTATTTATTTAGTTAGTTAGTTAGTTAGTTAGTTAGTTAAGTGAGTAACTGGGTAGGAAAAAATGAGTCACATATTCTAGTGTGGGAGTTCAAACATAGAGAAGGCTAACAGCACTGAGGACTGCTGCTGTGGGAAACTACAGTTTGTTCTGTGTTAGGAGAAGAATGAAATTTGCCTACCTCTTAGGGCAGAGGGGTTAAATTGTGAATTTAATATCAGCATTATTTGCTTTTAGGATAATTTTATACTCAGATTCTGTCTGAATCAGGGTGGAAATTTTGCCTCCAGCTTGGAAATACGGAATATTAGTCACCAACTTCAGAATAGAGAGTGCAGTGATAATCATTGCCTGCTTTGAACAGGTATTAATTATCTATGTCTGTGGCTCCAGGTAGAGAGTTCAACAGACAAATATTATATAGGTATTAATAAAATATGTCTGTGACTCTGGGCAGAGAGTCAAAAGAAAAGGTGGTGTAGATTGTTTAATCAGACACAGGAAGCTCATATTCTGCTAGAGTGAATTGCATAGGAATCTTCAGTGTCTTTTCCTGCTTGGCAAGATAGGAAAGGCCTAGTATAGGCACATATATTATCTTAGTTTACTTCATTTATTTTAGATTGCTTTTGTCATCAAAATGAGTGTGATTTTGAGTTTTGTGGTTATATTATTCCTCTGGGAGAGAGGTATAAATAAAGGGTTTTATGGTTACTGGCTCAAGGATATGCTGATTTGGGAAAAAGGTTTTGTCTTTGTGTTTTTGGAAAAGGTGATTAAGGTATTTTTTACCTTCCAGAGTTATATGGATCAGATATGATTAAGGGAGAGGACAAGATTCCAGAGAATTAAACAAAAAATACATCTTGATGATAGTAAAATTTTGTTTTGAGATTTATATATTACAGAATACACAACCTTGGCAAATTTCCTTGTCAGAAATGCTGAATGCACCTGCTTGAACTCCTGATGTCCTGGACTTCAGCCTGATCCAGTCAAGACACAGACACCAGAAACTAATCAATTCTATTTTCCCTACCATTTACCCCTACTTTTATAATATTTCAAAACCCATAAGCAGCTTGGAGAAGTTATGAAGAGTCGTCGATCCTGTTCCCTGAGCTTTGGGGCTAGAGAGGGTTATTAATATGTTGTCTTTCTATGGAATGTAGAAATGGTCATACTAGAACAGGGATGAATAACTAGAATTTAATGCATAGCCATAATATCATTTGGTAGAAATCTCTTTAATTGTTACTAAGCAGAAGTAATAATTTCTTAATTAGTACATAATTTATTTTGATGTAAAATCAAAGTTTTCATTGGTATAAATTTCTTCTATTGATACTAATAATTTAAACGTACAGAGTTTAGATCCAGTCCTTCTACTGCTGTTAGTATAAATTGATCTGAGATGCTTAAGTCTGAATTTAGGGCCAGATAGCAAATTCTTGGCTGAGTTTATTACTAGGTGTTTATAAAATTTTAATTAGAAATAACTGAGAGTAGTTAATAGACAAAAGTCCATATTACTTTACCTAGAAGTTGGTTTTCAGAAATGTCAGAAATCTACAGAATGTGACATTTAATGTTTTTCATTCACTTGTTGAGACTAGTCTGCTCCTGACAGTTTTCCCTGTCTTGGATTCAAGAAAGAAATTGAGTATCTACTGTTGAAAGTGTTTCTCAGTTCTAGGAATTCCCTAGTAGAAATGTTGGAGTTATTGTGTATAGTATTGTAACATCTGAAAATATCAACACTTTGACTTCTCCTCCAAATTTTAGATGCTTGAACTCATTCAGCTGCCTTATTGCCAATGCTAAAACTTCAAGTACTATATTAACTCGATATACCTTTATGTCCCTGATTTTAATTGAATTGCTTTGAGTTTCTGAGCATTTAATTTAATGTCGACTACACACTTGATGTAAATTGCCTTTATTATGTTTAGATCTGTCTCTTGTCTCTAAGACTTTTATTATGAAAGGATGTTGATCTTGGCTGAGGCATTTTTATCTTATAATGAAATAATCATATTTAGGTCTTTCTTTCTTTCCTTTTTTTTAATATGTTGAATTATATTGACTCATTTTTCAAGTTGTATCACTGGGTTGAGGCATATTTGATCATGGAGAATTATATTTTTAATGTGTTCTTGGATTCAGTTTGTCAGTATTTTGTTGAGTTTTTTGCATCAATATTCATGAGGAAAATTATTCCCACAAAGAAAAAGAACTTCAGAACGACTACTCTTATGAATACTGATGCAAAAATACTCAATAAGCTACTCACAAAATGAATCTAGAAACACATCTAAAATATTATCCACCCTGATCAAGGAGCCCTAATCCCAGGTATACAGGGATGGTTCAATATATGAAAATCTAGCAATGTAATCCACTATAAACAAACTAAAAAATTTTTAAAAAATCTCACAATCAACTCATTGCATGCTGAAAAAACTTTGACAAATTCACTCCTGTGCATATATCCAAAAAAGCTTCTACTCGTCCACAAACATAATTGCACAGCTATGTTCATGGCAAGTTTATCTGTAATAGCCACAAACTGGAAACAACCTAGATGCCTCTCAGTTAAAAATTACATAAAGAAAGGGTGGAACTTCTACACAATGGAATACTATTCAGCTATTTAAAACAAAGACATCATGAATTCTGCCATCAAATAGAAGGATCTTGAGAAAATCATTTTGAGTGAGATAACCTCATTCCAAAAGAACATGGATGGTGTGTACTCACTTATAATTGGATATAAGTCATAAAATACAGGATACCTCTGCTATACTCCACCGACCCAAAGAGGTTAAACCAAAAGGAAGGCATAAGTAAGGATGCTTGAAACTCACTTGGAAGGGGGAATGAAATAGTCAAAAGAGGCCAATGGAGATAAGGAACTGGATGAAAGAGGATATGGGAGGGGAATGGGGGATTCAGAATCAGGTGTGTGAAGGGACAGGGTGAATAGAATGAGATTGAATGGAAATCTGCAACTGAAAAGGGTAGAGAGTTAAGAAACATCTCCAGGACAAGACATAGGATAAGGCATGTAATAATCAAGGAGGGTGTCCTTAGCTGTGACTAACAGCATTGAATATCCACAGCAGTGGAACCTGAAGAGGTCACCTCCTGTAGCCAGACAGGAATCCCAATGGAGTGGCAAGAACTTCAAACCACCCACAATACTTTCACTCTATAATGTATCCTATCAAAAATATATGTAGAGATGGGTGTGGAGCAAAGACTGAGGAAATATTGAACCTATAGTAACCAGCCCAACTTAAGACCCATGGACAATCAACAGTCCTTGTCACTATTAGTGATACTCTGATATTCTTATAGACAGGAGTCTATCATGGCTGTTCTCTGAGAGGCTCCACACAAAGTCCTACCCAGACAGATGCAGACACCCACAGCCAAACAGTGGATGTACATTAGGGACTCTAATGAAAGAATGGGAGGATTACTGGCTGTAGAGGGGATAGCAACTCCACAGAAAGACCCGCAGAATCATTTTACCTGATCCCATGGGTCTCTCAGAGACTGAACCACCAATCAAAGAAAGTACACAGGCTAAATCTAGTCCTCCTCACACATATGTAGCAGAAATGTGGCTTGGTCTTCATGTGGGGCCTTAACAACTGGAACAGGGGCTACCTCAATAGCTGTTGCCTGTCTGTGGGATATGTTCTTCTAGCAGGGTTGCCTTGTTTGGCCTCAGTTAAAAAATATGTACCTAGCCTAGAAGAGACTTTATGTGCCACGGTGAGGGTATACTTAGGGAGCCCCTACCCACTTTGAGGAGATGGAGAGGGAGGTGGAGTCAAGAGTTTTGGGAGGGGGTGACTGGGCAGAGAACAGAATGTAAAGTGAGAAAGTGAGTCAGTTAAATAAATAAATAAATAAATAAACAAATAAATTAATTAATTAAAACAGAAAGAAAGAAAGAGAGGAAGAAAGAAAGAAAGAAAGAAAGAAAGAAAGAAAGAAAGAAAGAAAGAAAGGAAAGAAAGAAAGAAAGAAAGAAAGAAAGAAAGAAAGAAAGAAAGAGAAGGAAGAAGGAAAGAAGGAACGAAGGAAATAAAGAAAAAGAAAGAAGGAAAGAAAGAAAGAAAGAAAGAGAGAGAGAGAGAGAGAGAGAGAGAGAGAGAGAAAGAAAGAAAGAAAGAAAGATTAACAACAATTTTTCCAATTATTTTTCTGTATGAAGTTAGTGCTATGAACTTTCTTCTTTGTACCTTCCATGTCCCATTGGTTTGGATATGTTGAACGTTATTTTAATTAAATTCTATGATATCTTTTTCTTTTTCTTTTTTTTTTTATAATTTCTGTCTTGAGTTGGTAGTCTGTAAGTACAGAATTGTTCAGTTTACATGAGTTTCTAGGTTTTTTGTTTATGTAGAAATCTAGTCATAATCTGTGAATGTCTCTTAGTATAGAGGGAGTTATGACAATTTTCTTATATCTGTTGAAATTTGATTTTTGACCAAGCATGTGGTTAGTTTTGAAGAAGGTTCTACGAGTTACTAAGAAGAAAGTATAGCGTTTGGATTTTGGTGAAATGTTCTATAGATATTTGTTATATAAATATTTTATAATATTTGTGAGTGCCAGTAGTTTTTATGCTTAATTTTTGTCTGGATGACCTGTCCATTGGTGATAGTGGGGTATTGAAATATCCCACTATGAATGTGTAAGGGTCAATGTATGATTTTAAACTTCAGTAATGTTTCCTTTATATATGTGGATGCCATTATGGTAATAATTCAAATGTCATCATTGTGTATTTTCCTGTGATGCATATGAGGTCTCTTTCCTTGTCTCTTGATTTATGTTGGTTCAAGGCATGTTTTGTTACGTATTAGAATGGCTATATCATCTGGCTTCTTTTGTTCATGGGATTGTAAAATATTTTCTCAAACCTTGACTCTGAGGTAATATATGGTTTGATACTGAGGTGTAGACAGCAGCAGGTTAGATACTCCTTTTACATCAATTCTGGCAGTTGAAGTCAGGGACCCCTCCAGTCAAATAGTTGTGTTAAGTATCTGTGTGTGTCTCAGTCAGTTGCTGATAGGGGCTCTCAGAAGGCAGCCATGACAGCCAATTGTCAGCCTTTGGTGCCCCCCATGAGAGGGATACCAGGTTGGGAATATCATTGGACTGCCCTTCTTGCAGTCTCTTCTCCATTTCTGTTCCTGTAATTCTTTTAGATAGAAACAATTCTGTGTCAAAAATTTTGGTGTTGTTTAGTTACCCAGTCCTTCCACTTGAGGCCCTGTCTGTCTATTGGAGGTAGATGCTTTGAGTTCTCTATCCTCAATCTTAGGGATTTTAGCTAAGGTCACACCATTTGAATTTGAATTCATATGAATTTGAATTCTGAGAGTCTCTTGCCTACCATGTCACTGGTACTTTCTAGAATCTCACCCACCTCCCTCACCCTCTGAAGACTGCATATTCCCATATATTCTCTTGGCCTATTTGGTTTCTCTCCTGTTCCCCACATACCTGATTCTGTTCTCCATTTCCCCTCCACCTTACCACACAGGTCACTCCTTCCCTCTTCTTTACATGATTATTTTCTTCCCCCTTCTAAGTGGTATTGAAGCATTCTCACGTGGGTCTTTTAGTATTCAATACTTATTGTCTAATATCCAGTTATCAGTGAATATATATTATTCATGTGCTTTTGCATTTGAGTAACCTCACTGAGGATGATATTTTCTAGTTCCATCCATTAGCTAGCACAATTCATGATGTCTTCATTTTAAATACATGAATAATTTTCCATTTTGTAAATGAACCACATTATCTGTACCCATTCCTCAGTTGAGGGGCATCTTGGTTGTTTCCAGCTTCTAGCTTTTACAAATAAGGCTGCTATGAACATAGGGGAGCAAGTGTCCTTGTGGTATGGTGTGGCATCTTTTAGTTACATGCTCAAGAATTGTATAGCTGGTTCTTCAGGTAGAATTTTTTCCCCAATTCTATAAGGAACCACCAGATTGATTTCCAGTGTAGTTCTATTAGTTTGCAATCCCACCAGCAATGGAGGAGTATTCCTCTTTCTCCACATCCTTACCAGCATTGCTATAATTAGTTATCAGATAAATGAAAATCAAAAAGACCCTGAGATTCCACCTCACACCCATTAGAATAACTAAAATAAAAATATCAAGAGGATATTTAGATAGGCACTTGGAACAACTAATTGGTGCCAATTATGATACTATTTAAACTATTGGAGAGAAGTTTCAGAGTTTAAGAGTAAGAAGCCATCTCAAGTGTCATGATACATACCAATTGATATGTGTTACTTCTAAAGTTAAAATAACAGTTACTATAATTGAAAGAAAATTCAGAGACTTTAATGGTATTTGGCATAATTCTAACTCTTCTCTGGATGTTTTAACTTTGCATAATGAGATTATGAATTTAAATAAATCTATTCCACTGAGTTTTAACGCTGCTTCTGAAGCAGTGAAGTCAGTATTTCCTTCTTGGTCAAGCTTCAAGAATGGCATATGTAGCTTGATCATGTTAACCCTTATCTTGGAAATACTTTTATTCCTGCCCATTGAGACAGAACTTTCCTTTAAGAAGATCAACATGCTGGTGGCCAAAATATGTGGCTTGAAACTAAAGCTATACCTCCACCTAGCATCATTAATTTAACAGTCTGGCAGTCAAAAACAGGTAAGATTTTGCAAATAATCCTACCAACCTAAGACAAAATGCATTACTTTTAACAATACATATTCCAAGATGGGTGAGGAAGGCATTCATGTCAGAGCAACACAAGATAGATTCCTGTATGAATTAAAAAGGAGGGAGATGTGGAAAGATTTTGGAACTCTTTCTAGGAATTTGGCAGGAATTTGACATTGACCCAGGATATAAAAGTAGGCTCAGGCAGTAATTTGACATTGGGCTAGGACTAGGAAGTAGGCTCTAGATAAATAGAGCTGAGGAATGTGTTCTTTATACCTTACTGTGAATACAGTGTTCACTAGACTTTTACTTATGCTTTCTTTGTTCCTTAAGTCTTTGTTTATGCCTTAAAAATGGCCATAGTCTTCACATGCACCTAAAATGGTATAAAAGCAGACTAGAAAAAAAATGCACTTATGCCTTAGCACTGGATGAAGTCATGTTATACTTTTGTTTAATTGTCTTTCTATTTTCAATTCTCACTTCCTTTCTTGAGAGCTGGTTGACTGACTGAGCTGGCTTGGTTAGTCCAGGATGTTCTGGCTTTATATCCTGTTGAGGAATCTGGTGCAATTCTAATATTTCTGCCTCTGTATGTTACTTGACCCTTTTTACCTTACAACTTTTAATATTTTTTTATTTTTTGTTTATTTAGAGTGTTGATTATTATGTAAAGAGAGGATTTACTTAACAGGGCCAAACTATCTGGTGTTCTGTTTTGCTTCTTGTATATTTATGGCCATCTCATCTCTTTTTTCTTATTTATTTATTTATTTATTTATTTATTCTTTCTCTTTCTTCCTTCCTTCCTTCCTTCCTTCCTTCCTTCCTTCCTTTCTTTCTTTCTTTCTTTCTTTCTTTCTTTCTTTCTTTCTTTCTTTCTTTCTTTCTTTCTATCCCAGACTTTATGCTCCTCCTGGCCAGACTCTGACTATTCCATATCCCATACCTCCTGCCACATCTCCAAGAGGATTCCCCCATACCCTTACAGCCACCCCACCAGAAATCCCCCACTCCTTGGGTCCCCCAGTCTCTTGAGGGTTAGGTCCAACTTCTCTGAGTCCCGACCTGACAATCCTCTGCTGTATATGTGTTGTGGGCCTCATATCAGCTGGTGTATGCTGCCTGCTTCGTGGCTTAGTGTCTGAGAAAGGCAGGGGTCCAGTTTATTTGAGACTTTTGGTCTTCCTATAAGGTTGCCTTCCTCCTCCTCAGCTTCTTCCAACTTTCCTCTAATTCAATCTCAGGGGTCACCATCTTCTGTTCATTGTTTGGGTGTAAATATCTGCATCTGACTCTTAAAGCTGTTTGTTGGTTCCTTCAGAGAGCAGTCATGATAGGCCCTTTTTGTGAACACACTATAACATCAAATATATTGCCAGGCCTTGGGGCCTCCCTTTAAGCTGGGTCCCAATTTGAGTCTGTCACTGGATCTCCTTATTTTCAAGCTCTTCTCCATTTTTGTCCCTGAAGTTCTTTCAGACAGGAACTATTCTGAGTCAGAGTTTTTTTTTACTATGGGATGGCAACCCCATCACTCCACTTTATGCTCTGTCTTTCTACTGGAGGTGGCTTCTAAAAGTTCCCTCTCCCTACTCTTGGGCACTTTGTCTAAAGTCCCTCCCGTTCAGTTCTGAGTGTCCCTCATCTCCAAGGTCTCTGGGACATTCTAAAGGGTACCACTCCCTCCTACCTCCCAAGGTTGCCTGTTTCCATTCTTTCTGCTGACCCTCAGGGCTCCAGTCCCATTCCCCTCTACCTAATATCTGATAATATATTATTATGTTCCCCTCTTCTCCTCCCTGTCTCCTGTGCCGCCCACTTTCATCCCTTCATACCCTCTTCTGTGATTGTTTTCTTCTCCCTCCCATGTGGGATTGATGCATGCTCACTTGAGACCATCTATTTCTTTAGGTTACAAAAGTTTTCTTCTATGATTTTTTTAAAGATATTTTCTGCCCTTTGAGCTGGGATTCTTTATCCTCTTTTATTTCTATTATTCTTAGGTTATATTTTTCATTGTGTACTGAATTACCTGGATATTTTGGTTTAGGAGCCTTTTACACTTTGAATTTTCTTTGATCTATTAGTCAATATCTTCTATGGCATCTTCTATTTCTGAGATTCTCTCTTCTATCTTTTGTACTCTGTTGCTGATACATCTGTAGGCCCTGGTTTCTTTCTTAAGCTGTCCATATCCAGGGTCCATATCCATTTTGTTTGTTTGTCTCTGTGTTATTTATTTTATTTCCAATTTTTAGCTGTGGGACTCTTTTGTTCAATTAATTCACATGTTTGATTTTATTTTCCTGTCTTTCTTTAAGGGATTTATTTTATTCTTCAATGACTTCTACCAATTTGCTTGTGTTTTTCTACATTCTCCATAATGTCATAAAAATCCCCAAACTTGATATTGCCCTGTTTGGAACAAAATAAAGCAGGACCATGGGGGCCCTGGGGAAAAGTGGGGGAGGAAAAATATGCCACATCTAGCCAGAGTTCCTGTACTCTGGGCAGGCAGATGCAGGAGACTACCAGGAGCTTTTCCATTGGGCCACAGGTGAGCATGCCTGACACATTCAGTGGGGGTAGAGAAAGGGGCAGTCCCCAACCAGAGACCCTCCCACCCCTCATGAGCTACCTTGCTAAAGTCCCAGGGTACCCCAGAGAGGAAATAGGGGAAGAAGTCCCCAACACTGACCAGAGTGCTCAGTGGGTCTTAAAAGAGCAGAGACTCTCTATGGTTTAAGAGCTTTATTATAGAAATGCAGGGGAAAGAGAAAGGGAGGGGAGAGGCTAGAGAGAAAGGGAAAGAGAGAGGAGAAAGGAGAGGAGAAGACAAAGAGAAAGGGAAGAGAAGAGAGAAGTGAGAGGTGAGAGGACAAAGGAGTGAGAGTAAGAGTAAGAGAGCATGGTGGGGGCTGACTACCGCTTTTTATGGTCTTCATTGTTGCTAGGTAACTGGGGAGGAGTTTAGCCTAAAGATCAGATGCTTGGGCCATTGATTACATGACTACTGACCATGCTTCTCTTGTGGGGGCTGTGGGAGGTGGTACCTTCACCAGGGGCCGGAGTTCCAGGAGCATGAGGGAACACCTACCATATAATGTAGGTGAATTATGACCATCGGGGTACAGACCTCAGCTTGACTGGAGACCAGCCTGCTATTCCCCAAAATTCCTTCTCATTTTTATTAGAAAAAATTGGGGTGGGGTTATTGATGTGACTGTGTCATTAATTGTGAAAATTTAGAATGGAGTGGAATTATCAGAAAAAATATATAGCTTAGAGAAATAGCAGAAAAAAAGCCAGAGTAGTAAGAAGAGTTGAGGGAAAGAGTTAAGAAGGCACAAAATTGAGTTGAGAAGACAAGAGATTGTACAATCAATTAATCAGTTGTTTCATGGGTACATGTACAATTTGAGGATAATAACATGCATTTTTGAACAACAATTAATTAATCTAGATAGACATTATGCTTTCCTCACTGTCATATAACTTTCCCCAAAGTTCAACAGCCATTTTGCTTTAGCAAAAATGTCCATATGTAGCTTGAAGGTCCCTTGTCTGTCTTCTGTGGTTTAGCATTTGTCTCAGGAGCTCTCAGTAAGGTGAGCTTCTTTTTGGCCAGGGTTGGAGAAAGGGGCAGACCCCAGTGGAGACTCCCGCGGAACTACCTTATTAAAGCCCCAGGGTTACAAAGGAGAGGGAATAGGAGATGTTCCCAACAGTGACCAGAGTGTTCAGCAGGTCTTGAAGGAGCAGAGACTCTCTATGGTTTAAGAGCTTTGTTATAGAAATGCAGAAGAAAGAGAGAAGGGGGAGAGAGAGAGAGAGAGAGAGAGAGAGAGAGAGAGAGAGAGAGAGAGAGAGAGAAAGAGAGAAGAGAGGAGAAGAAGACAGTGAAAGGGAAGAGGAGGGAGAAGTGAGAGAAGTGTGAGGTGAGAGGACAAAGGAGTAAGAGTAAGATTAAGAGTAAGAGAGCATGGTGGGGGCTGAGCACCCCTTTTTATGATCTTCACTGTTGCTAGGTAACTGGGGAGAAGTTTAGCCTGAAGGTCAGAAGCTTGGGCCATTGCTTACATGACTACTGACCATGCTTCTCTTGTGGGGGTTGGGGGAAGTGGTACCTTAGGCAGGGGCTTGAGGGAATGACTACCATGTCATGTAGGTGAATTATGACCATCGGGGTTCAGACTTCAGCTCAACTGGAGACCAGCCTGCAATTCCCCACATTGCCCTTTTATTATTTTCAGGATGTGTAACTGGTCTGACTTTGTTCTGCATTTCTTCAACTTGGCAAATTCCATCCCCTTCTCTTTCTTTTCCTACATATCAGTTGAGCCGAAATTATAGCAATTTTCAGTTATTTCCATTTACTTCTATTTTCTATTTATCATTGAATCTATAGAATAGAAGAGAGGGATAAAAAACTAATTGTAATTGGATTTGTATTACACATTTTTTTTATAATTTTATTTTTTTATTTTTTTCCATTTTTTATTAGGTATTTAGCTCATTTACATTTCCAATGCTATACCAAAAGTCCCCCATACCTACCCACCCCCACTCCCCTACCCACCCACTCCCCCTTTTTGGCTCTGGCGTTCCCCTGTACTGGGGCATATAAAATTTGTGTGTCCAATGGGACTCTCTTTCCAGTGATGGCCGACTAGGCCATCTTTTGATATATATGCAGCTAGAGTCAAGAGCTCCGGGGTACTGGTTAGTTCATAATGTTGTTCCACCTATAGGGTTGCAGATCCCTTTAGCTCCTTGGGTTCTTTCTCTAGCTCCTCCATTGGGAGCCCTGTGATCCATCCATTAGCTGACTGTGAGCATCCACTTCTGTGTTTGCTAGGCCCCGGCATAGTCTCACAAGAGACAGCTACATCTGGGTCCTTTCGATAAAATCTTGATAGTGTATGCAATGGTGTCAGCATTTGGATGCTGATTATGGGGTGGATCCCTGGATATGGAAGTCTCTTCATGGACCATCCTTTCATCTCAGCTCCAAAGGTTGTCTCTGTAACTCCTTCCAAGGGTGTTTTGTTCCCACTTCTAAGGAGGGGCATAGTGTCCACACTTCAGTCTTCATTTTTCTTGAGTTTCATGTGTTTAAGAAATTGTATCTTATATCTTGGGTATCCTAGGTTTTGGGCTAATATCCACTTATCAGTGAGTACATATTGTGTGAGTTCCTTTGTGAATGTGTTACCTCACTCAGGATGATGCCCTCCAGGTCCATCCATTTGGCTAGGAATTTCATAAATACACTCTTTTTAATAGCTGAGTAGTACTCCATTGTGTAGATGTACCACATTTTCTGTATCCATTCCTCTGTTGAGGGGCATCTGGGTTCTTTCCAGCTTCTAGCTATTATAAATAAGGCTGCTATGAACATAGTGGAGCATGTGTCCTTCTTACCAGTTGGGACATCTTCTGGATATATGCCCAGGAGAGGTATTGCTGGATCTTCTGGTAGTACTATGTCCAATTTCCTGAGGAACCGCCAGACTGATTTCCAGAGTGGTTGTACAAGCCTGCAATCCCATCAACACTGGAGGAGTGTTCCTCTTTCTCCACATCCACGCCAGCATCTGCTGTCACGTGAATTTTTGATCTTAGCCATTCTAACTGGTGTGAGGTGGAATCTCAGGGTTGTTTTGATTTACTTTTCCCTGATGATTAAGGATGTTGAACATTTTTTCAGGTGCTTCTCTGCCATTAGGTATTCCTCAGGTGAGAATTCTTTGTTCAGTTCTGAGCCCCATTTTTTAATAGGGTTATTTGATTTTCTGAAGTCCACCTTCTTGAGTTCTTTATATATGTTGGATATTAGTCCCCTATCTGATTTAGGATAGGTAAAGATCCTTTCCCAATCTGTTGGTGGTCTTTTTGTCTTATTGACGGTGTCTTTTGCCTTGCAGAAACTTAGGACTTTCATTAGGTCCCATTTGTCAATTCTCGATCTTACAGCACAAGCAATTGCTGTTCTGTTCAGGAATTTTTCCCCTGTGCCCATATCTTCAAGGCTTTTCCCCACTTTCTCCTCTATAAGTTTCAGTGTCTCTGGTTTTATGTGAAGTTCCTTGATCCACTTAGATTTGACCTTAGTACAAGGAGATAAGTATGGATCGATTCGCATTCTTCTACATGATAACAACCAGTTGTGCCAGCACCAATTGTTGAAAATGCTGTCTTTCTTCCACTGGATGGTTTTAGCTCCCTTGTCGAAGATCAAGTGACCATAGGTGTGTGGGTTCATTTCTGGGTCTTCAATTCTATTCCATTGGTCTACTGGTCTGTCTCTATACTAGTACCATGCAGTTTTTATCACAATTGCTCTGTAGTAAAGCTTTAGGTCAGGCATGGTGATTCCACCAGAGGTTCTTTTATCCTCGAGAAGTCTTTTTGCTATCCTAGGTTTTTTGTTATTCCAGATGAATTTGCAAATTGCTCTTTCTAATTCGTTGAAGAATTGAGTTGGAATTTTGATGGGGATTGCATTGAATCTGTAGATTGCTTTTGGCAAGATAGTCATTATTACAATGTTGATCCTGCCAATCCATGAGCATGGGAGATCTTTCCATCTTCTGAGATCTTCTTTAATTTCTTTCTTCATAGATTTGAAGATTTATCATATAGATCTTTCACTTCCTTAGTTAGAGTCACGCCAAGATATTTTATATTATTTGTGACTATTGAGAAAGGTGTTGTTTCCCTAATTTCTTTCTCAGCCTGTTTATTCTTTGTATAGAGAAAGGCCATTGACTTGTTTGAGTTAATTTTATATCCAGCTACTTCACTGAAGCTGTTTATCAGGTTTAGGAGTTCTCTGGTAGAATTTTTAGGGTCACGTATATATACTATCATACCATCTGCAAAAAGTGATATTTTGACCTCCTCTTTTCCAATTTGCATCCCCTTGATCTCCTTTTGTTGTCGAATTGCTCTGGCTAATACATCAAGTACTATGTTGAAAAGGTAGGGAGAAAGTGGGCAGCCTTTTCTAGTCCCTGATTTTAGTGGGATTGCTTCCAGCTTCTCTCCATTTACTTTGATGTTGGCTACTGGTTTGCTGTAGAATGCTTTTATCATGTTTAGGTATGGGCCTTGAATTCCTGATCTTTCCAAGACTTTTATCATGAATGGGTGTTGGATCTTGTCAAGTGCTTTTTCTGCATCTAACGAGATGATCATGTGGTTTTTGTCTTTGAGTTTGTTTATATAATGGATTACATTGATGGATTTTCATATATTAAACCATCCCTGCATCCCTGGAATAAACCCTACTGGGTCATGATGGATGATTGCTTTAATGTGTTCTTGGATTCGGTTAGCGAGAATTTTATTGAGGATTTTTGCATCGATATTCATAAGAGAAATTGGTCTGAAGTTCTCAATCTTTGTTGGGTCTTTCTGTGGTTTAGGTATCAGAGTAATAGTGGCTTTATAAAATGAGTTGGGTAGAGTACATTCTACTTCTATTTTGTGAAATAGTTTGTGCAGAACTGGAATTAGATCTTCTTTGAAGGTCTGATAGAACTCTGCACTAAATCTGTCTGGTCCTGGGCTTTTTTTGGCTGGGAGACTATTGATAACTGCTTCTATTTCTTTAGGTGATATGGGACTGTTTAGATGGCCAACTTGATCCTGATTCAACTTTGGTACCTGGTATCTGTCCAGAAATTTGTCCATTTCGTCCAGGTTTTCCAGTTTTGTTGAGTATAGCCTTTTGTAGAAGGATCTGATGGTGTTTTGGATTTCTTCAGGATCTGTTGTTATGTCTCCCTTTTCATTTCTGATTTTGTTAATTAGGATTTTGTCCCTGTGCCCTTTAGTGAGTCTAGCTAAGGGTTTATCTATCTTGTTGATTTTTTCAAAGAACCAACACCTCCTTTGGTTAATTCTTTGAATAGTTCTTCTTGTTTCCACTTGGTTGATTTCACCCCTGAGTTTGAATATTTCCTGCTGTCTACTCCTCTTGGGTGAATTTGCTTCCTTTTTTCTAGAGCTTTTAGATGTGTTGTCAAGCTGCTAGTATGTGCTCTCTCCCGTTTCTTCTTGGAGGCACTCAGAGCTATGAGTTTCCCTCTTAGAAATGCTTTCATTGTGTCCCATAGGTTTGGGTACGTTGTGGCTTCATTTTCTTTTTTTTTTTTTTTTTTTTTTTTTTTTTTTTTAATTTTTTTTTTTATTAGGGATTTAGCTCATTTACATTTCCAATGCTATACCAAAAGTCCCCCTTACCCACCCACCCCCACTCCCCTACCCTCCCACTCCCCCCCTTTGGCCCTGGCGTTCCCCTGTACCGGGGCACACAAAGTCTGCGTGTCCAATGGGCCTCTCTTTCCAGTGATGGCCGACTAGGCCATCTTTTGATACATATGCAGCTAGAGTCAAGAGCTCAGGGGTACTGGTTAGTTCATAATGTTGTTCCACCTATAGGGTTGAAGATCCCTTTAGCTCCTTGGGTACTTTCTCTAGCTCCTCCATTGGGAGCCCTGTGATCCATCCATTAGCTGACTGTGAGCATCCACTTCTGTGTTTGCTAGGCCCCGGCATAGTCTCACAAGAGACAGCTACATCTGGGTCCTTTCAGTAAAATCTTGCTAGTGTATGCAATGGTGTCAGCATTTGGAAGCTGATTATGGGGTGGATCCCTGGATATGGCAGTCTCTACATGGTCCATCCTTTCATCTCAGCTCCATACTTTGTTTCTGTAACTCCTTCCATGGGTGTTTTGTTCCCACTTCTAAGGAGGGGCATAGTGTCCACACTTCAGTCTTCATTTTTCTTGAGTTTCATGTGTTTAGGAAATTGTATCTTATATCGTGGGTATCCTAGGTTTTGGGCTAATATCCACTTATCAGTGAGTACATATTGTGTGAGTTCCTTTGTGAATGTGTTACCTCACTCAGGATGATGCCCTCCAGGTCCATCCATTTGGCTAGGAATTTCATAAATTCATTCTTTTTAATAGCTGAGTAGTACTCCATTGTGTAGATGTACCACATTTTCTGTACCCATTCCTCTGTTGAGGGGCATCTGGGTTCTTTCCAGCTTCTGGCTATTATAAATAAGGCTGCTATGAACATAGTGGAGCATGTGTCCTTCTTACCAGTTGGGGCTTCTTCTGGATATATGCCCAGGAGAGGTATTGCTGGATCCTCCGGTAGTACTATGTCCAATTTTCTGAGGAACCGCCAGACTGATTTCCAGAGTGGTTGTACAAGCCTGCAATCCCACCAACAATGGAGGAGTGTTCCTCTTTCTCCACATCCTCGCCAGCATCTGCTGTCACCTGAATTTTTGATCTTAGCCATTCTCACTGGTGTGAGGTGGAATCTCAGGGTTGTTTTGATTTGCATTTCCCTGATGATTAAGGATGTTGAACATTTTTTCAGGTGCTTCTCTGCCATTCGGTATTCCTCAGGTGAGAATTCTTTGTTCAGTTCTGAGCCCCATTTTTTAAGGGGGTTATTTGATTTTCTGAGGTCCACCTTCTTGAGTTCTTTATATATGTTGGATATTAGTCCCCTATCTGATTTAGGATAGGTAAAGATCCTTTCCCAGTCTGTTGGTGGTCTTTTTGTCTTATAGACAGTGTCTTTTGCCTTGCAGAAACTTTGGAGTTTCATTAGGTCCCATTTGTCAATTCTCGATCTTACAGCACAAGCCATTGCTGTTCTGTTCAGGAATTTTTCCCCTGTGCCCATATCTTCAAGGCTTTTCCCCACTTTCTCCTCTATAAGTTTCAGTGTCTCTGGTTTTATGTGAAGTTCCTTGATCCACTTAGATTTGACCTTAGTACAAGGAGATAAGTATGGATCGATTCGCATTCTTCTACATGATAACAACCAGTTGTGCCAGCACCAATTGTTGAAAATGCTGTCTTTCTTCCACTGGATGGTTTTGGCTCCCTTGTCGAAGATCAAGTGACCATAGGTGTGTGGGTTCATTTCTGGGTCTTCAATTCTATTCCATTGGTCCACTTGTCTGTCTCTATACCAGTACCATGCAGTTTTTATCACAATTGCTCTGTAGTAAAGCTTTAGGTCAGGCATGGTGATTCCACCAGAGGTTCTTTTATCCTTGAGAAGAGTTTTTGCTATCCTCGGTTTTTTGTTATTCCAGATGAATTTGCAAATTGCTCCTTCTAATTCGTTGAAGAATTGAGTTGGAATTTTAATGGGGATTGCATTGAATCTGTAGATTGCTTTTGGCAAGATAGCCATTTTTACAATGTTGGTCCTGCCAATCCATGAGCATGGGAGATCTTTCCATCTTCTGAGATCTTCTTTAATTTCTTTCTTCAGGGACTTGAAGTTTTTATCATACAGATCTTTCACTTCCTTCGTTAGAGTCACGCCGAGATATTTTATATTATTTGTGGCTATTGAGAAGGGTGTTGTTTCCCTAATTTCTTTCTCAGCCTGTTTATTCTTTGTGTAGAGAAAGGCCATTGACTTGTTTGAGTTAATTTTATATCCAGCTACTTCACCGAAGCTGTTTATCAGGTTTAGGAGTTCTCTGTTGGAATTTTTAGGGTCACTTATATATACTATCATATCATCTGCAAAAAGTGATATTTTGACTTCCTCTTTTCCAATTTGTATCCCCTTGATCTCCTTTTGTTGTCGAATTGCTCTGGCTAATACTTCAAGTACTATGTTGAAAAGGTAGGGAGAAAGTGGGCAGCCTTGTCTAGTCCCTGATTTTAGTGGGATTGCTTCCAGCTTCTCTCCATTTACTTTGATGTTGGCTACTGGTTTGCTGTAGATTGCTTTTATCATGTTTAGGTATTGGCCTTGAATTCCTGATCTTTCCAGAACTTTTATCATGAATGGGTGTTGGATCTTGTCAAATGCTTTTTCTGCATCTAACGAGATGATCATGTGGTTTTTGTCTTTGAGTTTGTTTATATAATGGATTACATTGATGGATTTTCGTATATTAAACCATCCCTGCATCCCTGGAATAAAACCTACTTGGTCAGGATGGATGATTGCTTTAATGTGTTCTTGGATTCGGTTAGCGAGAATTTTATTAAGAATTTTTGCATCGATGTTCATAAGAGAAATTGGTCTGAAGTTCTCTATCTTTGTTGGATCTTTCTGTGGTTTAGGTATCAGAGTAATAGTGGCTTCATAAAATGAGTTGGGTAGAATACCTTCTACTCCTATCTTGTGAAAAAGTTTGTGCAGAACTGGAGTTAGATCTTCTTTGAAGGTCTGATAGAACTCTGCACTAAACCCGTCTGGTCCTGGGCTTTTTTTGGCTGGGAGACTATTAATAACTGCTTCTATTTCTTTAGGGGATATGGGACTGTTTAGAAGGTCAACTTGATCCTGATTCAACTTTGGTACCTGGTATCTGTCCAGAAATTTGTCCATTTCGTCCAGGTTTTCCAGTTTTGTTGAGTATAGCCTTTTGTAGAAGGATCTGATGGTGTTTTGGATTTCTTCAGGATCTGTTGTTATGTCTCCCTTTTCATTTCTGATTTTGTTAATTAGGATTTTGTCCCTGTGCCCTTTAGTGAGTCTAGCTAAGGGTTTATCTATCTTGTTGATTTTCTCAAAGAACCAACTCCTCGTTTGGTTAATTCTTTGAATAGTTCTTCTTGTTTCCACTTGGTTGATTTCACCCCTGAGTTTGATTATTTCCTGCCGTCTACTCCTCTTGGGTGAATTTGCTTCCTTTTTTTCTAGAGCTTTTAGATGTGTTGTCAAGCTGCTAGTATGTGCTCTCTCCCGTTTTTTCTTGAAGGCACTCATAGCTATGAGTTTCCCTCTTAGAAATGCTTTCATTGTGTCCCAAAGGTTTGGGTACGTTGTGGCTTCATTTTCATTAAACTCTAAAAAGTCTTTAATTTCTTTCTTTATTCCTTCCTTGACCAAGGTATCATTGAAAAGAGTGTTGTTCAGTTTCCATGTGAATGTTGGCTTTCTGTTATTTATTTTGTTATTGAAGATCAGCCTTAGTGCATGGTGATCTGATAGGATACATGGGACAATTTCAATATTTTTGAATCTGTTGAGGCCTGATTTGTGACCTATTATGTGGTCAATTTTGGAGAAGGTACCATGAGGTGCTGAGAAGAAGGTATATCCTTTTGTTTTAGGATAAAATGTTCTGTAGATATCTGTCAGATCCATTTGTTTCATCACTTCTGTTAGTTTCAGTGTGTCCCTGTTTAGTTTCTGTTTCCATGATCTGTCCATTGGTGAAAGTGGTGTGTTGAAGTCTCCCACTATTATTGTGTGAGGCGCAATGTGTGCTTTGAGCTTTACTAAAGTTTCTTTAGTGAATGTGGCTGCTCTTGTATTTGGAGCATAGATATTCAGAATTGAGAGTTCCTCTTGGAGGATTTTACCTTTGATGAGAATGAAGTGTCCCTCCTTGTCTTTTTTGATGACTTTGGGTTGGAAGTCAATCTTATCAGATATTAGGATGGCTACTCCTGCTTGTTTCTTCATACCATTTGCTTGGAAAATTGTTTTCCAGCCTTTCATTCTGAGGTAGTGTCTATCTTTTTCTCTGAGATGAGTTTCCTGTAAGCAGCAAAATGTTGGGTCTTGTTTGTGTAGCCAGTTTGTTAGTCTATGTCTTTTTATTGGCGAGTTGAGACCATTGATGTTAAGAGATATTAAGGAAAAGTAATTGTTGCTTCCTGTTATTTTAGTTGTTAAAGGTGGCATTCTGTTCTTGTGGCTGTCTTCTTTTAGGTTTGTTGAGGGATTACCTTCTTGTTTTTTCTAGGGCGTTGTTCCCGTTCTTGTATTGGTTTTTTTCTGTTATTATCCTTTGAAGGGCTGGATTCGTGGAGAGATAATGCGTGAATTTGGTTTTGTCGTGGAATACTTTGGTTTCTCCCTCTATGATAATTGAGAGTTTGGCTGGGTATAGTAGCCTGGGCTGCAGTTTGTGTTCTCTTAGTGTCTGTATAACATCTGTCCAGGCTCTTCTGGCTTTCATAGTCTCTGGTGAAAAATCTGGTGTAATTCTGATAGGCTTGCCTTTATATGTTACTTGACCTTTTTCCCTTACTGCTTTTAGTATTCTATCTTTATTTAGTGCATTTGATGTTCTGATTATTATGTGTCGGGAGGAATTTCTTTTCTGGTCCAGTCTATTTGGAGTTCTGTAGGCTTCTTGTATGTTCATATGCATCTCATTCTTTAGATTTGGGAAGTTTTCTTCAATAATTTTGTTGAAGATGTTTGCTGGACCTTTGAGTTGAAAATCTTCATTCTCATCCACTCCTATTATCCGTACGTTTGGTCTTCTTATTGTGTCCTGGATTTCCTGGATATTTTGAGTTAGGATCTTTTTGCATTTTCCATTTTCTTTGATTGTTGTGCCGATGTTCTCTATGGAATCTTCTGCACCTGAGATTCTCTCTTCCATCTCTTGTATTCTGTTGCTGATGCTCAAATCTATGGTTCCAGCTTTCTTTCCTAGGGTTTCTATCTCTAGTGTTGCCTCGCTTTGAGTTTTCTTTATTGTGTCTACTTCCCTTTTTAGGTCTAGTATGGTTTTGTTCATTTCCATCACCTGTTTGTATGTTTTTTCCTCTTTTTCTGTAAGGACTTCTACCTGTTTGATTGTGTTTTCCTCTTTTTCTTTAAGGACTTGTAACTCTTTAGCAGTGTTCTCCTGTATTTCTTTAAGTGATTTATTAAAGTCCTTCTTGATGTCCTCTACCATCATCATGAGATATGCTTTTAAATCTAGGTCTAGGTTCTCAGGTGTGTTGGGGTTCCCTGGACTGGGCGAAGTGGGTGTGCTGGGTTCTGGTGATGGTGAGTGGTCTTGGTTCCTGTTAGTAAGATTCCTCCGTTTACCTTTCGCCATCTGGTAATCTCTGGAGTTAGTAGTTATAGTTGACTCTGTTTAGAGATTGTTCTTCTGGTGATTCTGTTACCGTCTATCAGCAGACCTGGGAGACAGATTCTCTCCTCTGAGTTTCAGTGCTCAGAGCACTCTCTGCTGGCAAGCTCTCTTACAGGGAAGGTGCGCAGATATCTTGTATTTGGACCTCCTCCTGGCCGAAGAAGAAGGCCCAAAACAGGACCTTTCTCAGACACTGTGTTGCTTTGGCAGTTCCCAGGTGGTACAGACTCTCACCTAAGCAGACTAAATTCCTAAGTTCCTTGGAGTCCCGGGACCAAGATGGCGACCGCTGCTGCTGTGGCTTAGGCCGCCTCCCCAGCCGGGTGGGCACCTGTCCTCCGGTCCGGAAGGTGGCCGGCTGTCCCCGGCCCACACAGGGTGCTGCCTCAGCGCCTCTGTGCTTCTGCCTGTTCCAGAAGCTGTCAGGTTCTCTGGCGCACCCTCTCACCTGTTCAGACTAATTTCCTAAGTTCGGCGGGTCTCGGACCAAGATGGCGACCGCTGCTGCTGTGGCTTAGGTCGCCTCCCCAGCCGGGCGGGCACCTGTCCTCCGGTCCGGACGGTGGCCGGCTGTCCCCGGCCCACACAGGGTGCTGCCTCAGCCCCTCTGTGCTTCTGCCTGTTCCAGAGGCTGTCAGGTTCTCTGGCGCACCCTCTCACCTGTTCAGACTAATTTCCTAAGTTCGGCGGGTCCCGGACCAAGATGGCGACCGCTGCTGCTGTGGCTTGTGGCTTCATTTTCATTAAACTCTAAAAAGTCTTTAATTTCTTTCTTTATTCCTTCCTTGACCAAGGTATCATTGAGAAGAGTGTTGTTCAGTTTCCATATGAATGTTGGCTTTCCATTATTTATGTTGTTATTGAAGATCAGTCTTAGGCCATGGTGGTCTGATAGGATACATGGGACAATTTCAATATTTTTGTATCTGTTGAGGCCTGTTTTGTGACCAATTATATGGTCATTTTTGGAGAAGGTCCCGTGAGGTGCTGAGAAGAAGGTATATCCTTTTGTTTTAGGATAAATTGTTCTGTAGATATCTGTCAGGTCCATTTGTTTCATAACTTCTGTTAGTTTCACTGTGTCCCTGTTTAGTTTCTGTTTCCATGATCTGTCCATTGATGAAAGTGGTGTGCTGAAGTCTCCCACTATTATTGTGTGAGGTGCAATGTGTGCTTTGTGCTTTACTAAAGTGTCTTTAATGAATGTGGCTGCCCTTGCATTTGGAGCATAGATATTCAGAATTGAGAGTTCCTCTTGGAGGATTTTACCTTTGATGAGTATGAAGTGTCCCTCATTGTCTTTTTTAATAACTTTGGGTTGGAAGTTGATTTTATCTGATATTAAAATGGCTACTCCAGCTTGTTTCTTCAGACCATTTGCTTGGAAAATTGTTTTCCAGCCTTTCACTCTGAGGTAGTGTCTGTCTTTTTCCCTGAGATGGGTTTCCTGTAAACAGCAGAAGGTTGGGTCCTGTTTGTGTAGCCAGTCTGTTAGTCTAGGTCTTTTTATTGGGGAGTTGAGACCGTTGATATTAAGAGATATTAAGGAAAAGTAATTGTTGCTTCCTGTTGTTTTTGTTGTTAAAGTTGGCATTCTGTTCTTGTGGCTGTCTTCTTTTAGTTTTGTTGAGGGATTATCTTCTTGTTTTTTCTAGGGCGTGGTTCCCGTCCTTGTATTGGTTTTTTTCTGTTATTATCCTTTGAAGGGCTGGATTCGTGGAGAGATAATGGGTGAATTTAGTTTTGTCACGGAATACTTTGTTTTCTCCATCTATGGTAATTGAGAGTTTGGCTGGGCATAGTAGCCTGGGCTGGAATTTGTGTTCTCTTAGTGTCTGTATAACATCTGTCCAGGCTCTTCTGGCTTTAATAGTCTCTGGTGAAAAATCTGGTGTAATTCTGATAGGCTTGCCTTTATATGTTACTTGACCTTTTTCCCTTACTGCTTTTAGTATTCTATCTTTATTTAGTGCATTTGATGTTCTGATTATTATGTGTCGGGAGGAATTTCTTTTCTGGTCCAGTCTATTTGGAGTTCTGTAGGCTTCCTGTATGTTCATGGGTATCTCTTTCTTTAGATTTGGGAAGTTTTCTTCAATAATCTTGTTGAAGATGTTTGCTGGTCCTTTGAGTTGAAAATCTTCATTCTCATCACCTCCTATTATCCGTAGGTTCGGTCTTCTCATTGTGTCCTGGATTTCCTGGATGTTTTGAGTTAGGATCTTTTTGCATTTTCCATTTTCTTTGATTGTTGTGCTGATGTTCTCTATGGAATCTTCTGCCCCTGAGATTCTCTCTTCCATTTCTTGTATTCTGTTGCTGATGCTCGCATCTATGGTTCCAGATTTCTTTCCTAGTGTTTCTATCTCCACTGTTGCCTCACTTTGGGTTTTCTTTATTGTGTCTACTTCCCTTTTTAGGTCTTGGATGGTTTTATTCAATTCCATCGCCTGTTTGGTTGTGTTTTCCTGCAATTCTTTAAGGGATTTTTGTGTTTCCTCTTTAATGTCTTCTACCTGTTTGGTTATGTTTTCCTGTAATTCTTTAAGGGATTTTTGTGTTTCCTCTTTAATGTCTTCTACTTGTTTAGCAGTGTTCTCCTGTATTTCTTTAAGTGAGTTATTTAAGTCCTTCTTGATGTCCTCTACCATCATCATGAGATATGCTTTTAAATCCAGGTCTAGCTTTTCAGGTGTGTTGGGGTGCCCTGGACTGGGCGAAGTGGGAGTGCTGGGTTCTGATGATGGTGAGTAGTCCTGGTTTCTGTTAGTAAGATTCTTACATTTACCTTTCGCCATCTGGTAATCTCTGGAGTTAGTTTTTATAGTTGTCTCTGTTTAGAGATTGTTCCTCTGGTGACTTTGTTACACTATGTCGGCAGACCAGGGAGACTAGCTCTCTTCCCTGAGTTTCAGTGGTCAGAGCAGTCTCTGCAGGCAAGCTCTCCTCTTTCAGGGAGGTGCACAGTTATCTGGTGTTTGGACCTCCTCCTGGCCGAAGATGAAGGCCTAAAACAGGATTTTTCCCAGAAGCTGTGTTGCTTTGGCCTGCAGACTGCTGCGGAGTCCCAGAATCAAGGTGGCCCCCGTGGAACGTGAGACAGAAGCCTTACAGGCTGTGCGGACACCTGTGCTCTGACCAGGAAGGTGGCAGGTTGTCTGGAGCCAAAAATGGCGCCGCCTCAGAGGCTCTGTGGCTCTTGCCCGTTCCAGAAGCCGCTGGCCTCTGTGTTCCACACTCTCACCAGCAGACCGCCCGCCGCGGAGTCCCGGAACCAAGGTGGCCCCCACGGAACGTGAGGCAGAAGCCTCTCGGGCCGGGTGGACCCCTGTGCTCTCACCAGGAAGGTGGCCACACATTTTCAAAAAGCTTCAAAGGAAATAAAACGGGAAGGAAGCAGAAAAGGTGTGGGAATAAGAATAATGAAATATATTACTGAAATATGTCATTTAGTCACAGGAAACTGATGCTTGCTCTATTCACACACATTTAATTTAATAACTCAATAAATCTATCAAAGAAAATGGATAAATATTCCTTTTTAAATATCTATTGTTTAGGGTTTTTTTTTTTTTTTCCTAAATTCTCTGTATTTTGGCTCTGTCAAGGAATCCAGAGACAATCACAGAAACAGGCATTGCAAAGAGTAAGCCACTTGTGGAGAATCTCTAGATGCTTTAAAGCATCAAGAAAGGCCTAGACTACAAGGAAAGATACTTATCTAGCAACAGGAGTTAAAGTAAAATCTAATTATCATATAAACTTTATAAGGGCTTCATAGCACCCACTTTCCTACATTAGTACTCTTGGCTCCTTGAAATTTGACTGAAGATAAACATTGCCTGTTCTGATCTAACAAGAATTTTGGTATAAAGTCATAATAGAGTACTAAATTTCCAACAAGTTTGATGCTTCCATCATTGTACCAATTGAACGATAGTGCTGCACTGTCAACTTTCTGGAGGTATTTTCCTTACCAGTCTAAACACTTTTCTTATTAGATTATCTGTCTTTATAGTTAGGATTAATATGTATTGAAATGAGTGCCTGGCACTCAATGGCATGCAAGGTCAAATGGTAAAATGACATCACCAATCGTAGGGTAAAGGTAGGTTACAGATACTAAGACAAAAGTCACAGGATGACTTATGTACTTTTGACAGTCCCATTGGTGAGATCATTGAATATTGGGGAGGAATGGTAATAAATAGAATGTTGATCACATCAACAGAGTACACTCAGTGCCGATAAATGGTTGTTGTTTCTTCTGCTTTTTCGATGAGTAGGTGAAATCCCCTCAAGGACTATGTTTGCTGGGTCATAGTTATAAGATATTGACCAAGGCCAAATTTTCCATTACAACTGAGTAACAAAGCTTTCACCAGTGTCCTTAGCAACACAGTCATGCCAGCTTATAACTTATCAGATGCTAGAAGGAGACATTATGGTATTACATTGATTTATTGTCTCTATGATATTAAGACTCGGTTCGTTCCATAAAATGCACACTAACTCAAAACTATCACTGTCAGGTTTTTGTGTGTCAGCTGGTAAACTGTATCTTTGTTAACAAGCTATGTTCAGGTTACCTTGTTTCCTGTAGTTGAAATCAATTCAATGAATAAACACTATTTCCTCATATTTGCTACATTCAAATCAAGAATCCCCTATGTAAAGTTTTTCTTGGGAGGAGCACTTATACTACTGTAATTATAATACTTTTGTTGACTAAGAGCTTACTCAAAATATTCTTCACTTTCCCAATTACCAGTTTAAAACATGCCAAAAATATTAAATAAACAAGAGACTGATGAACATGTAAAACTTTAAGCTGGATTATCTCCACTCTAAAATTCCACTTCTCATTGACAGAATAAAGTTATTAAATTTAATATACTAACTAATACAAAATAGAAACAGGAAATGCAACATCCATTATGACTAAATATAAACTCCAAAAAGTAGAAGATTGAATATTAAATATTTATTTTCATCTTACTTTTCTAATTACATCTATTGGTCTATGAAACAAGTGGCATAAACCCAACAAACAACATTAAGCCAAACTAATGAAATTTAGTCTGTTTTCTGCAGTGGCTGTCCTGGGAGTGTGTTTATTTGTTTTCTGATACTATTACAAAAAAAACATAAACCGAAAACAATGTTGGGGAACTGAAACAGAGTCACAGAGAAATGATGTTTGTTTGTTTGTTTGTTTGTTGTTTTACTTTGTTTTAGTGAGTTTCTTAGCTACTTCTCTTATACAGGGGAGCCTGCACTTTTTCCAATGAAATTATCTGGCATGCTTTATAAAAACTATACCCCTGTGACACTGTGACACAATGCCGTGATTCATTTTTCCACAATCCCTTCATTCTTGGAATTTTTACTGCCATGAGACTGCATCTTCCCCAGTGGCCTTACAGGGCCAAGACTCAGCTTCTCTGGACAACTCATTCAATCTTCAACAGAAGCTTCACATTCTTCATGCCTCCTGATCTCTCTGTGTAGGCACCAAGCATGCTACATGGTGCGACATTCTGGCTGCTTTCCATGACCTTTGCATGGCTTCCAAACCAATGACATGAGAGACACTCTTAAGACATTACAAAATTGGTCTACTAGTCTGAGGTACAATGTTGGCCCTCCCCTGGTCCTCAGCTTCTGCTTTAAAACAAAGGGTCAAAGACTTTTTTTGTTTGTTTGTTTGTTTGTTTTTGTTTTTGTTTTTGTTCTTTTGAGTCAGGGTTTCTGTGTGTAGCCCTGTCTATCCTGGAACTCACTCTGTAGATCAGGCTGGCCTCGAAATCAGAAATCTGCCTGCCTCTGCCTCCCATATTCTAGGATTAAAGGAATGTGGCACCTCTGCCTGGCTCTAGTACTTGAATCTTAGAATCATGACTGATTTTGAAAAGCCAGCTGACTAGAATTAATTGTTCCTTTAGAGAAAAGGTTTCACTTCAGTGGCACTCACTAGTTTCTTGTTAATAAAGGCTGATTCTTTACCCTAAGCTGACCTGAAACCACAGATTTTTAATGCAAAGTAGTACACAAAACAGCCCTGTTAAATGAAAACTTCCCCCTGAAACGTCTCATAAAATGGTTACAGTGTCTGTATTTCACCAGCAATATCTTCAAAGTTTCCATAACAGCTGATTAAGCTCTGAGCACTGATAGGTTTTTCAGCCAAAAGCTCCAAAAATCTTTCACATTCTTCTTGCTAAAGAATCAAAGCACCTTCGTGGAGGCAAGAGGAAGGGGGTAGAATAGGGAGGTTTTGGAGTGGAAACCAAGAATGGGGGATAAACTTTGAAATGTAAATAAACAAATAACCAATACAAAATAAAATGAAACTTTAAAAAATGAAAACAGAATTCAACCAATAACAAGTATATTAAACATTATACTAAAACTCTGTTTCTTGTAAGTTTCTGGACTAGTTTGTTGTTAACCTTGTTTTTCTTGCTGGTCAGATAAAACAGCACCAGAAAAGTCAATTTGGGAAGAAAACTGCTTATTTCATCTTGAATTACAGATAAAAGTCACTCATAGTGGGAATCCAAAGCAACAGGGAATGATGCTTTTTGACTGGAAGCAGATAATTAGAGGACACACTGAAGCAGAATCTGTGGAGGAATCGGCTCACTGACTTGTATTTTTTTGGTTTACTCAACTACATTTCTTATATAGTGGAGGGTCACCTGCCCAGAAATGATATTTTTCACAGTTGTCTGTGCCCTCCTATATCAATTGTCAATTAAGAACATGTCTACAGAGTTGTTCACATGCTAATTCGATGGAGCAATTTCTCAATTGAAGTTCCCCTTTCCTATGTGTTTCTAGCTTGCACCAAGTTAACTAAAAGTACATAAGTAATCAATACAGAAAATAGAAGTGAAGAAAGCATAGCATGGAAATTCTGTCTATATCCCTGAATCCTATTTTCTTACATCCCCATTGTTGTGGATTTGGTTTATTGCTTGCATTATGTTCATTGGTTTACTGAAATTCTATAGGAACTCCCACTTCTACATGTAGGACACTGAGGATTCCTGTCCCCAGTTGGTTCTAATTGGTAAAGAAAGTTCCCAACAGTGAATAGCTGAGCAGGGAGACAAAGATGGGACTTTAGATTTCCTGGACAATGTATACCCTGGGAAGAAGGACTTAGGAGCATCATACCAGGGAAGCAAAAGGACCAGGCTTGAAAGCTGCAGAGAGAGAGAGCTGATGCAATCATGCAACAGTTGGGGAAGAGTGGCTCCTCTTCTTCCCCTTCCCATTGGGTCCAGGTTAACAAAGATGGAATATAGATTTTAATAAGTAATAATTCAGTATTATTGGAGGGGAATCATTAGCAATGTGGAAGATTGAGAGTGGCCCAGCCATTGAACTGATTATGGCTTATTAAATATAAGGCACATTCTCTCTATCTCTCTCTCTCTGTGTGTGTGTGTGTGTGTGTGTGTGTGTGTGTCTTTCATTGGAGAATCCAGAACATCGGGGTGGGTAGCAAGAAACTCCTGTGCTGACAGCAGGTGATAAGAGCTGGTTAATCAACTAAAACTAAACTCCATCTCTCTTTTCCTCCTTTCTTCATCTGGATCTCTCCCACCAGAACTTATTTATCCTTAGGTTAATCATTAAATGTGATTTTTCTTCACATGCTAATGCTTCAAGATTTTAATACATTTCACAGTGGAAAAAAATGTTCCAAAGGAAACTGAAATATAAGAGTGGAAGTTGAGGTAGGACTAGTGAGCATAGGCATTAAACAGGGCATTGTTTGGGTATTGTAGCCATATCTGACTCCCATAATTATAACTGAAAATAAATGGTTTTTAAACAATTTCAAATGCTATTTGGACATGAATAATGTGTTTCCATCTGTTAACTATACTTGCTAAGTAATATATACTTAAAGTGACAAAGAATATGTGTATTTTCAAAAGTTACCTTGTAAATAATATTTAAATTGAGTGTTGGATCTTCCATAAGTCATGGAAAACAGCTGCTATGTAATGTCCATCCAGAAAAACAGGGGGGGATTTCTGACATCTGCCTGCTGATTTCTACAAACATTAAATAATTCTTGAGAAAATCAACTCACAGAATAGTTTTTAAATGTTTTATTATATCAGAAGTCTGACCCAAAGAGCTCTGAGGTAATTCAGAATGTAAAGGCAGAGTGGCCAACTGTGTTTAAATCTACTCACTTTACTACTGCAAAGGAAGGAGAAAGCAATAGGAAATAGTCCAGGGAAAAGCAATACACTTCAATGCCATAACCTTAGTAACCTAATTTCTCCTAAAAGCATTCATTCTACAATGATCTTCTCAAAAGAGCAATTCATTGATGAGGTAGCTATTTCATCGTCATCTCTTAGTAGTACAAACATCTGGGGGGTTACACCTTTTACATGTGTTTTTGTGAGACATTCAAGCTACACTTCACAATGATGAAGTCTTTATATGGCTTCTTTGTGGCACAGAGCCTTTACTATTTTAATGACAGTAACATTGAAATTTGATCAACCATATTAAATTCTTCATTGTCATCTGAATGTTATGATACAGTCTTTAACTCGAGAGTTCTATTACGGAATTAAAGACTTAAAATGCAGCCTGTTTAAACAACTGTGCTATTAACCTTGTGCGTTATTCTAATGCCATACTTTCATTCTACTTATCCATTTCAATTGCGAGTGTGGTTGCTAAGAATGAAAATCACAGAGTTGTAATTACTTAACTACAATTGTAGTTTGTTCTAGACACTCAGCAGAGGTTGTTTACTTCATATATCAGCTGTGAAGCTTACTATAGTTATCCTTCAAAGACAGATATGCTCTTAACAGAAAAGCAGAACAGGAAACGTGCCATTTACCACCTTCTAAGTTACAGATGCCTTTGTAAATTCTTCATATTTTCTAAATAACATAAGCTATTTTGATGGAGAAGCTGTTTTTCACTGGCATAAAACAAAGAAGATGCCACGCCATACCCGGGAGCTGCTTAACACTATGAAAAGGTGTTTCCCACATCACTTCTGCTTCTCCTTGCTTGTACTCATCTCTAAGACATTCTCTCCTTTTTCCATAAAATTAGGCTTCCCTGACACTTACTGTGAACATTTAGTTTTTCGAAAGACAAAATAAGCAGATTCTTGGCAGGGAATGTGACTGAATTTGATAAAAACTCTAGAAAGTAAATATACTATTTGCAATAAAAGAAAGAAAAACTCATAATTCTTGTTGAGAATATAAGTCTGTTAAATAATTCTATTATTTCACTAAGTAAACATAACTAAATGAAATGAAATATAATTTTTGAGGCAAATTAATCAAAATAAATAAAATCTATTTAATAATATACCTAAGGAGATACATTAAACAAAATGAATGAAAAGTTTATTCCTTACATTTATTCAAGTGAAAGTAAAATAATAAATATTTTGGCATCTATTAAAATCAAGCATAATTAAGAATATAGGGTAAGGGAAATGCAAATCAAAACAACCCTGAGATTCCACCTCACACCAGTCAGAATGGCTAAGATCAAAAATTCAGGTGACAGCAGATGCTGGCGAGGATGTGGAGAAAGAGGAACACTCCTCCATCGTTGGTGGGAAAGATGTTGCCATATCAAGTCTGTTCCTACTCAGTTCTGAGAAAATCATAAGTATGGAAGTTGTGGGGAATGGAAGTGAAAGTGGGAAATAAGGAGATGCTGGTAAACTTACCTTAATAATACAGGGAGTAAGCATTAGTGTCCAAATGTATACCATAATTCCCATAGTTAATAGATAGCACTATAGTTTATATCATATTTTACATGTAAAGAGATGTTAACTATGCCCAATATAGACAGATAATTGTAACTCTGAGTGATAAAGAATATTTTAATTAATTTGAAAGATAGTTACTAACCTTCACAGGACAACTTATCTGTAATTCAGGACATACCCTCAACTTGCCTAAGGTGTTAAATATAATGAGTAGAAACTAAAGCATAATGATAAAAAATGAGATAAACAACTGCAAAGATCTAGCAAATGGCTTGGTCACCATGAACAATAAATAACAATACTGTCATGTGTGCCCCACCCCCATTTCTCCCTAGAGAGTGTTGGCCACCAGCTTGAGGGATGTCAAGAGCAGGGGTTTGGACAGCTGTGAGTATGGTCTGCATCGAATACGGAATGACCTCCAGAGACTGCTGAAGCAACAGGGCTCTATTCTTTCAGGGACCGGGTATATAAGGGCTATTTTAGGGGTATGGTTGGGAAAAAATAATAATTGGTCATAGCATCAAGCAAGTGGGAAGGGATGACTGGAACAGCACCAAATTACCCAAATTACCATGGATATGGGAAGCCCAAGTGGGACGTGTATGATGATTTTATTCTCCCTTGCAGAAAACTCTGTACAAAAACAATTTTCAGATAAGGCAAGCCACATGTGTTCAGGGCCACTCTTAAGACAAAGATAAGTAGAGACAGGTATGCTCCAGCATTGAAGAGAGAAAGGAAGCCCCCCATTTTGTGCAGAGCAAGAAAGCCATCCAGTCACGGGGTACTGCTACCTTAGTAGCAATTTTTGCCAACATTAGTTTACATGAAATTTGATGGCATCAAATTTTCAGCATTCATCCTAATGCAAAGGGATAATTATGAGTATTGTAATAATTGCATAATGTATATATATACATATATATATATATATAAAGTCAATTATATATGAATATAAATAGAAAAATAAATTATAGTACTAGCACAAGTTAGGGAGCATAAATAAAATGCTTCCTTGAAGTGTTTGAAAGAAGGAAAATATTTATCAGAACATACAGAAATGATTAAAAATAACAGAGCCATTATTTTACATTATTCACAATTATTGTATCTAATCATTTTCTCAATACAATTACATGAATACTGTTCAATAATCACAGTCTACATTTGTTGGTTGCAATTGCCTTCCAACTTTTCATTTGAATGCAGGAAATAAATTTCAGCATACCAAAACATAAAAGTTAAAAAAAAAATGAAGCTAAGGAAACTTACCTCTCAAGTCTATGTTGTTTCACAGAAATTACTTTAAATTTTCCAAACACATGAGTTAAGAAAAAGAAAAACATTAGGATATAATCATGGATTTAGTTTTGAAAATGGGTAATTTGAAATGTGTAAAGGGAAAAATGTAATATTTCCCGGTTTTGAAGTAACAAATAAGAGACGCATATTCAAATGTTACATTTAAAATGAAATGTTAGGGGGTCTGTGAGAATTAGTAACCTATTCCAGTTTCTAACAATATAAGAGATTGTATTTCTGACACTATTGTCTTCCAGACAGATAAAAGTTGAACTATGAAAAATAAGACATAAATGAAACACTTAAAAATTTGTTGGGAGAAAAGTGTCTACTTTCCATCATTGTTTATTTCTTCCAGAATATAACTAACAAATTATTAAGATTTTACAATAAAGTCTTTGTGAAATGAATCTCAAAATAGAGAGAATGTTTACTAACACACACACACACACACACACACACACACACACACACACACACTACAGAGATGAATGTCAGTTGGATTGTACTATGTGAGAAGAGCAAATGTTTGAATTCTTTTAAAACTGGCATGCTCTACTTATACAGAAATGTACATTGTAGAGGAACTTTTTTGAAAATTATAAATATTAGCCCCCAAAATATAGAATTCCCGGGATATAGTCTACAAAACTTAAGAAGGCTAAGGCACTGAAGGGCTCAAGGAAGAAGAAATAAATCACAGGAAGGGGTATAAAGAGAGGGGCCTGGGTGGGAAAAGTGACAGGTAGAGGAAGATGGGAACATAATCATGTGTTGGGGTGTAGAAGAGGACTAAAGACCTAAGGGCCAGCAGTAAGAATCAAAACAGGCAACCCCAGGGAAGTAGGTGGTAGGGAGATTCTCTAGAATGTACCAGAGATCTGGGAGATGAGATACTCTCAAAATTCAAGGGGGAAGGACCTTAGATGAAATGCCCTACAGTGGGCAGAGGGAATTTAGAGAGTTCATTTACAGCAGAAAGTTAGAAAGTCAAGTGGAGGGATGGGGTTGCCATGACACAGTCAAAAACTCTGACTCCTTGTTGTTCCTGTCTGAAAGAACTTCAGGGACAAAAATGGAGAAGAGTCTGAGGAAAAGTAGGTCCAGTGACAGGAAGAAATTGAGATCCAGCTCAGAGGGTGGCCCAAGGTCTGGCACTATTACTAGTGCTATGGTGTACTTACATATAGGGGCCTATCATGACAGCTCTCTGAAAGGCCCAACAAGCAGTTGAGTCCAATGCAATATTTACACCTAACTAATAGACAGAAGCTGGTGATTCCTTTAGTTGAGTTAGGGAAATGCTGTAAGAAGCTTAAGAAGAGGGCAACCCCATAGGAAGGCCAGCATTCTCAACTAACCTGTACCCCTGGGATCTCTCAGACACTGAGCCACCAAGCAAGCAGCATACACCAGCTGATACGAGGCCCCCAACTCATATGAGCAGAGGAGAGTGGATTCTGGACTCAATCAGAGAAGATTCACCTAATCCTCCAGAGACTTGGGCCCCAGGGATTGGAAAGGTATGCTGGGGTGGGTGGACAGCCTCTTGGTGATAGAGGACGTGTGGGGCGAGGAGGTGTGGGGTGTGGAACAGTTGAAGGGTAGTCCAGAAGAAGGATAAAGTCTGGATGTAATAAAAGATTAAAGAAAAGAAAGAAAGAAAGAGAGAGAGAGAGAGAGAGAGAGAGAGAGAGAGAGAGAGAGAGGGAGGGAGGGAGGGAGGGAGGGAGGGAGGGAGGGAGGGAGGGGGGGAGGGAGGGAGGGAGGGAGCGAGGGAAAAAGAAAGAAAGAAAAAAGAAAGAAAGAAAGAAAGAAAGAAAGAAAGAAAGAAAGAGAGAGAGAAAGAGAAAGAAAAAGTTATTATTTTTCCTATTTTTCCCAATAATTGAAAATAGATTCTTTTTTTATAAAATATAACTTGATTACAGGTTTCACTCTCTCTACTCCTCCTTATTCCTCCCTCCTCTCCAGATTTCATTCCTATCTTTCTCTCATAAGAAAAGAACATGTTTCTAATAGATAACAACAAAATAAAATAGGGTAAGAACCAAACATCACATTTCATTTTGACAAGGCAAACCAAAAGAAGGAAAAGAGCATAAGGGAAGGCACGAGAGTAATAGATTCACTAGTTCAAATACTTTGAAGTCCCATAAAAATACTAAACTGAAAGCCATCTTCTCCTCTCTTTCATCTCCTCCAAATGCATCCACCAAGTCTCTTTCCCAGCTTCGTAGCAGACTACTTGCTCTTAGTTAAGGTTCCTATTGATGTGAAGAGACACTATAACTTTGGCAACTCTTATAAAGAAAAAACATTTCATTGTGGCTGGCCTTCAGATTCAGAGGTTTATACTATTATAGCCAGACATGATGCTGTAGAAGTTGAGAGATCTTTGTCCTGATCTTCAGGCAGCAATAAGTGAAACACATTTCCTCCAACTGGACTATACCTCCTATGAACCTATGGGAACCACGTTTATTCAAACTACCATACCTGCAGAGACCTCTCTTTCCTCACTGACGAAATCTCAAACTGATTACAATGGTTTTGTCCTACAACATTCCATCTCCAAACACATATCTATTCTGAAGAATATAAATATTAGCCAGGCATGGTGGCGCATGCCTTTAATCCCAGCACTTGGGAGGCAGAGGCAGGTGGATTTCTCAGTTCGAGGCCAGCCTGCTCTACAAAGTGAGTTCCAGGACAGCCAGGGCTACGCAGAGAATCCCTGCCTCGAAAAACAAAACAAAACAAAACAAAAAAAAAAGAAGAAGAATACAAATATTAACATGACTTCACTAATGGAATCACAGTGAATGCCAAGTACCCTGACCTCAAGTGTCTTATTGTATATTGACAGAACTACTCAACAGAGACTGTAGAACTATAAATATGTAAGATGAATAGTCATGAATAATAATAAACACTGTAGTAGTCATAAAATGAGACCAACCAACCTTTGTGTATGCGTCTCAAGAAATGACAAAGAAATAATTTTCAATATCACATTTCAAAGCTAATGAGAAAATTAAGTTCTTAGACATCTTATACTATTTAGTTATAAATAGTGATATGGGCTATAGAATTGTATACTGATAAGAAAATGTGTAAAGGAAAGGTACTGCTGGTTTTAATGATACCAGATCAAAAAGGTAATGATTCAGGTAAGGAGTTTTGCTCTGTATTACTTATGCTCTGATATTAGGCTTAGAATTCACACAGGCAGGTACTACAGCAACACAGGCACTGTCCACTATACAGCACTTCCTGGAGTTGTTCCTGTTGTGATACAGCTATGTCACTGTTTATATGTATTTCCACTTAACCTTGTAGCTGCTACTTATCTCATCAAATGCTTTAAATTTCAGAAAATGCAAAAGTGGATCAATGGGATTCTATTTTGCTGCTACACAGAATACTGTGTTAACAGGTTTGGGAAATTTATTCCATTTACTATTGCCCCATTTGGCAAGTTCTTCACTTTACCCATTTTTGTTCCCAATTGTTTTTACTTTCAATTATTGTGAAATCTGAAAGAAAATACATAGTAACAATTTTAAGTATGTTAAAGTAAAATGACATAATACTAATATGCTTTTATTTTTCTCAGACAGTACTAAGAGGAAGTGAGTTCAGTGAATAATATTTTCTCTGGAATTCTCTTCTTCAAAGTTACCAATTGAATCAAATTTCAATTTTCAAATAATTGTCAGCAAGTTACGCTGGATTTATATTGAAGGAATGTAAATATTTAAAATGACAGTTTCTTTCCACATGTACTTGTCCCATGACTATTCTAAATATCTCTCATTGGAGCTGTTTAATGAAGCTTTGACTTGGTCCTTCACTTTTTACATTTTCTATCTTGCTTTGCTCCCTGGGAAAGACTTGTAATTGCTTTAAATGGAAACCAAAGAATCTTGTTCCACTGCTTTAAGCTAACTATTAGATTTGTCCTTGGACACACACACCCATCTATCTCAGCACAATACCTGAAATGAGCTGCCTGCTATCCCTACTTTTCCCCCTCAGACACATTAGCCCACATTTAGTTCCAAGTCTTAGCTAAACTAACTCGTGAACAGATAATCCTGTGTGTTTACTATTTCTGGGGTGGTTTTCCTGCAGTCTTCCACATAGTGCATGTTCTAGCTTATCTTATTTCTCATTTAATGAAATTTATAATTAATTCAATCATAGGGCTAGAAATTAATCATATGTCAATAATTAATTCAATCATAGAGCTAGAGAGATGACTCAGTTTATAACACTGTTTTCTGTTCTTATATAGGGCCAGGGTTTGATTCCCAGTATCCAGTGGGCACCCACAACTCTCCCTAATGAAAGTTCCAGGAGCTTTCATGTTCTCTTCTGGACTCGCAAGTGCTCCATGTATTAAAGCAAGAAAATGCTCTTACTCCTAAAATAACATTTAATCTATGGTATTAAACATTGGTTTCTTTAGTGTTCTCCTCTTCTAGACTTTCAACCATTATGTATAAGCATCATGAAAATTAAAACATTTGACTATTGCAGCTGGAACCCCAACACCTGATTTAAATATTTAGCTTTATTAAGGCAGTATTTATTCATGTGCTATGCTATTCAACTGGAATTTAAAATGTACTAAAGAATGTTGGGATGTAAGATACACTGGCTGTCACAGGTTTATCTCTTGGAATAATTGGTTTCTAGCTAGTGGCACTCTTTGGGAAGAATTAGAAGATAACCTTGATTGTGGAAGTATGTCACCAAGGGAGCGCAATTGGAGTTTTCAAAAGTCTACACCAGGCTTAGTCTGTCTCCTCCTCCCCCTCCCATTCCCTTCCACCTCTCCTTCTTCTCCTTCTTCTCGTTTTCTCCTTCTCGTTTTCTCCTTCTCCTTCTCCTCCTCCTCCTCCTCCTCCTCCTCCTTCATCATCATCATCATCATCTTCTCTCTCTCTCTCTCTCTCTCTCTCTCTCTCTCTCTCTCTCTCTCTCTCTCTCTTTCTCTCTCTTTGAAACATGGGGTACTCTCATGCTTCAACACCATATCTGCCTGCCAGCTACCACAGTCCCTGAAATGACAACATTGGACTAATTTGAAACACTAAGAAAATCGTCAATTAAATGCTTCTTTTTATAAGTTTTCTTGAACATGGTGTTTCTTTACTGCAATAGGACAGTCACTAAGACAGATACCTTTAATAATTTTACCTAGTGAGTCATAGGTTTTAAAGTTCCTTAGATGATCCCCTTGTCAAGATTGTATATTCTTGTAGGGAATGTCTTGCCTTTAACCTGATAGACAACCCAAAGAGGAAGATTATGGCAATTTAGAGGTGAAATGGGTCTTGTATACTAAAAAAAAAAAAAAAAAAAAAAAAAAAAAAAAAAAATTAAAACAGAACTTTTAATTTGTGTAACCTACTTTAAAAAAGTGTCATATTATTGCAAAAATTTTTAAGTTATATAAAAACTTCACTTTACACTAATAAATTGTCTACAAAATAATCATTTATTTTTAGATTTTAATGGATCAAAAGTAAAATAATATTCATGTAATGTTCCACAACAGTATTATGAATAGAAAACACATTTAATGTATAGAACTTTTTACATGACCTTTTCCTATGCTGCATGGTCCCATACCTTCCAAATCTCAAAATTAGAACCCCAGATGTCTTAGCAGCTGTTCCTGTGTATGATAGAAAGTGTTTTTAAATTTAGTATAAGCATGTTTTGAAGTATATTGTATTTCTAAGATATCAGCTTTGATGTTGAAGGAAATATTAAAAACATTTTACATTAATTCACAAGGAGACTAAACTTGCAGAAACAGCAAGATACCTATGCTGGGTATCTCCAGACCTTTCCTTTGTAATTAAAGAATTAGTTATCAACCCGTTAGAAAATGTGGGTAGAAGATATGTCATGACCTCAATATCTTTCATTCAATACCTTATGTCATATATATCTACATGAAGGTAAATTCATCTATAATTTTATACTATTATAACTATTAAATCAATGTCATTGTGTAGGTAAAGGTATTTCCATTAAATATAAGAAAATAAATTCTAACACAAAGCAAAATTTTCTTGGAAATTAAAAGCTAATAAGATAAAATATTTCCAGTCTACTTCAACAAAAAGTGTAAGAATAAGTGATGTTTAGTTTCATGTCAACTTCATGCAAGATAAGCTAGAGTATTAGAGAGGAGGGAACCTCAAATGAAAAATATGTTTTCATAAAATTAGGGCTATCAATAAGTCTGTAGGACATCTTCTTAATTATGACTGATCGGGAAGGGCACAGCCCATTGTGGATGCATCACTTCTGGACAGGTTGCCCTGGATGTTTAATAAAGCAGGCTGAGCAAACCATGAGAAGCAAGCCAATAATCAGTGATCCCCTACGGCCTCTGCTTCAGCTTCTGCCTCCAGGTTTCTACCTGGTTTGAGTTTCTGTCCAGTTTGAGTTCCTGCCTTGGCTTTCCTCAATGGACTGTGACTCTGGATATGTAAGTCAAATAATCATTTTCCTTCCCAAGTTACTTTTGGTGGTGGTGTTTCATCCCTGCAATAGTATCCATAGCTAAGGCATAAAAAGGCCATGAATAAAAACTACAAAATAGGTGATAAAATATCCTTGAAAGCATCATAAAGCAGACCCTGAATGACAGATTTCACTTGTTCTCCACTGCCCTCTGTTGTGGATCCTACTTTTGAGCCTTTACATGTGGGTCAATAAAGAAAAATAACCTCAGAATCTGGGAAGGAAGAAGGAGTCTACGGAGGGATAAAACAACGATAGTTCTAAGGATGCAGATAGTGGGACACAAGTGGAATGAAGGAAGAAATGGGAAAGCAAGGTGGGGTCCTAAAAGCAGGGAATTGAGGAAGGGTAATACAAATGCAGAGAGAGGAAGAGGGTAGATAAACACTGACTAAGGGTGTTTAAAATAGTATGTGGAAACAGGGTAATTCATGTTTGCTTAAAAATACAAACAATTATATATGTATGCATATATATATGCATATGCATATATATATATGCATATATATATACACATATATATATACATACATATATATACATGTATATACATATATATATAAATCCTGATGGGTAACACAACAATAACGTTTCCTAAAACCCACATACTTACAGAAATTTCAATGCCATGTACAGGAAGCCTATAGCTAAGTGGTTCACTGGGGCATCCAAGAGACTCCCCCCAAAATATAGACTATTATTATTATCAGGTTTTTTTTGAGAATTAAAAGTAAATCCCTAAAACAGTATGAACAGAGAAGTAGAAGAATACATTAGAAAAGACCTACATGCTTCCTATCTAGAAAGTAGGTCTCATTATGTTGGTAAATACTATGAAAGCTGCTAATGGACAGGGACAATAAAAGTTTGTTATATACAGTCTCAAAGCTGTAAAACCTAGGAACTGTAACAATAATTAACCTAGCAATAAGTTCACAATTGTGTAGCGATGGCACTCCATTGGGGTAATCCACACTGGCCTAAATGGATTAAAAAATTAGTGAGTAGGAAGTCATTAGTGTCTAGCACTGTAAACTTAGGCATGGCTGTAAAGGTATTGTTCTTAGAGAAGAATCTCCTAATGGAAATTTCTTAACTAAGGAAATTTCTAACTGTATTCTATTCTTTATTTGTGTGCACAGAGATAAATACTCTCATCAAAAAAGCACATTTTTGCAGAGATGGAGATTATCATGGAGACACAACAGCTCAAACTGCAGAAGATAAGTGACTGTGAGATATCCAGCTTCAATTTATGCATTTTACAGTGCAACCACTACACCTAATGCTCAGGGATAATTGAAGAAAATGAGCCAGAGAGGGTAACGAAATATCTGTTGCATCATAGCATCTTGAGACATGATAGGATAGCTGTCCCAATGAAATATCAACAATATAGTTTTCTCATCAAGGTCTGCTTATTGACAACAACAGAGAGCATGTGGCTGAGAAAAATTTTACAAGGTCTCTCCTCTGAATGCATAGCTTCAGGAAATTAATAGCTGTTGAGAAAGAGGGAATACATTTTCTTCAGGGATGGGATACATGATAGGTAATCTAATCCCATGTCCCTAAATGTTAAGACTTAGACATCAACATATACGCATCAAAATGCACTCATTTATTATAAGATGTAATGTTTTTATATTTATATATAAATATTTTATATAAGTTTACATATAGTATATATATACAATATATATAATATAATATATACAAAGCATATATGTGTTTACATACACCATTGTAAACATAATAATAAAGAGGATGTTATAAATTTGAGAGGAAATCAAGGAGGCATGGAGAGTATTAAAAAGGGAAGAGAGACTGATGGTAATTATGTAAATGAAGTACTTGTTATGAAATAAAAAAATATCTCAAGGAAGCTCTGTAAAATACACAAGAAAACATGATTTCTGTTGTGGAGTCTAGAGACTGTAAAGGATGTAGGACTAATGCTTTCTTTTCTATGGCCTATGAAAATATACATTGACAAAATTTTATCCATTAATGTAGATATCATTCTAGTGTTTCTCCTATTTATATTTTATATTGAATTAGACTGATATTACTGTAATTTATGACACACATTTATGAATCATACTAATTAATTTTTAATATTTTTTCATTTTTCACATTTTCCAAAATTTAGAAGGTTTGGATGGGAAAGCCACAGTTTTGAGTGTCCATCTCTTGCTATAAAGGAAAAATATTTTTGGCAGTTCATTTTGCTGTTATGAAATCTGTACAGATTGAAACTCAAATTGTTTTGCAGAAGACCATTTTGGACAAATTTTCAACTCTGGATAAAAGAAATATATTTTATCCATGACTGAATTGAATCATTTATGAAATTACTCCAGATGCTCCAGTGTAGCTGACAAGCAATTGCTTGGTATTTCCAAAAAATGGTATTTTCAGCAATGAAATAAGATTGATTTTCATATAGATATTATTATAGACAAATGTTATACTATGCCACTAAATTTTAATCATTTTAAATCTTGAGTGTAGTGATTGGAAATTCTCATTTTAAACCTCAAATTGTTATAGTTTATGAAATGTTTCTCACAGATGTAAAGAGTTAGATGGAATTAATTGGAAAATATTTAAAACCATTATAAACATTATGCATTGTACTCATTTAGGGAGTCTTGTAATAGAATATTTACATTAGATACATGAGAACATTATAAGTGGTGTTCACTAGGCATTTCACAAATATTTATCTTATGTGATGTCAAGTTGTCTATATCATCTGGGTTTTCTTTTCCACTTGAAATGATATAAGGTTATTGCTAATAACTGAAATGTTTCTAGACCTCAAAATTTGTGTTTCAAACATGACACTTCCAATTACGGAATTCTGTATTTTATGATATTTCATACACATTTCTTTTCAAACTCTGAAGATACACAAGGAAGATAAAGTCACAACTAAGAAGACTGGTTGTATATCTTGACATCTCTAAGCAAATCTAACCGCAGTCTCAGCAAAGGGTTTGACGTTCTAATTCACACTCATTTGGACATCTAGTGATTGTTTGAATCCTAATCAGACAGTAGTGAGCCATTCTGAAGCATATGTGATTGCTATGGATGTCCATATGCCTTGTAACAGTTGAGATTCAAATGAAAACTTGTGAAGTCAAATAAAATGTGTCCCAGACGGTAAAACGTAATTACCAGCAGCAGCCTCAAATTAACTTCAGGCTTTGCTTTCTTAGAAACCACTTCGACCGCTTTGAAACCACTTCACAAAAATATCCGTGGTAATCGTTTTTGCAAACTTGGAGATTATGAAAATATAGCCGTTTTCTTTAAGAAAGTAAAATAAAGTTTTAGAAATAGAACTTTTGGTATAGTTTCAAATAAAAAACGTTATTTTCCTTCTTCTAAAACTACCCAAAATTAATAGATAGCAAAGTAATATCTAAAAAGCCACCAATCAAGTTTTTGAAGAGTCTGAGATGAATGTATTCTAAATTTTAGAGTCACATGTTGGTGTAAATTGTAGAGTCACATATATATTTAGTATGCTGGTTTGTAGAGAACATTTAAAGTGCAACAGTGAATACAGAAGGATAATTGATGAATGGATTTTTTAATGTTATCAAAACTTTGTTTTTAATTTGCCTCTATGGATTTTTATTCTCCATTTTTATTTAATAGGCATATCTTTTTTAATTGGATATTTTATTTATTTACATTTCAAAGGTTATTCCCCTTCCTGGATTTTCCTCCGGAAATCCCCTATCCCATCCCCCACTCCCTGTTTGTAAGAGGGTGCTCCCCCACCCACTCACCCACTCCCACCTCCTGCCCTGACATTCTCCTACACTGGATCATTGAGCCTTCACAGGACCAAGAACCTCTCCTCCCACTGGTGTCCGACAAGGCCATGCTCTGCAACATATGTTGTTGGAGCCATGGGTCTTTCCATGTGAATTCTTTCATTGGTAGTTTAGTCCCTGGGAGCGCTGGAGGTACTAGTTGGTTCATGTTGTTGTTCCTCTTATGGGGCTGCAAACTCCATCAGCTCCTTGGGTCCTTTCTCTAGTTCCTCCATTGGAGACCTTGTGCTCAGACCAATTAATTGCTGAGAGCATCCACCTCTGTATTTGTCAGGCACTGGCAGAGACTCTCAGGAGACAGGTATATCAGGTTCCTGCCAGCAAGCACTTGTGTCTGGTTGGTCAATGTTGTTCTTCCTATGGGGTTGCAAACCCCTTTATAAAAGTATGTTAGTCCCCAAATAAAATGCTATAATACAACTTTGGATACATGAAATCATATCTGCATTCTAGCTAGGTATATTTATTAAAGTATGTTTGCTGTTAATTTTTGTGAAGAAAGGACTTCAAAACATGTATAGAAAACATCTGAATAAAATGAAGATGATACTGAGACATTCTACACGTACAACTTTTGTAGAAAGAGTTTGTTGGCCAAGAAGCCATGAAAGTGAAAAGATCAAACTTTTAATGGGTAACTAAAATATTTTACTCTAGATTTTAAAAATCTATGTACTGGCATGCATATCCAGAAATGAAACTGACCAGAATTCAGTAATATGGCAATCAAATAAGAATCCAGTGACTAACAAAAATAATAAAACATAATAAAAGGAGTGTGTGTGTGTGTGTGTGTGTGTGTGTGTGTGTGTGTGTCTTTGTATACCTGTGCATATGTGTTGGTGCTGAGAGTATGGGAGACAGAAAGAAAGAGACAGAGAAAGAGACAGAGAGAGGCAGAGAGAGAGAGAGAGGAAAAAGAAAGAGAGAGAGAAAAGAGAGAGAGAGAGACAGAGACAGAGAGAAGAGAAAGAGAAAGAGAAAGAGAAAGAGAGAGAGAGAGAGAGAGAGAGAGAAAGAGAAAGAGAAAAGAGAAAGAGAAAGAGAAAGAGAAAGAGAAAGAGAAAGAGAAAGAGAAAGAGAAAGAGAAAGAGAAAGAGGAAGAGAACTGAAACATCAAACTTAAGAAAAATACATGTCTCAGGACACAAAATTTAAAGTAACAAAAAGTATGGAGACTTGAAAGCACAGTTGCAATGTGCAGAACAGTGATTAAAAAGAAAATAGAAGCAGATTGCCACTGAAGAAATCTAGAAGTTAGAAGGTGATAAATTTGGAAAAATTTCCAAACATATTAGTTATTTATAAGGGTGGTTGTTATATGGATATATTTTTACAATTCTATGGAAAATTAGGTTTAAAGAGATTTTATTGTCTCTAGTTTACAAAGGAAATATTAAACAAGTTTAGCATATTCATAGTCATAAAATAATATTTATTACATAGTATATGTATTATACATATATACATACTTCTGTATGCATATGGACATAGTAATGTATATGCATAACATATAATAATATACGGAAAATTAAAGATTTATAATAAATCAAAATTTATAAATTACAAAACACATTTATATATAGACTTTGCATAGATGTGAATTTAATTTTAATTATACTTGTAAATTAAATTCCATTTTACTCGAATATGATAAAATGGGCATTTATCCATAGGGAAGTATAAAATATAAGAAGAATTTGAGATAAATACTCTAATATAGAGAAGCAAAATTCTAATGAACAATGATAAGATTTTTTTTAACTTTTTCCAATTTTTATTAGGTATTTTCTTCATTTACATTTCAATGTTATCCCAAAGTCCCCTATACCTTCCCTGTGCCCTGCTCCCCTACCCATCCACTCCCACTTCTTGGCCCTGGTGTTCCCCTGTACTGTGGCATATAAAGTTTGCAAGATCAAGGGGCCTCTCTTTCCAATGATGACCTACTAGGCCATCTTCTGCAGTTAGAGACACTAGCTCTGGGGGTACTGGTTAGTTCATATTGTAATTCCACCTATAGGGTTGCAGACTCCTTCAGCTCCTTGAGTACTTTCTCTAGCTCCTCCATTGGGTGCCCTGTGTTCCATCCAATAGCTGACTGGGAGCATCCACTTCTGTGTTTGCCAGGCACTGGTATACCCTCACTAGAGACAGATATATCAGGGTCTTTTCAGCAAAATCTGGCATATGCAACAGTGTCTGTATTTGGTGGCTGATTATAGGATGGATCCCAGGGTGAGGCAGTCTCTGGATTGTCCATCCTTTCGTCTCAGCTCCAAACTATGTCTATGTAACTTTTTCCATGGGTATTTTATTCCCAATTCTAAGAAGGGGCAAAGTAGACACACTTTTGTCTTTGTTCTTCTTGAGTTTCATGTGTTTCGTTAATTGTTACCCAATATCTTGGGTATTCTAAGTTTCTGGGATAATATCCACTTATTAGTGAGTATATATCATATAAGTTCTTTTGTGACTGGGTTACCTCTCTCAGGATGATGCCCTTCAGATCCATCCTTTTGCCTAGGAATTTCATAAATTCATTGATTTTAATAGCTGAGTAGTACTTCATTGTGTAAAATGTACCACAATTTCTTTATCCATTCCTCTATTGAGGGACATCTGGGTTATTTCCAGCTTCTGGCTATTATAAATAAGGCTTCTATGAACATAGTGGAGCATGTGTTCTTATTACCAGTTAGAACATCTTCTGGATATATGCCCAGGAGAGGTATTGCGGGATCCTCCTGTAGTACTATGCCCAAATTTCTGAGGAAATTCCAGACTGATTTCCAGAGTGGTTTTTCAAGCTTGCAATCCCACCAACAAAGGAGAAGTGTTCCTCTTTCTCAACATACTCACCAGCATCTGCTGTTACCTGAATTTTTGATCCTAGCCATTCTGACTGGTATGAGGTGGAATCTCAGGGTTGTTTTGATTTGCATTTCCCTGATGATTAAGGATGGTGAACATTTTTTCAGGTGCTTCTCAGCCATTCAATATTCTTTATTTGAGAATTATTTGTTTAGCTCTGTGCCCCATTTTGTAATGGGGTTATTTGATTTTCTGGAGTACATCTTTTTAAGTTCTTATTGGATATTAGTCCCCTATTAGTTTTAGGATTGGTAAAGATCCTTTCCCAATCTATTGGTGGTCTTTTTGACTTATCGACAGTGTCTTTTGCCTTATAGAAACTTTGCAGTTTTATGAGTTCGAATTCATCAATTCTCAATCTTACAGCACAAGCCATTGCTGTTCTACTCAGGAATTTTTCCCCTGTGCCCATATCTTCAAAGCTTTTCCCCACTTTCTCCTCTATAAGTTTCTGTGTCTCTGGTTTTATGTGGAGTTTCTTGATCCACTATACTTGACCTTAGTACAAGGAGATAAGAATGGATCAATTTGCATTCTTTTACATGATAACAACCAGTTGTGCCAGCATCATTTGTTAAAAATGCTGTCTTTTTTTCCACTGGATGGTTTTAGATCCCTTATCAAAGAATAAGTGACCATAGGTATGTGGGTTTATTTCTGGGTCTTTAATTCTATTCCATTGGTCTACTTGTCTGTCGCTATACCAGTACCATGCAGTTTTTTATCACAATTGCCCTGTACTACAGTTTTAGGTCAGGCATGGTGCTTCCACCAGAGTTCTTTTATAATTGAGAAGAGTTTTTGCTATCTTAGGTTTTTTGTTATTCCAGATGTATTTGCAAATTGCCCTTTGTGAAGATAATTTTGCTTTATCTTATATTTTGTTTTGTTATATTTACCGCTATCCTTTAGAATTCTGTTTTTCTTCTTTTCTTATGAGAGACAGAAAGGGAGGAGTTGTTGGGAGAAACTATGAGGAGTAAAGGGAGGGAAAATAGTGATTAGGATATATTATGTGAGAATAAATCTATTTTCAATAAAAGGGAAATGCTTGTTAAAATAAAATGTAGGCATAATGTTATTGTGCATTGAGTAAAGTTTATCCTTGTGTTATTCAATTGCCTATTTCTCTGCCTTCATATCTAGGTTTATTCCAGACAGAGCACTATAATTCTTATATCAATAGTCTCCTGCATCAAGTTTGTGTAAACAATGTTCATTATTTTTTCTCTGCCTTGTCATTAAAACTAGATCATGACAACCACATGCCAGAGGTGGAGGAAGAAAAAAAGAGGAAGAGATGTTTGGCTAGGAGGAAGGTTCCTGGAGAACTCCTGGAAGAACACACCTGGAGTCCAAAGAGCAAAAACAATACAAAAATGCAAGTATCTCAGGGATTTTGGCTGAGTGGTTGCCAGATTAGATTAGAAGATAAGACTAGAATTATAATGCCTAGGTATGGTACTTTAACTTGAAAATAAAGCTTGGTTGCTCTGTGTCGTTATTAGAGAACCAGCTAGGTTGAAAAACTAAAAACTTGTAGAGTATTCATGTACTGTATAAATTTATATTAAAATTTCCTTTACAATAAAAAGTCCAGATTATTTTGTCTTGTCATAGTGAGATAACAAATTTCAGATTGGGCATATAGTCCCACAGATAATGTTCTGACGATGGATACTTCAGGACTTTGACCGTGGACATTTTAGGACTTTAGTTTAATCTCTACGTTATAGATATCAAGGCTGGTCTTACTGGTGTATACTTGCAACCCTTGTCTGGAGGCACAAGTATCAACAACTCCCTAGGACTTGTTGGCAAGTCAATGCCATCAAATCACTGAATTCTAGGGTTAGCTGTAGAAGCTACACAAATAAAAAGACAACAACAAATGAAAAAAAAAAAAAACATGAGGAACAATCCCTTACATTTACCTCTATTCCCTCTATATGCATGCACATACATGTGCACAAGCAATCCACACAAAAAACACACACACATGCACACACACACACACACACACACACACACACACACAGAGAGAGAGAGAGAGAATTCTTCAAATGGAAAACCTTTGTCACCTAAAAATTTAATCATTAAACAACATTTTATATTTTCTAATATCCTACATATTCTGAAAGCTAAAGTAGTGGAATGTTCAGGAGAAAAACAATAAGCAGTAAACCTAACTAGTAGTTTAGTTATAGCTAAAAAATTTGTAGACACATACCTGTGTAAATTTAAGGAAACAAAATTATGATAAAAATGTTATATGAAATATAATTGCAGACATTAGAAGTAAAAATAAAGTTAAAGTATTTAAAAAAAAAAAAGTAGTGACCCAAGCACCAGGGGACCTTGCCGGCGGAGTCGCCCAACACCCACAAGGGCCCACACAGGATTCCCCACTGGATCCTAAGACCTCTGGTGAGTGGAACAGAGCGCCGGCCCCAATCCAATCACGAGGAACCTGAGACTGCGGTAAATAGGGAAGCAGACTACCCGGGCCTGACCTGGGGCACAAGTCCCTTCTGCCCCACCCGAGCACCAGAGTACATTGCCATCAGAGTTGCCCAACACCCGCAAGGGCCCACACAGGATTCCCCAGGGGATCCTAAGACCTCTAGTGAGTGGAACACAACTTCTGCCAGGAGGCAGGTTCGAACACCAGATATCTGGGTACCTTCCCTGCAAGAAGAGAGCTTGCCTGCAGAGAATACTCTGCCCACTGAAACTAAGGAGAGAGCTAGCCTCCCAGGTCTGCTTATAGAGGCTAACGGAGTCACCTGAAGAACAAGCTCTTACCAGAGACAACTATAACAGCTAGCTTCAGAGATTACCAGATGGTGAAAGGCAAACGTAAGAATCCTACTAACAGAAATCAAGACCACTCACCATCATCAGAACACAGCACTCCCACCCCACCTAGTCCTGGGCACCCCAACACAACCGAAAATCTAGACCCAGATTTAAAAACATTTCTCATGATGATGATAGAGGACATCAAGAAGGACTTTCATAGGTCACTTAAAGAATTACAGAAGAGCACTGCTAAACAGTTACAGGCCCTTAAAGAAAAGCAGGAAAACACAACCAAACAGGTAGAAGTCCTTAAAGAAAAACAGGAAAACACATCCAAACACGTGATGAAAATGAACAAAACCATACTAGAACTAAAAAGGGAAGTAGACACAATAAAGAAAACCCAAAGCGAGGCAACTCTGGAGACAGAAATCCTAGGAAAGAGATCTGGAACCATAGATGCGAGCATCAGCAACAGAATACAAGAAACGGAAGAGAGAATCTCAGGTGCAGAAGATTCCATAGAGAACATCGACACAACAGTCAAAGAAAAGAAAAAATGCAAAAGGATCCTAACTCAAAACATACAAGAAATCCAGGACACAATGAGAAGACCAAACCTACGGATAATAGGAGTTGATGAGAATGAAGATTTTCAACTTAAAGGGCCAGCTAATGTCTTCAACAAAATAATAGAAGAAAACATCGCAAACATAAAAAAAGAGATGCCCATGATCATACAAGAAGCCTACAGAACTCCAAATAGACTGGACCAGAAAAGAAATTCCTCCCGACACATAATAATCAGAACAACAAATGCACTAAATAAAGATAGAATATCAAAAGCAGTAAGGGAGAAAGGTCAAGTAACATATAAAGGAAGGCCTATCAGAATTACACCAGACTTTTCACCAGAGACTATGAAAGCCAGAAGAGCCTGGACAGATGTTATACAGACACTAAGAGAACACAAATGCCAGCCCAGGCTAATATACACGGCCAAACTCTCAATTACCATAGATGGAGAAACCAAAGTATTCCACGACAAATCCAAATTCACACAATATCTTTCCAGGAATCCAGCCCTTCAAAGGATAATATCAGAAAAGAAGCAATACAAGGACGGAAATCACGACCTAGAAAAAGCAAGAAAGTAATCCCTCAACAAACCAAAAAGAAGACAGCCACAAGAACAGAATGCCAACTCTAACAACAAAAATAAAAGGAAGCAACAATTACTTTTCTTTAATATCTCTTAATATCAATGGACTCAATTCCCCAATAAAATGACATAGACTGACAGATTGGCTACACAAACAGGATCCAACATTCTGCTGCCTACAGGAAACCCATCTCAGGGAAACAGACAGACACTACCTCAGAGTGAAAGGCTGGAAAACAATTTTCCAAGCAAATGGTCTGAAGAAACAAGCTGGAGTAGCCATTCTAATATCGGATAAAATTGAATTCCAACCCAAAGTTATCAAAAAAGACAAGGAGGGACACTTAATACTCATCAAAGTTAAAATCCTCCAAGAGGAACTCTCAATTCTGAATATCTATGCTCCAAATGCAAGGGCAGCCACATTCATTAAAGACACTTTAGTAAAGCTCAAAGCACACATTGCACCTCACACAATAATAGTGGGAGACTTCAACACACCACTTTCATCAATGGACAGATCGTGGAAACAGAAACTAAACAGGGGCACAGTGAAACTTACAGAAGTTATGAAACAAATGAACCTGACAGATATCTACAGAACATTTCATCCTAAAACAAAAGGATATAACTTCTTCTCAGCACCTCACGGGACCTTCTCCAAAATTGACCATATAATTGGTCACAAAACAGGCCTCAACAGATACAAAAATATTGAAATTGTCCCATGTATCCTAGCAGACCACCATGGCCTAAGACTGATCTTCAATAACAACATAAATAATGGAAAGCCAACATTCATGTGGAAACTGAACAACACTCTTCTCAATGATAACTTCGTCAAAGAAGGAATAAAGAAAGAAATTAAAGACTTTTTAGAGTTTAATGAAAATGAAGCCACAACGTACCCAAACCTATGGGACACAATGAAAGCATTTCTAAGAGGGAAACTCATAGCTCTGAGTGCCTCCAAGAAGAAACGGGAGAGAGCACATAATAGCAGCTTGACAACACATCTAAAAGCTCTAGAAAAAAAGGAAGCAAATTCACCTAAGACTAGTAGACAGCAGGAAATAATCAAACTCGGGGGAAATCAACCAAGTGGAAACAAGAAGAACTATTCAAAGAATTAACCAAACAAGAAGTTGGTTCTTTGAGAAAATCAACAAGATAGATAAACCCTTAGCTAGACTCACTAGAGGGCACAGGGACAAAATCCTAATTAACAAAATCAGAAATGAAAAGGGAGACATAACAACAGATCCTGAAAAAATCCAAAACACAATCAGATCCTTCTACAAAAGGCTATATTCAACAAAACTGGAAAACCTGGATGAAATGGACAAATTTCTGGACAGATACCAGGTACCAAAGTTGAATCAGGATCAAGTTGACCATCTAAACAGTCCCATATCACCTAAAGAATTAGAAGCAGTTATTAATAGTCTCCCAGCCAAAAAATCCCAGGACCAGACGGGTTTAGTGCAGAGTTCTATCAGACCTTCAAACATTCAAAGAAGGTCTAATTCCAGTTATGCACAAACTATTTCACAAAATAGAAGTAGAAGGTACTCTACCCAACTCATTTTATGAAGCCACTACACTCTGATACCTAAACCACAGAAAGATCCAACAAAGATAGAGAACTTCAGACCAATTTCTCTTATGAATATCGATGCAAAAATCCTCAATAAAATTCTCGCTAACCGAATCCAAGAACACATTAAAGCAATCATCCATCCACACCAAGTAGGTATTATTCCCAGGATGCAGGGATGGTTTAATATATGAAAATCCATCAATGTAATCCATTATATAAACAAACTCAAAGACAAAAACCACATGATCATCTCGTTAGATGCAGAAAAATCATATGACAAGATCCAACACCCATTCATGATAAAAGTCTTGGAAAGATCAGGAATTCAAGGCCCATACCTAAACATGATAAAAGCAATCTACAACAAATCAGTAGCCAACATCAAAGTAAATGGAGAAAAGCTGGAAGCAATCCCACTAAAATCAGGGACTAGACAAGGCTGCCCACTTTCTCCCTACCTTTTCAACATAGTACTTGAAGTATTAGCCAGAGCAATTCGACAACAAAAGGAGATCAAGGGGATACAAATTGGAAAAGAGGAAGTCAAAATATCACTTTTTGCAGATGATATGATAGTATATATAAGTGACGCTAAAAATTCCACCAGAGAACTCCTAAACCTGATAAACAGCTTCGGTGAAGTAGCTGGATATAAAGTTAACTCAAACAAGTCAATGGCCTTTCTCTACACAAAAAATAAACAGGCTGAGAAAGAAATTAGGGAAACAACACCCTTCTCAATAGTCACAAACAATATACAATATCTTGGTGTGACTCTAACTAAGGAAGTGAAAGATCTGTATGATAAAAACTTCAATCTCTGAAGAAAGAAATTAAAGAAAATCTCAGCAGATGGAAAGATCTCCATGCTTATGGATTAGCAGGATCAACATTGTAAAAATGGCTATCGTGCCAAAAGCAATCTACAGATTCAATGCAATCCCTATGAAAATTCCAACTCAATTCTTCAACGAATTAGAAGGAGCAATTTGCAAATTCATCTGGAATAACAAAAAACCTAAGATAGCAAAAACTCTTCTCAAGGATAAAAGAACCTCTGGTGGAATCACCATGCCTGACCTAAAGCTTTACAACAGAGCAATTGTAATAAAAACTGCATGGTACTGGTACAGAGACAGACAAGTAGACCAATGGAATAGAATTGAAGACTCAGAAATGAACCCACACACCTATGGTCACTTGAACTTCGACAAGGGAGCTAAAACCATCCAGTGGAAGAAAGACAGCATTTTCAACAATTGGTGGTGGCACAACTGGCTGTTATCATGTAGAAGAATGCAAATCATTCCATACCTATCTCCCTGTACTAAGGTCAAATCTAAGTGGATCAAGTAACTTCACATAAAACCAGAGACACTGAAACTTATAGAGGAGAAAGTGGGGAAAAGCCTTGAAGATATGGGTACAGGGGAAAAATTCCTGAACAGAATAGCAATGGCTTGTGCTGTAAGATCGAGAATTGACAAATGGGACCTAATGAAACTCCAAAGTTTTTGCAGGGCAAAAGAAACCGTCAATAAGATAAAAAGACCACCAACAGATTGGGAAAGGATCTTTACCTATCCTAAATCAGATAGGGGACTAATATCCAACATATATAAAGAACTCAAGAAGGTGGACTTCAGAAAATCAAATAACCCCATTAAAAAAATGGGACTCAGACCTGAAAAAAGAATTCTCACCTGAGGAATACCGAATGGCAGAGAAGCACCTGAAAAAATGTTCAACATCCTTAATCATCAGGGAAATGTAAATCAAAATAACCCTGAGATTCCACCTCACACCAGTCAGAATGGCTAAGATCAAAAATTCAGGTGACAGCAGATGCTGGCGTGGATGTGGAGAAAGAGGAACACTCCTCCATTGTTGGTGGGATTGCAGGCTTGTTCAACCACTCTGGAAATTAGTCTGGCGGTTCCTCAGAAAATTGGACATAGTACTACCGGAGGATCCCGCAATACCTCTCCTGGGCATATATCCAGAAGATGCCCCAACTGGTAAGAAGGACACATGCTCCACTATGTTCATAGCAGCCTTATTTATAATAGCCAGAAGCTGGAAAGAACCCAAATGCCCCTCAACAGAGGAATGGATACAGAAAATGTGGTACATCTACACAATGGAGTACTACTCAGCTATTAAAAAGAATGAATTTATGAAATTCCTAGCCAAATGGATGGACCTGGAGGGTATCATCCTGAGTGAGGTAACACATTCACAAAGGAACTCACCCAATATGTACTCACTGGTAAGTGGATATTAGCCCAAAACCTAGGATACCCAAGATATAAGATACAATTTGTTAAACACATGAAACTCAAGAAAAATTAAGACTGAAGTGTGGACACTAGGCCCCTCCTTAGAATTGGGAACAAAACACCCATGGAAGGAGTTACAGAGACAAAGTTTGGAGCTGAGATGAAAGGATGGACCATGTAGAGACTGCCATATCCAGGGATCCACCCCATAATCAGCATCCAAACGCTGATACCATTGCATTCACTAGCAAGATTTTATCGAAAGGACCCAGATGTAGCTGTCTCTTGTGAGAATATGCCGGGGCCTAGCAAACACAGAAGTGGATGTTCACAGTCATCTAATGGATGGATCTCAGGGCTCCCAATGGAGGAGCTAGAGAAAGTACCCAAGGAGCTAAAGGGATCTGCAACCCTTAGGTGGAACAACATTATGAACTAACCAGTACCCCGGAGCTCTTTGACTCTAGCTGCATATGTATCAAAAGATGGCCTAGTCAGCCATCACTGGAAAGAGAGGCCCATTGGACATGCAAACTTTATATGCCCCAGTACAGAGGAACGCCAGGGCCAAAAGGGGGGAGTGGCTGGGTAGGGGAGTGGGGATGGGTGGGGATGGGGGACTTTTGGTTTAGCATTGGAAATGTAAATGAGCTAATTACCTAATAAAAAATGGGGGGAAAAAAAAGAATAACACCAGGACCTTGAAAAAAAAAAAAGTAGTGTAGTGGTGATTTTACTCAAATATTTTAGGAACTTAATTTGAGGTATAACACTTATAAGATAATTACCTTAATTGTTTAAAATAATGAACTGTATTTGTATATGTTAGGATATTTTAAAATGTTTAGTAGCTCATTTTGTGCCAAAACTCATGGACATAATGCAAACACGAATCCCAAACAAACTGCTTTCCCGGGTCACCTAAGATATGCCTGTCTGAAACAGACAAGTAACCTACTATGAGTGTGTCTGTCATCTCTGCTATTTGTCAGTTTGGTGATAATAGTAGTGTGGTCTGGGGATATGTAAATATCTCCATGTGTCATTCTCTTGCTTGCTTACAAGCTTCTGCTTAGTGACAGGTGTATGCACCTGACTATGTGACAGCTTTAGAACAAAATAAATCGTGGCAAGGTACATTATTTTTCCTCTGTCTGCTCTATGAAGGCTAGCGTATGAGACGACAGAAGAAAGATGCTTCAATACTTTAGAATATCTTCATAACCCAGAGCTGAAGATATTCTGAAAATGTATATACATTTCCAAGGAAATGTATATTTCCTTGGAAACAATAGGACACACTCACACCTACACCCACTATGCTCTGCTTAATAAATATTAAGTAAATACTTTTCTATGGCTGACACTCCATAAAAACCCCTGTTCCTTTTAGTAAAAAATATGTCAGAGAGTTTGTTCTCTTTAGTACATTAAGTAGCAGAAGTATTCACAGAGATTTCATATCCTAATGCATATTATGTAGATGACTCAGTAATTCAAAAAGTAATTCTAAGTAATTCTTAGTAGTTCTAAGCATCAACACTCTTCTTTCCTAAATAAAGATAACACTATACACCTCATGTTGTGGTAATGAAAAATAGTAAATTATTTGAATATATAATATATAATTATATATTCCTCCAATGGAGCATCTAGCATATAGGAAATTTTCAATAAATGTATATAAAGTAATATATTCTGCCTTAAAGCTGGCTGATTTCATAATTTCCTTCTAATCACCCACCATTTCTGCCTCTTAAGATCTTATCATTCACTTTTTTCCAATAATCACTGAGCCTTGAGAAGGTGTGTGTGCTTGTGTGTGTGTGTGTGTGTGTGTGTGTGTGTTTGTGTGTTTGTATGTATGATTTAGATGTCCCATGAACGCTAAACCTCCTGAAGTTGCTTATTCTCTCCAAAACGATGAATTATTTGTCTCTGGATTAATCATCTTCTATTGAATAAGGATGCTTCTCTGATGAGGTTTGAGACATGCACGACAATGAGGATATAAGTATAAATTCCCAGAGATCAATTTAGTGCTGTGCCTATTTAGGAAAATGATAGTAATATGTTCTCCCGTAAGATCCATGACCTGTTTAGCCTCATCCAGGTTTCTAAATGGAGATATTTCTCCTCCCTACTCTCTTAATAACATTTTTCCTAAAAACAAAACAAATAGATGACTCCCCAATAAAGAAAACAAACAGCCTCCAAACAGAAAATTAAAAAAAACAAAAACAACAACAACAAAAAAAAAACAAAATAAACAATGCCAAACTATAACCAAATAAAAACACAAAGAAAGCACAAAACCAAAATTAAACAGAACAAACAAACAAAATAACTTGTGGAGTCAATTATATATTGGTCACCTAGTCCAATATATAATGCTCCATGAGATCTACCCTTGAGTTGATATACCTTACTTCACACCACTGGAGAAAACTGATTTTTCCATTCCCGTTAGGCATAAATGACCATTAAGCTGTTTATTTTTCCTTTAGTGGCTATATTTTCTTTCATTGATTCATGTTTTATTCATTCATTCCTTCATTCATTCATTTATTTTAAATATAACAAAATAAAATAAATCCATAAAATAAAAACTCAAATTTGGACAGGAAATTAACTCAAAAGAAGTCATAAGAATCAGGGACCATTTCCCATTTGTTTTTACATCCAGGATTCCATAAAATATTAAAATATTAAACTGAATGGTTTTATAGATGGCATATATATGCAGAGGAAGTTGTGCAGACCCCTGCAGACCTTGTGTACATTGTGCCAATAGCTCTAAAATCATATGAGCTTTGTTCATGTAGATTTAGAGTCATGTTCTCCTGGTGTCTTTTATCCCACCTGTCTCTTACACTATTTATGCATCTTCTTCCACAGGTTAAGCTCTGAGTGATTTGTTGTAGGTATCTCATTTAGGATTGAATATTCCAAGGTCTCTTAATCTCTGAGTGTTATCTGGCTGTGGATCTCTACATTTGTTCTCACCTTTTGCAGGAGTTAACTTCTAAAAGAGATTAAAGTTTAAGTTAATCAAAATAAAGTTTATCTTCAAAGCAAGCATGTGATTAAGAAATTAGTACATAAGTACTGATATCTAAATGACAAATATTACTTTTTCTCACAATATATTTAAATTTTGTTATAAGACATTTAAATACTATTTTATCTCTAGTTGAAAACAGTAGGATTTGTATTTCCCACCTGAATTCTAAACTATATCAGAGTGTTACATATGGTAACTAATTAAATTATAATCTTATAGTGACATATATCCCCTAGAATAAAAATTAATCAAAGTAGAATTTCATCAACGCATAGATGGGTATTCATCATAATTATGTGTGTAAAGCATAGACTGCCATAATATTGGTTTCCAGTAGAGTCTGTGCTTCTATTCAATTTAAGTGTTGAAGCCTGTCTCACTTTTAACCTTTAAAAGTGACTTTTATTCATTTGCTTTATATATAGAAACATATTTCTCACAAATGAACCTTAGATTTCTAATGTTGTGAGGGAAAATTATTTAAAATTTTCTGGAGTTCATGCAAGGACCATCAATATTATTGCAATTTATTCCCAGTAGAACAGAAGACAAAAGAGGAACATCACATAATTTAAGAGATGTGAGTCATAACAAAGCTCAACTGTAAACATCCAGCTTCTTCTTTAAAGAAGTGAGAAAGAAAGCATTTGACAGATGGATGACATTTGATAGATGGGGGGATCTGGGGAAGGGATGGAGGAAAGAAAACCCGTATCAGAATAGTTTGATTAAAATGCATTTATAATAATAATAATAATAATAATAATAATAAAAGGAATACAAAGCATAGTCTCAAATTTGTCACCAGTTGCAGTTGGAAAAGATGTAAGTAGAGACATTAGAATGCAGAATTAAAAGAAAGTTTGCTATTCAATAAAAAGGTGCATAAATTTTATTGGAAAATGATTACATTGTTTTAAAATATGTCAAAATAAAATATTACAAAAACGGGGTCAACCTTAGAATAAGTAAATATAATAGAGTCTGATATAACCAGAAATGGAAATCCAGACATATTTGGGTAAAAAGAATTACTCATTCATTTATTCATAGAATTCCCCTAGTACAGGGGAATACCAGGGCCAGGAAGCAGGAGTGGGTGGGTTGGGGAGCAGGGCGGGGGGTGGGGGGGGATAAAGGGGGCTTTGGGGATAGCATTTGAAATGTAAGTGAAGAAAATATCTAATAAAAAAAGAAAACGAAAAACAAGATCAATCTTTCATTTTAACATGAATCCAAAAAAGGAAAGAGTACGCTCTTTAATAGATAAAATTGCTATTCTTTTGACAGGGTTTGTCTGAATAACTTTAGATTTATTGGAACTTGTTCTGTTCTGTTCAAATAAAAGATAAAAATCAATGCAAAACCGGACGTTGTGGCACACGCGTTTAATCCCAGCACTCAGGAGGAAGAGGCAGGGGAATTTCTGAATTCAAAGCCAGCCTGGTCTATAAAGTGAGTTCCAGGACAGCCAGGGCTACACAGAGAAACTCTGTCTCAAAAAAACAAAACCAGAAACAAACAAAACAAAACAAAACAAAAAACAAAAAAAAAAAAAACAAACCTAAAAACAAAACAATACAAAACAAAACAAAACAAAAAACAAAAAAGTCAATGCAAAAATAAATTTAATTTTTATTATGAAATGCTAATAGAAACTATAGTAAAGATAATCATTAAAAGTAAACTAAAAATCTAATGCCTAGAAATGGATTCAAAAATCACCCACAAGAAGTATATTATAAAAACTACAAATACTATCTAGAAAAACTGAGGAAATTCTAAATAAATGGAGGCCTAGGAAAGAGTTGTTAAAATTAGCACTGTTAAAAGACAACTATTCTGCATAAATTTTCTACAACCCCAACATTAAAACTTAGACAACTGTGAGGGAGAAATTCATGAGCCTGTTGTTCATCTAGTTCAGAAAAGCACTTAACATCACAACCCGTTCATCTTTCTTCTGGCTGGCTAGCATTAGGCTGTGTACGTATCCTGTACCTATTTATCTTTTTTTGATAATTGATCCATTGCTTGTTTACATTTCTTAGCTTCTGTGAATTTGAGAGTAAAAACTATCCTTTCAGATGCCAAATTTATTTATTTCCAATATACTAGTTTAGAGATTGCTATGACTGGTGGTAACTCTAATTTTAGTTATCAATGAACTTTTATTGCTGTCCATAAAGCCTGCACGGTGTCAGAAGCTATTTAAGCCTTCTTGGCCCTGATTTTTTTCTTCTAAGTCTTATCAGCATTTGTTATTTTTAGTTGTCTTGATACATCATTCTTTCTTGGATAAAATATATTGTTCTTGTTTGATTTACAAAACCGTGTTGGGGAAGGATGCATAAATCTAACTGGGTTTTCTGAAGATGTTCCATTTGCTTATCATCTTTTGGGAATTTTGATATTATTACATAATTATAATATCCCTCCCCCTTTGTTTTCCTCCCTTTTATCCATATTATCTTCCTGGATCTCCTTTAAATTCATGGCCACCCTTTTCAGTAATCTTTACTGCATACATGTATGGGCATGTAAATATATATTTCTAAATCTAACTCTTCATTCCCTATAATATTACTTGTCTGTTTTCTTTCTGACACCAGAATATTAACGCGAGAAACAAAACCAATGCAATGTACTGCCCAGTTCTCTGCTGCGTTTTTAATTGTTTTTGTGATTCTGGAGCCCATTTGTATTTCATCAACACTTTCCAGATTACAAAATGCAAAACTTTTTGACATTCAATGTGTATCTACTTCGTGCTCTTGATTATTTTCTTTTCTGTGCACACGCTACTTAGTTTAATGTATCCCCATAGTCAAATATTATTATCTTTAATTGTGGTATTCTAATTTTTTTGTGGTATTAACCAACCATATACAAAAGCATTTCCTCTATCAGTTTACAGGGTCAAGATTTAGCACTTGAACCCATTTTGAGCCTTTTACAAAACCCAACATGGACTTTGTAGACTTATCTAACATAGTGCATGAAATTTTGTAAAAAGGAATTACACTGAAAAATAAAAACCAAGGTTATTGCCATCACCTAGGAGTCTGTATTGGATCAATTTTCTCTTATAGCTTAAGAACTAAAAGACAGGGAAAAATCTCTAGAAGCAAGAAAGATTCTAGACGCAGCAGCAAAATTAACTGATCTGAACAACTTTTATTAGTTTAAAGTAGCACACCACACAGAATTCACAGGAAAACACAGAAAGAGAACTTCCTGCAAAACAGTAGGTTGGGGCTCTAAACAATTTAATTCCACATATTACTAGAAGGCTAAACGTTTTAATATAATAAGTGGATTGTTTGGGACTTCTTTTCCTGAATTTGAGATTTGCTAGTTTTGATGCAAAAGCAGTGTAAGTTGGTAGGCCCATCATTTTTGTTAAATATTGCCAATAGGCCTTCAGCTCGTTTAATCAGCTGGAAATCAGAGGAGTACGAGTAGAAAAAACACCCTGCCAGCTTTGAGATTTCCCACTGCAGCCAGAGTTGAAGACTTACTTCAGTCATTAGACAGATGGACCTAGATCTGTACAGGCTTTTTGTGGTTCTATGAGGCCTGTAGAAAGCTATTGACACAGACATCAATTCTTGTAAAGTTTTCAAAACAGAATAATTGGATGTAATGAATTAAATCTAACTGCTCTGTCTGTTACTTTTCTTTCATGATGGTAGATGTCAAGTAGGCATAGGCACTTTCCAGGAACAAATTAAGGAAGGGAAAACTTCTGAATGAATACATTTAGCATAGTTTGTTAGTGTAGTGTGATAGATTGTTCTTCGGTAAATGGAACACACACACACACACACACACACACACTAATTCACCCCATAGCAGAGCCTATAACAGATTAAATAGCAATCACATAAAATGGCTCAAATATACTTTCTTTTAAAAATAAAAACAAATAACAAACAAAACCAGGAACTGCCCAAGATCCCAGCCTACCTTGAAGGCAACTGACAATTCAAAAAAATTCCTTTGCTCTGAAATTCATCTGGTCAAGATCTCCATGCACCCCATCAGTGGTTGTTGTTTACTTTTTTAGATTGCTGGTGAGGGGCCCTTAAGAATCTTTTAGGTTCCTTTATTTACATTTCAAATGCTATCCAAAACAGTCCCCTATACCCTCCCCCCACCCTGCTCCCCTACTCACCCACTCCCACTTCTTGGCCCTGGCATTCCCCTGTACTGAGGCATAAAAGTTTGCAAGATCAAGGGTCCTCTCTTCCCAATGATGGCCGAGTAGGCCATCTTCTACTACCTATGCATTTAGAGACACGAGCTCTGGGGGTACTGGTTAGTTCATATTGTGGTTCCACCTATAGGGTTGCAGACCCCTTCAGCTCCTTGGGTACTTTCTCTAGCTTCTCCATTGGGGGCCCTGTGTTACATCGAATAGATGACTGTGAGCATCCACTTCTGTGTTTGCCAGGCACTGGCATAGCCTCACTCAAGACAGCTATATTGGGGTCCTTTCAGCAAAATCTTGCTGTAAGTAAATAAAATATCTAGTAAAAAAATAGAAAAAACAAAAAGAAAATACGCTAATAAGTGTAGCTGAACAGATGGATCCTGATCACAGATTCAGAAAGGTTGAACATAGCAAGTAGTAAAGAGTGATACCTACCTACAAAGCAGCAATCTGGGCTTAGCAAACAGCAGGCCACCATAGATAGCTGGCATATTCATTGACGCATTAAAAGAATTTTGCAGACCTCATAATTATTACACCATATTCTGGTTACACAGACTAGTCTACAATGGGTTTTCTGATTCATTTAACTCTTAAATACCATAAACTTTGAAGTAATATCTATGTTCATGTAGAGGCAATAAATTTGCTGCCATGCCATTAAGCATTGTTTGCTCTTAAAAAAAAAAAATCTTTTAGGTTCCTGTCCTCCCATTCGCATGACATTCCTCCCACCCCCATAGCCTGTGAGCATCCCTCTGCTTCCTTGTAAGAAGGAATTGCTATAAAACAGACAGAAAAAAATTAACAGAAAAATAACACATCTTGTCATTTGGGACAGATATCTGGTGAATGTTTCTAAATGTTTTAGGGTCTACTCTTCCTCACACAGTTTGAGCCTGAATAGCTGTGGCCTGCCTGATCTTACCTGTGTTATTCAACACTCCTTTCTTGTTTTACTTACAGTACAAATGCTTCTCCATTAAAAATGTAGTGCCAAAAAAGAAAAAAAAAAAACTCAAATATGCTGCTGAAATCTGAAGGCAGATACAGGTACAGTACAGGTAGGCACTATTGCACACTGGGTAGAAAGTGTGGAGGTCAAGCACAATGGTTAGATTTTTAAAATGATCTTTTGAGGCCATGGCATTTTCCCAAGAAAAGTGGCAGATTTGGTGCACCCCCACTCCAACACAATATAAATAGTAACCACAAAGAAAAGTTTAGTTTCTTTAATTTTAATTAATTCAACAACTGACGATATTTATAAAACAACTTGTTACTGCACTGAAACAACTGAAATAAAATATGTAAACCAAAATATGCCTATGAATCCCAGATGTATTACAATAACAGAGTCATCAAACAAATTTAGAAGGCTGATGCAGATTTGTCATATTGTTTCAATTCTCTGTTTGGAAGAATCATAACACATTTTTCAGTTATTGAGGATTAATAATTAGATTTTTAAAATATAGATATATTTTGCAATTATTTCATTCAATTACACTTGAATAAATGATGATCATCATGGAGTGATTCACTTGCAATCATGTAAAGTTGTTTAAAGATAACACTCTAATCCTAAAAAATAATGCTTCCATACCTGTTTTAAGTCAAGAATTGTGTAAAAAAATAAATATTTTATATTAGTCTTTTGTGTGCATATAGTTTATAAAATCACTACAATATGATTTATCTAAATTCGTTATCGTCTATTTTTTTAAATTTTAACTCTTTAATTCAGCTTTCTTATATTTTTTTTATTCCTTGCATATCCCAACACTTTGACTTCTTTACATGAACTGGGACTTTTATGCCTTTGAATCAGTGTGAAAAACTTTTTATTCAAACTATTGCTTTTATCACACATTTTGAAGCCAAAAATATCATTTAAGAGGTTTCTGTAATGCCCCTTGTGAAGCCATGTATTTGGAATTTCTTACTCATACTTAGGAGTATATTTAGAAAAACAAAAACAAAAAATGTAGGATAATATGATGTAAAATGATCTATTAGTTACAATAAAATCAACATTTTATGTTCTAATTGAATGGTGCATTGTACACAGGAATTTTGATTATCCAGGTAAACATTTTACTTCTACATATTTTATTGTTTTATGAAGAATGATCCAGCAATTACTGTATTAAAGAAATCTATATCAGACCTGCAAAAAACTTAAACACTCTTGTATAAACCTTTAAAAGGTAAGGAAGATTTATAATCTTTACCATTTTATATACTTCAAAAAGTTATTCATAAGAAACAAGTTGTGTCTGAAGGTTGCAAAAATATGATAGTGTGGCTGTATATAGCAATGGAAAATGCAATCCTAGAAAATGTTAAAGAAATTATTCATAGAGTTCTCTAAGTGGAAACTCCATTTTTTTGGAAAAGCAGTTATGGGTACAAATGGCAGCCTTATTAGCAATATTATATTTTAAAATTATTTTCAATAAATCCATGTCATTAAAATGTATTTAACTCTTTTCATGTAATGACACTATATTTAAAATTGCAACTTTTTTACTAATATACACATTTTCTTTAATATGTCAAGCAATATTCTGAATATATTGAATGTATCAATTAACTTGATCTTAATAATGACACTTTTAAAATAATCACATTTACAAAAGAAGAGTGTGATATGGAAATCATTGTGTTCTGTATGCTCAAATGTTGCAGTCTGTGAGTGCTATTAGAAGAAGATTCTAAATTAAAGCATTTGACTACTTCAAGACACATGGTATTAGTTCTGGATTTGACATTCAGGAGATAAGTCCTTGATTTTTTCCACAGGTTTGAACTGGGCCAAATTCATGTCAGTCAGATATAAAGAATCGTTCTCATGTGAGAGAATGGCACAAGTTGTGCATGTCAGAAAATTAATAGTTAACGTTTGAGTGTGAAACTCAGTCTTTCATTTCTTTTGTTATTTTTTGGAATATTGTCTTAAAATAACCAATATTTTATGTTCTTAAAAACAAAATAAAATGTTAATCTGAAAATTACATGCTCCTATTATAATAATTTTGCCAATTCACACATCCTAAAAATATTTTAAGTGTGCAGCATTATTCCCATAGGCTTTGATTCTCTATAGACTCTGTATGTTGAAGGAACCAACTTATTGTCCTTGTAAGGTTCTTATAATCTAAGGAAAGGGCCAAGGAGTGTGTATAGCTTTCTTTTGCTAAAGGAAGTGTAAAGTTAAAACTGCTTTTTAGGAGTAAGGAAAATGCTTATTAAAGTTCCTGCATTAACAGGTATTATATACCTGAGTTTCTGTGATATTGGTGGGTTTTTTCTCTTTAGTATGAAATTTCTTGCTTGCTTTTATTAAATTACAGATACTGGTTTGATAATGTACACTAATGAGAAATATAATTTACCTTTAATATTTATGTTTATGTATAGATAGTAGTGCTGCAGAAATGAAAGACTGAGTTTCACATTCTTTACTAAAGAGTAGTGGTCTCTCCTGTTCTAATAGTTGTCCAATCTAATAATAAGAGACTTCTCATATAAGAGAACTCTAATCTAGGAGTCCTGAACAAAACCACTCTAATGACAGATACAAGAAATGTGATATAGGAAAGTAATAAAGCTTTCTTCTCTTAATTTCCATAATGTAATGTAGAAATTTTGTTTCCTAGATCTACTGACACAGAATAGCAAACAAACAAAAATCAGATAATGTTAATCATTGCCAACAAGTTGCTTCCAACCATGTTTGGGGGATGACATTGTTTTTGTTGTTGGTTGTTTATATTTTTTTCATTGTATTTCCTGATCACTGTCCTCCATCCCAATAACTCTTTCTACAGTACCTCAATAAATTCCTCCTCCAATTCTCCTCCGAGAAAGTGGAGTCAACCTTCTGGGCATCCCATTTTCACCACATTCAAGTCTCTGCAGGCTAAGCGCTCCTTCTCCCCACTGAGGCCAGACAAGACAGCTGAGTTTGGGGAATGTATTCCTCAAAGAGGTAAAAGTTTAGTAATAACCCCACTTCAGTTTTGGGAGACCACATGAAAACCAAGCTGCACTGAGACAATTAATGGCAAACAAAATCTAGAATAGAATGATGTAACACGTTGTGGGATATCAGGTTTTATAAACATTGCCAACACACCATTTTCATTTTAAAATATCAGCATATATTAAGCACAGTGATAAATCCTAATATAAATGAATAATGAATTAAGATTTATGCATTAAATCAAGATATATATATATATATATATATATATATATATATATATATATATATATATATACCAGAGAAATATAGTACGATCATTTAAGTAAACTTCCAAAGAATTTTAAATACTTCTTGGTTTTTGCATAGTGCTTTGTAGAAAGATAAGTCAGTAATTTCTGTTGATTGAGCAATCACATTCCTCATAAATGCCTCTGATCTTCGATTAATATCCTCATATAAAGGAAAATTTCACTAATCACACATTCATCATTTGAATCATTCCTAATTTCTATGTTATAACTAGCTTTCATGGTTATCTATTTATATTTAATTACTCTTTATGGGCAGTATCTCATACTTAAAAAGGATCTTTGACAATTAATAAATACAACAACCTACACAATATTTACCCATTACCTAGCAGACTGGACTGTGAAGGATGCTCTAGATCCCTGGTATGTTTATTTCCAGGATTTATCAGGCACCTTTCCTAATATTATCAATCAAGATACTTCTCCATGTATCTTGTCCATATGCAAATGATTATTTATCTGATGCTTTTGTCTTATTAATAATACATCAGTTAGCACACCTTCTAAGATTATGGGTACTGACAAAACATTTTCAGAAAAAAAATGTATTAGCAATCCATAGTAGCACATGTATCAAAACATATAAGTTGAGTTCTTCATGACCCCAAAAAGATTCTGCTTGATTTTCCACCAATAAGGTGACAGCCAACACAGGTGTGAGGCTATTTACTATAAGTATATTTTGGGGAGGCAGAGTGATGGAGGCATCTCAGTGGGAGAGAAATGAGGGAGGACAAAGAGGGAATATGATCAAGAGAAAGAATGGAAACATGCAGTTTCTGGGAGTGGGAAGTGGGGATTGGGAGGGGACTCTAGATTCCCAGTAGCATAGGAGGTGAGACACTCTCACCACTCAGTGGGATGACCTTAGCCAAATGCCCAACGCTGGGGAGAGAGAACTTGAAGAGTCCACCTCCAGTAGACTGGGATTCAAATATAAGGACAGGGTTACCAACCCACTGTAAAAAGTTCTGATCCAGAATTGTTGATACATAAAAGAATTATAGGAACAAAAATGAAGAAGACACTGAAGAAAAAGCTGTCCAGTGACTAGCGCAACTTGGGATCCATCTCATGGGCAGGTTGGGGAGGCATCGAGTACCAAGGCTCCACCCCATTATTAATGCTGTAATATTGTTACAGACAGAAGGTATCCACTGAAAGGTCCTAGCAGCAGCCAACTGAGACAGACACAGATTCTTGCTTACACCAAACCATTGGACTGAAGTCGGGGGCTCCTATGGTGGGGTTAGGGGAAGGATTAAAGGGGCTGAAGGAAAGGGAGATCTCATAGGCAGACAAGCAGTCACAACTAACATGAACCCCTGGGATCCCCCAGAGACTGAGACATCAACCAGACAGCATACATGGACTGGATTGAGCCCCCTGACACATATAGCAGAGGACTGCCTGGTCTGGCTTCAGTGCGATATGAACCTAATCCTTAAGAGACTTGGGACCCCCTCCCCTAGAATGGGAGAGGGGAAACACCTTCTATGAGGCCAGGAGGCAGGGAAATTAGGTGAAGAACTGTGGTGGGGAACTGAAAGGGGATCAATGGTTGGAATGTAAATAAATAAAATAATTAATCAAATAAAGAATATACTTATTTTTAAAGTTAGACTATACATCATTTCCATTCTTCTGATTTCTTTCTTCAAACCCTCCTATGAGAGAACTGTGATATGTGTGGAGTTGTATATGGGTGTGCATATGTATTCCTAAATATCTATGTGCAATATGTTCAGTCCATTAGTATGTCATTATCTGTATTTACATGATACTGGAATGGACCACTTGGTATTAGATAACCAGTTTTTGAATGTCTGTTTCTTCCACTTTCCCCAATACCAACTTGCCTGACGTTCTTTTCCTATAGTAGAGGCCTCTTAACTTTTCCAGAATCATGGTAGCATTCCCAATGCTGTGATCACTGTTCAGGTCTAGTTTAGCCATCCACGTTGATGTTTTTCGAAGTTGTTCTGTTTCTGGCTTCTGAATAGCGTTAGGGGTTTGATTCCCTCCAGTTTTCTTTATGTAGCTATATTAGTTTTCTATTGTTAGAGTATCCGAATCCAAAAAAACAAAAACAAAAAAAAAGCTTGAAATTATACTCATGTTATTCTGCAAGTTAGAAGTCTGGCATGGATGCTGTAGCTCTATGATGAGAAGTCCCTTATTAATCTGGAAGTTATGAGAATGAAACTAAAAAAAAAAAAAAAAACCCATACCACTCTGGGTTTTAGTAGAATTTAACTGCTTCTGATGTTTAGGGATGAGATTCTGCTCCAGACCTATCCTTCGGCTGTGTGTTCCTCCTACTTTCATTAAGTGACAATAATTTCTTGCTGGTTTTTTTTCAGAGAGTCTTTCTGATTTAGCACTCAGAAGCACATGAAACCACTGTCTTCCTTTTTCTGTCTGACTATATTAAATGGTTGTATGATTAGGATCCAAACAACTGGCTAATCCTCCTATTATAGAGTCCTTTACTATAATAACACCTACAAAGTCCCTTCAAGCATGTGATATTACGTATTCAAAAGTCTCTGGATTGTAAAATATGAGAATCTTCTGAAAACTCAATCTCACCAATATTAGAACGCATTACTTACCCAATTTGTGTAGAGAAGTAGAAGGTAAATTATTGGTAACAGAGAAATTACAAAATTAAATTCAGGGAAGCTTAATTAAAATGAGGATTAACATATCAATATGCAAGAACTTAATTCTTCATGATTAATTATGTTGTTTTGAAACGAATTTAAATAATCATAAGGATTCTATCATTTCTTATAATTCATTTCTTCTCAGTTGAGATATGCTCATAACATTTCAAAGAAGGAATTCTTATCTTCTGATATTGTCACTCTTACACAATCCCAATTACAAGCTTTAATTTTCTTTTAAGAGAGGTTTTACTATTTAGCTCTTCTAGTCCTTACAATTACTCGTGTAACTCGGGCTAGCCTCAGAGTCATGACAATTCCAGTGTCTTAACCTTCTAGTGCTTGGATCACCAATATGTATAGTCCTGTCTTTTTGATCTATGTTAGAACTACAGACGCTTCTTCACTGACAGTGGGTTTATTTCCTTACTAGCATAGTTCAACTGGAAAACAACATAAGCTGAAAATCCACTGTCATATGCACCAATGTAACTTTGTGACACAGTGCACTATAAAGCATCCAATGTTTTCTTTTCTGATCCCACAGCTAATGGAGTTTGTGGTTGACAGACACACCCCACATTGCAAAGCAATACTATATTACACATGGCTATCCTATTTTTATTATCAAGCTTAAAATCTGAAGTACTTACCTACTGAATTTGCATGGCTTTTGTATGATTATTGAGCTAAAAATTTTTAAGTGAAATCATTCTAAGTTAGAGCTATCTATATGAATTTCTATAAATGGTGTTAGGTCAGGAAGCCTTACCAAAATATGAATTATGACAGAGCAGTAAGTGAATAGGGTCCAATTTTATTAAAACTTTGCATATGACTTAAGAGTTGTGTATTTACAATATATGGGCAAAAAAGGAGGATAAAAGCATGGGGGGGAGTTAGAATGAGACTGTGCCTCGCACATTTGTTATGTTGAGAAGTAGAAAAATGCCTCCCACAGGAGTAAAAAAAATTACAATATTTGTTTTATCAAGGCATAAGCAAGGCAAAATGTGTTGATATCCCTCATATACTCTTATGACTATATCAAAGAAAATATGCCTTAAATATTGTTAAATAAATAGAAAATATTTTGTAAGTTTTTATAATATTTTGTTTAGAAAGTACTATCAGCTATTATTTCATAATCAAATTATTAAATAATCAATGGGGGGAAGGTTCAGGATAGAAACAGTATATGAGTGTGTCTAGGCTTGACTTGGCTTTTGAGCTGAGTTTCCATCCCATTATGTAAAACAAAAAAAGACAAAATCCTCTATTTTTTACATAGATCAAATGAATTAAGGACCACAAGCAAATGTCAGGCTAATACTATATTAAAGAAACACCACTTGTTTCTTAAGTGGCTTGAAAAAGGAAGTTGCCAGAGCAATATCACAGTAAGTAAATGATGAGTAAACTAAAATTTATGTACAACATGAGGAATTATACAGAATTCACTTTTTCTCATTGAATACAATTATTATTAGAACACATAGACCTCCCACATATGAGCATATACACACAGAATAGGATTTGTAGAAAGAAAATAAAAGCCACATTCTCTACTAATCATTGTATTTGCTACATTTTAGTAATTTAAATTATAATTTATCAAAGCTATTTTACAGTTAGATTAAGAAAAATGGCAAACACTCACCTGAGGAATACCGAATGGCAGCGAAGCACCTGAAAAAATGTTCAACATCCTTAATCATCAGGGAAATGCAAATCAAAACAACCCTGAGATTCCACCTCACACCAGTCAGAATGGCTAAGATCAAAAATTCAGGTGACAGCAGATGCTGGCGAGGATGTGGAGAAAGAGGAACACTCCTCCATTGTTGGTGGGATTGCAAGCTTGTACAACCACTCTGGAAATCAGTCTGGCGGTTCCTCAGAAAATTGGACATAGTACTACTGGAGGATCCCGCAATACCTCTCCTGGGCATATATCCAGAAGATGTCCTAACCGGTAAGAAGGACACATGCTCCACTATGTTCATAGCAGCCTTATTTATAATAGCCAGAAGCTGGAAAGAACCCAGATGCCCCTCAACAGAGGAATGGATACAGAAAATGTGGTACATTTACACAATGGAATACTACTCAGCTATTAAAAAAAATGAATTTATGAAATTCTTAGGCAAATGGATGGACCTGGAGGGTATCATCGTGAGGTAACCCAATCACATAGGAACTCGCGCAATATGTACTCACTGATAAGTGGATATTAGCCCAGAAACTTTGGATAGTCAAGATATAAGATACAATTTGTTAAACTCATGAAACTCAAGAAGAACGAAGACCAAAGTGTGGACACTTTGCCCCTTCCTAGAAATGGGAACAAAACACCCATGGAAGGAGTTACAGAGACAAAATTTGGAGCTGTGACGAAAGGATGGACCATCTAGTGATTGCCATATCCAGGGATCCATCCCATAATCAGCTTCCAAACGCTGACACCATTGCATACACTAGCAAGATTTTGCTGAAAGGACCCAGATAGAGCTCTCTCTTGTGAGACTATGCCGGGGCCTAGCAAACACAGAAGTGGATGTTCACAGTCAGCTAGTGGATGGGTCACACGGCCCCCAATGGAAGAGCTAGAGAAAGTACCCAAGGAGCTAAGGGGATCTGCAACCCTATAGGTGGAACAACAATATGAACTAACCAGTACCCCGGAGCTCTTGTCTCTAGCTGCATATGTATCAAAAGATGGCCTAATCAGCCATCACTGGAAAGAGAGGCCCTTTGGACTTACAAACTTTATATGCCCCAGTACAGGGGAATGCCAGGGCCAAAAAGGGGGAGTGGGAGGGTAGGGGATCGGGGGGGGGTGAGTATGGGGGACTTTTGGGATAGCATTGGAAATGTGAACGAGGAAAATAACTAATAAAAAAAATAAATTTAAAAAAAAAAAAAGGAGAAGGGGGACATTTTGATATTAACTCCACCTTTGAAATAAGACTCTGGAGTTCATAGAGAAAAAAAAAAGAAGAAAAATGGCAAACAAAATTCATAGAAGAATGGCTCTATATACAGTATAAATGACATGTAGCAGCAGTTTATTAAAAATTAGCATTGAATTTGAAAATGATTATAGAGGGCTAGGTGGGAGACTTAGGAGGGAAAAACGGGAAGACATAAAAGATGTTATACTATAATCCCAAAAATTAAATAAAAAAGAATGGATTGTAAATAGTCTCTCTATTTAAATACTAAAAGCACAGGAGATGACGGATACGTTAACTGGCTTGGTTTCATCACTTTATTATATATAAATAAACCACAACACAAATAGAAAGAAATGTTAATAATACTGGAGAAAGACAGATGGCAGGTTTGACCGGGATGCTACTTAAATCTGGGAGATCTAGTACAACTAATTTAAAGTCTGTAAACTATTTTTTCATAATCTAATAACTTTAAGAGCTCACATTAATAATAATTTGAATTTTCATCAATAATTGGTTTATAGAATATATATGCTTATTGTTTTATTTTTAAAAACTGAAATTAACTAAAAATTTTCACCTTATTTCAGCATTAAATGTTTGCAGTCAATTGAGCACAGTGGAAGTGGTTCAATTTTCTGTTCTATTTGTCATTATATTCAGCTCATACTCACTTTTAATAGTTCCAAATTTTAAAAACCAATAACAAATAATGAAATGATCACTGAATAGTAATAGCTTTTACTGCTCCATCAGTCACTAATATTACAGATTAAAGAGTACATTGTTTTTATCTAGTGAGATTAAAAGAAAGTCATCAAAATGTTATATATTATCAAACTAAAGTTTTTCAAAAATTATTAAATATGAGTTAGAGGGTCAGAACCAAGGATCAAAAATGTATTGTGTCTGAATTTACTTCTGTGGCTACACATGAGTATGTAGTGAAAATATATGTAACTATGTGAAGGCTTTGCTCCAAAATGTTTGTATGTATTTCCCAAGCATATGTAAGTACTGTATATTTCAAAATTTCTAGAAATTTTACATAGAATTTATTTATTAAAGCTCTTATTCATAGTCTATTTATGAATTAACCACACAAATATGAGACAGAATTTAAGTCATGGATTAAATTTATTTTCAATGTTTCCCTAGTCTCTTAAATTATAAGAATTATCACTGTTCTTTTTCTTTAGCCATCATGATCTCAACATTTTTTTTTTTTTAAAAAAAATTACAGACCTCTTATCTTCTACAATATTCTTCAATTTGGTTTGACTTTTGCTTGCTAATGATTTTTTTCTATTGGGTATTTCTGACAGTAATATTACATAAATGCTTCTCCCCTCTGCTGCACATTATATCAGGAGGCCCTTGCTGGCAGTTTGTCTCATTACAAGAAGGATTACCTTTGGTGATTTTCCTGGGAATTTTAGCCACTTGGTCAATTCACTGTAAAATAACTAGCTCTTCCTTAAAAAGTTAATAGTAATTCAAATGGTCTAACTTTGAGAATATGTAAATATTCTGCCAGCCATTAAACTTTTGTACAGTTTGACTACCATTCTTCAAGTTGTCTAAATCAATTGTTACAATACTTGCTAAATCATCCTACTTCTCACTCCATTATTCCTCCAATCTACTGCTACTTTCCTCCAGTTCAAATAGCACATGTTAAATTTATCTTAAGAAAATCTGCAAATTTGAAAGTACCCCATGTTCAATAAAGATGATAGGCTCACTAATGTTTTACAATGTTCAGTGCTATGCTCAAAAAATTGTAACTTTCGTGTTGTCTTCTGTCCAGATTGAATTGTGCAAACTTTCTTATGCATGGTCATATGCATAGACTTATTTATCTATGGGTAAAGAGGGATGTACAAAACATATTGATGAGATTTGCAGTCTCTTCCAAATCCACGATCACTTGTCTTATTGTTACAGTGATGAGGACGATGTTTCAAATTAATGGTGCTAATCTCTTTAATAATAGCAGTCCTTTCCTCTCTGCAAATGATCTAACTACAATTTTCAGCTAACATATTCTTCCTGTCTATTTGTAGATTTTATTTCTTTTTACAGTTCTCCAAATTCAATCTTTTTTTTTCCATTTTTATTAGGTATTTAGCTCATTTACATTTCCAATGCTATACCAAAAGTCCCCCATACCCACCCACCCCTACTCCCCTACCCACCCACTTCCCCTTTTTGGCCCTGGCGTTCCCCTGTACTGGGGCATATAAAGTTTGCGTGTCCAATGGGCCTCTCTTTCCAGTGATGGCCGACTTGGCCATCTTTTGATACATATGCAGCTAGAGTCAAGAGCTCCGGGGTACTGGTTAGTTCATAATGTTGTTCCACCTATAGGGTTGCAGATCCCTTTAGCTCCTTGGGTACTTTCTCTAGCTCCTCCTATTAAAAGTCCTTTCTGCAACACTGTTGCTTCTTTATATCGGAGACCTGAATAAGGGTATTAGATAATAACAATTCCACAGAATTAGAAGTAAGGATCTTTTAAAGTCAACTCCAAAATACAAATTACACCATTGCCTTTCATTCAGTTTCATACAAATTCTCATTACATTTGTAAATGTACACACTTTTTTTGTCAAACTTTTAAAATAATGGCCCAAAATAGAGTTCCTGAGAGGACAATTGATCACATGTAAAACCTCATGAAAATTCTACTGTGCATATTTCTCTCAAAATCCTTTTATATAACTAGAATGCAACCTTAAGATATGCTTGCAAACCTCAATGTATTTCTCAGCCAGTTACAAATTCTTCTGATTTTTTCCCACATAACAACGCTTAAAGGACAGATGATCTGGTTTACCATAGCAACAATTTCATAGCCAGTAGCAATGTCTCCAGTTAATTTTATGTTTTGGCAAAATACCAAACTGAAAAAACGAGATATTTGGTTTAAATTGCAGAAGGATAGAGTTTATTAGGGCAAGAAAGACATGATCTCTCATCCATCAGGAGAGACAGACAGATAGCAGAAAATAGACTCAAAACTTTCAAAGGACACCACCAGTTGTAAATTTTCTACAGTAATTCTCTACTTCTTTAAGGCTCTGTAACTTTCCCATACAGCACCAAAGACCTGGGCCAAGTGTCCAAATACATAAGGATATCTCTCATTCAAATAAATATTGGTAGCTAAAAAAAGATAATTCGGCACTGTGTTAAACTTGGAAAAATGTTTTATCAGTTTTAGTGACACTTACAAAGTTTAAACTATAATACAGATTCATAAAAACTTGTAGCATTTGACTAAAATTGTAATTGAGGCATAACATTACTTGAGAAAAGTCATTTTATGAAATTATTAACTTCATATATCAAGATAAATTCTGTGTTTTTTCAATGTTAGTTTTTTCCTCTCAGAGGTAAATTATTTTTTTATAAACAGGTTTTTATTCCTATTATACTTAAATAGTATAATCCCAGTTAAAAAATATTTGAGATACTATAGTATTAGATTTCCTCTTATATATCCCTGAAGAATTCTTATGATTTTCTATTTTAAATTCATTCTTTAATTTTGTTATTTAATTCATTTTAAGGAAATTTATAATTATTTAAGAATTATATTTATAACTTCATCATATAAAAATATAGGTATATCATTTTAATTTTATAATTTAAGTTCATAATTAGCTTATTGTAGAGTAAAAATATCTGAGTTTATTTCTGGCTGTTGAAAAATCCACCAATTCCTGAGTTTTGCCCAAAGCTCTGGACTTGACATCCCACTAATCCCAAGGAAGAAAATCTGTACTCTCGGAAATACTACCCCAAGAAGCCTTATATAAATGTGACTCCAGCACAGATCTTTGCTGCTTCTCCCTTAAGCAGAGGCAGCCAACTTGTGTTTTTCTCAATAAATTTTTTGTGTGAGGCTTTACAACTATTGACAATCATTTTTATTGCCACCAGCATTTGTTTTCTGAGTATTTTAATGTAAGTAAATTCTATTAACATTGGAATACTCTAAATGCCTCTCTTCATATATATATACATATATACATATATATATTTATGTTGTATATTTGCATTTATTATAATGTATTTTAAATATGTATCCATATATAAACAGAAACACTTTCAAGCACACATACACATATATCCAATAATAATGTCTAGCAAAATTTTCATATGTGAAACAAAAGAAAGTTTATAACACGTGGGAATCATATCATATTTTATGCCTTCTTAATACATTGCTTATAAATGATTATTTTAATTATTAACCTTGAACAAGCTTCTAAGTGAAGAGTAGAAAAAGAGATGAGTTACTTTAGTTTTTGTATAACACTCTCTCATAACTGATGTCTGTATAAACTGAAACAGTCCCAAACATAGGATGGGAAAACAGTTTTCACAAGCCAAATGGTTGAAATTTTTACTGCGACGTGATGCTCAAAATAAGGACAAAAAAACCTTAGTTCACTACAGGCTTCCTTTGAGTCATTTCTTAGTTTAAAAACTTAAATACCAGTTATTGAATTTGCTTCTGGGACTCCCCTAGATGAATTTTGAAATGCTGTAAAATATTGTGGGAAGACAGTTCTCCTTCTCAGAACATCTCACATTCTTTTAAATATGAGGACAAAGACTGTAAACATTAAATGAACGGAGTCACACCTATCCATTTTCCTTCCTCATTTGAATCATCCCTCCTCCATATCTATGTACTGACACATACATGGCAACCCTATGCTGTGAGTAATGCCAACCGAACCCATAAACTCCATTTACAGACAAATGTAGGAATACCATGTAACTGTTAAATATCAGGATAATTACTCAGCAAGCCAAAGGCATTGATGCCAGAAGCTTTAACAAAAGCTCCGATTTGTACTTGGATTTTTATCACTTATGACCATTAACAACTGAAAGGACAATTTATCTTGAAGATCGAAACATGAAACTTAAAACTAACAAATATCTAAGAACAAAAACGAGAAACATAAACAGATTAATAAACAGATTAGGGTTCCACATACAAATTTGAAAGAGTATTGAGCTCTAACCTAAGTTTAAGAAAATAAAAAGCAAATCTTTTCAAAAGATTCTTACTGAAGGATACACTTTATCAAGATTGTTTTTCTTTAATCATTTGTTTAGCTTTTATTAAACAAAGTACAATATTATACTAATCATGAATTTGCTAGTTTATTACTAATATATTTTGCATTACTCAGTTTAGAGTTACTTTAGATAAAATTCAATAAAGCCATGATGATATATACACGAGGAAGAAAATGAGCAAACAAGAAACAATAAATCACTTTTAATCACTTAGTTCAATTCATTACCCACATCATCCACATACATTTGATAATTTATAACAATTTTATCAGTGACACAATGGATACCTTATCTATTATATGACTTTTGGAATGTGAAGTTTTTCTGTTTAACAGAATAAGCCAGATTTAATATTATTTTGTGTGTAATGTTTTGGGTAGTTTCATATCTTGTACTATTTCAACAGATGCATATAAGTATACACAAAAGTTTAATATTTTTAAACATATGGTTAGCATGAAATATGAACCAGTCTAAAGTGACTTTGACAAAGGTTGTTATATGAAACAACAGAAAAATAGAAAATCTAGATATTGACTCTTATCAATGTGGTATATGTACTGTTTCCAAAGAGATAAAAGTAAATTAATGGGCAATGCATGTGTTTTCGACAGTTATTGCCACAGACTTTGGATAGCACACAGGTAAACATGAAACAGAAACTAAACAGACACTCAAAGTAATCATAAGTTAACCAGGAAAACACACGAAGATTAAAGAAGAAAATCTAAGAAGCATGATTTTAGAGATCGTAAGTAGGACACTAAACCTAATGACTATGACAAAATATCTCAAAATTCTATTTTGATAAAAGTGTTTATATCTGGAATGTATAAGAAAACTCTCAGTATCATAGACAGTGAAAACAAGTACTTAAGAAATGTATATAAATCTAAGTAAATATTGCATCAAGATGATAGAATCCCAAGATAGCTAAAACCATTCTGGATAATAAAAGAACTTGTAGATTTATCATCATCATTGACATATTTCTTTTAATTGTCATAACTTTCATGAGCAGGGTGGGTTATATACTCAGTTTTAATATACATTTGACTTAGTATGGGGACAAAAGGAATCAAGGTTCAAATACAAATCTAGCCCTCTACAGGAGCTTAATTTCATTTTCAAAAGCAACAGAGGTCTTCATCTTTGAATTTATACTTAGTTTACATTTCTTCTATCAAATACACCTGAAAAGTGTTCCAGGTGGAAAAATTCAACATAAGATGTTATCCCATAAGACAATATCAGCAGCAGCATTTTGTTAAAAGATAAATCTCAGAGAATGCTTTCATTTATGTTTGTACATTGACAAGCTGAACTTTTAACTGAACCAGCTAAATTATCAAAAGTGTTCAGTGATTCCAACATAGGGTAAGTAGCGTTATTCCTGCTGTTAAATTGGTTTTGACTAATTAAAATGAGCCTCCGTTTTCATAGGAGGTCCTCCTTGTTAATTCAGAATGACAGCTAATTGTTACAAAGTAACTTATAGAAAGTCTCCTAATCAGTGGCCTCCTCTGTCAAAAGAATTGTTTCTCTAGAGCCTTGAAAGTTTGACCTGGACACAGGCTTCCATTTTCCAACTCTAACCTTCTCTTTCTCTAATCTCTCTTTGCTTGGTACTAGTAATAGTCATAAAAGTAGTAAAAGCAATATTTTAACTAATATATCTAAATAAATATAAAAATAACATCATTAAAATAATTTACATCTGTAATTTTTTAATATCATATGTGAAATCCAAAATTAGAGTTTTGGCAATACCATTAAATATCAGACTCAGAAATATATGCTAAGGATTAGAACAGAAATTAATGCAGAGCATCCCTGGGACTAGCTGAAGACCTGGGACTGGGGGGGGGGGGGTTATGGGAAGTCTATGAAGTAACCCTAGCTGAGACTATTTCCAGCAGGTGATTTGGAGTCTGAAGTGGCCACCTCCTATAGCCTGCTGTGGCTTCCAGTGGCAGGAAAAGTATATTAACCCACCCACAAAATCTTAAATTCAAAATTTGTCATGCCTACAAGATGTACAAGGATAAAGTTGAGGCAGATATTTAGGGAACAGCCAAGCAATAAATGGCCCAACTTGAGACACATCCCGTGTGATAGCGCAAATCCCTGACACTACTAGTGATGCTCTGCTGTGCTTGCAGACAGAAGCCTAGCATAACTGTACTGGCTAGTTTTGTGTCACCTTGACACAGCTGGAGTTATCACAGAGAAAGGAGCTTCAGTTGAGGAAATGTCTCCATGAGGTCCAACTGTAAGGCATTTTCTCAATTAGTGATCAAGGGGGAAAGGCCCCTTGTGGGTGGGACCATCTCTGGGCTGGTAGTCTTGGGTTCTCTAAGAGAGCAGGCTGAGCAAGCCAGGGGAAGCAAGCCAGTAAAGAAGATCCCTCCATGGCCTCTGAATCAGCTCTTGCTTCCTGACCTGCTTGAGTTCCAGTCCTGACTTCCTTTGGTGATGAATAGCAGTATGGAAGTGTAAGCCAAATAAACCCTTTCCTCCCCAACTTGCTTCTTGGTCATGATGTTTGTGCAGGAATAGAAACCCTGACTAAGGCAATAACTATCTCCTGTGAGACTTCATCCAGTGGATGAAAACACATGCAGAGAACCACACTGAAACATCAGGAAGTGCTCAGCGAGCCTTGTAGAAGAGTGGAGGACAGAATTAAGGGGGTCAGAGGTGTCAAGGACACCACAAGAAGACCTACAGAGTTTGATGACCTAGACCCATGGAGGTTCACAGAGAATGAGCCACAAACCAAAGAACATGTAGGAGATGATCCTAAGCCCCATTCACATTTATAGCAGAAATGTAGTTTATTCTTCATGTGGGTCAGCTCCCCTAACAAGTGAAGTGGGAGCTATCTCCAACTCTGTTACCTGCTATTGGTTCCTCTTCCCCTAACTGTACTGCTTTAAAACTCTAATGCTGGAAAGGTGAAGTTTGGGCATTGTCCCTAAATTGAATAGTCAAGTAACTGCTCAGCTGACCCACCATACTCCATGAATGAACTTCTTCCTTCTTAAACTAATGAGCTCTCAGTGACAATGGCTAGAGGAAAGAAGTGATTTTACCCTTGTCAGAACAGACTGACAAGTGGGAGTCCATCTGTTCCCCCATACATGGGTCACAAATTATACACAAAGTAAAAGTTATCCTAAGTTACTGAAGTTAAGTGATTTCAAATATGTAACCACTGTTATTAAAACATGCAAATTTTACTAGAAAACACTCTGGGAAATTGAATCAATTGTTTACTCACACAGGTCTTTGGAGAAAAGAATGACTTTATGCTGGCTCCATTTATGCCAAATGACTCAAGTTATAATCATTTTGAATGAGACAACCTCAAATCAGAAAGTGCTGCTATCAGATTGGAATATAGACAAGCTTTTATTGAATTTTCATGAGTGATGATTGATGAGAGAGTACCAAGTGAACTCTGTGGCGCTACAGATAGTCTGATGGCCCAGAGTACTACTGGAAAGCAGTATGAGCAAATGGTGGTGAGGAAGGCAGAAACCGGCAAGCCTTCACAGTGTCGGCATCATTTCTTTCCTTCAGGTTATTGCTTTCGGTTCCTGAATGACTTCTCTCAATGCTCTCTACATTATAAAAGTGAAATTAAGCTATTTCATCCCCAAGCACATTTATCATGGTATTTTAGCATAGCAATAGAAATCCTAGGAAAAATAAAACAGTCATAGATATCAAATGTAATGCTTTCTTCTGATGAATACAGCACTGAAGGTAGGGGTTTGTTGGCATAACAAAGCCTGGGATACATGCATCATGGCTGACAGCAAGGCTGAAAACAAAGATTTTTCCTTTGTTTTAGCAGTTTAAATTTTTGTTTAATTAATCATTTAATTAATTTACATTTAAATGATAACCTCCTTCACAGTTACCCTTCACAAGCCCCCTCCCATTTTCTCCCTCCTCCTCCTCCCCCTCCCCTTTCCTTCTATGATTGTATTTCTCTACCAACTCACCAACTCCTGCCTCACTGCTCTAACATCCCTTTACCCTGGGGAATCAAGCCTCCACAGGACCAAGGGCCTCCCCTACCATTGATGTCAGATAAGAGCATCATCCTCTGGTGCATTTGTATCATGAATCCTCCATGTATATGCTTTGGTTTGTGGTTTAGTCCCTGGGAGCTCTGGGTGGCCCAGTTAGTTGATACTGTTCTTCCTATGCTGTTACAATCCCCTTCAGCTCCTTCAGTCCTTCCCCTAGCTCTTCCACTAGGATCTTCAGGCTCAGTCCAACATCTGGCTGTGAGTTTCTGCATCTGTATTGGTCAGGGGTAGGTAGAACATCTCAGGGAACAAACATTCCAGGCTCCTGTAAGAAAGCACTTCTTGGCATCAGCAATAATGTAGGGGTTTGGCGTCTACAGATGGGATGGATTCCCTAAGTGGGGTGATCCGTGGATGACCTTTCCTTCAGTCTCTGTTCCATTTTTGTCCATGCCTTTCCTTTGGACTCTAACATTTCTGGATTAAAAATTTTGAGATGGGTTGGTGGCCCGATCTTTCAAGTGGGGGCTGTGCCTATCTGCTGGAGGTGGTCTCTAGAGGTTCTACATTTATTTTACTGATTAGGAACTTAATGCATTGACACTAATTGACACATTCTCTTTCCCCTACAAATTCTTTCATGTGCCCCCATTTCAAATTTGTGCTATATTTTAAAAATTATTTAATCATACACACACACACACACACACACACACACACACAAACACACACCACACACATTATGTTTGTGTGTGTGTGTGTGTGTGTGTGTGTATATATATATATATATATATATATATATATATATATATATATATATACACATATACATATATAAAGAAGAATCTCTTTTTAGCAGATAAGGGACATCATAGAAATCTATAATGGTTCAAAAACGGAGAGAATAACTGACTGTAGGGTGTCTCATCAAAAGTGGTACAAGTACAACATAACCTCTACACCTACGGATTAGCGGACATCTGGGAAGAGGGATTCGAATGATTGTAAAAGACTGAAGACCTACCCACTGCAACTATCTGTCTTCTACATAAAAGGAATCTGTGCCCTTGAAATCTAAGCCAGAAGTAACCTGAACAAGACCAGCAAGATAACAGTATCATTGATACCCAATGTGGAGAATTTCCCCATTTTAAATAATAATTTAACTAGAGAAATTAAATATATGAGAATCAAACATTTCATTATTTAATGCAAAAGACATTTATGTAATTTATTATTACTTAAACATAATTAGTTGAGTAGTAATTCTCTTAAAAACTGATATATCTTAAAGAAAATAACATGACTTAATAAAGTATTTATTTATTGCATTTGAGATATGTTTAAATCATTATTTTACCTGACAGATGTGGATGGTTCCAAATATTACATAGAGAATATTAGATACACAGACATGGAAATAATTGGCATACTGCAGAGCAATGATGATTTCCACATGTCATATTCATTATATATTTATGTGTCTGAAGATATGTAAGAGAGATAAAATGTTTGGGATCATATAGCAAAATTCACTGATACCAGATATCACTCTAAAGATGACAAAAGGAGGTATCCAAGATTAATTGTGTCCAAAGTTCACTTCAGTAAGAAGTAAAGCCTGTCTTCCTCACATTCCAGGACTGACAAATTGGTATTAAACTTTTAAATTTTATTATTCAGCACAAAATGCCTGTATAAATGCAGAACATAGCTATCAAGATAATTGTTCCAAAATTTAATCTATTTATTTAATAATTGGTTAACTTCAACTGTAGCTATAAACTTCAACTGAAGGTACTTCAGAATAAGTGACAAGATCAGACCATACCATCTAAGTTATGCACCAGAACTTTAGAAAATAAAGAAGGAAATGGACCACCTTAAAGAATAAATTTAAGCATCTGACTATGATGCTTTAACAGAAATATTTAGTTTGCTTCTGCACAATGGAAATCATGTTGACAATACTTGATGTTGTTCCTCAATTTTTGAGAATCAGTAACAAAGAAACTTAGAATCAAACAATGGTTCTTATAGAAAAATCAGAGTTCACTCTTTTGTCCTTGTATACTGAATTTGAATTTTCCACGTTAATAAAAAAAGAATTGTAAAGATTTTATTTATGGCCAGGAGGGCTTTGCCGGAGCACCTGGGGGAGCCATCTTGGTTCCCAGATCCCTCGAGATGAGTATGCGCAGGTGAGAGTGTGGACTACAGAAGCTAATAGCTTCTGGGACAGGCCCTGTTTCAGGCCTTCTTCTTCTGCCAGTAGGCATGTCCCAATGCCAGATTATCTGTGCACCTTCCCTGCAAGAGGAGAGCTTGCCTGCAGAGAGTGCTCTGAGGAGAGAGCCAGTCTCCCAGGTCTGCTAATAGAGACTAACAGAATCACAAGAAGAACAAGCTCTAACCAGAGACAACTATAACAACTAACTCCAGAGATTACCAGATGGCAAAAGGCAAACATAAGAATTTTACTAACTGAAACCAAGACCACTCACCATCATCAGAACCCCGCACTCCTACCTCATCCAGTCCTGGGAACCCCAACACACCCAAAAAGCTAGACCCGGATTTAAAAGCATATCTCATGATGATGGTAGAGGATATCAAGAAGGACTTTAATAACTCACTTAAATAAATATAGGAGAACACTGCTAAAGAATTACAAGTCCTTAAAGAAAAATAGGAAAACACAGCTAAACAGGTAGAAGTCCTTAAAGAAAAACAGGAAAACACACCCAAACAGGTGATGGAAATAAACAAAACTATACTAGACCTAAAAAGGGAAGTAGACACAATAAAGAAAACCCAAACTGAGGCAACGCTGGAGATAGAAACCCTAGGAAAGAAATCTGGAACCATAGATGTGAGCAGCAACAGAATACAAGAGATGGAAGAGAGAATCTCAGGTGCAGAAGATTCCATTAAGAACATTGGCACAACAATCAAAGAAAATGCAAAGTTTGGAGCTGAGAAGAAAGGATGGACCATCTAGAGACTGCCATACTCGGGGATACATCCCATAATCAGCCTCCAAACGCTGACACCATTGCATACACTAGCAAGATTTTGCTGAAAGGACCCTGATATAGCTGTCTTTTGTGAGCCTATGCCGGGGCTTAGCAAACACAGAAGTGGATGCTCATAGTCAGCTCTTGGATGGATCACAAGGCCCCCAATGGAGGAGCTATAGAAAGTACCCAAGAAGTTAAGGGGGTCTGCAACCCTATAGGTGGAACAACATTATGAACTAACCAGTACCCCCCAGAGCTCGTGTCTCTAGCTGCATATGAATCAGAAGATGGCCTAGTCGGCCATCATTGGAAAGAGAGGCCCATTGGTCTTGCAAACTTTATATGCTTCAGTACAGGGGAACACCAGGGCTAAGAAGTGAGAGTGGGTGGGGAGGGTATGGGGGACTTTTGGGATAGCATTGGAAATACAAGTAAAGAAAATACCAAATAAATAAATAAATAAATAAATAAATAAATAAAGATTTTAATTATGAACATAGACACACACACACATACACACACACACATATATATATATATATATATATACACATGCATATATAACAAAATTTAAAAATGCATTTATGGATTGGTTTGGAGAAAAGGGAAAATGTATGATTATGTTATAATCTCAAAAGAATAAAAAGAAATTTCTGTCATTTGTATTGCATTTATTCAGAAATCCAAATATACATAGTTTTTGTATCTATTCTTAAATACATAATTATTTTCATAGCCTGACTTAGAGTTTACAATGAAAGATTTCTACATTAAAAAAGAAATTGTTACTGTCTTTTTCCCTCCTGACAATAATATGGATTATAATATATCAAGAGGATACAGCCTTCTTTATGTTTGATGTCTGTTAGTACTTGTAAGAATGCTTGAAACATTAGGGTTCTCTTTCATGAGTAGAATTACTGGGGGGTGAGACCTGGCAAGTTAAACATCTTGATGTTCATAATCAGTACTAGTGCGACTGCACATCAGGGAGAGAAAGAAGGTGAACACAACATGCTTCACTCAGAGTTCATTTACATATATATTAAATATATATTATTCCTTGGGAGATAATCACAGTTTTCAATATTTATAGTCTTGAATCAATGGCAACATTACTTGCTGTGTATGGTGCCAGGGCAAAAACTGCTAATTAGGTGAAGTATTCTCAAATTAGTTTTATTTCATCGAGTAGCTACGAGATAATTGGAATATGCACCATAGAAAGAAAACATTTCACATTGTAATAAACGTAATGCTGAAGAACTGGATAAAAAGAAACAGTCAGAGACAATGGTGTGCCATGCTTAGCAGACCTTTTAAGCCACATAGTCAAGATCACCAAGCATGGCCCATTTGAAACCTACCCAAAATCACTGTGCTGCTTTTTGTTATTTGTTAATTCATTTGGCTTCTGTCGAATATTCCAAATACTATGAACATTAGGTTTTTAAAAAATAAAATCTGGAGTTTACATATTCAAATTAAATATTAAGGTTATTGGGCAGTACTGATGGCCTTGAGTCATTTAGTTTAAAATAATAAAGAGGAAAAAATTTGCAAAAAGTATTAATATGGATTTATTTTGCATATACATTATGAATAGTTTATATGAAGCATAATGTAAACAATGTGTATTAGTCTTGAATTTTAGAAACCAAGTTTGCTTTAAAACAGCCTCTGTCAGTAATTTTAGATGTCCAATTTGGAGACTCTAGAATTGGGGTGCATGTACATGTGTGTGTGTGTGTGTGTGTGTGTGTGCATATGAAATAAATCTAATAGCAATAAAAGCAAGAGAATGAACTAAGGTATAGAATGATGTACAAAAAAAAATGTAGTCACACAATAAAAAAGTGACAAAGTGAGTCAAGTCAGTAAATTAGAATTTTAAAATCAAATAAATAATAATGCTGCAATTCACATAATCACACATTACTATTAATATAATTTTAGCAAATGTTAAAAGTGTTTCAAAATTAGGACAAAAATAAGAGGCTATAAAACATAATAAGTAACTCTTTAAATATAATAAACAAGTATCCAAACATCAAAACTACAATATCTACTTGTTTTTCCACAGAATAATATATTTAGGGAGTTAAGGAAAAAGAAAAGATTCATTGAAAAAAGTGGTAAGAGGTACATCTATTGACAATGATGGGATAAAAATGATGGAACAAAAATAAAACAAACCAATACAAATAGACTGGAGCAAAACATATATGTCAGAGAACAAACCCTGCATTTTTGAAGAACACATTTAAATAGATCAGTAAGTGAATATTTTGCAGCTAGAGGTGGAAAAAAGTTGACAACAGTAAAACAATATGTTTCTTATATCAAAATACCTGGACTTGGCCGATAAATTTAATAACTTTTTTTTTTTTTAGCTCACAATTCTGATGTAGCTAAAGTCCAAATTAGTAGGGTGGTGATTTTGTTGAGGGCCACCTGGTTTAGTGCTGACATGGAAATGAAGAAAGAAAAAAAAAAAAGCATGTGCATAGATAACAAATTTCTTGTGGCCCCACTCTTTCAAGGGTTAATATACTGGCTAAGACTAAGGACATTCCAAAGAGACATGAATGATCACTCTTGGCATGTTGCTATCACTAATAATAAATTAATAACCAAATTCCCTTGATATTATCATTCTGAGGGCTATACCTTGTCATAAAATTTGGTTGGAAAAAACTACACCACAATGTAAAATCTTCATTTTCTAATATCTACTTAATATTATTTCTTGCAGTTTATTTCCTGTCAGCTTTTCCCTATCATGCTTTAAGTTGACAGGTCCATACAAGATTTTGGATGAAATTACTTTATTTCTTATTCACTTTGAAAAATTATGGTTTGTTGAATAAAAATTATAAACAAATTCTTACTTATCTGTAATGAAATCTCAAGTATCAAACTCAAAACATTAAGAAAAGAATTTCTTCAGAGACTGAGCCAAAGCAGAGAGAAAACACCTGTTTCATTATGTGGACTGCAGTTTATGGAGGATCCAGGAAACAAGCTATAAGATATGTTTAATCTTAAAATAAATGTCATAAAACATTAAACAAAATGTTAGCATCATACATTTATGATTAAAATAGCAACCATATAACAGAATCTTTTTAGAAAAAAAATGTTATTTTCTATAGAAGTATATGATGTAGCATGCTACAGTGTCATCAGTATATGATAAAGATGTCACTGACAAGTTGAAAAGAAGTTTACAGAAACCCCCAATTTTTGAGTGAACTGTAGAATCAGAGTATATGATGTTTTATATTTCCTGCAACCCTCTTGTTTTCAAAGACATCATTGATTTTCTCGAGTAGTATGGAAGAGGGGAGAGACTCTTGATCCAAGGATAGAACTCTTTGGCTCATGAGTGACTGAGAATGCGCATAAAAAGTATACTCTATATATTTTTGAGAGTCCATCCTGCTACATGCAATTCTCTGAGTTATTTTGTTGTATATTATAATGTTATCAGATTTAAACATACACAAACTAATGAGAATTATTACACGGTATACTATCAAGAAAGACAAAGGCCATGGAAGAACTGTCTGCAGCTGGAAAATAACAATTGCTTAGTTCTTTTCATACGTACATCTCTCTTCGTAAATGCACATAGGTGGATAGATGAGAGATGATCGTTGTGCTCTGGTGGATGTAGGTGTGCTCTGAATGCCTGAATATATGTAAGCCAGAATGAATTTGAAGTTTCTTTGTCTATTGCTCTTCAATATATTTTTTAAGAGAGCATTTTTTACATTGAATCTGGAGCTGGCTATTTTGGTTAGATGGGCTTTTAATTAATCCTTTGGGGTCCTTCTGTCTCTGGCTACCTCAGGTTTTGAGAATAGAGGTATATATATATATACCAGTATGCCAGTCGTTTTACATGAGTACTTGGCATCTGAATTCAAGTACCCTTCATTGCAGTAAGCACTTTGATCAGAGACCTATGTCCCCAGGCTACTTTCTACACATTCTAACTATATTTCTCTTTTAAATTCAGTTCAAGAAAATGATATAGTCAATATTTATATTTAATTGCATGAATTTTAGTTTTCTTTTTTAAGAACATTCTGGGCATTTTTATAACTATATTTATAATCACATTTTACAATATTTCTTAAATGTTGTACAATGTCTATGAAGTTCTTTCATATATATGTATACACACACACACACACACACACACACACACACATATATATATATATATATATATATAGAGAGAGAGAGAGAGAGAGAGAGAATAGTGTTCGTGCTATGGTTATATTTTAGTATACAAAAAGTGTATTAAATGTGATTCATTAAAGAATGTTTAAAATAAATATCTTGAGTAATGGGTAATCAAATTTGTCCACTATTCCGAATATAGAAACTCAACCAGAATATCCATCTTTATCATAAATTTAAAGGGTTAGGGCATAGATTTTATAGTATACGTAGCAAGCAAGCATAAAGAAATAATACACAATTTGCATTATCCATCAAAAATGTAGGAATTGATATGAGACTGTATTGAAAATAAGGGGAAAAGCAACATATATTCATAGAGAAGATCTGAATAGGAAAACATCTATCCTCTTAAAAGTGTACTCACACCCACACATAAATACAAAGACAAACAAGATAAGAGTCTGTGCAGAAGGAGTCATGACGAAAAGAAACAGGAAATGATGCATTAGCAGAGTTGGAAAGAACGCTCATATCACATGTCCTCTTATGTGCTATTATACCCCAAAGTTATTAGCATCCTAATCAAAGTATCAGTCATCATCCTCATGTCTAGGTTTTCTCACCCTTAAAAATGAATGAGTCAACACTAACAGAAACTCATAATTGATGATTAGACTTTCTCATACTAAACAGTCAAAAAAGAAGAAACTTTCTGGCCCCAATAAAATGATTCATTGTATTAAATGGTTCATATATTTTGAATATTTTATTGTCTTTACTGTTCATACGATACTATTATGAGGCAGAGGGCACCCACATGCTACTTCTTTAAATCAGTACCTAATGACTCATTTGATATTGAAGAGGCCAGCCCAGATACATTAGAAAATTCCCCCAGACCACCCCTCTCCTGCAAGAGACAAGTCAGAGAGCACATAGGCCAGAAGGGAGAGGCTGAGTAAGCCCCTACTACCTCACTCCCTAAAGACCAATCAGTTTAAAGGGTGCACTGTTCTGCCAATCATATTGTGCCTAGTTGTTGATGCTCTATTCTGGCCCTGGAAAACATATAAAATGTTGCCAAACAGGCTGCCAGGATTGCCACCTCTCCTTCAGTTCTGGGATGACCCCATTGTACTGGAACAATAAATTCCTCTTGTTTGTTTGTTTGTTTGTTTGTTTTAATTGATTCCCAGTTCTACCTGGTTCATTCAGGGCATTCCTGGTAAGCTAAGTCTCACCAGAGTCTTACAATATCTTTCTAGAAATCTTTATTATATTGATACATTAGTATATTTATAATTCCATATCATCATTGTCAATCACATTATGTGGGTTAGAATAGTCATCTGATGAAATAATACTTAACCTCTGCATAAATTATTAAGATGCATACTACTTGAAATATTCATCAAGACATGAAAGTAGAAAGATAATGTTGGTAGACGAAGTGTATAAGGAGTCAGACTCCAAGAGAGGGAGAAGAGGAGCCATGGAAGAGAAAGCTGAAACTTAATATGCATGAAATAGAATAAGAAAACCTGTCACTTTGTGCATTTAAAAAGTAAAATGTCTTCATCTGTTTGTTTTGTACAAACACAGTTAATTGTAGGTTGACATTCTTAAATATAAACAAAGTCTCTTGAGTCTTTTTCTGTATTGAATTTTTTATTTTGGCTCAACTCATACTCATTTTATGTTCAAGTAGACTTTACTAATAGGTCTCTGTAATGCCACTCTTAATTTCATTCCCTGTCACCATTCTAGTGTATTTAAACAAAACAAAACATTTCAATACAGAGTTAGATAAATGCACTTTCTCAAAGCTATTTATGATAATGTGTTAAAAATAAAAGTCTCTGCTCTTGGGACACTGTAGCAATCAGAATACCTTTGAAAGATATAGAATCCAGGCTCTCTCTTCCCTTGCTTCCACCCTCTCTTTCTCAAATTGAGATTATCACATAAAAGCTTTCTCAGCATTCTGATAATTTCTTCCAGACCTGTATCCAAACCACTATTGCTAATATCAGCTTGGAGTTTGAATGTCATAACACAGTTATATAAGCTTAAAATAATAGGTTGTGATTAATAAGCAGCCAAAATAATTGAGAAATAGTTACCTTGTTTATTTTTATATGCTGATATTAAAACTCCAGAGACCAGCAAAAATGCCAGGTAGAAAACAGATCAAGTCTGGACAAAGATTATCTAAATAGAATGCTTTTTATATTATGTCTTCATTACATATATGCAAATTTTCCATTATGGCACATATATGTACATGTGTGCTGTATATATGTGCTGTACATACGTGTGGTATATATGTTATATATTATCATAAATCAACTTGTAGTTCAACCATCTTAAAGTTATCTACAATGTGCCAAATAACTGGTGCACTGAAAATTTAAACTGGACAAATATGAATCCTCATTAAGTGGTAAATATGTAAAGTAGCTTTTAGTGGTTCAAACTGTATCAAATTTTCCCTTTAAAATGATATACTTGATTGATCCAATTATTTTAGTTTGTTCATAGCAAATTACCATAAAGTCTCAAAAACTGAAAAATATTTATTTTAGATTAGAATATAATTATATAATTATCCACGTCCTTTTTTATATAGCCCTTGCTCATTTCCAAATTCATGGACACATTTGCAATTAGTTGATATCAATTAGCTACCCAATTCTACATAATCATCTCAAAACATAAATACAAGTAATATTATATATTGAGAAAATAAGACCTCTACATTTAGTTTTGTGTGTGTGTGTTTGTGTGTGTGTGTGTGTGTGTGTGTGTGTGTGTGAGTGTGTGTGTGTGTGTGTGTTCCCACACACACACAATCCTCTGAACTTTATTGAGATAGATATGGACTTGGCTATACACTAGCTGTAGAATAGTTCAGTGTTGTTTGCTAGGATAATGAATAGGGAGGAATACTGTTTTAAAAAGTCCTAATTGTCTCAAGTCAAGAATATAATTTTGATCTATGGTTGCATTCATAAATATTCTATGCATAAAACTTATTTAAGTAAACAGTGTTTGCTTGTTTATTATATTTCAGTATATCTCAATAAATCTATTTTATTTAAAAAGCAAAAATTAATGCCTCAAGTCAGATCAATGCTCTGTTTCTTGGAAGCATCTTGCACATAAATAAATATCAATTGTCTCCAACAACAAGAAACTGTAAGAAGGACAAATGTTAACAGAGAATTGGTCAACAACTACAGATACCTGTGAGCTTCATTGTGGGTATTCTGAACATTTTTTCCTAATATCCACTTATCAGTGAGTTTATACCATGCATGTTCTTTTGTGACAGTTAACTCACTTAGCATGATATTTTCTAGTTCCATCCGTTTGCCTGCAAATTTCATGAAGTCATTATTTTTAATCCAATTTCTTTATGGAGGCTCTCAGAGCTATGATTTCTTTTTTTCGATTAGCAATGCTTTCATTGTGTCCCATAAGTTTGGCTATGTTGTGCCTTCCCTTTCATTAAGTTCTAAAAAGTGCTTAATTTCTTTCTTTATTTCTTCCTTGACGAAGCTATCACTGAGCAGAGTTGTTCAGCTTCCATGTGTATGTGGGATTTTTGTTGTTTTTGTTGTTCTTGAAGACCAGCCTTAGTCCATGGTAATTTGGTAGGATGCATGTGATTACTTCAATCTTGTTTCAGTTGAGGACATTTTTGTGTCTGAATAGATGGTCATTTTTGGGGAAAGTACAATGAGGTTCTGAGAAAAAGGCATATTATTTTGTTTTAGAATGATATGTTAAATTCATTCGGCTCATAACCTCTGTTAATTTCACTGTGTCTCTAGTTTATCTTTCCATGATCGGTCCATTAGTGAGCATGGGGGTGTTAAAGTCTCCCATTGTTTTTGTGTGAGGTTCAATGTATGTTCTGAAATTTAGTAACATTTCTTTTATAAATGTAGGTGCTTTAGCATTTGGAACATAGATGTTCTGAATTGAGAGTTCATCTTGGTGAATTTTTTCTTTGATATGTATAAAATGTCCATTTTCATCTTTTTTAATAACTTTTGGCTGAAAGTCATTTTATTCAATATTAGAATGGCTACTTCACCTTGTTTCTTGGGACTATTTGCTTTGATTTTTTTTCCTAGACTTTTACTCTGAGGTAATGTCTGTATTTGTCACCAAGGTGTGTTTCCTATATGCAGTAAAATGCTGGTCCTGTATACATATCAGTCAGTCTCTGTGTTTTTACTTGGGAATTGAGTCTATCCCATCCCAAGGGACTCAGTTATTCATGGCTGTGAGGGGGACTGCAAACCTCGGAGAAAATGGGATGGGAGAGAAAGAAGAGGCGAAGACCAAGTAGATCTTGCCTATCAAGGTCTCCGTTTATTAGGCTGAGACGCTGGGTTTTAAAGCATACATAGAGGGGAATAGGGAGGAGTTGAGGGGGAATTAACAAAGAACAAAGAAGTAGGCATCTGCTGACATGAGGGCCGAAGTCAAGCTCCAGCTGGCAGGCACTCTGTGTCTTATCTCAGGAAATAGATCCTCCTTAACAGCCTTGGATGTTAGGGTTTGGGTGTCAGGCTCGGGTCAGGCATAACTCATGTCCTTGGATATCATAGGAGTCAGGAAGAAATAAGGAAGAGGGGACTATAATTCAGCTTTTACAACCTCAGGTGCCAGGAAGGGAACAGGGAGAAGGGAGTGACAACCAGCTCCTAGCACGAGACCATTTGGCTTGTCAGGGTGGGAGATTGTGAAGGGCTAACTTTCTTATGGTATGATCTCTGACATGAGTTCATTGATTTTAAGAGATATTAAGGACCAGTGACTGTTGCTTTCTTTTGTCTTTTGTTGTTAGAGGTAGAATTATGTTTGTATGCCTATCTTCATTTGGGTTTGTTGTGGGAAGATTAATTTCTTGTATTTCTTGGGTATAGTTTCCCTCCTTGTGTTCTAATTTTGCATCAATTATCATTTTCAGGGTTGGATTTAAATTTGGTTTTGTCATGCAATATCTTGTTTTCTCCATCTATGGTAACTGGGAGTTTTGGTGGCTGTTTTGCTTGGGCTGACATGTTTGTTCTCTTAGGGTCGACTTGACATCTGCCCAGGATCTTCTGGCTTTTAGCATATCTGTTGAGAAGTCTGTAAAATTCTGATAGGTGTGCTTTTATATGTTACCTGACCTTTTTCCCTTATTGTTTTTAATATTCTTTCCTTGTTTAGTGCATTTCGCGTTTTGATTATTATGTGATGGGAGGAATTTCTGTTCTGGCCCAGTCTGTTTGGAGTTCTGTAGGCTTCTTTTATGTTCATAGGAATATCTTTCTTTAGGTTAGGGAAGTTTTCTTCTATAATTTTGGTGAAGATATTCCCTGGCACTTTAATTTGGGAATCTTTGCTCTCTTCTACACCTATTTTCCTTAGGTTTGGTCTTCTCATTGTGTCCTGGATTTCCTGGATGTTTTTGGTTAGGAGCTTTTTGCATTTTGCATTTTCTTTGACTGCTGTGTCAATATTTTCTATGGTATCTTCTACACCTGAGATTCCCTCTTCTGACTCTTTTATTCCAACTCCTGATCTTTTTCCTAGTTTTTATATCTCCAGGGTAGTCTCCCTTTGAGATTTATTCATTGTTTCTATTTCCATTTTTAGATCCTGGATCAATTTGTTCAATTATTTCACCTATTTCTTTAAGGGACTTATATGTTTCCTCTTTAAGGCCTTCTACCTGTTTACCTGTGTTCTCCTATAATTTATGGGAGTAGCTTATGTCCATCTTAAAGACCTCTATCATCATCACGAGATGTGATTTTAAATCACAATCTTGCTTTTTCAGAGGTGTTGGTGTATGGAGTACTTACTGTGGTAGGAGAACTGGGTTCTGATGATATCAAGTATCCTTGCTTCTATTGCTTTTGTTCTTGTGCTTGCTTCTCACCATCTGGTTATCTCGGGTGTTATCTGGTCTTGATGTCTCTTACTGGTGCTTGTCCATCCTGTGAGGTCGTGAGCCTGTGGTCTTATGTATGTCAATAGTCCTGGGAGACAAGCTCTGTCCAGGCAGAATTGGATGTGGATAGCTATGGCACCACAAGATCGGCTCTAGGAGCACATGGAAACTAGAAGGATCATGTTTCACCAAGGTCTTTGAACATTTCTTTAGGTGCTTCTCAGCCATTTGAGATTCTTCTGTTGTGAACTTTCAGTTTAGTTCTATACCTCATTTTTTGATTTGGCTGTTTGTTTTGTTTGTTTGTTTGTTTGTTTGTTTTGGTTTGGGTTTTTTGAATTTTTTATTTTATTTATTTTATTTTTTTGGTGGTTAACTTCTTGAGTTCCTTATATATTTTAGATATTAGCCCTCTATCAGATGTGTGGGTAGTGAAGATTTTTTTCCCAATCTGTTCGTTGCCATGTTGTCTTATTGACTATACCCTTTTCCTTACAGAAGCTTTCCAGTTTTATGAGGTCCCATTTTTCAATTATTGATCTTAGAACCTGAGCCATTGAATTTCTCTTAAGAAATTTTCCTCATGGGCCAATAAGTTCAAGGTTCTTTCCTACTTTCTCTTCTATTGGATTCAGTGTATCAGTTTTTATGTTGAGGTCCTTAATCCACTTGGACTTGAGTTTTGTGCAAAGTGACTCATATGGTTCTTTTTCACTTTTCTACATACAGACAGCCAATTAGAGCAGCACCTTTTATTGAATATGCTTTCTTTTTCCCACTGTATATGTTTAGCTTCTTTGTCAAAGACCAAGTATGGGTAAGTGTATGCCACCCCCCCCCCCCCCCATGGCTTCAATTCTATTCCATTGATCTATGAGTCTGCCTCTGTACCAAAATTATGCAGGGTTTACCACTATTGCTCTATAGTAAAGCTTGAGGACAAGGATGTGAATGCCCTAGCCGTTCTTTTATTATTAAGAATTGTTTAAGCTATTCTTGGTTTTTTTTTTTTTTTTTTTTTTTTTTTGTTTTGTTTTGTTTTGTTTTGTTTTGTCTTTCTGGGTGAATTTAAGAATTGCTTCATTCATGTCTTTGAAGAATTGTGTTGGAATTTTGATGGGAATTGCATTGAATCTGTAGATTTTCTTTGGCAGGATGGTCATTTTTACTATATTAATTCTGCCAATTTTTGAGAATGTAAGATTTATTTGAGTTAATATTATATCCAACCACTTTGTTGAAGTTGTTTATCAGCTGGAGAAATTCTCTTGTAGAATTTTTAGGGTTGCTTATGTGTACTCTCATATCATCTGCAAATAGTGATACGTTCATTTCTTTTTTGCCAAATTGTATCCCCTTGATCTCTTTTTGGTGTCTTATTTTTCTAGTAGGCACTTTGAATATTATATTGAATAGATATGGAGAGATTGGTCATCATTGTCTTGTCTCCAATTTTAGTAGGATTGCTTCAAGTATGTCTCAATTTAATTTGATACTGTTGTTTGATTTTTACTGTGTTTAGATATGGGCCTTGAATTCTTGATCTCTCCAATATTTTTAACATGAAGTGGTGTTGTATATTGTCAAATGCCTTTTCTGCATCTAAGGAAATGATCATGTGATTTCTTTTTTCTTTGCTTTTGTTTGTATAATCTATTAGGTTAATGAATTTTCATATATTGAACCAACATTGCATACCTGGAATGAAGACCCCTTAATTGAAGTGAATGTGATTTTGATGTGTTCTTGGAGAAAGTTTGCGAGAATTTTATTGAGTATTTTTGCATTGATATTCATAAGGCAAATTGGTTTGAAGTTCTCTTTTTTGGCTGAGTCCTTGTGTGGTTTAGTTATCAGAGTAATTGTTGTCTTATAGAATGAAATAGGCAATGTTTCTTCTGCTTCTATATTATGGAATAGTTTGAGGAATATTCCTATCAGGTTTTCCTTGAAGGCCTGGTAGAATTCTGCACTAACTCCAGCTGGCCCTGGGCTTTTGTTGGTTGGGAAGTTTTTATTGACTTCTTCTATTTCCTTATGTGATATTGGCCTATTTAGATAGTTTACATGCTCTTGAACTAACTTTGGTATGATGTAACTGTCTAGAAAATCCTGCATTTCATCTAGATTTTTCAGTTTTGTTGAGTATAGTATTATATTATAGGATCTGATGATTTTTTGAATTGCCTCCCTTTTTGTTGTTATCTCTCCCTTTTCATTTCTGATTTTATTAATTTGGATACTGTCCCTGGGCCTTAAAGTTAGTTTGGCTAGAACTTTTATCTTGTTGATTCTCTCAAAGAACCAGCTTCTTGTTTTGTTGACTCTGTATTGTTTAATTGGTTTCTATTTGGTTTTTTTTTTTGGCCCCGAGGTTGACTATTTACTGCCTTCTACTCCTCTTGGGTGAATTTGCTTCTCTTTTGTTCTAGAGTTCTCAGGTGTGCTGTTGAGTTGCTAGTGTAAGACCTCTCCAGTTTATTTACTAGGGTACTTAGTGGTATGAATTTTTCTCTTAGCACTGCTTTCATTGTGTTGCATAAGTTTGAGTATGATGTGTCAAAATTTTTCATTAAATTTTTACGTAGCTTTTAATTTCTATCATTATTTCTTCCCTGACCAAGTTATTATTAAGTAGAGAATAGTTCATTTTCCACTTGTATGTGGGTTTTCTGCTGTTTCTGCTGTATTGAAGACAACTGTTAGGCTAGAGTGAGCTAATAAGATGCATGGGATTATTTCAATCTTCTTGTATCATTTGAGGGTTGTTTTCTGACCAATTATATGATCGATTTTGGAAAAGGTACCAATGTTGCTAATAAGAAGGTGTATTCTTTTGTTTTAAGGTGAAATGTTCTGTAGATATCTGTTAAATCCATTCGGTTTTATTTATAATAGAGGGTACATTTATTTATCCTCTATTAGTTTCACTTTGTCTCTGTCTAGTTTCTGTTTCAATTACCTATCTATTGGTGACAGTAGGGTGTTGAAGTCTCTTACTATTATTGTCTGGGGTTCAATGTGGTTTTTTGAGCTTTAGTAAAGTGGCTTCTATGAATGTGGGTTCCCTTGCAGTTGGGGCATAGATGTTCAGAACTGAGATTTTCTCTTGGTGGATTTTCCCTTTGGTGAGTATGAAATGTCTTTGTTCATCATGCTTGATAACTTCTGGTTGAAAGTCTATTTTTTTGGTTATTAGGATGGAAATTCTAGCTTGTTTCCTGGGAACATTTTCTTAGAAGACTTTTCTCTATCCTTTTACTCTGAGAGAGTATCTGTCTTTGTTATTGATGTGTATTTCTTATATGCAACAAAATGCTGGATCTTGTTTGGGTATCCAGTCTGTTAGCTTATGTCTTTTTATAGGTGAGTTGGGTACATTAATATTGAGAGATATTAAAGACAGAAGACTGTTGGTTCCTGAAATGTTTGTTTTTGTGGGTGTCCTTATGTGTTTGTGGTTCTCTCCTTTTGGGCTCATTATGAGATGCGTATTATCTTGTTTTTTCTTTGGTGTAGGTACCTTCCTTGTGTTGCAGTTTTGCTTCTAGGATCCTCTGTAAGGCTGAACTGGTAGATAGTTACTGTTTGAATTTGGTTTTGTTCTAGAATATTTTGGTTTCTCCATCTATGTTGATTGCGAGTTTGCCTGGGTATAGTAGCCTAGGCTGGCATTTGTGTTCTCTTAGAGTCTGCAAAACCTTTGAGCAGATTCTTCTGGCTTTCATAGACTCTGTTGAGACATCTGGTGTGATACTAAAAGGTCTACTTTTGTATGTTACTTGGTCCTGTTCCCTTGCAGCTTTTGATATACTTTCTTTGTTCTATGCATTTAGTGTTTTGATTATTATGTGATGAGAATATTTTCTTTTCTGGTCCCATTTATTTATTTTTCTACAGATTTCTTGTACCTGTATGGCCTTCTCTTTCTTTAGATTTGGGAAGTTTTCTTCCATGATTTTGTTGAAGATATTTTCAGGTCCTTTGAGTTGGGAGTCTTTGTTTTCCTCAATTCTGATTACTCTTAGATTTGGTATTTTTATTATGTCTTGAATTTCCTGGATGCTTGGGTTAAGAGTTCTTTTAGGTTTTAAATTTTCTTAGATAGTTGTGTCAATTTTTTCTATGGTATATTCTTCACCTGAGATTCTCTCTTCTATCTTTTGTATTCTGTACTTACATCTGTAATTTCTGACCTCTTTCCTAGGTTTTCCATTTCCAAATTTGCTTCCATTTGTGTGCGTGTGTGTGTGTGTGTGTGTGTGTGTGTGTGTGTTTTAATGTTTCTACTTCTACTTTAAGTCTTGGACTGTTTTACTCAATTCCTTCACCTGTTTGATTTTCTTTAACTATATTTCTTGAAGGAATTTGTTTCCTCTCTAAGCAATTCAACCTATTTACCTGTGTTTTCCTGTATTTCTTTCAGTGAGTCATTTATATCCTTGGTAAAGGACTCTATTATCTTCATGAGATAGGATTTTAGGCCACCTTCTTGATTTCCAGGTGTGTTGTTGTATTCAGATCTTGCTGAGGTGGGAGAATGGGGTTCTGACGATGTTCAGATATATTGGCTTCTGTTGCTTATGGTCTTATGCTTGCCTCTCATCATCTGGTTATCCCTGGTGTTTGCAGGTTGGGTGACTATTTTTAATTTGCCTCTTTTTTCCTTGGGTTGCCTCAGGTCTCCTGATAGGCTTGCAGGCCTGGTTGTAGCAGGCCACCTGTGAGACTTTCCAACTGGGGCCTTTTCAAAGGGACAGAGAATCTGGTGATCAATTGTCTTTAGTGCAGTAGATCTTCTGGAAGGCCTTCAGACTGGAGAGTCTTCAGAGTTGTAGTCAAGCTGTTGTCCTGTGTGAAGATGTTCACCAGGGGGAGGGTGTCTATGGACTGTGGTTTCTGTTTCTCTGTGTGAAGCAGAACTCCCAGGATGTTTTCAGTCTTTTGGATCAGTTGCCCTGCATGCCACAATGTCCCAGGAGTTCTTCAGACTGTGTTGTCTGTTGCCCAGTTGACCTGTGTTCAGAGGAGCTCCTGGGATGCCTTCAAGCTGTGATATCTTCATGGGAGGAGAGCAGCTAATAATCAGCTGCTCAGTTGCCCTGTGTGCAGCAGAACTCCTGGGTTGCCCCAGACTCTGGTGTCAGTTGCCAAACTCTTCTGAGTATAGTGGATCTTCTGGCATGGCTCAGGATATGTATGGTGTCTTTAGGGGAGCAGACCAGCTAGTATTCTGCACCAAGCAATTTTAAACTTCTTTAAGAGGAAATTTTGGAGAATTATATAAAGTTAAAAATTTTGTATTGTCTTTATTAATACATGATTTTAATAAAGATATAAATTAAAAGCCTAAGGATAGGACCACAGGTATGAGTATCAAATACATTATATACCTAAGAAGTTGGCAAAGTGTTTGGAGCAGTGCTTCTCAACCCATACATCTCCCTATAGGTCATGACTTTTAGGGATCTAAAGACCCTTTTACATGGATAGTCTAGGACTAACACCATGTTGGATGTTTGCATTTTGATTAATTGGAGTGATAAAACTGTAGTTGTGAAATATCAGTGAGAACAATTTTATGTTTGGAGGTCACCTCATCATGAGAAATTGTATTTGAAATTCACAGCATTGGAAAAGTTGAGATCCACTGTCTTAGATATTCTCTCTTCTCACGTTAGGTCATTTTGGCTTTAAAATATATGTCTAGCCTCCTTGTTTTTACCAGTTTTGTTAAGCTTTAGTTATTTTTGATAAACTGAGTCATATAATAAATTGTTTTATTTTGTAATGGAGTACTACAATGTGGTGAGGAAAGTTCCATTCTGTCTAGATTGTAATTATGAGTCTTATCTTGATATGAAAAGGAGCTTTAATTCAGAAATTGATATTTGTTATGGCTCAAATTAACAGGGATAAAATTATAAAATTCTAATCATTAAAAAGCTATTAACACATCATAAAGTGCTAAACATAATTAGAATGTGAAAGTTAGTAGTCGGTCACCTCTTAAAAGATTACATTCTTTAATGTGCTCATAACTACTATTCATGTTAAGTACTAATGTAATCAATTATAGGAAAATATCTCCTATATACGTTTTCAAGTTGTCACCTAAGCAAGTAACAATAAAAGCAAGTTTTCTGCTCACATTTACTTTACAAATAATACTTCTCAAACTTTTCAGAGATTTGTTGAATGTGGCATTTAAGATATTTAAGCTTGTAATGACAGAGACCCCATTTCCTACTAACTACTCTTAACATTTTTGAGAAGATTATGGGACTCTATAATGACACCACCAGGATTGTGTTAAGGCTATGCTTTAGGCAAGACATCTCCATTGCCTCACCTGCAATCAGGAGCCTGCCCAACCTCTGGATAAACAGGAGACTGGAAAGTTAAATGTCCCACTTTGTTTAGACATAATAAAACAAGTTCTCCAACCTGTAATATGTCTCCTCCACAGAAAAACTTTCATCTTCTGTTCCTATTTCACAAAACCAGATACTGCCCTGGTATTTCTGCCCTTAAAAGAAAGTTACCACAAGAGCCTTGGATGACCATCTAGGAAATGAACTAGTCTCTGTCATTTTAATCAGTATATCAGGCATTTATCCTTTCAACTCTATATCATGATTGACAACTAGGCTAACTCTAGCTTTGTCAGCTCAGCAGTAGCAGGCAACCACTTCCTCTCCAAAAGCCTGCTGCTACCTTTTCATTTCATCTAAAGCTTTAAGATATACTGTTAAGCAAAACCAGACAGCTTTACCTTGCTAAAATGCTCCATATTAAAGGATAAACAGGTTTCAGGGGTCACTTTTCTTCTTCTTCTTCTTCTTTTTTTTATATTTTTTATTAGGTATTTTCCTCATTTACATTTCCAATGCTATACCAAAAGTCCTCCATACCCCCCCCCACTCCCCTACCCACCCACTCCACTTCTTGGCCCTTGCTTTCCCCTGTACTGGGGCATATAACATTTGCAAGTTCAATGGGCCTGTCTTTCCAGTGGTGGCCGACTAGGCCATCTTCTGATACATATGCAGCTAGAGTCAAGAGCTCCGGGGTACTGGTTAGTTCATAATGTTGTTCCACCTATAGGGTTGCTGATCCCTTTAGCTCCATGGGTACTTTCTCTACCTCCTCCATTGGGGGCCCTGTGATCCATCCAATAGCTGACTGTGAGCATCCACTTCTGTGTTTGCTAGGCCCTGGCACAGTCTCAAAGGAGACAGCTATATCTGGGTCCTTTCAGCAAAATCTTGCTAGTGTATGCAATGGTGTCAGTGTTTGGAAGCTGATTATGGGATGGATCCCTGGATATGGCAGTCTCTACATGGTCTATCCTTTTGTCACAGCTCCAAATTTTGTCTCTGTAACTCCTTCCATGGGTGTTTTGTTCCTAATTCTAAGAAGGGGCAAAGTGTCCACACTTTGGTCTTCCTTCTTCTTGAGTTTCATGCGTTATGCAAATTGTATCTTATATCTTGGGTATCCTAAGTTTCTGGGCTAATATCCAATTATCAGTGAGTACCTATTGTGTGAGTTCATTTGTAATTGGGTTACCTCACTCAGGATGATGCCCTCCAGGTCCATCCATTTGCCTAGGAATTTCATAAATTCATTCTTTTTAATAGCTGAGTAGTACTCCATTGTGTAAATGTACCACGTTTTCTGTATCCATTCCTCTGTTGAGGGGCATCTGGGTTTTTCCAGCTTCTGGCTATTATAAATAAGGTTGCTAGGAACATAGTGGAACATGTGTCCTTTTTACCGGTTGGAACATCTTCTGGATATATGCCCAGAAGAGGTATTGCAGGATCCTCCGGTAGTAATATATCCAATTTTCTGAGGAACCGCCAGACTGATTTCCAGAGTGGTTGTACAAGCTTGCAATCCCACCAGCAATGGAGGAGTGTTCTTCTTTCTCCACATCCTCCCCAGCATCTGCTGTCACCTGAATTTTGAATCTTAGCCATTCTGACTGGTGTGAGGTGGAATCTCAGGGTTGTTTTGATTTGCATTTCCCTGATGATTAAGGATGTTCAACATTTTTTCAGGTGCTTCTCTGCCATTCGGCATTCCTTAGGTGAGAATCTTTGTTCAGCTCTGAGCCCCATTTTTTAATAGGGTTATTAGATTTTCTGGAGTCTATCTTCTTGAGTTCTTTATATATATTGAATATTAGTCCCCTATCTGATTTAGGATAGGTAAAGATCCTTTCCCAATCTGTTGGTGGTCTTTTTGTCCTATTGACTGAAAGTTCTTTTGCCTTGCAGATGCTTTGCAATTTTATGAGGTCCCATTTATCGATTTTCTATCTTGCAGCACAAGCCATTGCTGTTCTATTTAGGAATTTTTCCCCTGTACCCATATCTTCAAGGCTTTTTCCTACTTTCTCCTCTATAAGTTTCAGTGTCTCTGGTTTTAGGTGCAGTTCCTTAATCCAGTTAGATTTGACCTTAGTATAAGGAGATAGGAATGGATCAATTCTCATTCTTCTACAGGATAACAACCAGTTGTGCCAGCACCATTTGTTGAAAATGCTGTCTTTTTTCCACTGTATGGTTTTAGCTCCCTTGTCAAAGATCAAGTGACCAAAGGTGTGTGGGTTCATCTCTGGGTCTTTAATTCTGTTCCATTGGTCTGCTTGTCTGTCTCTATACCAGTACCATGCAGTTTTTATCACAATTGCTCTGTAGTAAAGCTTTAGGTCAGGCATGGTGATTCCAGCAGAGGTTCTTTTATCCTTGAGAAGAGTTTTTGCTATACTAGGTTTTTTGTTATTCCAGATGAATCTGCCGATTGCCCTTTCTAATTCGTTGAAGATTTGAGTTGGAAATTTGATGGGGATTGCATTGAATCTGTTGATTGCATTTGGCAAGATAGCCATTTTTACTATATTGATCCTGCCCATCCATGAGCATGGCAGATCTTTCAATCTTCTGAGATCTTTAATTTCTTTCTTCAGAGACCTGAAGTTCTTATCATACAGATCTTTCACTTCCTTAGTTAGAGTCACGCCAAGGTATTTTATTCTATTTGTCAGTAGTGAGAAGGGTGTTGTTTCCCTAATTTCGTTCTCAGCCTGTTTATCCTTTGTGTACAGAAAGGCCATTGACTTGTTTGAGTTAATTTTATATCCAGCTTTCATTGAAGCTCTTTTTCAGGTTTAGGAGTTCTCTGGTGTAATTTTTAGGGTCACATATATACTATCATATCATCTGCAAAAAGTGATGTGGGGTCACTTTTCTTAAAACGAACATATCTCAGAATATATTTTTAACAACAATTAATCATTTCACATATAAGTGATTAGATGGAAAGAAAATGTCCTAAAATATATAAGGGTCTGAAGATATGAAAACTTAAGTTCTGATAATGTAGGAAAATGATTCAATATATAGAAATATATTTTAGATTTTCCACCCTTCTATTGTTATCCTAAGATTTCCTAGGTTCAGAGTTTTAACATTAATTATTGGAGTCCTTATAAGCTGGTAGAGAAGTGATCACTTACTATCCCATCAAAAGTTCAAGATTTAAATTTTCCTATGGTTGTCTTCTAATAACTTAAAGATTGATCTCATTAGGCTAAAAACGTAATTGGCTCTCTGGAAAGAGAAAAAAAATGTTCATGCTTTTAACCCAAAAACTATATAGTTATTGATATAGCTAAAAGCATGAGTATAGTCCAGTTTTTTAAAATGTGGAGTTTAGTACAGATCAACTGTAGTATATCTACAAGTGTTGTTGCCTTTTGTAAACCAAAACTTCATAAATCACTTCAGTGGTTCAAAGAGTTGTACAACTTGTATCCTATCTACCACAGGTCAAATAGACTCTGGATAAGTGCAGTCTTAAGTTTTCACACCTGTCTGTTCCCGAGAATAGGCTCTATCTCCTGCTCTTGAGACTCCTTTCCAAATTACTAAGACTATTGGCAATAAAGTTGCAAGTGTAAGATTTTTCTTTAAGGCCTTCATTTTACCTCCTGCCCATACTCTATATTTGTCTCAGCAGATTTCTTGGCTGACAGACACAGGCCAGGAATGACCTGTAGACTAAAAACTGCTGAGCTCTAGACTTGGTTGAAAGCTGAAGTAAAGCAGTTCAGCCTATGTGATTGCTCCCTGTCTTTTCAGCTGGGTCAGCTCTCTAGTACTTCTGATGAATGCCCAGCCTTTGATTAGCCTTTTGACTTTCTTAGCTCCTGCCAATCACACCCTAGTTTCTGATGGAAATAGTTACAGAAGAGAACAGGTTGTTTCATTCCACTAACAGGCTGAAAGGCTAAGTCAAAAGGAAACTCCCTGGTATAGGGGAAATGACTATTTTTTTAATGCCATTTGGTATACCAGGAATGTAGGCCCAGAATAATCAATAGATTCATTAACTGAAATATCTCTACAATATGATAGGGCATTTGACCTGATTTATGCAGTAAAAGGAGGTAATATATGGCTTTAAGAGAAAATTATTTCTCTAGAAACCATTTGAGATTTTAATCTAGCTGTACTCAAACAAACGTTACAAAAAGGGGGCATGAGATGAAACAGATATGACTGGTGCCATGACTAGTGACCTGTCCCTTTCCAGGGTCCTTTTAGGTAATAACGCTGATGTCAGCTATTCTGGTGCTTTGACATTTTTTGGTTCTGCAAATTAGTGTTGACTCTTTCATCACTGATGTCTTAAATTGATGATAATTTTCATCTGGGAAACACTAAGTTGATGGATTTTAAATCCCCCATTCTTATCAAGACTTCTGATTCCTGCATTCTAGTTAGTGTAATTTCTCAAATGTTTTACTGTTCAGAAGGAGGCCAAGAACACTTAGGACTTTTGTACCAAACTCACTCAACCAGAGCAGCCCAAGTGTTGGTACCCATGGAGAAAGTGTTGGGAATAGAAGTATCAATAGGAATAGGAACTGCTGCACTTCACTGGTGATCAAAACTTTAAGCTCTGGCACCAACAGATTAATCATTACCTGTTTGAGCTGAAAACATTCTTTGCCTTCCTGACTTACATTATGGGCTCACTGGCACAAATAATATTATAAATTCGAAGGGACTTGACCTATTTTTCACATAGCAAGCAGGACTCAGCCTGGTTCCTGGAGAACAGTGTTGTTTTTATGCCGATCACTCAGGAATAGTCAGAAGAATCTATGTAAACAAAGAATTAAAGAAGGAATAAGTATGCTCATACTGTCATTATTCTGAGTTCATATTTTTCTAGTCCTCATTTCTTAGCACCTTCAGAGGTTCTTTATTATTCATTTTACCCACATACATTTTCACACCATGTCTTCTGTATGCAGTTATACAATTATAAAATTCTGCTTTTGTAGTTACTTGCTCACTTACTATATAAAAAGGCTCCATTGATTTTAGTATTGGCTGCTTCTCTCATATTTGTAAGGGTCTATAAGTTTGGCATGGCTCTAAAATAGATTTTACCTTGTGACATTTCACATTAGCTGCTTGTTTTTCACTTCACTAATCATACACTTTTATCATAAGCTAGAAATAAGATACACTGTGTTGTAGGATTTGATGTTTTCTGTAATGAACTCCTTTTATTTCTCTTTGAACTAAATATACCTTTTTAGGTATAAGGTATTTGACTTTGGAACATAGGAAGCCAGGTTATTTACTACTTTGCAGTACCTTACTTTGGAAAAATGCAAATTCTTTTTATCATTTTATACTAGTTTATAGTCTATATGAGATTTTGACATTTAAAGTGCTAAAATTGTTAATGCCCCTGAGGACATTTGATGTTAGACTAACTACTCTTTACATTACAAGTTCGTCCTCAAAGATGTTTAAGTTTTTATCATTTCTATTTACAATTTTCAAGTTAATATTTAACTCATAAATTTTAAAGTCATTCGTTGCAGGCATACTTTGATAAAATAATATGAGATTATTCATAAAATATTGCAATAATTCACCCTTTTACTTTTTTCAGTGATATTCTTATATAAATTTGAATTCTGACACCAGAATACAAATTTATGTGATGAATTCTCATATCTATATATTTGTTGTCTCTGTGAAACTACCTCTAAAATTTAAAATCACAAAAAAGAGGTGGTTAGAGAGAAATAGGTCTGAATAAAATGATGAACAAAATTAAAATTAATATTGAGCCACAACTTTTAGGACGTGGATTACACATGTGTTCATTTCCCATTCATTGTATTATTAACAAACTTAATCTTAAGATCTGATTTCGCATAATGTCTGATCTATGGACTGAACCTTTAAATTGTTTCTTGAAGTTCTGTAGGGTTTTGATTAGTTTTGGTTAGTTACTGTAGAAACAAGAGGGTTTTTCCCTATCACTCGGGTCATCTATTTCCTTTAAAAATATTAAAATTTAATGATATTGAAAAATGATATTTTTATCTTTTCATTTACTGAGGATTGGTATAAAATAATATGCTTATCAGAAAAGTAAAACTCAATAATTCAGAATATATCGGAGAAATTTTATAATACATTTTGAGGGTGCCAATAATAGAAAGACTTCTTAGACTCTCAGAGGTGCAGTTCAGTTGAAACTGCTGGTCTCCCCATGGGCTTACCCTCCTCCTCAGCTGTTTCCATATTTTCCCCAATTGAACCACTGGGGTCCCCTGCTTTCCTACATTAGGTGGGTGCTAGTATCTGCATCTGAACTCTTTCAGTTGCTTGTTGGGCCTCTCAAAGGATAGACATGTTAGGCTCTTGTCTACCACACCACAGCATTAGTAACAGTATCAGTGCCCCAGGTCCTCCAGTTGACCTGGATCACAATTTAGGCCTATCACTGGACTACCTTTCTCTGATGCTCTTCTCCATTTTTGTCTCTGCAGTTTCGGCAGACAGGAACAATTCTGTGCCAGAGATTTTGACTGTGGGATGGCAACACCATTCTTCCACATCATGTCCTGTCTCTCTACTGGAGTAGGACTCTCCAAGATCCCCCTCCCCACAGTAGAGCACTTCATTCAAGGTCCCTCCCTTTGAGTCCTGGGATTCTTTCTCCTCCCAAATCTCTGGAACATTCTAGATGGTCCCCTACCTACTAATCCCTAATGAAAAATGAAAATAGGTACATATTTGTCACCTTGCAAAAAGCTCAAGTCCTAGTGGATCATTGAACTCAATTAAAAAACAAATACAATGAATCTAATAGAAGAGAAAGTGGGAAAGAGCCTTGAACTCATTGGTAAAGGGAGAAATTTCTAAACAGATCTCCAATGGCTCATGCTCTAAGATCAAGAATTGATAAGTGGGACCTCATGAAACTGGAAAGTTTGTGTAAGGCAAAGGAAAGAGTCAATAGGAAAAAAATGACAATTTACAGATTGGGAAAATTTTTTCACTAACCCAACATCTGATAAAGGACTAATACCAAAACTATATAAAGAACACAAGAAGCTAACAACAACAACAAAAAAATCCAATCAAGGAATGAGGTGTAGAACTAAACAGAACTCACAAGAGAGGAATCTAGAATAATTGAGGAGCACTTAAAGAAATTTTTAAAGTCCTTAATGATCAGAGAAATGTGACTCAAAATAACACTGAGATTACACCTTACACCAATCAGAAAGGCTAAATTAAAAAACTCAGGTAATAGTATATGTTGGTGAGGATGTAGAAAAATAGGAATACTCCTTCTTTGTTGGTTGTATTGAAACTGGAACAACCACTCTGGAAATCAATCTGAAGATTCCTCAGAAAATTGGAAATAGATCTACCTGACGACCCAGCTATACTACTCTTGAGCATATACCCTAAAGATGTCCCACCATAGCACAATAACACGTGTTTCATTATGTTCGTAGCAGCCTGGTTTGTGATAGCCAGAAGGTGGAAACAATCCAGATGTCCCACAATGGAAGAATAGATACAGAAAGTGTTGTTCATGTACACAATAAAATACTACACTAATATTTAGATATTTTAAAATTAGGTAGATATTATCTAGAAATGTCTACTTTTCATGACTTTGTATATTCTAAACCCAACATGTTCATATACTTATAGTAATCCTAATATATTCCAGAGGCAACCTAAAGATAAATTAAACATAATATTATATATTAAGGATCAATAGAGAAAGAAAAGAAGATTATATAACAGGGCAATTAGAATATATCTAGTGTGATAAAGTTTTCTCTAGACTCTTTATAAAAATAAATGTATGAAGAATGAAAGAAAAAGAAAGAGAGCAACATTTTTTTCTTTTTTTCATTAGATATATTCTTTATTTACATTTCAAATGTTATCCCCTATCCTACTTTCCCCTCCAAAAATCCCCTATCCCCTTCCTCCTTCCCCTGCTCTCTAACCCACCCACTCCCATTCCGAGTCCTGGCAATCCCCTATACTAGGGCATAGAGCATTCAAAGGACCAAGGGCCTCTCCTCCCATTCATAACCAACTAAGCCATCCTCTGCTACATATATGGCTAGAGCCACAAGTTCCACCATGTGGTTTTTTTGATTGGTGGTATAGTTCAAAGGAGCTCTGGGGGTACTGGTTAGTTCATATTGATGGTTCTCCTATGAGGCTTCAGTATCCTTCAGCTCCCTGGGTATTCCTCTGGTTCGGTTGCTCACAGTCATTCACTGGACAGAGAACAAGATCCCCAATGAAGGAGCAGCTAATTTTTCTAATGTAAATAAAGAGTTACACAATTCCAAATTTTGAATAAACTTTCCCTGATTGGAGCATGTAGTAGTAAGACTTAATTAAAATCTCTGCAGGAACCTAACACAAAGTAGAATGTAGTCATTCTTTGTACTATACAAAGCATATAAAACATTCGCATACTTAAGTGTGGCCATTCTACATAAAAGACACAATCCCTCCGAATTATTTAATCAAGAGTAAGCATAATCCTCCTAATGAAGAAGTGCCTCTCCAACACAATTCTTCAAGGAATTAGAGAGGGCAATCTGCAAATTCATCTGGAATAACAAAAAACCTAGGATAGCAAACACTCTTCTCAAGGATAAAAGAACCTCTGGTGGAATCACCATGCCTGACCTAAAGCTGTACTACAGAGCAATTGTGATAAAAACTGCATGGTACTGGTATAGCGACAGACAAGTAGACCACTGAAATAGAATTGAAGAACCAGAAATGAACCCACACACCTATGGTCACTTGACTTTTGACAAGGGAGCTAAAACCATCCAGTGCAAAAAGGACAGCATTTTCAACAAATGGTGCTGGCACAACTGGTGGTTATCATGTAGAAGAATGTGAATTGATCCATTCCTATCTCCTTGTACTAAGGTCAAATCTAAGTGGATTAAGGAAATCCACATAAAACCAGAGACAGTGAAAGTTATAGAGGAGAAAGTGGGGGAAAGACTCAAAGATATGGGCACAGGGGAAAAATTCCTGAATAGAACAGCAATGGCTTGAGAGGCCCATTGGTCTTGCAAACTTTATATGCCTCAGTACAGGGGAAAGTCAGGGCCAAGAAGTTGGTGTGGGTGTGTAGGGCGGTGGGGGTGGAGGGTATGGGGGACTTTGGGGATAGCATTGGAAATATAAATGAAGAAAATACCTAATTAAAAAAAAAAACCCACATGATCTCTTTCCCTAAAAACAGAAAAAAAAAAAAAAAGAAGAAGAAGAAGAAGAAGTGCCACACTGAACACTTACTGAAGTACTTACTGAACAACATGATAATTATGTTTTAAAAATGAAATGAAGATGTTTGTTTTAATTAATCTGTTGCTAGTATCTTACATGAGCGATAAGTTGACCTTTTAACTTAAGTGATTCAGAAAAATAATCAAAACCACAAATCAATGTTGCTAACCTATGTATTTTTCTGCTTTCAGCACTCTCTGTGGATTATTGGTTGCTTTCAACATCACTGCTTTATAGGGTGGTCTTAGATCAAGTTACTACATCTCCTACACAGTACTCTGAGTCAGGTGCAAGGAGTAGAAATTAGAGAGAAATCAGGAACACAATTTAAGAAGAAAATTATCTGTACTTTTAAAGGTTGATTGCAAGAGGTATGAAACATATGGTAAGGTTAATTGCATTATTTTTTAAGGGTAGGATAAATATAAACAAGCTAAGTACACAGTGTTAAATATTTCAAAGCATATGATTTGGCTGCATGGATTGGTTACTTGGCTAAGTAAAAGTTCAATTTGGTGGCTAATAAACACTTAAGAATGTTCAAACCTTAGTTATTGGGTAAATGAATATTAAAACTTTTTTCAGATTTCATTTTATGCAAATCAGAATGGCTAAGATAGATGAAACAAATGACAGCCCATGCTGGCATAGCCATCATCTCTGAAAGGCTTCTTCGTGCAACACAGAGATCAAGAATTAACCAGAGACAAATAAATCTTGTTTTACTCAGTCGTAAATGGGGTATCTCCATCAGATCCTCACACAAAGCTCAGGGAACACAGAACATGTGGAAGCAGAAAATGTGTAAGGGTCAGAGGAATGTAAAAAAAAAAAAAAAAAAAAAACAAGGTTCTATAAATCAACAAGATTGATTACAGATAAACTCATAGATAGATATTGAGGCACTATGCCCAGATCCCACACAGATCTATACCAGGTGGAGTCCTAGAGCTGAAAGGAAAAGTGGACATATGCCTTTGTTCTTAATCCAAAAGTAATTTTCAATTGCCACCTGGCAATGAAAATTTAGTTTTCTCCAATCAGGTAGGCTGGATACCCAGCAGTAGATGGCCAACAGTAAACAATTTTTGTGGTATTGTTAGAGACTCTTTGTCTCATAAATTTCATACCTAGTAGTGTTTTTTCCTGTTGTTTCTTTCCTTCTTTTCCAAAATTTACTCTATTTTTCACTTTACTTATTTAATGTATTTATATATTCTTCTTTTTCTTTTATCCTATTGGTTCTTTGTGCATATATTATGGCTTCAAGTTTTAAATATTCCTGAGTGTGCAAATGATTGCATTTTTGCATCTATAGGTTTCTTGTTACTTTTCTTGGGCTTTTATCTTTCTATTGGTTTTGTCCTATGCTAACTTGTTACCATTTACTTTTTATTTTATAGTTTTTCTTTAGAAGACTACAGGTGGGTGGATAGAAATAGGAGGTGAATAGGGGAGGAATTGGGATGAGTGCAGGAAAAGGAAAGTGTAATCAAGACATGCCAAAGAGAAAAACCTATTTTTAATAAAAGAAAAATCATAAACATTCAATTTGGGAATCCAACCTTCAAGGAAAATAATCAGAAAAAGCATCTGTACACTAAAGGAATAAAACTGCTTTAATTACTGAGTAGTAATATAAAATGCACAAATATTAAAATTAAATAAGGGCAAAAAGATTAATATTGAAAGAAGGTAAATTTAGATTAAAGCAATAAAAGATATTGAAACTTACTGAGACTTACATGTCAGTGAGCAAGTCCACAAACAGATATAAAGTTTCTGTAAAACCAATAAGAAGCGCATCCTCAGTAGATCCAAAAACAATGGGGAAGTCCATAGAGAACTTTATCAGTGTAAGCAAGAGTCACAGAAACAAAGGAGATGACATCAACCTTAAAACAATGGACCACTACTCTTTAGATGATTCAGAGCTCATAAATCCAAATCCAAAGGACCGGAGGAATATTTATATCTTTGGGAAGAAACTTTGTGTCTTCTAGCTGTAATGGATCCTAACTTTCTACAGTTTGTAGGACTATAAAATGCAATGTTGAGCTATCTTTGTATGCCTTCTTTCTTCCTGACATATTATTTTATATCCATTTATTTATTTATTTATTTATTTATTTATTTATTTATTTATTTACATTTCAAATATTATACCCATTCCCAGTTTACCCTCTGCAAACCCCCTATGTCATTTCCCCTCCCCCTGCTTCTAATAGGGTGCCCCCTGCACACATCTTCTCCAGCCTCACTGCTGTAGAATTCCCCTACTTTGAAGCATCGAGCCTCCACAGGACCAAGGGCCTCCCCTCCAACTGATTCCAGATAAGGCAATTCTCTGCAGGTAGAGCCATGGGTCCCTTTGTTTGTACTCTATTTGGGGCCCTGGGAGCTCTGGAGGGTCTGGTTGGTTGAAATTGTTCTTCATATGGGGTTGTAAACCACTTCATCTCCTTCAGTCTTTGCCTTAACACTTCCATTGTGGTCTCCATGCTCAGACCAATGGTTGGCTGCTAGCATCCGAATCTGTTATTGGTCAGGCTGTGGCAGACCTTCCCAGTGGACAGGTTATTATTTTTGTTTCCAGGTTCCTGTCAGCAAGCACTTCTTGGAATTCTTGGCATCAGCAATGGTGTCTGGGTTTAGTGCCTGCAGATGGGATGTATCCCTAGCTGGGGCCCTTGCTGCATGGCCTTTCCTTCAGTCTCTGCTCTACTCTTTGTCCTTGCATTTCCTTCAGACAGGAGCAAATTTGGGTTAATAGTTTTGAGATGGATGCCCCATTCCTCAAGCAGGGGCAGTACCTAATGACCGGATATGTTCTCTACAGGTTTTATCTCCACTCTGTTGGGTATTTTGGCTAATGTCATCCCTGTTGGGTCATGGAAACATTGTGCATCCCTGGCATCTGGGACTTTTTAGTGGTTACCCTGCCACCAGATTCCCATACCCCACTATTACACACCTCCTTTAAATTTCCTGACCCTCTGAACTTTCCCCATTTTTCTCCCATACCTGATCCCATGTTTTCTCTCCCCCTGTTCTCTTCCTCCCATCTCTTTCCCTTCCTCTAACTCTTGAGATTATTTTGTTTCTCCCTTCTAAGTAGTATTGAAGCATCCATACTTTGTTCTTCCTTCTTGGGCTTCATATGTTCTGTGAGTTGTATTATGGGTATTCTAAGTGTTATGGCTAACAACTCCTTTTCAGTGACTACATACCATGTGTGTTCTTTTGTGACTGGGTTACCTCACTCAGAATGATATTTTTTAGTTCCATACATTTGTCTGCGAATTTCATGAAGTCATTGTTTTAATAGCTGAGTCTATCCATTTTTTATGAAGAAAGCAGCCACTAGATTATTGTTACATCTTAAACCTATGAATGTTTCATGTAATAGCTCATAAATGATATTTCAAAATATCTATTTGAAAATAAGATCATATTATGAAATTTAAAGTAGTCATGAATTTTATGAGTTGATATAACTAACAAAGAAAATAAAACAAATAGCAAATATGAGGACATGGAAGTATAAATAGCAAAAATAAAAGAATGAGAAAAGAGTAAATAAAATGTTTGGTAAAATTATATATATATACAATAGTAGTAACTGAGTAACTGGAAAATTTCATTAATAATGATTATATTATTATTATTATTATTTTAATTTCTATAATGTCAGACCAGCAAAGCTAGGTCTATGTGATATGGTTGTATAGAAATATAGTCAGACATATTTAGATCAATGTAAAGAATGGGTAATATAAAGTATAAGAATCTTTATGCTTAGGTAGGTAAATAAAGTAGAATATAAAAACAAAATACCAACAATTGCTAATTCAGCAACATTCTAGGTTCTAACTTGAATGAAGATCAGATAAAGTAAGCATACTTATATAATAAAGGTGTGGAGTGGATTTGTTTAAAACAATACATGGATTTTTTCTTAGAAACCAAAAAGAAAAATAAAACTTAGTAGGTAACACATACTAAGTTTAAATGAGAAAATGTCATTAGCAAAATATGAAGTAGTATAAATATTATTTAGACAACTTTTTGAGACTATGTAGGAAGCCAGTGGGTAATCTGACGTTTTTAATACATTAAAATGTTGTTAAAATCATTTAATTGTTAGTGAATGCATCAAGATTTGTATGACTTGTTAAACATTTTAAAAGAAATAACTGACAAAGGAGCTAAAACCATCCAGTGGAAAAAAGACAGCAATTTCAACAAATGGTGCTGGCACAACTGGCAATTATTATGTAGAAGAATGCAAATTGATCCATTCTTATCTCCTTGTACAAAGTTCAAGTCTAAGTGGATCAAGGAACTCCACACAAAATCAGAGACACTAAAACTTATTGGGGAGAAAGTGGGGAGAAGCCTTGAGGATATGGGCACAGGGAAAAAAATTCCTCAACAGAAGAGCAATGGCTTATGCTGTAAGATCAGGAATCAACAAATGAGACCTCATAAAATTGCAAAGCTTCTGTAAGGCAAAAGACACTGTCAATAAGACAAAAAGGCCACCAAGAGTTTGGGAAAGGATTTTTACCAATCCTAAATCTAGTAGGGGACTAATATCCAATATATACAAAGAATTCAAAAAGCTGGACTCCAGAAAATCAAATAACCCCATTAAAAATGGGGCACAGAGCTAAACTAATCAAATAACCCCATTAAAAAATGGGGCTCAGAGCTAAACAAAGAATTCTCAACTGAGGAATACCGAATGGCTGAGAAGCACCTGAAAAAATGCTCAGCATCCTTAATCATCAGAGAAATGCAAATCAAAACAACCCTGAGATTCCATCTCACACCAGTCAGAATGGCTAAGATTAAAAATTCAGGTGACAGCAGATGCTGGCAAGGATGTGAAGAAAGAGGAACACTCCTCCATTGTTGGTGGGATTGCAAGCTTGTACAACCACTCTGGAAATCAGTCTGGCGGTTCCTCAGAAAATTGGACATAGTACTACCAGAGGATCCCGATCCCGCAATACCTCTCCTGGGCACATATCCAGAAGATGTCCCAACTGGTAAGAAGGACACATGCTCCACTATGTTCATAGCAGTCTTATTTATAATAGCTAGAAGCTGGAAAGAACCCAGATGCCCCTCAACAGAGGAATGGATACAAAAAATGTGGTATGTTTACACAATGGAGTACTACTCAGCTATTAAAAAGAATGAATTTATGAAATTCCTAGGCAAATGGATGGACCTGGAGGGCATCATCCTGAGTGAGGTAACACAATCACAAAAGAACTCAAATGATATGTTCTCACTGATAAGTGGATATTAGCCCAGAAACTTAGTGTAGCGAGATATAAGATACAATTTTCAACACACATGAAACTGAAGAAGAACAAAGAACAAAGTGTGGACACTTTGCCCTTTCTTAGAATTGGATACAATCACCCATGGAAGGAGTTACAGAGACAAAGTTTGGAGCTTAGACAAAAGGATGGACCATCTAGAGACTGCCATATCCAGAGATCCATCCCATAATTAGCCTCCAAACAATGACATCATTGCATACTCTAACAAGATTTTGCTGAAAGGACCCTGATATAGCTGTCTCTTGTGAGACTAGGCCGGGGCCTAGTAAACACATAAGTAGGTGCTCACAGTCAGCTATTGGATGGAGCAGGAGCACAGGGCCCCCAATGGAGGAGCTAGAGAAGGTGTCCAAGGAGCTAAACAGATCTGCAACCCTGTAGGTGCAACAACATTATGAACTAACCAGTACCCCGGAGCTCTTGACTCTAGCTGTATATGTATCAAAAGATGGCCTAGTTGGCCATCACTGGAAAGAGAGGCCCATTGGACGTGCAAACTTCATATGCCCCAGTACAGGGGAATGCCAGGGCCAAAAACTGGGAATGGGTGGGTAGGGAAGTAGGGGGAGTGTATGGGAGACTTTTGGGATAGCATTCTAAATGTAATTGAGGAAAATACGTAATAATAAAAAATATTACAAACAAAACAAAACAAAACAAAACAAAAAACAGACGTGCCTCCTTGTGCCCAATGTTTGGCTAAAACTCAAGGATTTGTGTTTGTGTATTAATTACTTTTATCTTGTTGTGATTAAAAAAAAAAGAATTCTCAACTGAGGAATATCTAACAGCAGAGAAGCACCTGAAAAAATGTTCAGCATCCTTAATTATCAGGGAAATGCAAATCAAAACAACCCTGAGAGTCCACCTCACATCAGTCAGAATGGCTAAGATCAAAAATTCACATGACAACAGATGTTGGCAAGGATGGGGAGAAAGAGGTACACTCCTCTATTGTTGGTGGGATTACAAGCTTGTACAACCACTCTGAAAAAACAGTCTGGTGGTTCCTCAGAAAATTGGACATAGTACTACCAGAGGATCCAGCAATACCTCTCTTGGGAATATACACTGAAGATGTTCCAACATGTAACAAGAACACATGGTCCATTATGTTCATAGCAGCCTTATTTTTAATAGCCAGATTCTGGAAAGAAACCAGATATCCCTCAACAGAAGAATGGATACAGAATATGTGGTACATTTACACAATGGAGTACTACTCAGCTATTAATAAGAGTGAATTTGTGAAACTCCTAGACAAATGAATGGATCTGGAGGGCATCATCCTGAGTGAGGTAACACAATCACAAAAGAACTCACATGATATGTACTCACTGCTAAGTGCATATTAGCCCCAAAACCTTAGAATACCCAAGATACAATTTGCAAAACACATGAAACTCAAGAAGAAGGAAGACCAAAGTTTGGATATTTCTTCCCTCCTTAGAATGAGGAACAAAATACCTATGGAATGAGCAACAGAGACAAAGTTTGGACCTGAGATGGAAGAATGGACCATGCAGTGACTGCCATATCCAGGGATTCATTCCATAATCAGCCACCAAACACAGACACAATTGTATATGCCAGCAAGATTTTGCTGACATGACCCTGATATAGCTGTCTCTTATGAGGCTATGTCAGTGTATGGCAAATACAGAAGTGGATGCTCACAGTCATCTATTGGATGGAACACACCCCAGCCCTCCCAGTGAAGGAGCTAGAGAAAGTACCCAAGGAGCTGAAGGGGTCTGTAGGAGGAACAGCAATATGAACTAACCAGTACCCCTGAGCTCATGTCTCTGGCTGCATATGCAGCAGAAGATAGCCTAGTTTGCCATCTTTGGGAAGAGAGACCCTTGGTCTTGCAAAGATTATATGTCCCAGTACAGGGGAATAACAGGGCCAGGAAACAGGAGTGGGTAGGTTGGGGAGTAGGATGGGTGGAGTGTGTAGGGAACTTTCGGGGTAGCATTTGAAATGTAAGTGAAGAAAATATCTAATAAAAATTTGATTAAAAAAAGAGATTTGAATGAATACTAAAATCAAGAATTTTCCATGGATTACCCTGGCTGTTTATCAGAGTATCTTTTTAAGTATGATGGCATTACTTTACTTGTAGTAGAAACTAGGAGACATATTCTCAAACTCTATTGAATGTGTTTGTTATTTGTGATAAACTCAGGGTTTTTCATATCTTCTATTCTCTGAGCATACTCTCCAACAGGTTCAGCTTCTCATTCTACCCACTCAGAGCTGACATATCAATGCTGGGAGGTGTTCCTCTCATGTCCTCAGGAGTCTCTCAAGGTTTCCGTCAGCATTGCTAACAGACCATAGATCTTCAACAATCTCTCAACTATAGGAATATTTATCTTGTGCTTAACTTTGCATCTCTCAAGAAAATATTTGAAAATTGCTATACCCATAGTTAGTTTTCTATCTTTTAATTTATTCTCTCACATATTACATTCCAACCATAGCTTCCCCTCCATCTTCTCACCACAGTCATTACTCTCCCTCTGCTTTCCCCCCAGATATTCCTGTCCTTCACTTCCCATCAGAAAAGAGAACACCTTACAAGGACATCAATCAAATACAATTTTAAATTAAACCTTTAAATTTAAAAGACAGATAGACATCCGAATCCATTTTAATGTTTTACATTTGGGTGAAATGAATTAAGAAGCAAATACACTAAATTTGTTTATTTTTTAAATACTGAAACTATGAGTAGCACTATTTATATGAATCTGATATTTATCTATGTATAGTAAAAAGCCCAGTATTAGTATACTTTAAAGAATTATAGAGAATACAATAAAATATTAAATCATTAATTTTCCCAGGGGCTAAGAAAATTTGATCATTTTCCTGTTTTTAAAACCAATGAGTTATTTTCCATATGAATCATGTCCATGAAGCAGACAATAACGACATAAGAAGATCAATGTTGTTTCTTGTTTCCTTGGATAAATTCTGCAATAGTAAATCTCTGTCTTTCTTTCTTGGCACTTGACCCAGAATTGGCAACCATAATTTTCTCAAAGGTAGCTGAATTTCTAATTTTGCTATGAATAAAATAAACTGGGGCAATTTCAGAAGTTCTTCAAAAGTATAGTCACACTGCTGATTTATTTTTCCTGTGCAATTCTTCAAAGAGGCTGAACTTTCTCCTAGCAATGGTATAACGATCAGATTACAGAATTTACAGCAATTACTATAAAATCTTAGTTTGTTCCAACAGTAAGTTATTTAAATACTAACATGCAAACATATTTAAAAATACCTGTATCTGGTGATAATAGAGTTTCAAAATTACTGATATTTCACAAACCTAGACTCTGTTACCATTGCCTTCAGACTTTCTGTTTTAATGAAGGAAGAAAACATGCTACAAAAAGAAGAAGAAGAAATATATCTTTATACATCAAGGCCTTTTTCCTTAATTTCTTTCACCTTTCACCAAAGCAGAAAACACCAAACCCTCTTAACCTGCAGCACTCTGCATCCTTCAAAACTATTCTCATAACTATCCCTTTTCAGGAGAAGTTAATTATAAAAACAAAAGCCTTCCCAATAATTACCTCCCTCCTTGTCTTCATAATGCACTTAGTATTTATTCCTCTACTCCTGCATTAAACTCATCAACTGAGAGATACTGCTGATGGAATTGCCTTATAAATAAAGGCTGCCTGGGAGATGACAATCTGCTTTTCTATGCCTCTGTAATTTTCTACCCAAATAGGTTTTCATTGTGTTGCAAAATACTAGCAGATTACCAGTGACATGAAAAATGTGTCCACACATATAAATGCAGGCTGATACTAATGACTATTATTCATTATGCTATTGACTCCCAAGAGACTCTGTTTACAGAAGAATACGTGTCAGCCATGGAAAATAGTATGTTTGAAAAACAGAAAACCATTCCTCACTTATTCATTAAACCTTGCATTTTCAGTTGGAAAAAAATAAAGCATTAATTTTATCGGCCTAATTTTTATGTGTAATGATACACATTGCTTTAAAACTTGGGGTAAATTTAAGAAACACTCATTTTACTCTTAAATATTATATGATGGCAAACCTCAAATTTATATAGTATCTCAATGTAGCATTGATTTTATCCTACAGTATTAAACCATACAGAATAAAACCAAGAGACAGTACTTTTTACTTGTAAAAATTAACTTATATTAGCAGGTTTGTGCAATTTCTGATTGCATGCAGAGGATGGAAGGAGGGGGATCATAAACTCAAACTATTTTAAGTTATATTGTGAGAACAAAGATTGAAATCATAATATATCTGATGTTTTGAGCAACGTGTGTTTATACAGTCCTGTTGTATATAGGCTTGATAGTCAATGGCAAACAATGTATCTATTATAAAATATGAAACATATTTATAAACTAAACACTAATTATGTTCATAATACTTAAATGCAATCATTAGATGGTAACTTAATGCTACAAAGACTTAGAGACTACCAACTATGAAGCAGTTGTAATACTAAAGCATAGAGTCTTAGAAGTAAAACATTTAGGTTTTTGTTCTGTTCTCTGTAAAGTAAATGTTCTAAGATGAGTTTGTTTCCTTTGATTAAATTCACCTGAGTAAATGTCTTTTTAATGAAACTTGAAATGAGAAAGTCATTCAACCAATTTTCTCACAAGAGCAGTAGTGATAAAAACAGGGTTTAACAGTTAATTTAAGGAACACCAACAGAAATTGCAAAAAGATGTCATTTATAGAAAACAAAAAACAAAAAAAAGTATAACTAGCCATGTTCACTTAATTCACATAATTTCAATTTCTGTTCATTTGATTTTAAAAGCTGTTTACCTAGGTCATAGATTGTTAAAGGTGATATGACTTTAACTACCACATAACACAAGTCAGGTGCAGAAAAATTGATGACACATAAATGATAGCTCTTTTTTGAGATATGTTCTCATTCTCAGTATGTAAGCTTGAATGACCCGAAACTCACAGAGATCCTCTTGCCTTTTCTTCTAGAGTTCTGGGAATAAAAGAGTATACCACCACAACCAGATCCATCTTTAAATTCATAGAATTATTAAGAATGAAATAGACTTGAAAATAATGTCTTACATTTTCCTTTAGAAAAGATACAAAGTAGTTTTCAGACATAGGTTGGATATTTGCTATAATAAAATAGCTACCACAGTGCCATATCTCTGCTGCAAAAAATTCCCAACATTTTAAAGTCCTAAATACTTGGAGACCACCGGAAGAGATCATTTCAAAATCTTAAAATTCTCTTGTTAAATAAGCAAATTAGTCTCTAAAATTACTTTTAAAAATGCTGGGGAACCTGGAAAGAAATTTTTGAACTTATTAATATGAAATGGTATAAAACTGTCAACATAGTCACTATAAGAGAATTATCAAGAGTTCACTACTGATGCACTCAAAATACATAAATGACCATTAGATATGTTTATTATGGTACACATTAAAAATAAAAGTGAAAGAAATATTAACACAAACAAAGCACTCATGTCTAATGTACTTTAGATTGCTGGAAACTCTGAACTATCTAGTACACTAATCCTAGCATATTTATTTAGGATGAAATTTTAAAAGATTGATTTAGTTAGCTATTTGGTTTTAGATTTTTGTAAAATTTTATATGTATGTGTTTCCCTGCATATGTTCTTGTGCTCTGTGTGCATGCAGTGTCAGTGGATGCCAGGATTGTGTGTTAAATCCTTTGCAACTAGAGTTCTTAACTGCCATGAACATACTGTGAACCTAACCCAGAGACTCTGCAATAGCTACATATGCTCTTAACTTCTGAGCCACCTCTCTAGCATCAAGAATGCTACATTTCTATTTAAGAACATATTGAATAAAATTGAGGATCATTGCTGTAAAACTAAGATAAAAAATGTGTCTTATTTGAGCCAGAGATTAAGTCTGATTATTAAAACTTTCTGCAGTTTTAGAGCTGAGATAAACTTGATAGAATCAGGCAGATGAAAGGCGCAAACTATGTAGAATCTTTTAGCCAGTAACACCAACACTGAGTTGAATTATAACAGAAAATAATGTGATGACTTTAGCATAGACCTCCATATACTGGCTCACAAAGTTGACCAAAATTTGTTTATTTTAAGGATTCTGGTAAAGCTTATGATAGAAGAAAAGAAGACTGAAGCCAAATCCCTAGGAAAAGTCAAGCTGCAGCCAGGCTGCAAAAGCCGAGGAAACAGTTAACTGCATGCTTCCAGGACATTGATTCACTGCTCTGTATACCAATTTATTCTCTTACAGAATATTGCCAAGAAAATGATGAAAATGAGCATCTCAAGAGTTTTAATCTTAAAGAATACGATGAGGCAATTTTCCTGTTCTCTTTTGAATTGACTTCAAAAATTCTACGGAAAGTTTGGGTATTACAGCCAATAATATTGAACTAAGATTTTGATCGGTTTTCTTTTAAAGTAACAACATAGGAAGAATAGTGGGAATGAGAAGAGATGGACCCAGAACAGCCTTTGATATGTTTCCCAGATAAACACTTTCAACTGACTTTAATTATTTCTACCAAAAAAAAGCAAGGTATTATGCATGCCATATAATAATGAAAGGTAGAAAACTAATCTACTCCTGAATTAGAACACCTGGCATATGTTAGATCATGTTTGCAAGATACATTAATTTATTAATATTTAGTGTTAGCATGTCATTTAGTATACCTTCAAGTGATAATAACTAGATAAGTAAAAATTGCAAATATGTCACTAATAAAGGAGAAGAACAAAGTAAGAGACAAAGACTGCATATTCATGATCAGCTAAAGAAGTATAATTTACATATATTTTATTTATAAATATTATAGAAGTTATAGATTTAACAAAGAGTATAATAAATTTGATAGGTAAGTATTTTTATACAACAAAGTACTATGCACAGTGGAAGACATAATGAAAATTTAAATTCCAACAATAATAAAACAAACAATGAAAAAAAGGCTTAATTTATTTATTTTTTGGACAACACAGTCTATCAGTAAATGCTTTGTCACATTACAATTATAGCATCATCTTTTAGTGAAGAGGTATAGGATTTTGGGACCTTCCTTAGTAATGGAAGCTGTCAAGTAATAATGTTGATCTAAGCAAAAGAAATATTGAGACACATTAAAAATGAGGAAATTATATGCTTTGTTATATGGGTACTGAGAAGAAAAAACTAGGAATGGGAGAATGTAAGATGAAATATAAAATAAACCCAATCTTGAGCTTCTTCCTTTTTTCTTTTCTTTTCTTAGATATTTTTATATACATTTTAAATGCTATCCTGAAAGTTCCCTATACCCACCCCCCGCCCTGTTCCCCTATTCACCAACTCCCGCTTCTGGGCCCTGGCATTCCCCTGTACTGTGGCATATCAAGTTTGCAATACCAAGGGGCCTCTCTTCCCAGTGATGGCCAACTAGGCCATCTTCTGCTACATATGCAGCTAGAGATAGGAGCTCTGCAGGGACTGGTTAGTTCATACCTATAGGGTTGCAGACCCCTTCAGCTCCTTGGGTGCTTACTTTAGCTTCTCCATTGGGGGCCCTGTGTTCCATCCTACAGATGACTGTGAGCATCCACTTCTGTATTTGCCAGACACTGGTATAGCCTCATACAAGACAGCTATAGCAATGTCCCTTCAGCAAAATCTTTCTGACATATGCAATAGTGTCTGGGTTTAGTGGTTGATTATGGGATGGATCCCGGGTGGGGTAGTCTCTGGATAGTCCATCCTTTCATCTTAGCTTCAAACTTTTTCTCTGTAACTTCTTTCATGGGTATTTAGTTCCCTATTCTAAGGAGGAATGATGTATCCACCCATTGGTCTTCCCTCTTCTTGATTTTCTTGTGTTTTGCAAATTGTATCTTGGGTGTTCAATGTTTCTGGGATAATATCTACTTATCAGTGAGTGCATATCTAATGACTTCTTTTGTGATTGGGTTACCTCACTAAGGATGATATCCTCCAGATACATCCATTTGTCCAAGAATTTCATAAATCCATTGTTTTTAATCAATCGAGCTTCTATTAAGATATAAATATGCTTCAATAAAAAAGGATGTCCTTTTGGTACTGTGAATTTCTATCTGAAGAAGACAGGAAAAGTGGAAGGTCAACATGTTTTGGGGACCTACACTGACATGTTTCCATCTAATTCATCTGTTTCAAAGACTACCGGCTAGTTATTCTCTTATACCAAAGTGGTTGTCACTAGTCCATGAAAGAGTCCGTTGATACAGTCACAACCATTTTGAGGGTAGAGAACTATCATTTTGCTCTCAACAAAGACACACAAAGATGTTTATTCATGGTAGATCATGATAAAAATAAGTATTTGTTATTAAAAATCAAATGTTTAGATGCTTAGGAGAAAGATGAATTTTACATCACTGTAGCAGGATAATGGATTTTAAAAGATGTCCAAGTGAGTAAACACTGAGAACTTCATCAATATGTCTTGAGTCAATAGGTTCTCCTAGAATATACACAAATGTCTCCTGTAACTTTAGGTTTGATGTGTGGCCCAGGATCTGTGCCCATTACAAGACAGCACCTAGTGGTGATGAGAAAGAGCCTGAGTGAGAAGATGAGAAGGTGGTCATAAAACTCTCAAGTATATCTGGAAAGAGAACTGTCCAGGGAAGTGGTATCAAAGGTACACAGAGGACTTAACATATTGCTGATGGAGATTATGGCAAATATGGTGAATGATGAAGGCAATGGTGATGATTTCAATGAGAAGAAAAGTGAAGAAATAGCCCCAGCGAACAAATCTATATGAGATAATCCAGTCAAATATGAATAAAGTTAAATCAGAGTGATGAATACTATAAACCCAAGATCAAAGTGTGAAGAATCATTCAAAATGACTGAGATTTTATATTTTTGGTTGTGATACTAGCCTTTAACAGCTGAGCCATTTCTCCATTCTAAGAGAGTTTTGTAGGTACTAATAAAAACAAATTTAAGAAGTATTTTTATAAAAATGAGGTAAGTTAAGTAGTATAAAAACAGGATAAAGCAGCTACAAATTTCAGTGACTAAAGACAGTAAGTAGAGCTGATATACCTGATATACACAAAGATGGAGTTTTGATATTCACACTGCAGGGTAAGGGCAGGTGGATTGCACCAAGCTTAAACCATCTTCCACTGACACACATGTTTCAGGTCACCTTGTAGAATTTTATAGAAGGTGTCTAGAAATGAGCTGTATATACTTCCTGAGTGATACTTATATTCTATGAGCACATTCTGTTATTTACTTTACCAAAGTAACTGTATCTCACTCTGTTGATATTCTCTCTCCTTTATATTCCTAAAAGAAAAATAATGTCTTCTGATTGCAATCAAATAAATTAGAGCATTAATCTAAATATAAATCTCTCACCCAAAGTGAAATACATAGCCTGAAATTTAGAACCTGCTCACATTAAAATGCTCAAAATTCTCATCAATAGCAATAAGAGTCCATGAGGCTTTAGACCTTTTTGTGTACACAGAGTGATGGTTAAAAGTGGTCATATTCAGGAAAATAAGTTTTCTGAATTTCCTTGATTTGCATGTCCCAAAACTCAGTAAGTTCATGTATTATTTTAAACAATTAGAGGTGCCTTAAATTAATATCACATAGATATTAGTAAAGTTTCTAAAGCTGTTAGAAAATCTGAACAAGGTATCTTTATTAACAGACCTATGCAACTCTTCAAATTATATATTAGTTATAGAATTCTCAAAAATTGAATGGTACAATAGCCCTCAATATATGGGTGTTAATAGAATTTTATTAGCTCAGTGCTGATTTGGAAAACTGAATGACTAATATCAAGGAAAAGTAAGACTTTAGAAATTCACACAGCAATGTATAAATAAAGTATAATTTCATATAAAGCTGCACAAAATGTCATTCTACCATAATCCCTAACAAAATTCTTCCTAAATGGGTTTATATTATATTGTACAATATTCTTGAAAAATAGAAAGACATCTGGTTTCAAAATTGTAACAACACATAATATATATAATATTGTATTATATTGTATTATATTATATTATATAATGTCATACCTTTCTATAGCTCTCAAAATTTTATGTATAGACATTAACAGAAATTATAAATGCTTGGTTATTATGTGATTCTTATATTTACCATGAATAAGAATAGAAAACCAATTATTAAAACTATAGCATTAATGTAAGCATATAGAAGTATTCAAAATGAAAATGTGATAAATAAGCTAGTGTGCTCTGTTAAAATCATAGTAAATTTAGGAATTACATTCAAGACGAGATTTATGGTCATGGATATATTTGTGATAAGAAATTCAGAGAAATGAAATTATGGAGTAAAGCAAAGGTCAAATCCAGTCTATCAGTTGGAAATGAATGAAGGGAAATAGATAGGGTACTGAAGCAAGGTTTGTCAAAAGATCAATATCCTTAGAGCATGAATAATGCTAAAAGAAAAGTTCTGCACTTCAATGCAAGCTGGTCAGTTTTGGAATTACAGTTCATTGTACATAAGTGGATTTAGCTTTCATTTTAATGTGTGTGAATTGAATGTGTAGAAAGTTGATAGGAAATTTTGACTCTGGGTTATTTAAAATCACCCAGCAAGCAAAAGAAGGAATAATTTTCTAATAAGTTAGCCCATTATTTTTATGTTAATATTTTATTGTTCAAATTGACCGACTGCTTTACCTAGCCCTCACATTGCAGTGAAATCACTGAAAAGGATTAACAAATGTCTGCCAAGAAACTCAAGAGTGTGCCAGGAAAAATGCTGCCTGGTCCTCAGTTATAACAGCCTGTATCTCAATACTATCCTACAGATGACACTTTTTCTTTTTACTTACATTGAAAGGTAAAATATCCTGTAATTCTTACATATTACCTAAAATAGTTCATTTTAACTGTGGCAAATCTACATGAAAAATAATTATAAATATTAAAATGTTATTTTTCAGGGAAAACTTACTACTATTTTGCTAAATGTATACAAAATTACACCACTACCCAGTGATTTATCCTTATACATACATGTTAGTGCTTCTCTCCACACTAAAAGATTCTCTCAGCAGTAGAGTGTAGCTAACACAAACCCAAATGGGATCAAAGTGCAGATAATGACTTCAGAACGGTAATCCCTAAACAGAATATCTATATCATCTCTTTCAATGTCTCAAGGATAATTATGAATGTAGAAAAGAAATATTGTAAGAGCCAGAGTAGTAGATGACTCTAAGAATATAGTATTGTTCAGGCACAAAAGATTAGTTTCTTGTATAAATTCATAGCCGTTAAATTAGCATATATAACACCTGCACAAACTCTAGAAGTTTTCCACATGGAATCTTTCCAATCATCTGTTTTATAACTTCAAAAATATTCAGTTAAGGACATACTTGCCATTAATTGTCTACTAGGCACCAATCATTCCATCTAATCCTACAACCTAATAGAATGTTCATATGACTGCCTGAAAGTATGCAGATTAAATTTTTACCATTTGCAGATCTAAGATTTGCTTGCTTTGGGACTAATATGGCTACTTCATAGTCTGTTATTATAAATATTGTATGGTACACTAGGTATTGACTAAGTACTTGGGAGCTGGGATGAGAAGGAAGCTGGTGTGAGTCCTATTTTTAAAATAGAGAGAGTTCCAACATAGCCTGGGCATCCAGGTGAGAACCAGTCCTCCCAAATTAAAATTGATTGATAAATTTGAATACAAAATTTAGAAGGCTCATGGTATGTCTAATAATTTGACAGAGATGTAATAGCAAAGTACCAAAACTCCATGGCTTAAACATTTGTCTATTTTAGAATTTACTTTATTTTCATTAATGTATTGTACATATGTCTGTGTGCATAAACGTGTACATGTATATTTGAGTTCAGGAGCTCGCAGAGTCCAGTAGATATATCAGATGCTCTGGAGCTAGAGTTACATGTGGTTGTCAACTATCTAACATGTGTTTAGGATCCAAAAGCCAGTTCTCTGCTAGAGCAACAAACACGTTCAACTGCTCAGACATCTCTCTAGTTGTTGTTTATAATTTTAAAGTTAATTTTACTTGTTCCTCTTGGAGAATGAGAGGAGAAATAGGATGAGGAATAGTCGGAGGTTGGACCAGGCAGGGAATAATGCATGGACTGTAAAAAATGATTAAAGATAGTTTATGAGAGAGAGAGAGAGAGAGAGAGAGAGAGAGAGAGAGAGAGAGAGAGAGAGAGAGAACACAGGTAAAAATAATTTTAGTTTATTCTGGTGGTAGTGGTGGTGGTGGTGGTGGTGGTGGTGGTGGTGGTGGTGTGTCTGTGTGTGTGTGTGTGTGTGTTTGCATGTGTGTGTGTGTTGAGAGAACAACACTGCAACTTGCAGACATTGTCCCTATTACTCTTAATACCATGTAGATTCTAAGATGCCTTATTCGTGAGCTAGCTCTGAATCCTAAAAGAAACGTATTTAGTATAACGCTAAATCTGTGACCAAGGCATCATTATCAGTCTGGGCTCTGAGAATAGCTGTTCTCAACCACTCACCTTTAAGAGGATGTAACCTATCCCCTAAAGCAGCTATATTTTTCTACATAGCTTGTTTCAACATATCTTTTATTATAAAGATACCAATCATATTATATCAGGAGATATCAGAAGTTTCTCTTTAACTTAATAATGTAAAAAGACTTGTCTTTTCTGGGTGACAGTTTGAGAAAATGAATGTGAATGGTCAATCATAAAATTTACAGAGGCTTGACAATTATCACTTGGCCTGGTTATTCATTCTCAGAAGCCTGCATGGTGGCAAACTAAGTCCTGTTCAGTGGGATGTCAGCTGTGAAGATGACTAGAAAAAACATAGATTCCATGATAACAAGGGTGTAGATTTCTTTCTTTCACTCTTTCTCTCTCTCTCTCTCTCTCTCTCTCTCTCTCTCTCTCTCTCTCTCTCTTTCTTTCTTTCTTAGATATTTTATTAATATTTCAAATATTATCCCTTTCCCGATTTCCCCCCAGAAATCCCCTATCGCATCCCTCCTCCTCCTGCTTCTATGAGGTTGTATTCCCACCCACCCACCCCATCCACTTCTGACTCCCTGCCCTCCCATTCTTCTACACTGGGGCATCGAGTCTTCACAGCACCAAGGAAGGGTCTCTTCTCCCATTGATGCCTGACAAGGCCATCATCCTCTGCTACATATATGGTTGGAGCCATGGGTCTCTCTATGTGTACTCCTTGGTTGGTTGTTTAGACATTGGAAGCTCTGGTTGGTTGATGTTGTTGTACTTCCTATGGGGTTGCAAAGACCTTCAGCTCCTTCAGGCCTTTCTCTAACTCCTACATTGGGAAACCCCATGATCAGTTCAATGGTTGGCTAGGAGTTTCTGCCTCTGGTAATGTCAGGCTCTGGCAGAGCCTCTCAGGAGACAACTATAACAAGCTCCTGTCAGTATGCACTTCGTGGCATCCACAATAGTGTGTGTGTTTGGTGACTGTGTATGGGATGGATCCCCAGGTGGGGCAGTCTCTGCTTGGACTTTCCTTCGGTCTCTTTATTTTCATGTGTTATCCCTTTACCCATTTTCCCCTCTGGAACACCCCTATCCCACCTCCAATCAGCCTGCTTCTATGAGGGTGATCTCTGCCCACCTACCCACTCTTACTTTACTGCCCTGGCATTCCCTTTGCTGGTGTATGGAGCCTTCACAGAACCAACATCTTCTCCTCCCATTGATGCTAGATAAGGCCCTCTGCTACATATACAGCTGGAACCATGGGTCCTTCCATGTGTCTTCTTTAGTTGGCACTTTAGAACCTGGGAGCTCTGTGTGTGTGTGGTGGGAGAGAAGTTCGGTTGATTGATATGGTTGTTCTTCTCATGGGATTGCAAACACTTTCAGACCCTTCAGTCCTTCCCCTAACTTGTCTCTTCATGGTTGATTTATTTATATTCCCTTGACCTTGGCATTCCTGTGATTATGATTTTCATACTATTAATTTAAATTCTAATATTTCCAAATGATATTTTTTCTTTAAAAAGTTTAAGCAACTGTTCAGTTTATTTCTTTTCCATACTCACATACATTGATATGAAACTTGGTCCTGAGCATTTTCTACAATGAAAATCTTGGGCAAAAATCCGGGATTTTTTTTCATATTTTATCCCTTTCTATCCTTTTAGCTTTAGTTGATTTTTTTTAATTAAAATGCAATTACATTGTTTTCCTATAATTTTTTTTCTGCCTAAAAATCTTATCATGATCTTGTTTTCCAACTTGCTCATTTTTTTTAACCTTTCTTTTTCTTCTGCCTCATGAGGACTGAATATTCGGCAGCTTGACAACATTCCTAAAAGCTCTAGAAAAAAAGGAAGCAAATTCACCCAAAAGTAGTAGACAGCAGGAAATAATCAAACTCAGGGGCAAATTAAACCAAGTGGAAACAAGAACTATTCAAAGAAGCAACCAAACAAGGAGCAGGTTCTTTGAGAAAATCAAAAAGATAGATAAACCCTTAGCCAGACTTACTAGAGGGCACAGGAACATCATCCAAATTAACAAAATCAGAAATGAAAATGGAGACATAAGAGATCCTGAAGAAATCCAAAATACCATCAGATGCTTCTACAAAAGGCTATATTCAAGAAAACAGGAGAACCTCAATGAAATGGCCAAATTTCTAGGCAGATACCCGGTACCAAAGTTAAATCAAGATCAGATTAATGATCTAAACAGTCCTACATGCCCTAAAGAAATATAAGCAGTCATTAATAGTCTCCCAACCAAAAAGCCCAGGACCAGAAGGGTTTAGTGCAGAGTTCTATCAGACCTTCAAAGAAGGTCTAATTCCAGTTCTTCATAAACTATTCCACAAATTGAAGCAATTCATTCTACAAAGCCATAATTACTCTTATACCTAAACCAGAGAAAGACCCAACAAAGATAGAGAACTTCAGACCAATTTCCCTTATGAATATTGATGCAAAAATATTCAATAAAATTCTAGCAAACCAAATCCAAGAACACATCAAAACAATCATGCATCCTGACCAAGTAGGTTTCATTCCAAGGATGCAGGGATTGTTTAATATACAGAAATCCATCACCTTATCCACTATATAAACAAACTCAAAGACAAAAACCACATGATCATCTTGTCAGATTCAGAGAAAGCATTTGACAAAATCCAACATCCATTAATGATAAAAGTCTTAGAAAGATCAGGAATTTGAGGCCCATACCTAAACATGATTAAAAAAAAAAAAAAAAAAAAAAAAAAAACTACAGCAAACCAGTAGCCAACATCAAAGTAAATGGTGAGAAGCAGAAAGCAATCCTACTAAAATCATGGACTAAACAAGGCTGCCCACTTTCTCTGTACATATTCAACATTGTACTTACAGTCCTAACCAGAGGAATTCAACAACAAAAGGAGATCAAGGGGATACAAATTGGAAAGAAAGAATTAAATATGTCACTTTTTTGCATATGATATGACAGTATATAGAAGTGACCCTAAAAATTCCACCAGAGAACCCCTAAACCTGATAAACAGCTTGAGTGAAGTAGCTGGATATAAAATTAACTCAAACAAGTCAATGGCCTTTCTCTACACAAAGGATAAACAGGATGAGAAAGAAATTAGGAAAACAACACCTTTCACAATAGTCACAAAAATATAAAATACCTTGGTGTGACTCTAACTAAGGAAGTGAAAGATCTGTATGATAAGAACTTCAAGTCTCTGAAGAAAGAAATTAAAGAAGATCTCAGAAGATGGAAAGATCTCCCATTCTCATGGATTGGCAGGGTCAATATACTAAAAATGGCTATCTTGCCAAATGCAATCTACAGATTCAATGCAATCCCCATCCAAATTCCAACTCAATTCTTCAACGAATTAGACAGAGCAATCTGCAAATTCTTCTGGAATAACAAAAAACCTAGGATAGCAAAACCTCTTCTCAATGATAAAAGAACCTCTGGTGGAATCACCATGCCTGACCAAAAGCTGTACTACAGATCAATTGTGATAAAAACTGCATGGTACTGGTATAGCGACAGACAAGTAGACCAATGGAATATAATTGAAGATCCAGAAATGAACCCACACACCTATGGTCACTTGATCTTTGACAAGGGAGCAAAAACCATCCAGTGGAAAAAAGACAGCATTTTCAACAAATGGTGCTGGCACAATTGGTAGTTATCATGTAGAAGAATGGGAATTTATGAATTCCTATCTCCTTGTACTAAGGTCAAACCTAAGTGGATCAAGGAACTCCATATAAAACCAGAGACAGTGAAAGTTATAGAGGAGAAAGTGGAGAAAATTCTCAAAGATATGGGCACAGGGGAAAAATTCCTGAATAGAACAGCAATGACTTGTGCTGTAAGATCAAGAATCAACAAATGTGACCTCATAAAATTACAAAGTTTATGTAAAGCAAAAGACACTGCCAATAATCAAAAAGGCCACCAACAGATTGGGAAAGGATCTGTACCAATCCTAAATGAGATGGGGGACTAATATCGAATATATATAAAGAACACAAGACTGTGGACTCCAGAAAATCAAATAACCCCATTAAAATTGGGGCTCTGATCTAAACAAAGAATTCTCACCTGAGGAACACCGAAAGTCTGAGAAGCACCTGAAAAAATGTTCAGCATCCTTAATCATCAGGGAAATGCAAATCAAAACAACCGTGGGATTCTACCTCACACCTGTAAGAATGGCTAAGATCAAATATTCAGGTGTTAACAGATGGTGGGAAGGATGTGGAGAAAGAGAACTACTCTTCCATTGCTGGTGGGATTGCAAGTTTGTACAACCACTCTGGAAATCAGTATGGCGGTTACTCAGAAAATTGGGTAGTACTACCAGAGGATCCCACAATACCTCTCCTGAGCATATATCCAGTAGATGTTCCAGCTGGTAAGAAGGACACATGCTCCACTATGTTCATAGCAACCTTATTTATAATAGCCAGAAGCTGGAAAAAACCCACATGTCCCTCAACAGAGGAATGGATACAGAAAATGTGATACATTTACACAATGGAGTACTACTCAGCTATTAAAAAAAATGAACTTATGAAATTCCTAGGCAAATGGATGGACCTGGAGGGCATCATCCTGAGTGAGGTCATCCAATCACAAAAGAACTCACATGATATGTACTCAATGATAAGTGAATATTAGCCCAGAAACTTAGAATAACCAAGATATAAGATACAATTTGCAAAATACATGAAACTCAAGAAGATCGAAGACCAAAGTGTGCACACTTTGCCCCTTCTTAGAATTGGGAACAAAACACCCATGGAAGGAGTTACAGAAACAAAGTTTGGAGCTGAGACAAAAGGATGGACCATCTAGAGACTGCCATACCCAGGGAGCCACCCCATAATCAGCCTCTAAACGCTGACACAATTGCATACACCAGGAAGATTTTGCTCAAAGGACCCTGATATAGCTGTTTATTGTGAGGCTATGCCAGGGCCTGGAAAACACAGAAGTTGATGCTCATAGTCAGCTATTGGATGGAACACAGGGCCCCCAATGGAGGAGCTAGGGAAAGTACCCAAGGAGCTAAAGGGGTCTGCAACCCTATAGGTGGAACAACAATATGAACTAACAGTAACCTCGGAGCTCATGTCTCTAGCTGCATATGAATCAGTAGATGGCCTAGTAGGCCATCATTGGGAAGAGAGGCCCCTTGGTCTTGCAAACATCATATGCTTCAGTAAGGGGGAATGCCAGGGCCAAGAAGTGGGTGTGGGTGGGTAAGGGAGTGAGGGGGAGGAGGGTCTGGGTGACTTTTGGGATAACATTTGAAATGTAAAAGAAGAAAATACCTAATTAAAAAACTAAATAAAAAATAGAAAAAAGACATTTTTCTTTTACTTTGCCCGAGAAATTAAAGACAGAAAATCAATTCCTCTTAATTCATTCTCAGTTACTTGTGAAACAGTTTATGTTGCTTTATATTTTGTTTATTGTTTGTTTGTTTGTTTTTAGACAGTCTCAAGTACTTCCTCACTTATTCCTTCTGGAATTACATACTCCTAAATGAGCTTCAATCTTTTTATTTCCCTGGGCCTGAGATTGAAAATACTATATTCTAGACCCATAGAATAAGTGTTTCAAGTAATAATTACTTACTTAAAATGATGAAAATGAGTGGAGGTAAAGTACTTCTCAGTGTGTAACATTACCAAAGCATACCCCAGGGTCCTCATCATAGCATTGCTTCTATATTTTCATTCATTCCTGAATTAAAAACTATTTTTCTTTAAAAAATTAAACCACATATACAATTGTCACAAAAGATATTAAATTTATCGCTAGATTTGATTCCAAGGGTCTTTCTGATTGATTGTATTTAGTTTGCAGCAAATATTCCTTTGGGAAAGATTTAGACAAATGACTCATCATAGATAATAATAGATTAAAAATTTTTAAGATTTGTAAAAATACTTTTCATTTACATCTTTTTAAAATAAAGCTAAATATCTGTTCTCTTTTTTGGTAGTGAAACTCCTTGATATTTAAAAGTAGTTTTGCTTGCCTAATTCTGTATTTGTTGCTTTTAATAGCTCAAAAATATCTTCTTACTCGCTATTTTATTCCTTTAATCAATAAATAAACAATTTGTAATGGCAAAAATGTCCAAAAATCATCACCCCTAAGTCTCCACCCTAGTGCTACAACAGAACACCAGTTGCTGCCTTGCTGACCCCTGTCCATATGTTCTGTTGATCAGAGATCATCCAATCCTAACCTCTCTCTTCCTCACTGTTATATCACAATTTTCAACTAAAGCAAGCAATCCTCATTCATAAACCAAGGGTACCAGGAACGCAAATAGGCTGTCCAAAGGCCTTCATTCTCTCTGTTCTGTCAGACCCAATCCCTTAATTTCATACTCAGCTCTACATTAGAACACATAGTACTCCATCCCTGTCCCACAGCTCCCATCTCCTGTGGATACTACAGATATTCCCTTTTCATACCTTCCAATGCAATCTCCAATCATTGATTTGCCCATACCCCAAAGCCAGCAGGTGCTTCCTACTATCTCCATGGCTAGTCTTTGCAAGGAATCAAATAGGCTAAAGCAGACACATGCTTCTTGTCCGGAACCTGAGATCCATTCTCTGCAGTATCATTTTCAGCAATGTAGCAGAAAACCTTCTGTAGTCTCCCTTTCTTCTCTGACTTCATCCCGAACATATCAAAGAAACTTTTTTCCCAAACTTTCCTATCCCTACTCATTCTAGTGTTCTATTCTCCAACAGAATAGGCCTCTGGGAAAATTCAACACCTGTTTATGAAGTGATAAGGGATAAAAGAAATATACCTATTAGACATAATGTAATAAAAGCAATTTATAGAAATCCTGTAGTCAACAACAAATTAATTGGAGAGAAAAATCAATGCAATACCACTAAATACAAAAATAAAATAAGACTTTTCACTACCTTCATACCTACTCAATAAAATGCTGGAAGTTTCATATAGATCAGTAACAAAATTAAAGATATCAAAGAGATAAAATTGAAAAGGAAGAAACCAAATATCACTATATATTAATAGTATTAATAAACAATCCTTAAAATTCCTATAACAATTATATTTTGCAGAGTGGATGGATTAAACACTAATTGTAAAATGTTAGTAGCACTCCTATATATAAATGAAAAATTGACTGACAAAAATATACAGTACAGAATACCAATCATGATAATCTCAAATAATATAAAATATCTTGGGATAACTCAAATAAAGCAAGTGAAAGATTTATATGATATAAACTTCACGTCTTTGAAGAACAAAATTGAAGACAATATCCGAAAATGGAAAGATCTCCCATGATTAATGATGTGTAGGATTAACATAGTAAAATGGCCATCTTTCCAAAACCAATCTACATCTTAACCTCATTCCCCAATAAATTTTCAACAACATTTATTACACTACTTCAAAGACATTCTCAATTATGTGAAAAAACTAACAAATAAGCAAACAAACAAAAAATTCAGTTTAAGCAAAACAGTAATAAAATAATAATAATAAAAACTGCTGAAGGTATCATCATTACTGATTGCAAGTGTTATCACTACAGAGCTAGTAATAATAACTGCATGGTGTGTTATAGTCTCTTCTCTCCTGGAAGCTGAAAAATGCACAATGAAAAATTTCACCATGAAATGCCTGCTTTTAAAAATACACAGGAAATAGAAATTAGATTGGTTTCTTTCAGTAAATTGAGGTGAAGCCATTTTGGCAGTTCCCAGAGCAAGATAGACTTGAGTTCTAGTAGACTTGAGTTCTGGTTACTGTAGTTACTCATGACTTTTCTACATATGCTTCAGTATATTTCTATTTACTTTTTCTTCTACTTCCAAATTTTCTCTTTCTTCCTTTTCCGTAAATGTTTTTATTTCTGCTTTCTTAGTTTGCAGGTCATGTCAGGTTTTATACTCCCTGTGTTTTTTTTCAATGAAGAGCAGTTCCCATGCCACTCCTTAGCATATCTAAAAACACAATATTTAAATTATCATTAAAATCTTCACTTTAATTCTTAAAGTTCCCACAGATATGTAATTCATGAAACTTGTTTGTTCTTATTAATTTAAATCGGTAGCACTTAAAATAAAGATTATTACCACCAGTGGTCATTAAATTAAAAAGCAAAGAACATTATTTTAGATTGGTCAAAGGCCATTATTATTATCCTATGCTTACATAATTTTAGAAAAACTGCACAAATATTGTCTAATTTAGGAAATCCAAATATGATAAATATCTAAGTTAAATAGTCTGTTGCTCCAGAATATAAAGATGATAAAAGATCTGTAACTGACATAGAAATCATTGATGGGTATTCGTAACTACCACCAAAAAGCCAGAAAAAAAATCTGACATTATACAGCATCCTTTACACTAAAAATTTATAAGAATAAACTTAATGCTTAAAATTTTAGTATCCCCTTTCAGTCAGCACCAACTCCAGGCCACCTTGTATGGGAACTCAGTGGAGAGTACCATGGTACCCAGAGGACTCTCCAGGTCCCAGGCACCCTAGCATGCCCAGGATCTTAGGATCATTGGTGAGTGGAACCCAACATCTTTTCGAAAACAATCATGAGAAGGTCTGTGCCAGCAGGAGTGGGGACACAGGAAACCAAGTGACCAGTGGCGTGAGTTCTTTCTGGTCTGTGTAAGCTCTGGGCCACCTTGGACATGAATTTGGTGGAGAATCCCATGGTCCCCAGAGGACTCCCCATGCTTCACGTGCCCAAGAGTATCCAGAATCTTAGGCATGGATCACAGGAAATAATCAAACTCGGGGCTGAAATCAACCAAGTGGAAACAAAAGAATTAACCAAACCAGGAGCTGGTTCTTTGAGAAAAATCAACCAGATAGATAAACCCTTAGCCAGAATAACTAGAGAGCACAGGGACAGTATCCTAATAAACAAAATCAGAAATGAAAGGGAGATATAAGAACAAAATCTGAGGAAATCCAAAAAATCATAGGATCTTACTATAAAATCCAATATTTAACAAAACTGAAAAACCTGGATGAAATGGCCAATTTTCTAGACAGATACCCAGTAACAAATTTAAATAAGGGTCAGATTAACAATCTAAACAGTCCCGTATCTCCTAAAGAAATATAAGAAGTCATTAATAGCCTCCCAACCAAAAAAGCCCAGGGCCAGATGGGTTTAGTGCAGAGCTCTATCAGACATTCAAAGAAGACCCAATTCCAATAATCCTCAAAGTATTCCACAGGATAGAAACAGAAGATACTCTACCCAATTCATTCTATGAATCCACAATTACTGTGATACCTAAACCACACAAAGACCCAACAAAGAAAGAGAAGTTCAGAAACATTTCCCTTATGAATATCTAGGCAAAAAAACTCAATAAAATTCTCACAAACTGAATCGAAGAACACATCAAAATGATCATCCATCATGATCAAGTAGGCTTCACTCCAGGGATTCAAGGATCAACATAATCTACTATATAAAAAAAAATCAAACACAGAAACCACATGATCATCACATTAGAGGATGAGAAAGAATTCGACAAATTCCAACACCCCTTCATGATAAAAATCTTGGAATGATCAGAAATTCAAGGCCCATACCTAAACATAATAAAAGCAATCTACAGTAAACCAGTAGCTAACATCAAACTAAATGGTGAGAAACTAGAAGCAATCCCACTAAAATCAGAGACTACAAAAGCCTACCCACTTACTCCCTACCTATTCAATATAGTACTTGAAGTTCTAGCCAGAGCAATTCGATAACAAAAGAACAAGGGGATACAAATTGGAAAGAAAGAATTCAAAATACCACTCTTTGCAGATTATATGATAATATATATAAATTGACCCTAAAAATACCACCAGAGAACTCCTTAACCTGATAAACAACTTTAGTAAAGTAGCTGGATATAAAATTAACTCAAACAAATCATCAGTGGCCTTTCTCTACACAAAAGATAAACAGGCTGAGAAAAAAATTAGGGAAACAATAACCTTCAAATTAGTCACAAATAATATAAAATACCTTGTTGTGACTCTAAGGAAAAGAAACATCTGTACGATAAGAACTTTAAATCTCTGAAGAAAGAAATCAAGGAAGATCTTAGAAGATGGAAAAATCTCCCATACTCATGTATTGGCAGCATTAATATAGTAAAAATGGCTGTCTTGCTGAAAGCAATCTTCAGATTCAATGCAATCCCCATTAAAATTCCAACTCAATTCTTCACAGTTAGAAAGGGCAATTTGCAAATTCACCTGGAATAACAAAAAATCCTCGGATACCAAAAACCACTCTCAACAATCAAAGAACCTCTGCTGGAATCCCTGAACTCTAGCTGTGGTACAGAGTAATTGTAATAAAAACTGACTGGTATTGCTCCAGTAACAGACAGGTAGATCAATGTAACAGAATTGAAGACCCAAAGTGAACCCACACCCTTATGGTCACTTTATCTTTGACAAAGGAGCTAAAAGCATCCAGTGTAAAGAAGACAACATCCTCAACATATGGTGCTGCCTCAACTGGCAATTAGCATGGAGAAGAATGTAAATTAATCCATTCTTATTTCCTTGTATAAAGCTTAAGTCTAAGTTGACCAATGAACTCCACATAAAACCAGGGATTCTGAAATGTATAGAAGAGTAAGTGGGGAAGAGCCTCAAAGATATGAGCAAAGGGAAAGTTCCCTGAACAGAACACCAATGGCTTGTGCTGTAAGATCAAAATTGACAAATAGGACCTCTTAAAATTGCAGAGATTCTGTAAGGCAAATGAAACTGTCAATAAGACCAAAAGACAACCAACAGATTGAGAAAAGATCTTTACCAATCCTAAATCTGATAGTGGGCTAATATCCAATATATATATATATAAAGAACTCAAGAAGTTGGACTCCATAAAACCAAACAACCTTATACAAAAAACCTATTTTAAAAAGGGATAAACAAAGAATTCTCAACTGAGGAATACCAAATGGCTGAGAAGCACCTAAAAAAAAATGTTCAACATCCTTAATCATCAGGGAAATGCAAATCAAAACAACCCGGAGATTCTACCTCACCAGTCAGAATGGTTAGGATTAAAACTCAGGTGACAGCAGATGCTGGCAAGTATGTGATGAAAGAGGAACACTCCTCCATTGCTGGTGGGACTGCAAGCTGGTACAACCACTATCAAAATCAGTTTGGTGGTTCCTCAGAAATTTGGATATAGTTCTACTTGAGGATCTAGCAATATCACTCCTGGGCATATACCCAGAAGATGCTCCAGCTATTAATAAGGACACATGCTCCACTATGTTCATAGCAGTCTTATTTATAATAGCTAGAAGATGGAAAGAACCCAGATGTCCCTCAAGAGACGAATGGATACACAAAATGTGGTACATTTACACAATGGAGTACTATGCATGTATTTTATTTGAAACAGTGAATTTATGAAATTCTTATACAAATGGATGAGTCTGGAGGCAATCATCCTAAGGAGGTAACCTAATCTAATCACAAAAGTGTACACATGATAAGCACTCCCTGATAATTGGATATTAGCCCAGAAGCTCAGAATCCTTCTTAGAAGGGGGAGCAAAATACTTACAGGAGTTTACCGAGACAAAGTTCAGTGCAGAGACTGAAGGAACAACCATGCTGAGACTGCCCCACTTTGGGATACATCCCGTAAACAACTACCAAACCAACAAACTATGGCAGATGCCAACAAGAGTTTGTGGACAGGAGCCTGATATAGCTGTCTCCTGAGGACCTCTGCCAGTGCCTGGCTAATACAGAAGTGGATGCCCACAATCATGCATTCAATGGAGCTCAAGTCCCCAATGAAAGAGCTAGAGAAAGTACCCCAAGAGCTGAAGGGGTTTGAAGCCCCATATAGGAGGAACATCAATATGAACTAACCAGTAACCCAGAGCTCCTTTGAACTAAACCACCAAACAAAGAAAACATGGTGGAACTTGTGGCTCTAGCTGTATATGTAGCAGAGGATAGCCTAGTCAGTTATCAATGGGAGGAGAGGCCCTAGGTCTTGTGAAGGACCTATGACCCAGTATAGGTGAATGCCAGGACCAGGAATTTGAGTGTGTGTGTTTGGGGGGGGGGGTTAGGGAACAGGGGGAGGGAGAAGGAGATAAGGAATTTTCAGGGGGGAAACCAGGAAAGGGGATAACATTTGAAATGTTAATAGAGAAAATATCAAATAAATAGGTAGATAGATAAGTAGATAGATAGATAGATAGATAGATAGATGATAGATAGATAGATAGATAGATAGATAGATAATTAAAAATTTTTAGTATCTAATTTGAGTAAAAAGAAGATAACATTAGGACTCATTGATCATTTCAGCTACTATGTTTTCTGCTTATTCTAATTATTCTATCCAAAATCACATACAGAATTTAAATTGCATTATTTGAGTTATTTTTTCTTTATTATAACTCTGATAAAAATAAAGTTATCTCTAGAAAATAATGAGCAGAATTAGAAATGGCTCTCTGTGTGAGGTTCAGATCATACAGAAGCAGATAGATTAGTCTCTTTGCTATCTAGTCCCTGAGCTCCATTTAAAATGATCAAACGTACTTATGATCACAGAACATATCCAGTCAGTTATGTAGTCCATCAGTGCACAAAATCAGCATTTTTTCAATTAGTGTAGAAGAACCAAGTGGCTGCACACATTTATCTTGTAAGAAGATGTCTGAATTAGTAAGAAGGGTAGTCTCTACAGGGAATAACAGAGCACAGATGACATTAATTTTTTTCTTTCCTTTTTCTCTTTTATAACAGTGAATAGCAAATTAAATAAGGAATTGAAACATTAAAAACACAGCATTAAATATATTTATCTTAAAATGTATAACAGCAGATATATCTAAATGAAGATTTTATTCTTACATTTACCATGAACATACAGGCTTGACTGCCATGGTCAATATTACAAAAGCACCTTTAAAGAGGAAAGAACCAAAAGATATAAAGGAAACTGTGCCTGATTTTGACTTACCTTATTCTCATAGCTACATCAATGCAGTCTGCACATGCAATACAGGTAGACATTCTAGAAAATTTTAGTTATTTTATCTTAAATGCAATATGTGCAAGAATTTACGAGTACTGCTCAACTTGTAATGTTAGTAATATGTCACCAATTATCCTCATATTATGTGTTGTCATAAACAAATGACTTTTAGAAAGTAGCAACCAACAAGGAAAGTTTCACATCCTTGTTTCCAGTTTCTTGGAGACTGATGTAGAAGGCTCTCCAGTAGTTTGAGGCCAGTCTGGAGTATAGAATGCAACTGAGCCCTGATAATGAAGTACATAGGACTGTAGAAGATGCTTTTATGTTTTCTGTATTCAACTGGGAACTTAATAAAATGTATAGGTAACATTTCTTTTCCTTTGTTGCTGTTGTTTGTTGTTGTTGTTCTTACTCATGACTTCATAATGAATTGTTAGTTTAAACTTACTCTCCCTTTAGTATCTAAAACACTTTTTTGGGGGGGTACATTTTTGCATTATTATTTGAGGGGGCATGATGGAATCCTGAACAGGAAGTGCTGGAAGACTTGATGCCCACTGAGTTATGCTGTGAATTTCCTGACACCCAATTTTGCCACGAAAGGCAATTACCAGACTTGGTAAGGAAATCTCAAACATGTGAATTCTCAATGCCTGTGATATCATGAAGGAAATGTAATAATGAGCATTGGACAAAATAGTACAATATAGTTAAAGACCTAAAAATAGGCTAAAAATGATGTCTGTTGTTACCTCTCAGAAATATGGCACAAAAAAGTTAGCAGGTTATCTCTTCTAACTTCCCTAGACATAATTTCAACATGCAACAACACTTATCATTAAATATGTTCAGTGTAGATTCATAAATAATCTCACTCTGCACTGTTAATAAACCTACTCTGTAGAATAATCCTACTCTGTCACTGCTTTCTGCTTTTGCTTTGCAAACCACACATCCACTCCCATCACTCTGCCTCTATGAGGGTGCTCTGCAAGCTATCCACCTACTTCCACCTCACCACTTTAGCATTCACCTACACTGGAGCATCAAGCCTCCACAGGACCAAGGACCTCCATGCCCACTGATACCAGATAAGGCAATACTGTTCTACAAATACAGGTAGATTCATAGGTCCCTCCATTTCTACCCTTTGTTGATGGTTTGTTCCCTGTGAGCACTTGGCAGGGGTGGAGGGTTGTCCAGTTGGGTTTGCAATTGTTTTTTTTTTTTCCTATGGGTTTGCAATCCCTTTATGCTCCCTTTCTCTCTGTCCAATGGTTGGGTGTAAGCATCCATATCTGTATTGGTAAGGTACTGGCAGATTCTCTTAAGGCAATCTCTTCTTGGCATTAGCAATATTGTGTGGTCTTTGTGTCTGCAGATAGAATGGATGCCTAGGTGGGGAAGCCTCTGGATTGCCTTTCCTCAGTCTCTGCTCTACTCTTTGTCCCTGCATTTCCTTTAGACAGAAACAGTTCTGGGTCCATTCAATTTCCTAAACCTCTGTAATTCTCCCTATACATGCTGTTTCTTCCCATCCATGATCCTGCTCCCCTCTTTTCTTCCTGCTCCTCTCTCCCTGCAAGTTCTCTCCCTCCCTCCCTCCCTCCCTCCCTCCCTCCCTCCCTCCCTCTACATCCTTTGATTATATTGTAAGCTATTTCTAAGTGGATTTGAAGCATTACAACAACTTTGACCTTATTTCTATTTGAGCTTGTTTCTTAGTACCATTTTCCTAGAAAATTGTTTTCCAGCCTTTCACTCTGAGATAATGTCTGCCTTTCTCACTGAAGTATATTTCCGTTATGCAGCAAAATGCTGGGTCCTGTTTACATATCCAGGCTGTTAGTCTATGTCTTTTTCTTGGGGAATTGAGTCCATCAATGTTAACTGATAACTGATATTAAGGTATGGTGATTGTTGCTTCCTATTATTTTTGTTGTTAGATGTTGAATTCTGTTTGTGTGTCTATCTTCTTTTGGGTTTGTTGTGTGAAGATTCATTTCTTTTTTCTTTTTTCTTTTTTTTTTTTTTTTTGAGGGGGTGTAGTTTCCCTCCTTGTGTTGGAGTTTTCCATCTATTATCCTTTGTAGGGCTGGATTTGTGGCAAGATATTGTGTAAATTTGTTTGTGTCATGGAATATCTTGGTTTATCCATCCATAATAATTGAGAGGTTTGTTGGGTATTATAGCCAAGGCTGGCATTTTTGTTCTCTTAGGGTCTGTATGACACATGCCCAAGATCTTTTTGCTTGTAGAGTCTCTGGTGGGAAGTCTGGTGAAATTCTGATAGATCTGCTTTTATATGTTACTTGACGTTTTTTCCCTTACAACTTTTCATATTCTTTCTAAGTTATGTCCATTTGTTGCTTCCATTATTGTGTGATGGGAAATTTTTCTTTTATAGTACAGTCTATTTGGATTTCTATAGTCTTCATGTATGTTTTAGGCATCTCTTTCTCTAAGATAGGAAAGGTTTGTTTTTGTTTTTGTTTTTTTCCCTATAATTTTGTTGAAGATGTTTACTGGCCTTTTGAGTTGGGAATCTTCACTCTCTTCTATATTTACTATCTTTAGGTTTATTCTTCACATATTGTCTTGGATTTCCTTGATGTTTTGGGTTAGGAACTTTTGGCATTTTGTATTTTTTTTTGACTGTTGTGTCAATGTTTTCTATGGTATCTTCTACCCTTGAGATTATCTCTTCTCTCACTTATATTCTGTTAGTGATGATTAAAGCTATGACTACTGATCTCCTTCCCAGGGTTTCCATCCAAAGGTTTGTCTGCCTTTGTGATTTTTTTTTTTGTTTGTTTGTTTGTTTCATTTCCATTTTCAGATCCTGGAGGTTTTCTTTGTTGTTGTTGTTGTTTTCTTTTTGTTTTAGTTTTTGTTTTTTATTTTGTTTTTCAATTTCTTCACTTGTTTGGTTGTGGTTTCCTGTATTTATTTAAGGGATATATATGTTTCCTTTTTAAGGGCTTCTCCCTGTTTACCTGTGTTTTCTTGTATTTCTTTAAAGGAGTTAATTATCACCATCTTAAATTTCTCTAATATCAACATAAGTTTGGATATGAGATCAGAATCCTGCCTTTCAGATGTGTTGGGGTATCCAATGCTCTCTGTGGTTCTAAGGATGCCATATAACATTGACTTCTGTTGCTTATGTTCTTGTTCTTGCTTTTCACCATCTGGTTATCTCTTGTTCTAGCTGGTGTTGCTGTCTCTGACTGGTGCCTGTCCTCTTGCGAGCCTGGGTTTGTCAGAAATCCTTGAGGTCAAGCTGTCTTTGTGAACCTTGGTGTGTCAGAACCTACTGGTGGTCGTTTTGTCTCTGGCTATCATTGGGTTGGGAGGACTGTAGCATAGGGTTTGCTACCAGGCAAAGATGCAAACCTGAAGGAGCATGTCCCTGCTGGGTGGGGGTTCTTATATCTCCTGGGCCCCAGGGCAAATCCTAGTCAGGCCAGGCTTTTGCATGGACTCACATGTGAATCTGAGTGTTTCAGAATTCTAGGGGGGTCAAGCTTTCTTTGGGTGTGATTTCATTGGGTAGGGCTGTAGCACATTGTCACTCCCAGGCTCAGATCTAAAATCTCATTTCAAATGAGGATCATCATTTAATTTTTAAGTATTTCTTATATATTTGAAAGGTAATGAGATTATGCCCTCCTCTATTTAAAATAAATCAAATAAGTAAAATTTACACCCAAAAATCAAAATGTTACAACAAGGAATAGTTTAAAAAATAAGTAATGAACAGTGGCTTCTCTGTGATATACTATTGAGTAAGTCTAGAGGCAAAAACAAATTTTATATATATATATATATATATATATATATATATATATATATATATATAAAGGAGGATAAAGTATAGATTATGTTGGTGTAAAAATGTCTCAGAACATCTTATATAGCTAAAAGAAATTGAGAAATGGCTCTCTTACTCCCGCTTCTCTCTCTTGCCTCTTGCACCCTTGCTTCTCCTCTCTTCCCATTCCCTCCCCCCTCAATCTTCTTAGTCATGGCGGGGGGGGGGCACTTCTCTACTCTCCTTCTTTCTGCCTTTCTCTGCCTCTGGTATTCTCTTAACTCCCCTCTCCATGCCCTAAATAAACTCTATTCTATACAGAAAAAAAAAACAAAGAAAGAAAGAAAGAAAGAAAGAAAGAAAGAAAGAAAGAAAGAAAGAAAGAAAGAAAGGAAGAAAGAAAGGAAGAAAGAAATTGAGAAATGGTGGGATTTTTAAATTGTGAGGCTTAGTGGGTCTATTTTAAACCATTATCATTCTTTTGGAAACTAGAAATAATCCACATTCTGTCTTTTCCTTTTAGATGTTTATATGAATTAAGGGTCTTTGCTCTTTCCTATACATTGACATTGCAGCTCCCTTATTATTGACATATAATGCTAAATGATTATTATACGATATAAACTTCAGCTCATTCTCATTATTTTCTCATTATAAATTGACCATCAAAGATATTTGTTATACATTTAAAAAACAAACAGAGAAAACTGGCAATTTTTGGCAGACATACAATCATGAAAGCATTATATCATCACATGTGTTTTCTGCATGGGATAAAGATTATCATTTAGAATTTTTTCTATAATTTTTTCTGTACCATAATGTTCATTCCACATTTGATGTATTAAGTGAATAAAGGGAGGAGGCAGGATAAAATGAATATTGTTGTTATGTAAGAGGAAAATATGATGGTGAAACAAAAAGAAAGAAAATAGGAGATTAAAAAAAATCTCAGGTTTAGAGTACTAAATTTGTGGGAGAAATTTAGTGAAATATGAATCCATGCTACATTCATGGAGTACCTACATAAAGCTTTGGACAGGTTGTATATAACCAAGAATGTGTCTAAGAATACTATTATTCACAAGCCCCATATTTCTGTATTTATTTATTTTTAACAATTCCAATTCAAACAGTTATTTACCTTGGACTGTCTGTAAAATGCTCTAGCATCTGAAAATCTGACTCCTAGTTTGTGGCACTGTTTGAGGTGTTTTAGAAGTCTTGTGCTTGATGGAAGCATGTCATTGAAGGCAGGCCTTGAGATCTTGAAATTGTGGCATTTCTAGTTTGTTCACTAGGTTTTCTTCTTGCTGTTTGAGATATAAGCATGCAGCTTCTTGTTCTGTCTGACATGCCTTTATTCTGCCCTCATGACCCCAATGATCTGAAGCTACAAGTCCAAATGGACCTTCTTCTATAAGCTACCTTGATCCTGACATTTTATAACATAATAAAAACAAAATTAAGTAAAATTTACCACAAACTATATTTGTCTATAAAATTTTTACTTTAGTTTGTTATTGGGGAGTTATATAACCTTGTTGATGTTGCAACATTTTTAAAATTGTTATATATTCTATACATCATCAATTGTTATCACACATCTTATTTATATATATAAAAAAGCAAGAAATCTAGAACATGTTTAGTCTCTAGTTGTTATTATGCAGTTCAGTCCAAATACAGAAAGTAATTACCAAAAGATATATTCCTTGGTCATGCATTTCTAGAATTGATTCTTACTACTCTACAGGAAATACACATAGAGTAGATATGATGAGTATCTCCCAGATATTTCATTCATTTTTACTAGATGTTATCTCTTAGCTATTGATATAGATCAATTTTTTTCTCTCATTTTTCTCTAGATCAGTTTTGTATACTGGGTTTCATTTTAGAATAAAAAAATCTCCTAATCCTAAACAGTTTTACATGTGAATTAAGTTGCTCTAAATTAGTAAATGGATTGAAAATGTTAGCTACAATGAATATCTCAAATTTTCATCTTTTGTCTCCTTGAGTAGATCAATAAGGAACTTAAGAATGAGAGATTGTAAATGTAACATGTAAGTGACAGTTCACTTAAGGAACATGGAAAATACTTTTTCTATTTCAACAGAAAGAAGGCAAAATACGGCTTTAAGTTAAACAGATATTGAAGAATTTAAACAGAAATTCAAAACACATAAATTGATATAGTAAATCAAGTTACAAACATTGGGCATACTTTAAACACTAGTAATTCAGAGAAAGAGACAGTTAGATGTCTGAAAATATGAAATCAGAAGCCAGTATGCTGTATTCGGAACTGTAGGCCAGCAAAGTTTGTCTCAAAAAATTACATGTATAAGGGTAAGTTTGGAGTCCCAGAGTAGGAGCCCTCTACATTTGGAAATCAGTAATTCAGAATATTCACCAATATGTTCCTCGGCTAGCCATGAGTTTGGAAAAGTTCTATATTGCTGTAATCCCACATGCCACCTGACATTCTAAGAGCTAAATGTTTTCCAAAGTCAATGTTAAGATCTCTCCAGAAATGTTGTACATAATATATAAATTCACTGGATTACTCTGAACCATTGCAAATGTAGTTCAAGACCTAAATGCTCTCAGAGAAAAATGGAACCTTAGGAGGATGGTTTAAAAGAAAGCATGGCAACTTTTGGAACACTCCTCAGCCAGTTAATAGAAATTTTAACTGTGATATAATTAGGACATATGATGCTTAAATAAACATGTGACTTTTTTCTCATTGTCCCTTTAAAGGCTCCCAAACGTTCCAGGCCCTACATGGGAAAAGCACAAAAGAAACCCACAGAACAAGAGATTGTGTATCTTCCAATATCAATATCAACATCAAAAGACAAAGTGTAGATTTAAAGCAGAGATTCAAACAGCTTTCTGAGCGGTACAAATAAAACATAATTTCAAACTGTAATTATGACTACTGACCCTCAGAAATGTCTTGGCTTTATGGCTTAGTGTTTAAAAGAGATAAAGCAAAGTTTGGTTTTATAGCTACCAGAGTAACTGTAGCAGTGATAATTACACACTAAATAACCCAATAAAATAATTGACTGATGTAGTTTTATTCTCAGCAGTTTTGTTTTGTAATTATAAGTTTATGACTTACTTTTCTGACAGGGACATACTTCCAAGGAGGCAAACATTATAAACCAATATGTGATGGTAATCCTGGCTATGCACTATCTGACATTCCTCTGAAAGGCAGACAAGTGTAATTATTAACCTAGAATCTGGACTTCATTAAGAACTTGACAAAATAAATCCAGCAGAAATACCACATTATAATCTGAAGCAGTGAAGGACACAGGGTCTTTCTAGCATACTACCATCCCTCTGAGAATGCATTCTCCTAAACCCCTGAAAAGCCATTAATAAATCTGATTGTTTCTTTGAAGAAATTTCCTGAGGTTCTCTGATGGACAGTCTCAGTGGAGACCAGATTCCAGCTGTTCCTCTAAAAGTATAAACTATGCAAGGCCAATTATCTAGACTCTTTTACTCTACTCCACTGTTCCATAAAAATACACCATGTGGATATATGGACAACAAGGGGGGGGGGGCTACAAGTGTCACCCTGCTTGAGTTTATGCTATATAACACAAAATACATGACATAGAATACAAGGACAAGTGAGTTTTGCTGGAAAAGTTTTGGGTACTTTGCAGCAATAATAAAATTTACACTCAGTGCTGGATTGTAGTAGTTACTTCTCTATTGCTGTGATAAAAAAACATCATGATCAAAAGCAACTTATGGTAGAAATGGCTTATAAAGTTTCTATATTATAAGAAGCAATTTGAAGATATGGAGGCTGGAGGATGAAGCTGAGAGTAGGCACCTTGAACCACAAGTACAAATGAAAGACAACAAATCTAAATTGAAAGTTAGCAAGGTGCTTACATCTTTTTTTTTTTTTTTTTTATTCGAGACAGTGTTACTCTGTGTAGCCCTGGGTGTCCTGGAACTCACTTTGTAGACCAGGCTGGCCTCGAACTCAGAAATCTGTCTTCCTCTGCCTCCCGAGTGCTGGGATTAAAGTAGTGCACCACCACATCCCGCAGGTGTTTACATCTTAAAGACTGCTTTCAGTGATCTACTTATTCCATTATGATGGGACCACTCAACTTTTTCAAACAGCCATCTTGGAACTAAGTGCATAAATCCTAAATTTAAATGTTTAAATGTAAGTGAGTAACATCTTTCACTTACACTAGTATACAAAGCTATGCCAAAATTTAGGAATGCATTTGAGGAAATACTATGAAATACAGGGATATACATGATTATTTTGGTTTTGGCTATATATTCAAAAGTATCTTAAGAGAAAAACAGGCATTAATATCATAGAAAAGAGAGAATAACTAATATACAGAAAACAAGCAAGCAAAACTGAAGGAATGCAATAAGAAGCAAAGAACATTTATTTCATCCCAGGTCCTGATGTGATTAAGATTATGAGTTATCCATTTGCTTTTAAGAAAGTTACCTCAGTTTGGTCTTCATTCTTCTTGAGTTTCATGTGTTTTATAAATTGTTTCTTATATCTTGGGTATTCTAAGTTTCTGGGATAATATCCACTTATCTGTAGTACATATCATGTGAGATCTTTTGTGATTGGGTTACCTCACTCAGGATGATGCCCTCCAGGTCCATTCATTTGCCTAGGAATTTCATAAATTCATTCTTTTTAATAGCTGAGTAGTACTCCATTGTGTAAATGTACCACATTTTCTGTATACTTTGACCCTTCTTAGAATTGGGAACAAAACACCCATTGAAGGAGTTACAGAGACAAAGTTTGGAGCTGAGATGAAGGGATGGACCATCTAGAGACTGCCATACCCAAGGATCCATCCCATAACCAGCCTCCAACCGCTGATACCATTCCATACACTAGCAAGATTTTGCTGAAAGGAACCTGATATAGCTCTCTTTTGTGAGGTTATTCTTGGGCCTAGCAAACACAGAAGTGGATGCTCACAGTCAGCTATTGGATGAAACACAGGATCCCCAATGGAGGAGCTAGAAAAATTACCCAAGGAGCTAAAGGGATCTGCAACCCTATAGGTGGAACAACAATATGAACTAACCAGTATCACCTGGAGCTCATGTTTCTAGCTGCATATGTATCAGAAGATGGCCTAGTAGGCCATCAGTGGAAAGAGAGGCCCATTGGTCTTGTAAACTTTATATGCCTAAGTACAGGGGAATGCCAGGGCCAAGAAGGGGGAGTGGGGAGGGGAGTGGGGGGGGAGAACATGGGGGACTTGGGGATAGCTTTGGAAATATAAATGAAGAAAATACCTAATTTAAAAAAAAGAAAGTTACCTCAGATAGGATAGAATAATGTCACATATAACGTCACTGAAAACTCTAAAATGGTATTGTGAGGACTTTTTTTACAAACAAACAAAACAACAACAACAACAACAAACTGGTGTATTTTAAAGTCTGAAGGGAAGCCCAACCTTGACTCCATATCAATTCAACTGACCCTCTGTATAATTTTTCTCATTGATGAATTTTTACTGTTCTTCTAGAATACTGCAAAGATGTTCAGATATTTTCCCATATTTATGTGAAATACGTGTTTTTCTTAATGACAATTTTGTTCTGAGATTTCATATGTGTTTTTATATACTAGGCTGCAATACAGCAAAATATATTAATTTCTATAAGCAAAGAACAACCTTCAGACAACAAGATGATGAAGTCCTCAGTTGTGTAACCAAGCACTAAAAATACTTTTTAAAGTGTTATGTTTTCTTGAGATTCATTGATTGATATATTTAACTAAAGAGGTTAAAAGATGATAGAAAACCAAAAAGGGTATCTATTTACTATATCTTCCTCTGAAATTCTTTTTTTTTTAAATTGGGTATTTATTTCATTTACATTTCCAATGCTATCCCAAAAGTCCCCAACACGCTCCCCGACCCACTCCCCTACCCACACACTCCCACTTCTTGGCCCTGTCTTTCCCCTGTACTGAGGCATATTAAGTTTGCATGACCAATGGGCCTCTCTTTCCACTGATGGCTGAATAGTGCATCTTCTGGTATATTTGCAGCTAGAGACACAAGCTCCAGGGAGTATTGGTTAGTTCATATTGTTGTTCCACATATAGGATTGCAGACCCCTTCAGATCCTTGGGTACTTTCTCTAGCTCCTCCGTTGGGGGCACTGTGATCCATCCAATAGCTGACTGTGAGCATCCACTTCTGTGTTTGCCAGGCCACAAGAGATAGACATATCTGGGTCCTTTTAGCAAAATCTTGCTAGTGTATGCAATGGTGTCAACGTTTGGAAGCCGATTAAGGGATGGATCCAAGGATATGGCAGTCTCTAGATGGTCCATCCTTTCGTCTCAGCTCCAAACTTTGTCTCTGTAACTCCTTCCATGGCTGTTTTGTTCCCAATTCTAAGAAGGGGCAAAATGTCCACACTTTGGTCTTCGTTCTTCTTGAGTTTCATGCATTTAGCAAATTGTATCTTATATCTTGTGTATTCTGAATTTCTGGGCTAATATGCACTTATTAGTGAGTACAAATTGTGAGAGTTCTTTTGTGATTGGGTTACCACACTCAGGGTGATGCCCTCCAGGTCCATATATTTGCCTAGGAATTTCATTAATTCAGTCTTTTTAATAGCTAAATAGTACTCCATTGTGTAAATATACCACATTTTCTGTATCCATTCCTCTGTTGAGGGGCATCTGGGTTTTTTCCAGCTTCTGGCTATTATAAATAAGGCTGCTATGAACATAGTGGAGCATGAGTCCTTCTTACCGGTAGGAAAACCTTCTGGACATATGCCCAGGAGAGGTATTGAGTGATGCTCCGGTAGTACTATGTCCAATTTTCTGAGAAACCAGCAGACTGATTTCCAGAGTGGTTGTATAAGCTTGCAATCCCACCAACAATGGAGGAGTGTTACTCTTTCTCCACATTCTCAACAGCATCTGCTGTCACCTGAATTTTTGATGTTAGCCATTCTGACTGGTGTGAGGTGGAATCTCAGGGTTGTTTTGATTTGCATTTCCCTGATGATTAAGGATGTTGAACATTTTTTTTTCAGGTGCTTCTCAGCCATTCGGTATTCCTCAGGTGAGAATTCCTTGTTTAGCTCTGAGCCCCACTTTTTAATGGGGTTATTTTATTTTTTGGAGCCCACCTTCTTGAGTTCTTTATTTATATTGGATATTAGTCCCCTATCTGATTTAGGATAGATAAAGATTCTTTCACAATCTGTTGGTGGCCTTTTTGTCTTATTGACAGTGTCTTTTGCCTTGCAGAAGCTTTTCAATTTTATGAGGTCCCATTTGTTAATTCTAGATCTTACAGCACAAGCCATTGCTGTTCTATTCAGGAATTTTTTTCCCTGTACCCATATTTTCGTGGGTTTTTCCTACTTTCTCCTCTATAAGTTTCAGTGTCTCTCATTTTATTCGCAGTTCCTTAATCCACTTAGATTTGATCTTAGTAAAAGGAGATAGGAATGGATCAATTTGCATTCTTCTACATGATAACCACGAGTTGTTCCAGCACCATTTGTTGAAAATGCTGTCTTTTTTCCACTGAATCACTTTAGCTCCCTTCTTGAAGATCAAGTGACCATAGGTGTGGGGGTTCATCTCTGGGTCTTCAATTCTATTCCATTGGTCTACTTTTCTATTGCTATACCAGTACCATGCAGTTTTCATCACAATTGCTCTACAGTACAGCTTTAGGTCAGGCATGGTGATTCCACCAGAGGTTCTTTTATCATTGAGAAGAGGTTTTGCTATCCTAGGTTTTTGTTACTCCGGATGAATTTGCAAATTGCCCTTTCTAATTCAATGAAGAATTGAGTTGGAATTTCGATGGGGATTGCATTGAATCAGTAGATTGCTTTTGGCAAGATAGCCATTTTTACTATATTGATCCTGCCAATCCATGAGCATGGGAGATCTTTCCATCTTCTGAGACTTCTTTAATTTCTTTCTTCAGAGACTTGAAGTTCTTATCACACAGATCTTTCACTTCCTTATTTAGAGTCACACCAAGGTATTTTATATTATTTGTGACTATTGAGAAGGGTGTTATTTCCCTGATTTCTTTCTCAGCCTGTTTATCCTTTGTGTACAGAAAGGCCATTGACTTGTTTGAGTTAATTTTATACCCAGCTACTTCACTGAAGCTGTTTATCAGGTTTAGGAGTTCTCTGGTGGAATTTTTATGGTCACTTATATATACTGTCATATCATCTGCAAAAAGTGATATTTTGACTTTTTCCTTTCTAATTTGTATCCCCTCGATCTCCTTTTTTTGTAGAATTACCCTGGCTAGAACTTTTGGAGAAGGTACCATGAGGTGCTGAGAAGAAGGTATATCCTTTTGTTATAGGATAAAATGTTATGTAGATATCTGTCAGATCCATTTGTTTCATAACTTCTGTTAGTTTCACTGTATCCCTGTTTAGTTTCTGTTTCCATGATCTGTTTATTGGTGAAAGTGGTGTGTTGAAGTCTTCCACTATTACTGTGTGAGGTGCAATATGTGCTTTGAGCTTTACTAAATTTTCTTTAATGAATGTGGCTGCCCTTGCATTTGGAGCATAGATATTCATAATTGAGAGTTCCTCTTGGAAGATTTTACCTTTGATGAGTATGAAGTGCCCCTCCTTGTCTTTTTTGATGACTTTGGGTTTGAAGTCTATTTAATTAGATATTAGGATGGCTACTCCAGATTGTTTCTTCAGACCATTTGCTTGGAAAATTGTTTTCCAGCCTTTCATTCTGAGGTTGTGTCTATCTTTTTCCCTTAGATGGGTTTCCTGTAAGCAGCAAAATGATGGGTTCTGTTTGTGTAGCCAGTCTGTTAGTCTATGTCTTTTTATTGGGGTTTTGAGTCCATTGATATTAAGACATATTAAGGAAAAGTCATTGTTGCTTCCTATTATTTTTGTTGTTAAAGTTGGCATTCTGTTCTTGTGGCTGTCTTCTTTTAGGTTTGCTGAGGGATTACCTTCTTGCTTTTATTAGGATGTGGTTTCCGTCCTTGTATTGTTTTTTTGTTTGTTTGTTTGGTTGGTTGGTTGGTTTTTTTTGTTTTTGTTTTTGCTTTTTTTTTTTGTTTTTTTTTTTTTTTTTTTTTTTGTTTTGTTTTGTTTTGTTTTCTGTTATTATCCTTTGAAGGGCCGGATTTGTGGAAAGATAATGTGTGAATTTGTTTCTGTTGTGGAATACTTTTGTTTCTCCATCTAAGGTAATTGAATGTTTGGCTGGGTATAGTAGCCTGAATTGGTATTTGTGTTCTTTTTGAGTCTGTATAATATCTGTCCAGGCTCTTCTGGCTTTCATAGTCTCTGGTGAAAACTCTGGTGTAATTCTGATAGGCTTGCCTTTATATGTTACTTGACCTTTTTCCCTTACTGCTTTTAATATTCTATCTTTACTTAGTGCATTTGTTGTTCTGATTATTATGTGTCAGGAGGAATTTCTTTTCTGGTCCAGTCTATTTGGAGTTCTGTAGGCTTCTTGTATGTTCATGGGCATCTCTTTCTTTAGGTTTGGGAAGTTTTCTTCTATAATTTTGTTGAAGATATTTGCTGGCCCTTTGATTTGTATATCTTTATTCTCATCTATTCCCATTTTCTGTAGGTTTGGTATTCTCATTTTGTCCTAGATTTCCTGGATGTTTTGAGTTAGTATCTTTTTGCATTTTGTATTTTCTTTGATTGTTGTGCTGATGTTCTCTATGGAATCTTCTGCACCTGAGATTCTCTCTTCCATCTCTTGTATTCGGTTGCTGGGCGAGCTGGGAGTGCTGGGTTCTGATGATGGATTGTGGTCTTGGTTTCTGGTAGTAAGATATGTTTACATTTAGCCATCTGGTAATCTCTGAAGTCAGTTGATTTAGCTGTCTCTGGTTAGAGATTGTTCCTCTCATGATTCTGTTATCCTCTATCAGTAGACTTGGGAGACTAGCTCTCTCCTCTGAGTTTCAGTGGTCAGAGCACTCTCTGCAGGCAATCTCTCCTCTTACAGGGAAAGTGCACAGATATCTGGCATTCGGACCTCCCTCTTGGCGGAAGATGAAGGCCCAAATTAGGACCTGTCTCCTAAGCTGTGTTGTTTCCGCCTGTCACAGAAGCTGTTAGCTCTGTAGTCCACACTCTCACCTGTGCGGATGACTTTCAGTGGAGTCCCGGAACCAAGATGTCTGCTACCTATGCTCAGGCAAAGCGCTCCAGGGCTGAGTGGACACCTATCCTCTGGATGGGAAGGTGCCAGGATGTCTGGGGTCTGAAAAGGGGGCTGCCTCAGAAGTTCTGTGGCTCCCACCTGTCCCAGAAGCTGTTAGCTTCTGTAGTCCACTCTCTCACCTGTGCAGAATACTCTTGGCAGAGTCCAGGAACCTCTGAAATTCTTTAAAGAGAAAAATATACACAATGACAATATATATTTTATTTTGCATTAATTGAACTACATAACTGTATAACAGCACTTTCAGCTATTGTATAGGCTCTTTGTTCAGTTTCAGTTTCAAGCTAGAACATGGTAGTGAAACACCACCTATAATTCTAGTTCCAAGAGATTTGACACTCTTTTCTGGCATACAGCACCGATTCATGCACATTGTATACTTGCCTATGTGTAACTAAAACATTCATACTTATAAGTAAAAATATAAAGGAAAATCATGAGGCCTCAATTGTATAAGAAGTATAAACAACTAAGAAATTGAGAAAGGCTGGGAATGAAAAAAAGATTCTTCCTAAGGAAGAGCATACCAACTAGTTATTCATATAAGTTAGGCAGCCTTGGAAACATATATAAAAGTAACAGTACACATACTAAGCCAGTTATATTTAAGAATATATATTTATATATATGTATGTGCATCTGGCAATAATTAATCAAAAAAAAGGAAGGGGGAATCCCAAATTTGAAAGAGAAGAAGTAGTAGTATATGGCAATATTTGGCATGAATAAAGAGTTAGAGAAAAATCATTGAAATAAATTAATGAATACATAAAAGAGGTGGTTTAAAATAAGTTTTTAACAATATTAAAATTAATTTTACACTTAAGCTGTTTATAATCATTGCTGATTAGATCCCAAGACAGTAGGCTAAATTACATTGTAAAAATCATAACAATTTCTACAAATAATTTTAGTGTCAGTTTTGAGATTCCAGGAGTCTACATGTATTAAAAAAGAAAGAATATATATGGATTAAAAGATTGCTGATAACATAAACCAAATTTAAAATAAAATTGAACACACATGATTAGATAATATGAGGTAATGCCTTTTGATATACTTTAAACATTGATCATAAAATACTTTTCTACAAAAAGCAATGCATTTTTTTAAATTAGTAAATTCTGCTAAATACTTTCTTGTTAGATACTGTAAAGCCACTTTGTCACTATGCAGTTATCACATCCTGATCACCAAAATAAAATGGTGTAAATATTAGAGAGTTAAAAGGAAAGAAGGTTTTTCTCTTTCCTCTTCTAATTGATAGTTGTCTGAGGTGGGTTGAAAAGGATAAGTTATCAGCTGCCAATAATTGGAATTTGGGGAATGCAAGGAGAGTCAGCAATGATCACCATACAAACATGTTCATTTTGCACATTAGACTACACCCACACTGGAAGCCATAAAAAGAAGTTATTGAGGATGTTAGTGTATTAGAAATGCACACACACACACACACACACACACACACACTTGTGTTTATGTCTGGAGTGTCAGTGTCTTAGAAACATAAATGTTAGATAAGTTAATAAATAAGGTTACAGAAAGTAAGGATCACTTTACTTCACTAATTTTAATATTAATTCAAATTATCATGTCAGTGTGGTACAGCAAATGAATAAATATTTAATTTTACGAACGGTTAAAAAATGTAGCTAGAACCATAGGAACCTGTGTTCAATCAAAATAGAATGCAAGAAAATGATAATAGAACCATTAGTGGCAATGGAAATGTAGAATTCTGTGCAAGAAAGAGAGAATAGAATAGTAAATTGGAACAAGCATAAGTATAGATCTTAGTTTGCAAATTGCCAAAAAAAAAATTAGAGGTAAGTGACCAAGTAAAGGCAAACTTAGTGGATTTTATATTATGCTATCATTTTGATATTCAAACATACTAATTTCTAGTATTTTACTGAGGGTGTTGTAGTAGTTCATTTTGCACAGTATGTGAACATATGTCTTTAAATCTAAGAAAGTTATTACTGAGAAACAATCAAATGAAAACTAAAGTACAAATCTCATAGACCCATTTGCATCAAAGAGCTTAGGCTTCTGTACAGCACCTGCTCAGGAGAGTGAATAGTAACTTATTTTCTAATTGCTTCTTGAGAAAGGGCTATGGCAATTGGTGATGTCACACACATGAACAGACTCATTATTCTGAATAGAAGACTGTGTTTTAGAAAGGGACAAAAAGAAAAAAAAAGAATGAGAACGAGGAAGGGATGTAGGGAAAGAAAAAGAGCAGAGAGCAGAAAGGGATTGGTATTAGTACACAACTAAGTTAGTATGATCTTTCTAATTTAATCTCTCTCTGTTCTAGGTATAAACATATAGTCTTTTTTTGCTTAGAGTTTATTTCAAATTCATAATTTGCATCTTCATTTTCATTTAGTGTTTGAGCCTGCTTGAAAATATACCTGGATGCTTCTACAAGAATATAACTTTGCAAATGACATTTAGATTATCCAGGCTGGGAAAAAGATTCAAACAAGCATACCATTATAAACTTACAGACCTTTAAAGAACCTCCTTCTTCAAATATTCAATATTTATTTACCAAGAGAAATTGAAAGTGGAACTGTCACATAATATACAACTTTTATAAATATGTGTGCATACATGTATGAATATTTATACAGGCATATATGTACACATAGAAGATAAGACAACATTCTTAAAATACTGTAAAAATAAAAACTGCAAGATGCACAAATATTTTAGAGAGAAAATGTTTCATTAACATATTTTACAGTATATATCGGGAAGTAATTTTATTTTATTTGACCTGTACTGATTTTCTGAATATCAGATATAATGCAAGCAAGGTACGGTGGAAGACTATAAGTTGGGTATGGTTCTTTATTTTAAAATTAATAAATTAAAACATATTTTAGTGAAACATTTTTATAATACCATCCAAGAAAATATATATTTTATATTGTCTTTGGACCTATTTCTCTAAAAGTCAACATTTAGAATATACAATAATAAATCTACATTATTACATACTAGTTTTTAGTTAAACATGTGTTTTTCAAGTTTAGTCTTATTTACTTATTAAAAAAATATGTGCATCTTGAGAACTCAGGTCTTAGATTAATCACTTGGTTTAAAAGTTGTTCATATAATTAAGCTAATTATATAAAAATGCATGACATTTTGGGTAAATCAGTGTTGAATTTTTGGAATGCCAACATAGGAAATGGCTATGCTCTTTAGGAGTCAAATAAGATATTGAACAAACTGAAAAATATCTGGAATTCTAACAACTTGGAGGTTGGAAGCAGAAAGATGTGAATTATAGGTCGAGGTGGGGAGAGATCAGAGAATCTCTAGGAAGCTCTGGAGACATGGGGTAGGGGTGGTTCCCAGGAGTGAATGCCAGTGATATACAAGATACCTAACAGTGGGAACATGGAACCTGAAGAGGTCACCTCCTGTAGTCTGGCAGGATCCTCAATAAAGGGATAAGGACACCAACCCACCCACTAAACTTTTGATCCAAAATTTGTGCTGTCAAAAGAAATGCAGGGATAGAGCAGAAACAGAAGGAGTGGCAAACCAATGAATGCCCCAAATAGAGACAAATCCAACTGTCAAGAACCAATCCTTGACACTATTATTGATACTCTGTTTTGTTTGCAGACAGATGCTTGGCATAATTCTCCTCTGAGAGGCTATACCCAGCAGCAGACTGAAAGTGATGTAAATATCCACATCCAAATGTTAGATGGAGGGTAGGTCAAGAACACTTATGAAAGAGTTAGGGGAAGGGTTGAAGACCCTAGAGGGGATGGGAACCCCAGAAAGACCAACAGAGTCAACAAGCCTGGAACTTTGGGGGATCTCAAGGACTTATCCACCAACCAAACAATATATATGCAGAGGAACAAGGCCTCTGGCACATATGTAGCAGACAGACAGCTCAGTTTTCATAATTACCTTTCCTGCCTCAGTGGGAGAAGATGCTCCTGTGGCAGAGGCTTGATGTGCCAGGATCAGGGGAAACTCAGGTGGGACACACTTTCAGAGAAGAAGAGGAGAGGGTATTAGGTAGTGGGGAGAGATTGTACATGAAGGACCAGAATAGCGGGCAGCATTTGAGATATAAATTAACTACTTAGTTAAAAGAGAGAGTTCAAGATCATTCTCTGCTACATGGGAGCTGAAAACCTACCTTCCTAGTGCTAAATGGTCCCTCTTCTCCATCTATCTCTCCCACCAAAAATAAAATTAGATAATAGAGTTAATCAAGAATTTAACAGTGGCATGTTAATGACTTAAATGTATTTTTTACAAATTTCCTTTACAAAATGTGGGAGTTAAAATGGGTGTTACAAATGCAAACTTAGCCTAATGATATTCTATAAGTGCAAATAAATCACTACCAAGCAGTAGAACTCATACTAAATTTATTTTCTGCATGTATGTCCATATGCATATAAATGTAAGTAATTTGCCATTCATACAGTATACAGAAAAATGATCACCAAGATTTCTTCTGCTATTCCAAACCCTTGCAAATATTTCTGGGATCACTTCTGTTTAATAAGGCAAAAAAATGTTTAACACTGGTTATTTTCTGTCCTTGAAAATTAATAAACTGATGGTCAAAATTGGCAGGTATTCTAGTCCCTAAAATGCTCTTATAGATAGAAACATTAAGTAGCATTTTAAAAATTGATTAAACTGCATTATCCTGAATGTTATATCCAAATAAAGAATTCTCAAACTACACAGAACTGTTCAAATTAAATCCTAATTCCCTCCTGTCTGACAGTGCCAAAATAGAATTTGAGTCTGTTGTGAACCACATAGTTGAACATTAAGGCAGTACTCATAGAAAGTCGACAGGCTGAGGTTGTGGGCTATGCTTTCATTTCTGAACAAATATTCAGTGTTTGAGAGGATGGTGCTCTGTGCTCTGGATGTTCAAGTCCAAAATAGGAAAGGACATACTATCCTATTGATAACACTACTACTATATGGGTAAAAGTAGCATGCTTTCCATTCAATATAGAAACTCCAATGAGACTCAGTCTAGTATGAAAGCTATTAACAAAATTCTGTTTTAGATCACAAAATTTTATTTTTCAGAATGTAAGACCTATTAGGGCATGCTTGGCCATAACCAATTCCATAGTAGCTAATCACAAATTCTAAGTTCTTTCTCCCAGGTAGTGAAATCATACACAGAAACAAAAATTAAACCTGTACGTACAGAATAGCAACCAACTCCAAGAAGAAGAAATGCCTGTTGTGGATATGCTTTTCATCTAAAATGGGTTTATTGATATTTCTTTAATGCTTGTTTAACATCAAAAGGAGATGTTTAAATGGCTTTTAAATAAATCACTAATAGTCAAAGATAGAATGGGCAAACAACATATTTTGTAATATAAAAAAACAGGATATTTTGCAAGGTAATTGATTATAAAAATACTTTGGTTTATTTTGTATCTGCATTAAATGTGACAAAAAGAAATTAATACAAAATAATATATGCTCAGGTATAAAAGTACAATGATTGCTACTTTATGTGGTTACAATCAGAAGAAAACAAACATAAAAATACACTTTGTCTTTTAAAATACATAGTGCTACACTTATATGGGATTAAGTTTCATTGTAAATTACCTTTACACTTTCCTACATATCCCCAAAGATATTAAAAATTTTCGAGTTTTGTTACATATGCCTAAAATAATTTTAAAATATCAGCAAGCATGAGTATAATAATATAATTATGTGATGTAAAATTATTTATAAAATTATCTAAACAGTGCATCATTGTTAACCAACAATAAGGCCAATGGAAATCAAAATTTAAATTTAAAGATATGTAAAGGCAGTTTCCTCATCAATTGGAAACACAGTGAGTGTTTTCTCCAGCTTTTCAAATTTAGAATTTTATAACATATTTAAGCCTCTCTTTCAGGAAAGTAATGGTGTGATGAATGCAAATTCTGTTGAAAAGTGACAACTCATTTAAGGTTGGAAAAAACATACTTCATTTCTAAAAGTTACTGCTATATGACAAGAAGCCTTGAAATTGTGTGACATTGAAGAAGTTGTGTTGTGGTAAATCTCTCACCCAAATATGCCACGGCATAGACAACACAACTCAGTTAATATGAACCCAAGCTGTGTGCCTAGATTGGACAGATCTATTACTACAGTACCATATTTTTCATATTGTGAGGCCCCTTAGAACTTGTGGTTTCTCCAGACCATGTTCTTCTGCTCAGCTTTTCTTCTTTTTCCTCCTCCTCTGCATTGCCTCTCTCTCAAACCTCCTTCTTCTCTCCCTCCACATTCCCTCTTATCTGCCCAATCGTCAGCTCCCCTTAATTTGACAAATTAATGTGGAAAGCAGTTTTACAGGAAATCACCTGAGTGCTGACTCATTCCTTGTTCACAGCTACTCACAGGAGAATTTAACATAAAATATAATTAGCCCCAGGGCTATCCACAGCATTTCCCCCTTTCTGCCCAATTAAAAGACTATTTTATTTCAGATATAATTGAACATAACTATTATTATTTTATAATTTATAAAGTACAAGAGATTTAACCCCCAGTCCATCATCTTTGTTAATTAAACAGAATCTTTGTCATCTATCCTTATTTAAAAGACATAATTTTACATCTTGCTATGTTTTGGATTTAGATTGAATGCCATCTGAAAACCATCCTCTCAAAGCTGTTCCTATCAAAGTAAAAAGCCTGGGTTGGTTAGGAAACTATGTAGTTTTTCAACCCCATCAGAAATCCAATAAAGACTGATATTAACTGAAAATATATAGGAAGCCTAACACAGCTTCCAAAACTTAGCCAATTTATAGAGATCACTGATCACTTGGACATTCTCTTACTTCAACATGTTGGAAGATCAATCTTCAGCCTACTAGCCAGGGTCATGTGATAGACTTAGAGAATCAGGAATATTTAGGACTAGCCTACTCTGTCTGGGCAAAATCAAGCTGTCCTAACCTGAAATTGTGTTCTTTCTTTGGACAGTATTATGTCTGTCGATGAAATGAGGCAATTTTTGCCTAATGGCTGTTTTGCCACAACTGGAATAACTCAAAGATGCTCAATTTCTTCTTTGAATTCAAGAGAGGGAAAGCTGTCAGGAGCAGACAAGTCTCAACAAGTAAATAAATAACATGAATCTTCACATTCTGTGGACTTCTGATGTTTTTGAAAACCAACTATCTATGTAAAGTAATCTAGATTATTCTCTCTTACATACTTTCAGCCATTTCTGATTAAAATAACTGAAAATACCCTAACAATAAACTTAGAGCTATGAATTTCATATTTGGCCTTTAAATCACAGTCTTAAACATTTCAGATCTGTTATAATAACAACAATAGAAGGACTGGGTTTATGCCTTGAACTTAAAAATTTTAGCATCAAAAACAACCTATAATAACCACCCCTAGCCCCAACTGGGACAAAGACTCTTCATAACTTCTTCAAGCTGAATATGAGCATTGAGATATTTTTTGAAGAGACGGGGAAAGTTAGGAAAAATAGGGGAATTCATTGGCTTTAAGAAGGCCACACCAATTATTGTCTCTGATGTCAGTGTCCTGACTGGATCCAGATGAAACATAAGACATCAGGAATTCAGGCAAGTCAGTTCAGCATATCTGACAATGAAATTCACCAAGACTGTATATTCTGTAATATATAAATCTCAAAACAAAACTTTAATATCATCAAGATAACATTTTTGTTTTATCTCTCTGGAATATAGTTCTTCAGGGGGTCTCCTTCTATCAAATCTGATCCATCTAACTCTGGAAGTTAAATACCTTAATCACCTTTTCAAAAAACACAAAGACAAACCTTTTCTTTAAATTCGCATATCAATCGGTAACCAGGAAAACCTGTAGCTTGCCCTGTGTCCCAGAGGAACAATAAAACAACCACAATATTCAAAATCACACACATTTTAGCCTAATTAGGCCTTTCTAATTTGTCATGCCAGGATATTCACCGAAAATGTCCGTGGAGTCCACATTAGAGAATATGAGTATCCTGCAGACTTTATCATCTTTAAAACAATTGATTCACATTTCTATCTATTCCTGCTTATAAGAGGTAGCTTGTCAAACCAAGATTTCAACCCAAAATTCTCATGGAGCCCACATCAGACAGAATATGAGTATCCTGTAAGACTTGTTAGAGCAATATATCTTTAAATCATCTTTATAGCAATTAATTCAAACTTCCACTAATATCTGCCTATAGGAAGGAGATAGTTTTCAATTGTTAAACTCTCTACCTAGAGACTTCTGACATTTTTGGAAACCAACTACATATCCTATTTTGTTGATTAGTTCCCCGTTTTTCTCTGTTGCCAAGGTTTTCATCAGGTCTCCCTCTGTCATGTCTGAATTTTATTAATTTGGAACAAACTCACAGCTTTTCTTTTACTGTGGAAACCTAAACATATCCTCTCCCCCAGCATAACACATTTTCCAATTTCCATTCTGATGTCAGAATATCCTTTATATAAACATGCTGGTTGAGTTCAATAGTTCTTTTCACAAACCCAATGTCTTTCAGCATTTATTGAAGGTTAATAAAGCACTATGTAATCTATATTTGGAGGTTCTTGTTGAACCGTTTTGACTATTAAGCATCTCCCTTAGAGTTCGATTATATCTCTCCAAAATTGCTGGTCCTGTAAGATTGTATAATTATGGCTATAGTATGTTTTATATTATAATATTCAAAAAACACTTCATATTATTAGAGATAAATGCAGGACCATTATCCATTTTAATTTATATTGGTATCCCCATGATGGCCATAACTTCTAACAAATGTGTAACTACAGAATCAGCCTTTAATGATGCTAAGGTAGTTGCCCATTGAAATCCTGAATAGGTGTCTATAGTATTTCACATATTTCCGTTTACCAAACTTTGTAAAATGGAAGACATTAATTTGCCAAATATCATTTCTTTGGGTACCCTTAGGGTTAGTTCCTGTAGGCAATCAAGTTTGGTTATATAGTGAGCAAGAAGGACATTGCCTCCTCACAACTTCCTTGCATTGTTGCCAAGTGATAGAGAATCCTTTCTTTAAACGTTTGCTCTTAACATGGTGTTTTTTATGGATTTCTGAAGCCTCTAGTATGCTTCCTATCAATAGTTGGTCAATTTCATTATTACCTTGTGTCAGAGGGCCTCACAGACCTGTAGGGGATCTTATGTGTGTTATATATAGTGGATAACTCCTCTTTCTGATCATGTGTTATAGCTGAATGAATAGTGAAGTCAATTCAAAATCATGCTGAATATTTTCAGCAGTCTCTAAGTGTAAAACAATTCTTTCTGCACATTGAGAATTGGTCAATATATCAAGAGACTCTTGAAAATCTGACAACACTATGATCTTTGCATATAATTCAGATTTTTGAACTGACTTATAGGGACTCTCAGCTACCTTACTTTTTCTGATTTATACCTTGCCTTTCCTGATTTACTGGCATCAGTGTAAAATGTAGGGCCTCCAGATATTGGAGTTCCCTTTATTATACGAGGGAGAATCCAATTAGTTCGTTTTATGAAGTGCAGGCACCTGCTTTTAGGGTATCTGTTGTTAATCTCTCCTAAGAAATCACTGCATGCTCTTTTCCAGTATTCATTTTGTGCCTATAAGGAAGCAATTTCTGCTTTCAGCCAGATCCATTCTGACTAATTGACAAAGTCTCATTTTTCCTTTTAGTATCAATTCAGATACTTTCTCTATGTAGGTTTTAAACTTCTTACTCTGTTTATGTGCTAAAAATATCCATTCTAAGATACAATCTTGCCTCTGACCAAGAATCCTTATAGGGAAGTGAGTAGATAACTAAGATGCAGGCCATCTTTGGATCAAGAAGATCTAGATGTGTATCCTGCAATTTCCTTTTTACCAAAGCTAACTCCTTCTCAGCCTCAGCTGGTAGTTTCCTTGGGCTATTTAAATCTTTATCACCTTGTAAGGTTTTAAATAAATTGCTTAGCTCTTGAGTGACCAAGCCAGTTGCAGGCCGCAATCAGTTGATATCTCCCAGTAGCTTCTAAAAATCTTTAAGGGTCCTTAATTGGTTTCCTTTTAATTGTGAAGCATGTGGCCTAAACCTTTGCAGAGTTATTTATATCCTAGATAATTAATAGAAGCCCCTCTTTATATTTTTTCAGGGTCAATTTGCAATCCCCAGGAAGGCAAGTTTTTTGTTTTGTTTTTTAATTCATCAAATATTTTTCCCATGGTCTTTATATCTGCATCAGCCAATAAGATGTCATCCACATAATGATAAATAATGGATTGGGGAAACTGTGAATTACCTCCAATGCCTATTGGACAAAATATCGACACAAGGTAAGGTTATTTAACATTCTTTGTGGCAGGACTTTACATTGATATATATATATATATATATTACTGGGGAACCTCTATTGAAGGTAGATACTGAGAAAGCAAACCTTTCCTTATCACATTCATGTAGAGGACTAGTGAAAAAGCAATCTTTCAGATCAATCAATCCTTATGTAAAACAGGAAAGCAATGGGATCCCAGGCTGCAAGGAAATCATTGACTGAATAATCTTATTAATCCATTTAATATTTGTCAGCATTCTCCATTTGCCAGATTATTTTTTTGACCTATTAATTCCTGAACCTTTAGTTCTAGCATTACTTGTAATCTTTTTTTCTAAGGCAAGGATTTTTTTATCTAGAGCCCAGTCTTTTGAGAAGACATAATAAATCAAGAGAAGATATATTGCAATACTCATAAATGGTAAGGTGCCTATTTCCTTTAAATCCATCCCTGTGAAATCATTCAAAATATCATCACATTAAGCCAAAAAGATATTTATTGTGTTTCACATCTTTAACTATCAAAAGATTATATATCTCTCTGTATGACAATGAATTACCTGGTCAGGAGACCTTTGTACCTTCATCTCCATGATTCTTTTGCATAGGAAGGGGCAGAGTGTGGAAAGACCTGTGTAAAATAGAACAATGGGGCATCTGAGTTTTACGTGAAATAGGCAAGACTAAGAAACATAAAATCATATTCTCTCTTACAGGTTGAATCTAACCTTAAGTCTTCAAATACATTAAGAAACACATATGACATAAAAAAAAAAAAAACCACACAGAAACACAGATTATTGTGTAGAGGTCAGATCAGTTGAAGAGCAGAGAGTTGGGAATTAAGACATAGATGAAAGCAAATATAGTGTGTGAAAGCCACAATGCAACTAATTAACTTAAATATTAGCTGAAATCGAGTGTTCCAGAAGTCTTGTATGTTGGACATATTCTGTGATCCCTGTATTTTACTAAATACATGTATAGTACTTAATTTGCTCTAGCAAAACTCTAGTGTAAGCAAGTATAGCAAATGAAAGTGAAGCAAATTAATAAAACTTAATGTAGAAATTTATTTAATACATATAAATATTATTTGATTTCATTATAAGTAATTGATGAAAAAAACAGAAGGGATAGCCCTAAATATAGTTTCCCATAATTTTCTACTAGGATTTATTACTATAAAATATCATTACTATTTAAACTTCATATCCAAGTATAGAAAACAGGAATGATGTTTGGAATATGTATTATTATATTGCTTACTTTAAAGTATTTGGAATCAAAGTTTCCTAGAATGTGCATAAAATATGTTGTTTTGTTTTGTATTCTGTGTATGATTATTAGTATCAACCCAGCAGTGATTCTGAGGGAAATGTTATGGAATGTGTTATGGTAAGTATAACACTTTATAAAACTTAAATACTAATTTTCTAGTTATAGATTATATCTTTTATATTCCCATGAAGGAGTCAGAAATGCAGTCACTTATAGTTGTATGTGGCTGTTAATTACTAAAGAGAACATAGTTAAACATCCTCAAATTAGCAGTAACTAAAAATATACATAATCTTACCCTTGATCACAGAATGACATTTTGGTAGTTATTTAGATTACCTCTTTTATACTTGACAGCAAAGTTGTATACATATTCTAAAGGAATATTTGCCACACTCTAAGGCAGTGGTTTTGAACCTGTGGGTTATGACTCCTTTGAAAGTCAAACGAACCTTTCAAAGGAGCCTCTTAAAACTATCATAAATCAAACATACTTACAACTTGTTTTATACTAGCATGAATATTACAGTCATGAGGTAGAAATGAAAATAAATTTATTGTTGAGGATCACTACAACCTGAGGAACTATATTAAAGGATTGCAGCTTTAGGAAGTTTGAGAATCATTGAATTATGTGAACCATTTAAAATAAACCAGATCACATTTCTCCTTTTTTTTTTTCAAATCTTTGAATGATTTTATTTTTATAATAGAATAAAAGGATAAGTAAATAAAAATAATAGTGTTAACCTATTGGGATATATATATATATATATATATGTATATATATATATATATATATATATATATATATATATCTTTGAAACTCAGAATGCTTAGCCTAAATCCCATATCTGCCTCAGCCATTGGTTGGGTTTCATGATACATAGTATCTGACAAGCATAACATAATATGTCAAGAGGAATATGCATATTTTCATTGAAAAAATAAGCTTTACAGAGCTTTCTACTTTTCCCACTACTAGTTTTCCTACGAAGAAACTTCTTTTGGCAGCAGAAAGAGATTGTTATAGAGATATACAACTTGTCAAAACACAACCGATAATTGATCATGATCACCCACTTCTCAAGTATTTGGCCTTTTCTATAATTATTGTTGTTACATATACATTTGTACATATGTGTATATGTGTATACATGCATGTATGAGACCTACTGAAACACTTGGTGTTACCCATATGTACAAGTGATTGCCACTTGGGACTAGCGAATGTGTGAGGGAGTTTGTTCTTGGAGAAAATTGATTCTGCCTCTCTCAGAAGCCATTGATTGCTTGTAGTACTTTATCTGGTTATGGGACTTTACAAAGTTCCCCATCCACACTGACATGTTGAGTGGGGTTTCTTTAGGCAAATCTTGTTTCGACAGCCATATTGTTGGGACTTCATTGATAGAACATCCCTATCATATCTAAATGATGACATCTTGCTCAGGCATCCTGGCCCTCTGAGTCTTACACTCTTTCTGCTCCCTCTTATATGATGTTCCCTAAGCTTTAGGGGGGGTGTAGAGAAACCTGTTCAGGGTATGTACCACATTTCTCCTTAAGTCTATTATAATTTACAGATTTCTCAATGTTGTTACTTTGACTACTGTATAAACCTATTGCCTTTGAGACTTTAATCTCACCATTAATACCCACTTATATATTACTAATTATTTCAGTTGTAAAATAATAAAGATGCAAGTTCAGAATTTATATCTGCCCTTAATTGAAAAATCCCTATTAAGCGACATAAATGCTTTGTTTTAGGCATATCTTGAGTAAATTCTGAATTCTTATGACTAAGATCTTATAACCTATTTTGAACTCAATTCTGTACTATTGCCAATTTCATGAATATAAATTCTACTGGTTATACATAAAATCTTCACACTTTCTGAAAACATTAAAAATCATTGCCTCTTGAATTCTTGACTGTGAGCTAGATTTCGAGTCATTATTATGTTCTCCTTGAGTCCATGTGGCATGCATTCACTTAATTCATCTTATCATTTAGATATGAAATAAAAAGATTTTGCTAAAAATTTAATTTTCATTTTACCAGTTATAGGAGATGTAACCTAATAGACCACACTTTTTATGATGAGTTCAAGCTCATAATTGTTCAGGTTAACTTATTAAAGGCTTTGAGTCTTCAGTTCAGTTTCTTTTCTCCTATGTGGCAAATCCGCTCTTTTATACAGCACAGTAAGAATATTCTTAATACACCCTTTTTTTTAGTCTCTGACTTCCTAGTCTCCTGAACTGTTGCATATAAATTTATTTTTACTTAGATATTTAAGTTGTGATGTTATGACTATGAACTTAAATATACATAAAAGTAAAATTTCAATTTCACTATCTCTACTCTTATACTTTTTGTTATTAAACAGTTTTAGTCTATCTCCTGTCATGGCCATAGTCATCTCTTCTGAAGTAATCTTCCTGCCTCAGTTTTCTCAGTTGCAGAACATAGATACTCAAACCATCCTTACAATTTTGTATAAATGCAATGCATCTGTATTATTGATTGTGGTCCCGGGAATATTAGAGTATTTCTGAGGATAGAGTTTTGCACAGCTTGTGGAACTGGTACCCTGACAACAAGATACTCAACAAAGCTACCCTGAGCCAATGGATTTCAGGTACTATTTCTGCAATTTTGAAGAATGAAATTTGTTACTAGAGGTAAAGTTTTAAAGAGAAGTTTATTACATATCTATAGTCAATGAGTAGCTTAACGTGTACAAAGAACATAGAGCTCTTTCTTAGAATATTGGATACAGATACCATTGAGATACTTCTCTTGTTAAGTTTTTAAAAATAATTTATGTCAGTAATACAAGATTTATACAAAGTCAAACCAGTCAAAATACCAGAATAGGTGTGCCTTTTCTGCCTAGGATGCCCTACCTCTAGCTGAGAAGCTATTTGCAAATGATGGCTACTGGAGGACTGAGAATAATTTTCTTTAGTGATAGGGCCTCCTCATGTTCCAGTAGAGTGTCATATACCTTTGTAGTAGAAGTATAATATACTCCTATTATATTGTATGTAATATGAAAGTATATACACCAAGTGAGTTTAAATATAAGAAAGCATAGCTGCTTAGCCTTTAGGTAGATGTACTCATTTAAGAGATAACCAAATTCTATCCATTTGTCTAAGAATTTCACAAATTCATTGTTTTTAATAGCTGTATAGTACTCCATTGTATAAATATACCACATTTTCTGTATCCATCCCTTTATTGAGGGACATCTGGTTTCTCTCCAGCTTCTGGCTATTTTAAATAAGACTGCTATGAACACAGTGGAGCATGTGTCCTTATTAAAGTTGGAGCATCTTCTAGTATATGCTACACCCAGGTGTGGAATTGCTGGATCTTATAGTAGTACTATGTCCAATTTTCTGATGAATGACCAAACAGCTTTCCAGAGTGGTTGTACTAGCTTGCAATCCTGCCAGCAATGGAGGAGTGTTCCTCTTTCTCCACATCTTCACCAGCATCTTCTGTCACCTGATCCTTTTAATCCTTGATCTTCTAGTAAAAGCCATTGATGTTCTATTCAGGAATTTTCCCCCTGTTCCCATATGTTTGAGGCCCTTCCCCACTTTCTCTTATATAAGTTTCAGTGTCTCTGGTTTTATGTGAAGGGTATCATACTGAGTGAGTTAACCCAGTCACAAAGGACATACATGATATGCACTCACTGATAAGTCGATTTTAGACCAGAAGCTCAGAATACCCAAGATACAACTCACAAAACACATGAAACTCAAGAAGAAGTAGACCAAAGCATGGAGACTTCAATCCTTCTTTGAATGGGGAACAAAATATCCATGGAAGGAGTTAAAGGGACAAAGGGTGAAGCAGAGACTGAATGAATGACCATCCAGACACTGCCCCACCTGGGGATCCATCCCATAAACAACCATCAAAACAAGACACTATTGTGGATGCCAACAAGATCTTGCTAAGAGGGGCCTGATATAGCTGTCTCATGTGGGTCTCTGCCTGTGTTTCACAAATACAGAAATGGGTGTTCACAGCCATCCATTCGACTAAGCACGAGGCCCCAGTGAAGGAGCTAGAGAAAGTATCAAAGGGCTAGGGAGCAGGAGTTGTTGGGTGAACATGGGAAATGGGTGGGGATAGGGGTTTTCAGAGAAACTAGGAACATGGATAACATTTGAAATGTAAATAAAGAAAATATCTAATAAAGATAAATTAAATATAAAGAGATAATAAAACTCATCAAACAGCACTCTCTTCGGTAGTTCTATGCCATAGCGAAAACATTCTTAGAACTGGTCCTTAGGGGTCTCTGCCCTAGTTAAAAGGTTTCTGTTCTCATCACTAACAAATATTTACAAATATTGTCTTTCTTAATCATGACTCCGAATTTCTGATAACTTGTCATGGTCTTTCTATTTGTGCTACCTCATGTTTAATATTGTTCATATTCACAATTACTTTCTTTCTGCACTCATTTTTCTAATCATAATTATGGAATTGTGAAAGAAGACATATTTTATTAGACATATGCTGGAAATAGAAAAAAAAACCAAAGGTCAAAAGTAGTACCCATTTTAAAATGAACAGTTGAAGTTGAGACATACCCATAGACAATTTCCCATTGGTAGTGTACAAATTCCTGAACTCATTTCACCTCTGGAAACCTCCCCATTCTCCCAAGAAAATTCCATTGTTTTTCTTTAATTTTTTGTTGTAAATATTTGCTCTTTTTGGGTTAAAAAAGACGAATAAAATTAATAAACACTGGTGATTTTGTTAAAACAAAATAATTATTCTTACTTAGAGTGAAACACATTTAACTATGTCACAGAAACCCGTCATTTTTGGTTTCTAATTAACTAACGTTAGCGAATTAACTAACAGTGATAAAGATGTTATCACTCTTTGATAGGACTCTCTCATAATAGAAATGTACTATTTTAATAGATAAGAATAGGGCAACAAATACTCATTCTGAATTTCTATATGAGAAAATTAAATTTTTGTTTGAGATTTGACCAACAAATATTGACTCAAAACTGTAAATTTAAGTCTTTTTTCCTTATTTTAACTCTTTCCTAAATTCCATTATTTTCCATTGATTAGCATATAAAGAGATGGTTAAAATTCCTCAGCTTAGTACATAATTCATTTCAATACACCTTTTGCGTCTCATTATACCTCTTATTATTATATGATTAATTTTCATTTTCAACTTTGAGGAACATATCAGTTAGGGTTCCTACAGCTATGAAGAGATATCATGACCACAAAAACTGTTGTAATTTACAACCTTTAACTTGTTTACCCTTTCAGGGGTTTATTCCATTACCATCATCACAAGAAGCATTGTGGCACACAGATCCAATCACGCGGGACCTGAGACAGCATTAATTAGAAAAGCTAATTCTTTAATTCAAAGAGATAAATGGATTAAAGACAATGGTAACTTCAGGCAAGATTCCACAAAGCTAAGATTTTAATTTATGAAAAGAAATTAAAGAAAATAATAAGATCTGGTAAGGTTATACATGACTTTCCTCCAAGACTTAGAAGAAAGAAGCATATCTAATTTTAAGAACAGCCAGGTCTACAGAGTAAACACTCAAGTTTAGGCAGTGAAGAAAAACATTGAAAACAGAAATCTGCTGAAGTGTAATTGAACTGGGTAGAATGTACCAGCCCCAGAAAGCAGCAGAATTGGGCATCTTTTGCCATATGATTCTATCTTTAGAGTCTAGGACAGAAGACAGGGGTCATGCAAAGTCCATCAATGACTTCAGAAAGTTCCTAAGGCAAGAAAAAAAAAATGGGCTGAACACTACAGTTCACCTATTTGCTTATTGGCTGTGTGCAATGTGAACCCTCTGTGTTGGGTTGTATTCACTTTGAACTATATGTTAAAATATTCTACTTTATTCTAAGTTGCTTCTCATAGATTCAGAAGCTGTTAGTCATAGAAGTGTTAAAAGTAAACACAATACTCCTGATCATCCAATTCTAAGAGTGCTAAGCAACCATTATGTACAGTTCTCCTTTTTGATGGTTACTTTAAGTTGTCACCTTGTCAATATTAGAATCACTTAGGAAAGGCTCCTAATGAGGAATAGTATTATTAGGTTAGCTTTAGACCTTGTCCATGAAGGAGCATTATTTTATTCTAAGACAGTTTTGTGTGTGTGTGTGTGTGTGTGTGTGTGTGTGTGTGTGTGTGTGTGTATTTGTGTGTGTAGCATTGGCTTCCTTGGAACTAACTATGTAGACCAGCCTGGCCTTAAGTTCACAGAGATCTGAATGCCACTGCCTTCTATGTGCTACTACTAAAGACATGTGGGACCACCACCCATTCCAACTCATGTGGAACTATCTTGATTAAACTAAGTAAGATTGGAGGATGTTCTAAGCATAGCTGTCATTATTCCCTAGGCAGGCATGTGATTGGCTTGTATAATAATGGAGAAAGCAAACTGTGCATGAACATCCAGGCATTAATTCATTTCCCTGTGCACCATGAATTTGTATGTAATATCTGGGGCTTCTTTGTCTCTGTCATTCCCTCAAAAATTGTTTGTAACCTGTAACTGTAACTTTTTTCAGGGCAGGGTCTTTTCCCATGATACTCAAAATTATCCACAAAACAAAAAGCAAAACAAAATAAAACAAAAAACCAAACCAACAAACAAAAAATTATGAAATTATTTTGCTGAATTTTACCATCCTGTAATCTAAATTATCCATAACTTTGTAATGAATTATTGGCCTTTAACAATGACTAGTTAGAATAGAATACCGCAAGAAAATCATGTCTCCTAACCAACTATCCCAAAAAAGTATAGATAAATAAACATAAATTATTACAACAAGAAATTAGAAAGGAATGCTAGTGTATCTATGTAAATTTTAAACAAAGAAGACTTCAAAGTCAGCAAGAAAATATCCAGAATAAAGAGTACTGGCACATGCCTGAGAATAAACTCTGAAACCAAACACACAATTCCCAGTGTTTACATTTCACATCAGCATCAAAGTGGGCAAGATAACAGATGATGGGATTATAAGTGAGTGAACCAAAATCTCCATCATCTCACAATGACTAATTATTAGAGGCAAGACTCTGTGAACATAAAAATATAGTGAACTAGCACACCAGAATCTAATTGGTATCTCAATGATTCACCTTCTAACAGGAACATTCACACTCTTCTAAAGTCAAATGGGATTTTCACCCAAAAAGATTACAGACTAGGACACCTGAGATCTTCAGAACTCAAAATAACATAAAGCATAGGATGTATGAGCTCAAGTATCAATGGAAATAAGTATAAAACTTGTAATAAAATTTTGTCAAAAAAACATTAAAATGCTAGTGTTATATCAAAGAAAGACAATTCTAAATAATGGATAAAAAATTCAATGAAAATATTGACAAGTATTATTAAATTAGAATAAAAACAAAATCAAAATAAAAGTAATCAAAATGTATAAATTCTAGCAAAGCAGAATTTAGAGATAAAATTATGATATATATCATCAAGAAGAAAATTCACAGAAATGTTCTTCCAACTGTAGCAAATTTTATAGCTATATACAAGAATGTATAAAAATAATTTGAGAATGATTAATAAAGATCTATTCCAAGAATATTAAGTTTTTCAAAAAAATCAGTAGATCTTGTATTATCAAATCTAAAAAAGTAACCATAGGATTATGTTTATAAGTAGGGTGACATTAGCCAAATTAATTGTGCATTAGTCCTGAAAATTCTCATCAAACTAAGAACAGAGAAAAATGTTCTTTACTTTTTAAATAAAATATGGAAAATGGAGAGAAAAAAGAAAATGAAAACAAGGAAATATGTACAACAAACATCTTTAATATATAGATAATTTTTCTTTTAAAATAACAGGCAAATGATGTAGATTTTCATTACTGCTTTTAACACATTGTTGAACATTCTACATACATACAAACATCAAAAGGAAAATAAAACATAAATATACTTGTAATGAAAAAATCCAGCTGTTTTAAGAGATACCAATTAGTTCTGTGTAATAATCCAAGGAATCACCATTAAGGATTTTGAAGAATCACTTAATTCTATCAATGTGTTGATGCTGCATCAAAACGTATGAAAATAAATATAAATAAATATATTACTTTGCTATAGGCTATTACTGGAAAATGATCCAATACTAAAGCTGAAAACATGATTAAAATTATAAATTTAAGTTGCCCCTTTGATTAGCATGACAGAAAAATGTTTATTTGTAAATGTCTAAGTGGAAGCTCAGCAAGAGAATGGTAAAAGTTTGAGGACATACAATATGGAATACTGAATAAATTAACATATTTTATGTCATAGCTATAAAATATAACACCTATACTACAGCTTCATATTTGTGAGATGTTTACATATTGTATATGAGTTGATTTAATATTTGAATGACTCTATTTGAAACAAAAACTGATAGGTATTTACAAATATTTTTATGCCGGTCAGTGGTGGCACATGCCTTTAATCCCAGCACTTGGGAGGCAGAGGCAGGTGGATTTCTCAGTTCGAGGCCAGCCTGGTCTAAAAGTGAATTCCAGGACAACCAGGGCTACACAGAAAAACCCTGTCACGAAAAACCTAAATAAATAAATAAATAAATAAATAAATAAAACCAAATAAAAACAAACAAACAAACAAAAAACGTATTTTTACTTTGTTCAGGGTACGTAATACTAAAACAGAAAATATGACATGCAGTGATAATAAACCCATGATATACAAAATGATATAAATGTTTCACTCTCATTGATAAATATTCATTTTTATTACAGTGATAATTCTTTCCAAATTTGTCAATGAGTGTTAATCTATTTTTAATGCACCAGATATACTTGCCATGGCAGAGGCTTACTAAAGAAGAAGCAAAATCTTTGAATTTTTTCCCCTCTGGCTGTCTGGTTTAACTCAGCTGTTCTGGCTCAAAGTTCAGTCCAAGCTGACAAATTCAAACTGGCTTCTCACGGGATTCCAATCTGCTTGGACTCAAATTAACTTTGGAAATTTCTTCTACTAGTCTGTTGTTTCTTAATCTCTGACTTATGCTGTCTTCATCTCTATCTAGCTTGCTCTCTCTATAGCCAACTACCTGGTAAAAACTGCCTATCAACTGAACTCTCTCAAACTCACCTGACTCAGCTCTTTCTGTGTGCAGTGCTCTTTAAGTAATCTCTGCTTCCTGCCTGTTATTGTAAGAATTAGGGCTTATCCTATCTCTGACCGATTCTCTGAAATCTTTCTTTGATTAATCAGTTTTTCTGCTGATCAATTAGATGTTGCTTTCAAATATGAATACTTCCTTCCACATGCTAACCTTATTTTCATTGTTAGGCACAAAAAGTGTGTACTAAGGGGATGTCTGTATTCTAGGCAGGTCCTACTGTGATCCAGCACATGTCTGCATTTCAGCCACATCATATAAACTTAGGAGATCTTTGAACTTGAGCAGACCAATCATGTTACTGAATTAAAATCCTGTACAAATCAATTTTGTATAATGTCAAACGCATTCCCAGTATGATGATGTGCTAATATCATCAATCAGATTTTCAAGCTTAAGGAGAAATACAAGGATTCAGACTAGTAGACATTGTACTAAAACAAACAGAAAACTGAAATTGTAATAGCTTTGATATATTATTTTCTCAGAAAATAAGGTAACATGGTACTGTCAAAAATTAGATAACTAAATTAATAGCACAGGATACATAGATAAGCCTAAAGCCACAGAGACAATAATAAAGAATAGCTCATGTTCAATACAAGATCAAAGACATTTAAAACATTTCTTCATATATATGTATATATATATATATGTATATATATATATATGCATAAGTATAGTACAAAATAATCAATCACTTTTTCCATAGTTCAAAAATAAACAGTTGAAATTTGGACTATTATATATAATAAAATCAAATAGTTGAATAAATATAAGGAGCATTGATGGAGACACATGAAAAATAATTCTATACATATTTGAAAAATCATAATATGTGAAATATTTCTCATAATGATTAGCCTGTGAAATTGTCTATCCGTAATGATATAACCAAAATCCTTTTGTTCTAACTATTTATCACATATTACTAAGTTTTCTAACAATCAGAGCACAATTCACATGACTTTGACCTCCTGTTCAAGGATTTATAATTAAGACTAATTATTAGCTTTGAGATTAGCTTTTAATTTGCATGTTATGTTAATTTTCTTTCAGAAAAAATGTAGGATAATATTTTATTTCTTTTCTTTCTGGAAAACTGGACTAACAGAGGATGCATGGTTTTGTTGAAGAACACATACAAAATTTGAGTCCATTTTGTTAAATCAAGATCCATTTGCTAAAGATTACTCTTTCCCCAGAATAGGGAGTATTACCATGGCGTCCTATTTACCTTATAAAACCAAGGCACAGAGTAAATGCATACAATTCCCTTCTCTGATGACATTATGTAATAAAATTAGAAATTATATGACATTGACAAACAGCTCAATTACAGATGATTTTAGGCTGAAAATTGTAGGATACTTACCTCATTGCTTACCTGTGTAATGCTGCACAGCCTGACAAGAAAATTCATGCTTTGTGTAATACATAGCTTGATAATACCTAGCTTCAAAGATTAAATTCTTCTAAAAAATATAGATCTGTGATAACCATTTATGTTATCTATTAATTAATTCAAAGGTTGGACTACTTCCTGAGCCAAAAACCTGTTGAGAAGTTGCTATATAAAGTTCTTTGTCAGGGGTCCTTGATAGTACTAAAATAGAAGAAAAAGTATAAAAGAAAATAATAGTAAGTTAGTAGTATATAGATATTATCAGTGTCCAATTGTGTATGCATGTCAATAAGACCATTCTTTCCTATAAGAGTACATCACAAGTCAAAAACAATACTGTTTTACAAAACTTAAATTTATTGATATCTGTTACTACAAGAAGTGTTTGTTGTGTGTACAAAATATATTTTAGAAAATATATTTTGTACATTAGTCTGGAGGGGTGCTGTTGATGAGATTACAATAGTATTTACATGTATCTAACACAGAGCCATTCCTATTGACTCACAGTGCCAAATCACAAACCAACAAATAATAACAATGGTGCTGTATACAATAGTTTCTGAAAAGGCAAAAGACAGTATTTACCATTATCTATTATATGGTCTTATACATGCAGAACATTTATGTTTTAGTTTTTTCATCAAAGTAATGCTGAATTAAACAAAAGAACCATATACCTTTAGATTTAGTCCCACAACTTTATGTATGATTGGAGACTGTCTATTATGAAGCTATATCACTTTCCTTTCCTTCAAATCTGTTATTTTACTTCTGTCTTATTACAGTTAACACATTAACAGTATTGTTTATATAGAAATAAGAGCATGTAACAGTTTTATACTTAACTTTATAGGAACAAATATTAAGAGAATTTTTATTTGGTGATGTGAAATAAAAGTTAAATTTTTAATATTTGATATTCATTTTGAATAATAACAACAGTATCATCAACCAAAGACTGTCAATAACATACTAACAGCTAAACTCTCTTGAAAGTTTCTGTTCTCCAAACAAACAGAAAATATTAATAATCAAAAATCAACTACAAAAGAGCCTGACACATATCTCTAGTTTTAAAACTTATTAATAATGATAATAATTCACAAAATTTGAATAAAAAACATACCTCACTATCATGTTCATTTCACCAGGACTTCCCCAGTGATGACATTGTGAAAATTACAATACCACATTACCGGTAGAGAAATTCCATTATATGGTCATGGGATACATTCAGGGATCACCTACTTCATATGCTCTAGTTCATTTCTAACTCAATTCTACATAATTTTGTGCCATAGCCAATATGTACAAGTGCTTCTTCACTATGATGCTTTCAAATGAAGTCCTTCATAGTACATGCATCTACTCCATCTCTGTTTCTGTTATCTGGAGAGTATGATTTTGTACTTGTTTTAGCAAGATATAGCACATAGATGAAACATTAGTGACAAGAATTTTGATAGTAGGGTGTATGTTACTGTGCTTATAAATTATGTTATATTACTAATATTCCTTATGGTTAGAAGGACCAGAAACTTCCAGTTTCAATCTCTGTCCTTTTTGGGTTTCTTTAACCTTCACAACACAGCGTCCTTTTTTTTTTTTTCCCTTTTTTTTTCCTCTTATTTTGTTTTATTACATATTTTCCTCAATTACATTTCCAATGCTATCCCAAAAGCCTCCCACCCCCACCCCTACCCTACCCACCCATTCCCATTTTTGGCCCTGGCGTTCCCCTGTACTGGGGCATATAAAGCTTCCTTAATAACCGTTCTTCATATAGAGTCTGAATTTGGCTTTTTTTTTCATCTATAACCTGCCAAAGTTTTAGTGTATAGATATCACAGTTCCTAATGGCAGGGCCATTGCTTATTGTGCTGTTGGATAGATTGGCTGTGGCTGTAAAACTGTCCTGTAAACATCTGTTCTTATGCCCATTGAATTCTGTTGCTGTGCACCTCAATAGATCCAGAAGGAAACTTCTGTTTTTCAGTGTGTAAAATATATCACAAAGACTCAATCCCAGAAGTTCCTCCAACTAAGTGATTGTTACTTTCATATAGCCAGTCAATCTATTAAGGTTAAGATAGAAAGACCCCATTCAATTCTCAGGAACATTGTGGAAGAAGTATGGAAAGAATTTAAGAGAATAAAGAAATACTAGATAGCCATGTAGCATTTTCTTATGAATTGAAGGAATCCACATTGAGTATATATTCACTTAAATTCAAGAAATAAACAAACCAGTCTAGTCTGGGTAACTAATTGAAATTGATGAGATTCTCAGGGATGGTCCCCAAGTTTATATACTGGGAGAGGTAATTCTCCAAAGCACTGAGTTGACTGAAATTTGCACACACAGCCTAGGAATATATCTCCTATGAGTTACTCCCCAGGCTTTGCAGGGATTTACAATTAGTATTTGAGTCATCCATATGCTTGTAAATAACTTTTCCCTTATATTCATAAAATTTACACCATTAATCTCATTAATTTGTCAAGTTGGTTTTGCAGAATCATTTTTTATCATCTACTGGGAGAACCCTTTGTGGATGAGGAGATGTGCTCAAGTTTCCCCTGGAAATGGCACCCAACACAATCCTTACAGTCTATCCTGGAGTCTGACTTTTTCACCCTATTAAAACATTGATCTAGTAACATAACAATTACTATACTACAGACTGTGCACCTACATGTGGATGCAGACATTTTCTCAACCCTATTAGTACTTTATTTGAGCCTATGTACCTGTAAGCTTTTTTACATATGAGGGAAGAGTTGTTGTACACTGCAACTTCCTGGTAGGTCTGGAAAAAGCCTGCTGAAGTTCAGTTTGATTGATTATGCTTCTTATGGAAAGGATAATAAATATTTTTAAGCACTATAGATGTCAAAGGATGTTATGACTGAATGCTATGTTTTATTAAACATGATATCCTTGAAGTTTTTCAGCCACATATGAAATAATGGCCTGCATTTGGTGCTGCTGTGTATCATTCCATAGTGTGGATGGCTCACACATGAACTTATTGCCATGTCAGGGCTCTGTGGATTGATTTTTATTAGAGATATTATGAGTAAACACACATGATAAGTTTTGTATAAAGTTTTTTAAAACATATTTATTTCCCTTCTATAAGACCAGTACCTAGAATTTTAATGATTAGGTTGCTTGACAGTTGTCTGCTGAGCTTGGAAATAATTTTTATTTTTTTCAACCTGCATAAGCCATTTAACACTTTCATAGCAATGTAGAATTTCTCTTTTTTCCAAACCATTCATATCAACATTTGCTATAAAATATTAGTTTGGGTTTATTTACACCCAATATTAGGTTTTACAATGCATTCCATACTTGAAATGACTATGGTTTCCAGTATTCTTTTTAATATTTCAAACTTAATTTGACTGGACTAAAACATTATTTTATGAAGAAAAATGCAACATTTTAGTTCACGTGTATACTGGGGTGTTAAGCACAGAGGTGAACATAGTAATGTGTGTATCTATTATTTTAAAAAATATAAAAACCTGATTTTTTTGGAAGGTGGGTGGAGTTATCTCAGTGTTTATGACTCTATAATGTTCTTTAGTGGACATGAGTTTAATTCACAGAACCTTCCACTGTGAACCTAAATCCTTCTTGTATTTCCAGGCTTAGAGTTATCCAATTCATCTGGGTTCTGTGGGTACTGGTAATATTATTCATATTTGAAAACAAAAATAAATAAGTATTTAAAATATTTCTAGATTAGATTTTTATATATTATGAGATAGTGCATTACATTAAATATAAAAAAATAAATTTTAGCCTTAAGGTCTTTACCAGCCCAGGGACACCTTGGGTATAAACTTGGTGGAAGGTCCTATGGTCACCAGAGGACTCTAGCATGCCCAGGATCTTAGGATCACAGGTAAATGGAATGCAACTTCTGTCCCAACAAAACTGGGAGTGCCTGGGTCAGCAAGAACAGGGACACAGAAGGACTGCTTGACCAGCAGTTCCAGTTCCTTCTGGTCTGCACTGATCTACCTTGTTTTCAAACAAAGCAGACAGCATCATGGTCCCCAGAGAAGGTATCACTTTCAGGTGCTCTAATACACCCAGGATCTTAGGATTCCAGGAACCCAGGAGTTTGGTCACACAAGGATCTCAGGGTCTCAATGGAAGCTTTACTGCCAAGAATTTAGACACACCCAGAATCTCAGGTTTACAAAATCCCAGAATCACAGGATCACAGAGAAAGCTGGACTCTGAGGAGTTCTGACTGAATGGGGATTACAGGAAGGACAGGCTCCAAACAAATATATTGAGGGCAGCAAGTACTGGAGATAATCAGATAGGAGGAGGCAAGCATAAGAACAAAAGCAAAAGAAACCAAGGTTACTTGGCATCATCAGAACCAAACTCCCCTACCATAGCAAGTCCTTGATACACCATTACACCAGAAAAGTAAGATATGGGTCTAAAGTCACTTCTCGTGATGATGGTAGAGAACTATAAGAAGGAAACAAATAACTTCTTTAAGAAATACAGGAGAACCCATTGAAACATGTGAAAGAATTGAACAAAGATATCCAGGATCTAAAAATGGAAGTAAAAACAATAAAGAAATCACAAAAGAATATCATTCTGGAAATACAAAACCTAGGAAAGATGACAGGAGACACTGATGTAAGCATCAGCAACAAAATACAAGAGATAGATCAGAGAATCTCAGGTGCAGAAGATACCACAGAAAACATTGACACAATCATCAAAGAAAATGCAAAATGCAAAAAGATCCTAATCCAAAACATACAGGAAATCCAGGACACAATGAGAAGACCAAACCCAAGGATAATAGTTATATATGAGAAGGAAGATTTCCAACTTTTAGGGTCAGTAAATATCTTCAACAAAGTTATAGAAGAAAACTTTCCCAACCTAAAGAAAGAGATGTCCATGAACATAGAAGAAGCCCGCAGAACTCCAAGTAGACTTGACCAGAAAAGAAATTCCTCCAGTCACATAATAATCAGAACAACAAATGCACTAAATAAAGAAAGAATGTTAAAAGCAATAAAGGAAAAAAATTAAGTAACATATAAAGGCAGAACTATCAGAATTATACCCAACTTTTTACCAGAGACTATGAAAGCCAGAAGATCCTGGGCAGATGTCATACCCAAAGAGAACACAAGTGCCAGCCCAGGCTACTCTACCCATTAAAACTCTAAATTATCATAGATGGAGAAACCAAAGTATTCCATGACAAAACCAAATTGCACAATATCTTTCCAAAAATCCAACCCTGCAAAGAATAATAAAGGGAAAACTCCAGCACAAAGAGGGAAACTAATCTCGAGAAAAAGAAAAAAAAAGTAATCTTTCAACAAAGATAAAGATGATAGCCACAAGAACAGAATTCCAACTCTAACAACAAAAATAACAGAAAGCAACAATGACTTTTCCTTAATATCTCTTAATATCAATAGACTCAATTCCCCAATAAAAAGACATAGACGAACAGACTGGATACATAAACAAGATGCAACTTTTTGCTGCATACATGAGACCCATATCACGTACAAAGAAATAATACCTTAGAGGAAAAGGATGGAAAACAATTTTCCAAGCAAACAGTCTCAAGAAACAAGACAGGGTAGCCATTCTAATATTGAATAAAATCGGCTTTCAACCTAAAGTTCTCAAAAAAGATATAGAGCAACACTTATTAATCATCAAAGGTTAAATTTACCAAGATGAACTCTCACTTCTGAACCTCAATGCTCCGAATGCAAGGGCATCCATATTCATCAAAGAAACTTTGCTAAAACTTAAAGCACACACTACACCTCACACAATAATAGTGGGAGACTTCAACACCCCACTCTCATCAATGGAAAGATCCTGGAAACAGAAACTAAACAGAGGCACAGTGAAACTAACAGAAATTATGAAACAAATGGATTTAACAGATATCTATAGAACATTTCATCCTAAAAAAAATGGATATACCTTCTTCTCAGCACATCATAGTATCATCTCCAAAATTTACCATATAGTTGGTCACCAAACATGCCTCAACAAATACAAAAATATTGAAATAATCCCATGTACCCTATCAGATCACCACGGACTAAGGCTGATCTTCAATGACAATATAAACAATAGAAAACTCACATACATGTGGGAGCTGAACAACACTCTACTCAATGATAGCTTGATCATGTAAGAAATAAACAAAGAAAGTAAAGACTTTTTAGAGGTTAATGAAAATGAAGCTACAACATACCCAAACTTATGGGACACAATGAAAGCAGTCCTAAGAGGAAAATTCATACGTCTGAGTGCCTCAAAAAAAAAAAAAAAGTGGAGCAAACATGCACTAGCAGCTTGAAAGCACACATAAAAGTTTTCAAATGAAATGAAGCAAATTCACCAAAGTGGAATAGAAGGCAGCAAATAGTCCAACTCAGGGCTGAAATCAACCAAGTGGAAAAGAAAAAACAAAACAAAACAAAACAACAACAACAACAAAACTATACAAAGAATCAACCAAACCAGGAGTTGGTTCTTTGAGAAAATCACAAGATAGACAAACCCATAGCCAGATTAACTAGAGGGCACAGGGACAGTATCCTAATTAACATAATCAGAAATGGAAAGGAAGATATAACAACAGAACCTGAGGAATTCCCAAAAATCATCAGCTCCTAGTACAACACAACTGTAAACGCTGGATGAAATTTATAATTTTCTAGACAGATTCTAGTTACCAAATTGAAATCAGGATCAGATGAGTGATCTAAACAGTCCCATTGCCCCTAAAGAAGTAGAAAGAGTCATCAACAGATTTCCAACCAAAAAAAAGGCCATAACTAGTTGGATTTAGTGCAGAGTTCTATCAGACCTTCAAAGAAGACCTAATGCCAATACTCCTAAACTATTCCACAAAATAGAAACAGAAGGTACTCTACACAATTCATTCTATGAAGCCACAATTACTCTGATACCTAAACCACACAATGACGCAATAAAGAAAGAGAACTTCAGACCAATTGCCCTTATGAATATCGATGCAAAAATGCTGAATAAGAATCTCTTAAACCAAATCCAAGAAAACATCAAAACAATCATCCATCATGATTAAGTAGGCTTCATCTTAGGGATGCAAGGATTGTCAATATATGGAAATCCATCAAGGTCATCCACTGCACAAACAAACGCAAAGACAAAAACCTCATGATCATCTGATTAGATGCTGAGAAAGCTTTTGACAGAAGCCAACAACTATTCATGATTAAAGGTTTTGAAAGATCAGGAAATCAAGGCCCATACCTAAACATTATAAAAGCAATATATAGCAAACCAGTAGCCAACATCAAACTCAATGGTGAGAAACTGGAAGCAATCCCACTAAAATCAGAGACTAGATAAGGCTGCCCACTCTCTACCTTCCTATTCAAAATACTACTTGAAATTCTAGCCTGAGCAATTAGACAACAAAAGGAGATCAAAGGGATACAAATTGGAAAGGAAGAAGTCAAAATATCACTATTTGCAGATGATTTGATTTGATATGATATGATATGGTATGATATAATATGATATGACATATGATATGATATGATATACCTTGGAATGACTCTAACTAAGGAAATGAAAGATCTGTATTGCAGGGCTGTGAGGGTGTGGGAAAGAAGAGGGTAGGATAATTCTGGTCCTTTGTGCAGGTGGAGGCAGGAGGAATGCTGGGTGCTTTTCATGGGGCCCTTGGTGGGCATTCGGCTGTGTTAATCCACTGACCCCTCACGGTGGGTAGTGGACAGGGGCAGTCCCAGGTACCAGGTTCTCAGTCTCTAGTATCCCAGAGACTTGGGTTGGCACTCAGACCTGGAGATAAGGGAAGAGGATAGAGGGGGAGGTGTCTCTGGGTGGTTCCCACACAGATGTTCATGCACAGTTTGCTTTCTCCATTATTATACAAGCCAATCACATGCCTGTCTAGGGAATAATGACAGCTATGCTGAGAACATCCTCCAATTTACTTACTGTAATCAAGATAATCCCCTGTGAGTTGGACTGGGTGGTGGTCCCACGTGTCTTTAGTAGTAGCACATGGAAGGCAGTGGCATTCAGATCTCTACGAATTTAAGGTGACACTGGTCTACACAGTTAGTTCCAGGGAAGCCAATGCTACACACACACACACACACACACACACACACACACACACTTATCTTAGAAAAAAAATACTTCTTCACAGATAATTCACAAGCTAACCTAATATTACTATTCCTCATTAGGAGCCTTTCCCAAGTGATTCTAATATTGACAAGGTGACAACTTAAACTAATCATCAAAAAGGAGAACTGTACATAATGGTTCCTTAGCACTTTTAGAGTTGGATGATCAGGAGTATTGTGTTTACTTTTAACACTTCTGTGACTAACAGCTTCTGAATCTATGAGAAGCAACTTAGAATAAAGTAGAATATTTTAGCATATAGTTCAAAGTGAATACAACCCAACACAGAGGGTTCACATTGCACACAGCCAATAAGCAAATAGGTGAACTGTAGTGTTCAGCAAATTTTTCCATTCTTCATAAGTTCAGAAATAAATGCCATGGAAATATTCCAGTTATATTCAGGTTGGAATTTCCATGTTCAATTAACCCTTACTGGAAACATTCCTATAGGTAAATAAATAAATAAGAAAAAGAATTAATATTTTCAAAGTGATTTTAACTCCCTGTGGTATTTTGAAAGAAAATGGCCTCTAAAGCCTCATAAGGAATGGCACTTGTAAGAGGTGTGAACTTGTTGAAATAGGTATGCTGTCGTTGTAGGTAGTATGTCTCCCTCACTTCCTAGCTTCAGTTCAACATGTGGAAGTCTCTTCTACCGCTATATCTGCCTGTATGCCCCTATGCTTCCTAGTGTGTCAATAATAGATTAAACCTCTGAAACTATAATCCAACCTCAAATAAATGTTTTATTTTATAAGAGTTACTGTTGTCTTGCTGTGTCTTCGCAGCAATAAAAGTCATACCTAAGCCAGAAGTTGACACCAGGGACTGGGTACTGCTGTGATAGGCCTGACTATTCTTTTGTGTGGAGAAATGTGGACTTTAAAAATTTGGGTTAGAAAAGCTATTGAAAGCCTAAAGTGGGACTTAGTGAGCTTTCCTACTAGAAGCATGGAAGGCAGTGACATTCAGGATGGTTTGAGCTGTGGTGGCCTAGCTCCAGAGATTTTAGAGAAGATAAATGTTAGTATGTGGCCTATATACTATTCTTGGTGTATCTTGATGAATAATGCTGCTGGTTTTGGCCCTTGTCTGAAAAGTTGGCCCTGAGGCTAAATTGAAATGTTTTGAATTAATGGCATCGACGGAAGAAATTTCAAAACAAAACTCTGTAGTGTGATTAGATTTCACTCTTGTGAGACTACATAATGCAAAGGAACAAGGTGATCAAGGTAAAAAACAAAATATAGAGTTCATGGAGAAAACATTCACCAGGAAGTGAAGTAAAGATAACTCTTTCATTCGAAGAGATAAATGGATTAAAGAAAATGGTAACTTCAGGCAAGATTCCACAAAGATAATCTTTCAATTCATGAAAAGGAATTAAAGAAAAGAATGTGATCTGTTGTGGTTATACAAGCCTTTCCTCCAAGACTAAGAAGACAGAAACACATCTAATTTTAAGAACAGCCAGGTCTACAAAGTGAACACTCAAGTATAGGCAGTGAAGAAAAACATTGAAAACAGAAATCTGGTGAAGATGTAATTGAATTGGGTTGCATGTTCCAGCCCCAGAATGCAGCAGAATTGGACATCTTCTGTCATATGATTCTAGCTTTAGAGCCTAGGATAGAAGACAGGGGTCATGCAAAGTCCATCAATGACTTCGGAAAGTTCCTAAGGCAAGATATATGCCAGGTGTGTCCTTGTATGAAGGCACAGAAAAGACATTGTGTGAAATCATGAAGAGAAGTCTGGATTTTGAATGGGGACCTAGGATCATGGTGTGTCAGCTCTTTGCTTGTAGTTCAGGTGAAAGGGGAGAACCTGGTCCAGCTGGGTCTGTCCGGAGCTGAGCAGGATGGTTCAAAAGAAACACACCTGGCTTGGAGTATTGTCAAAGCAGGAACTCATTTAAATAAATCAACCTCTTGCTTATATGAGTTTGAGGGTGAAGGTGGGTGTTTTTGGTGGTGTTAGGTGACATAGGAGGCAGGGAATGGAGACAGAGGGTATGGGGATGACTCACAGGGACAATGTATTCTTCTACATAAGCAGTAGCTAGGTAAAGGCAGGCTTAAGCAGGCCATGCTGAGTCACTCTAGAAGGGAATTGAGTGAGGCAGGTCTCTGGACTCAAGCAAGGCTCGGTCTTTCTATTAGGGCATTGTTTTGGGGCTGAGTTAGGACCAACATTGGTGATGCCAGAGCTTTGGAATGCTCCCTCAGATAAGATGCTAACAGGAAGTAAAAAGAGCTGGAGAGAGAAATGTTTTGCTATCAGCAAAGCAGAAAGCAGTTGGAGATCTGAAGATCATTTTGACATCAGACAGAGTTTGGACTTTGCCCAGGAGTTTTTTACTCTTGTTTTGCCCCAGAATTTCCTCATGATGCTACCAGTACTCCATTAGGGAATTGTAATTTATATCCTGTACCATTATATGCTGAAAGTATGTGATCTGATTTTTGATTTTTAGAGGGAATTATAGTTGAGATATTGCAAGAGTCTCAGAAGAGACTTTGGACTTAGGACATTTATAGATTTAAGATTGTTAATGACTATGGGGAATTTTATGGTTTGGCTTGATTTTTTTTTCTCAATTGTATATGGCTATAGGCCTTGGAGGCCAGAGAGTGGAATATGGAGGTTTGAAAGCAAATGGCCTTCATAGGCTAATATGGACCAGGATTATTAGAAGATATGTCCTTCCTGAAGTAGGTGTGGCATTGTTGGAGGAAGTATTTCTTAGTAACTACCTGCTTCCTATGGATTTAGATGGAGAACTTTCAGTTAAAGGTTTTAAATTGCAGTAGTTTTTGTGGTCATGATGTCTCTTCATAGCTGTAGAAACCCTAACTGATATATTCCTCAAAGTTGTTAATAAAAATTTATCATAAAATAATAAAAGGTATAATGAGATTGAAAAGGTGTATTGAAATGAATTATATACTAAGCTGAGGAGTTTTATCCAGATCTGTAAATGCCAATCAATGAAAAATAATGAAATTAAGGAAAGAGCTAATATAAGGAAAAAGATTTTTAAATTTTCAGTTTTGAGTCAATATTTGTTGGTCAAATCTCAAACAAAAATTTAATTTTCTCATATAGAAATTCAGAAAGAATATTTGTTGCTCTATCTATTCTTATCTAAAATAGATACTTTAAAATAGTACATTAAGAGTATAAGAGAGTCCTACATAAAGAGTGATAATATCTTTATCACTTTTAGTTAATTAACTAACTTTAGTTTATTAGAAGCCAAAATAATGGGTTTCTGTTTTATAGTTAAATGTGTTTCACTGTAAGAAAGAATATTTTGTTTTAACAAAATAATTAGTGTTAATTAATTTTGTTTGTCTTTTTTAACATAAAAAGAATAAATATTTCCAATGAAAAAATAAATAAAAACAATTGAATTTTCTTGGAACAAAAGAGAGGCTTCCAGTGGGCAAATGAGTTTAGGAATTGGTGTACTACCAATGGGAAATTGTCTATGGGTATGTCTAAACTTCAACAGTTCATTTTAAAATGGCTACTATTTTTGACCTTTGGTTATTTTCCATTTCCAGCAAATATCTAATAAAATATGTCTCCTTCTACAATTCCATAATTTATGATTAGGAAAGTGATTGCAGAACGAATGTAAATGTGAATCTGAACAATATTAAACATGAGGTAGCAAAAATAGAAAAAGCATGACGGGTTATCAGAAATTCAGAGTCATGATTAAGACAATATTTGTAAATATTTGTTAGTGTTGAGAACAGAACATTTTTAACTAGGGAAGAGACCCCTAAGTACCAGTTCTAATAATGTTCCTGCTATGGCACAGAAATACCGAAGTGAGTGCTGGTTGCTTCGTTTTATTTTCTCTTTATATTTAATTTATCTTTATTATATATTTTCTTCATTTATACTTCAAATGTTAACCAATTTCCTAGTTTCCCCTCTGAAAACCCTTATGCTCTCCTCCTTCTGCTGCTCACCAATCCACCAACTCCTGCTTCCTAGACTTTTGATACTTTCTCTAGGTCCTTCAATGTGAGGAAAAGGCAGAGACCCTCAGGAGACAGGTATATCAGGCCCCTGTTAGCAAGCTCTTGTTGGCATCCACAATAGTGTCTTGTTTTGATGGTTGTTTATGGGATGGATCCCCAGGTGAGGCAATCTCTGGATGGTCATTCCTTCAGTCTCTGCTTCACACTTTGTCCCTTTAATTCCTTACATAGGAATTTTGTTCCCCATTCTAAGAAGGATTGAAGTATGCATGCTTTGGTCTACTTCTTCTTGAGTTTCATGTGTTTTGTGAGTTGTATCTTGGGTATTCTGAGCTTCTGGTCTAATATCTACTTATCAGTGAGTGCATATCATGTATGTTCTTTTGTGACTGGGTTACCACACTCAGGATGGTATCCTGCACATAAAACCAGAGACACTGAAACTTATAGAGGAGAAAGTGAGCCAGGGCCTTGAACATATGGGAACAGGGGGAAACTCCTGAACAGACCACGAATGGCTTGTTCTGTAAGATCAAGGATTAACAAATGTGATCTCATAAAATTTCAAAGCTCCTGTAAGGCAAAGGACACTCTCAGTAAGATAAAAAGGCAACCAGCAGATTGGGAAATTGTATTTACCATTTCTAAAACTGATAAGGTGCTAATATTCAATATATACAAAAACTCAAGAAATTAGACTCCAGAGAACCAAATAACACTGTTAAAAATGGGATATAGAGTTAAACAAAAAATTCTCAAAGAAGGAATACAGAATTGCTGAGAATCACCTAAAAAGCATGTACGACATCCTTAGTCATCAGGGAAGTTCAAATCCAAATGTCCCTGAGATTCCACCTCACACCAATCAGAATGGCTAGCAACAAAAACTCAGGTTACAGCAGATGCTGGTGAAAATGTGGAGAAAGAGAAGATGAAGACTTCTCCATTGCTGGTTGGGTTGCAAGCTGGTAAAAACACTCTGAAAATTAGTTTGGCGATTCCTCAGAAAATTTGACATAGTAGTACTAGAGAATCCAGCAATTCCCCTCCTGGGCATAGCATATACCCAGAAGATGCTCCAAAATGTAATAAGGACACATGCTTTACTATTTTCATAGCAGCCTTATTTAAAATAGCCAGAAGCTGGAAAGAATCCAGATGTCCCTCAACAAAGGGATGGACACAGAAAAATGTGGTATATTTACACAATGGGGTACTATGCAGCTATTAAAAACAATGAATTTGTGAAATTCTTAGAGAAATGGATGAAATTTTGTTATCTCTTATATGAGTACATCTACCTATAGGCTAAGCAACTATGCTTTCATGTATTATATTTAAACTCACTTGGTGTATATACTTTCATATTACATGCAATACAATAGAAGTATATTATATTTTTACTGCATAGGTATATGTCGCTGTACTGGAGCATGACGAGGCCATAACACTAAAGAAAATTATTCTCAGTCCTCAAGTAGCCATCATTTGCAAATAGCTTCTCAGCTAGAGGTGGGGCATCCTGGGCAGAATAGGCAGACCTATTCTGGTATTTTGACTGGTTTGACTTTGTGTAAATCTTGTATTACTGACATAAATTATTTTTTTAAAGTATCAAGAGAGGTATTTCAATGGTATCTGTATCCAATATTCTAGAAAAAGCTCTATGCTCTTTGTGCATGTTAAGCCACTCATTGCCTATAGATCTGTAATAAACTTCTCTTTAAAACTTTACCTCTAGTAACAAATTTCATTCTTCAAAATTGCAGAAACAGTACCTGAAATCCATTGGCTCAGGATAATTTCCTTAAGTATCTTGTCAGGGTACCAGTTCCACAAGCTGTGAAAAACGCTTTCCTCGGAAATACTCTAATATTCCTGTGTCCACACTCAATAATACAGATGCATTGCATTTACACAAAATTGTAAGGATGACTTGAGTATCTATGACCAGCAACTAAGAAAGCTGAGTCAGGAAGATTACTTCAGAAGAGAAGACTATGGCCATGACAGGAAATAGACTAAAACTGTTTAATAACAAAATGTATAAAGGGTAGAGAGTATGAAAATGCAATTTTACTTTCATATATATTTAAGTTAATAATCATAGTATCACAACCTAAAAATCTAAGTAAAAATAAATTTATATACAGCAGTTCAGAAGGCTAGGAAACCAGGGACTGAAAAAAAGTTGGTGTATTAAAAATATTCTTATTGTACTATATAACACAGTGGATTAGCCACATCGGAGGAAAGAAACGGAACTGAAGACTCAAAGCCTTTAATAAGTGACCTATTATGAGCTTGACGCCATCATAAAAAGTGTGTCCCACTAAGTTATATCTCCTACAACTGGTAAAATGAGAATTAATTTTTTAGCACAAACTTTTTATTTCATACCTAAAGGATAAGAGGTATTAAGTGAATGTATGCCACATGGACTCAAGGAGACCTTAATAATGACCTTACCTGTAGCTCACTGTCAAGAACTCAAGAGCCAATGATTTTTAATGTTTTCAGAAAATGTGCAGTTTTTGACATATAACCAGTGAATTTATATTCATGAAATTGACAATAATATAGAATTTAGTTCAAAATAATGTATAAGGCCTTAGTCATAGTAATTCAATCTGAGTTTGCTTGGAATATGCTAAAAACAAAACATTTGTGTCACCAAATAGGAATTTTTCAATCAAGGACAGATATAAACTCTGATCTTGCATTTTTACTATTTTATAATTGAAATATTAGTAGTATATACACGGTTTTTAATGGTGACATTAAAGTAGCAAAGGCAGTAGATTTATACAGGAGTCAAAGTAACAATGTTGAGAAATCTGTAACTTCTAATAGGTTGAAGGAGAAATGTGATCTAGTTTATTTTAAATGGTTTACATAATTCAGTGTTTCTCAAACTTCCTAAAGCTGCAGTCTTTCAATATAATTCCTCAGGTTTTAGTGATCCTCAACAATAAATTTAATTTCATTTCTGCTTCATGACTGGAGAATTGATACTATTATAAAACAAGTTGTAAATATGTTTGATTTCTGAAAGTTTTATGCGGCTCCTGTGAAAGTATTGTTTGACTTCCAAAGGAGTCATAACCCACAGGTTCAAAACCTCTGCCTTAGAGTGTGGCAAATATTCCTTTAGAATATGTCTGCGACTTTGCTGTCACAAGAAGTATCTAATAGCCAGAGGCAAATACAGTGGATATTTGTCAAAAAATTAAGTGGTTTGAAAATTTCTACTATATTTGCATTAAACTGAATGGTATTCATTATCAATTTATATTAATCTATTATCTTCTGTGTACATATATAAGAATACAACATACATGTAAAATCCATATATATGTACTTAAACAGTCATATATTCATATAACTTCATTAAAGAATGATGTGAAAATTTGGTCTACTCATAGAGATAAGGCAAACTATTATTAGTGCTCTAAAAACCAGAGTTAGGAGAGAAATATTTCAGTTTTTTATTTAAAAGTGATTATTTTGTTAGTGTCTGTGTATAAAACAGATTGCACTCAGGTAAATTTTTCGATGACTGTAGACTGCCTATGATGTATAGTTCTCATTTAATATCTTCCTACTCTCTCCACAATTCCATGCCAAAAGAATCTGAAGTACAGCTTCGAAGCAGCACAAAGTCCTTGCCTATATTAAGGCTTAAAATTACTACTTTGACAGTAGTATATCTAAGAATATTATGCATATGGTGGAGGGTTTCATAAATGTTAAATAACATTTAAACCTTAATATAGTGAAACTGTAATGCAATGAAAAGCGATTGTCATTGTGTGCCTTTGCTTTGATTCTGTTTGGGGACATAACAGAGGTGAGGAAACTAATTAGTGGATGGTTTTTCATGTACTGGGTTTCCATTAATCTTTCTAAGTATGTATTAAACACTCAGAGTACTCAATCACTAGTATAAGAGAGGTAGTCTAAATAACTACCAAAATGTCATTCTGTGATCAAGGGTAAGATTATGTATATTTTTAGTTACTGCTAATTTGAGGATGTTTAACTATGTTCTGTTTAGTAATTAACAGCCACATACAATTATAAGTGGCTGCATTTCTGACTACTTCATGGGAATATGAAAGATATAATCTATAACAAGAAAATCAGTTTTCAAGTTTTATAAAGTGTTATACTTACCATAACACATTCCATAACATTTCCCTCAGAATCACTGCTGGGTTGATACTAATAATCATACACAGAATACAAAACAAAACAACATATTTTATGTACTTTCTAGGGAGCTATGAATCCAAATACTTCAGAGTAAGGGATATAATAACACATATTCCAAACATCATTAATGTTTTCTAAATTTGGATGTGAGAGTTAAATAGTAATGATATTTTTATAGTGATAAATTCTAGTAGAAAATTATGGGAAAATTTATTGATGACTATCCTTTATGTTTTTTCATCAATTACACATAATTTAATAAAATAATATTTCCATTAAATAAAGTCCTACATTAAATTTCATTAAGTTGCTTCACTTTCATTTGCTATATGTTCTTGCACTAGAGTTTTGCTAGAGCAAATTAAGTACTATACATGTATTTAGTAAAACACAGGGATCACAGAATATGTCCAACATACAAGACTTCTGGAACAAACTATTTCAGTTAACAATTAAATTAATTAGTTGCATTGTGGCTTTCACACACTATATTTGCTTTCATCTGTCTCAATTCCCAACTCTTTGCTCTTCATAGATCTGACCTCTTCAGAGTAATCTGTGCTTCTGTGTTTTTGTTTTTTTATGTCATATGTGTGTTTTTTTCTTATGTATTTGAAGATTTAAGGGTAGATTCTACCTGTAAGAGAGTATATGATTTTATGTTTCCTAGTCTTGTCTATTTCATGTAAAACATGGATGTCCCATTCTACAATTTTCCAGCAAATGTCACCATTCATTCTTGTGTTTAACATTTGCATGTTTCATTTTTCTGAAAAATATGTTTTAGCCTCTGTTATTATTTCCTTAAATACAATGAATGTTTCATAGATAAAGTATAGTTGAATCAGTATTTTGAAACTTTCAACTACTCTATTCCTTGAGTGTTTTTTTTTTCTTTTACTCTTACTTCCAATAAGTTGTTACTATCAATTGATTGCTTTCTGTATGTTTCTATATATTTTGTCATTTTTTCCTGATATACAGGAATTTTTGTAGAAATATGCTTAGATTATTTGTCATACTACTCATTTTTAAAATGTTGATTTTTTATTAGATATTTTCTTCATTTACATCTCAAATGCTATCCCCTTTCCTAGTTTCCTCCCCTAAGGTCCCCCTATACCCTCCCCCTTACCTGCTCCCCAACCCTTCCACTCCTACTTCCTGGCCCTGGCATTCCCCTGTACTGGGACCTATTATTTTCATAAGACCTATGGCCTCTCCTCCCATTGATGGATGACCAGGCCATCTTCTACTACATATGCAAATAGAGATACAAGCTCTGGGGGATACTGGTTAGTTCATATTGTTTTTCCTCCTTTAGGTTTACAGACACCTTTAGCTCCTTGGATACTTTCTCTAGCTTCTTCATTGGGGGCCCTGTGTTCCATCCAATAGATGGCTGTGAGCATCCACTTCTGTATTTGCCAGGCACTGGCATAGCCTCACAAGAGATAGCTGTGTCAGGGTCCTGTCAGCAAAATCTTGCTGGCATATGCCATAGTGTCTGGGTTTGGTGGTGGTTTATGGGGTGGATCCCCGGGTGGGGCTGTCTCTGGATGGTCCTTCCTTCCATCTCAGGTCCAAACTTTGTCTCTGTAACTCCTTCCATGGGTATTTTGTTCCCCATTCTAAGAAGGAACAAAGTATCCACACTTTGATCTCCCTTATTCTTGAGTTTCATGTGTTTTGCAAAGTGTATCTTGGGTATTTTACAGTTCTTATCAGTGAGTGCATGTCACGTGATTTCTTTTGTGATAGGGTTACCTCACTCAGGATGATATCCTCCAGATCCATCCATTTGCCAAGAATTTCATAAATTTATTGTTTTTAATAGCTGGGTAATACTCCATTGTATAAATATACCACATTTTCTGTATTCATTTTTCTGTTGAAGGACATCTGGTTTCTTTCTAGCTTCTGGCTATTGTAAATAAGGCTGCTATGAACATAATGGAGCATGTGTCCTTATTACAAGTTGGAACTTCTTCTGGGTATATGCCTATGAGAGGTATTGCTGGATCTTCTTGTAGTACTATGTCAATTTTCTGAGGAACCACTAGTTTCTAGAGTGATTGTGAAAGAACCCAGATGTCCCTCAACAGAGAAATAGATACAGAATATGTGGTATATTTATACAATGGAGTACACCCATCTATTAAAAACAATGTATTTATGTATTTCTTAGACAAATGGATGAATCTGGAGAATATCATATTAAGTGAGGTAACCCAATCACAAAAGAACACACATGGTATGTAATCACTGATAAGTGGATATTAGCCCTGAAGCTCAGAATCCCTTCTTTTTTTTTTTTTTTTTTTTTTTTTTTTTTTTTTCTTTTTTTTTTTTTTTTTATCTTTTTTTTTTCCATTTTTTATTAGGTATTTAGCTCATTTACATTTCCAATGCTATACCAAAAGTCCCCCTTACCCACCCACCCCCACTCCCCTACCCACCCACTCCCCCCCTTTGGCCCTGGCGTTCCCCTGTACCGGGGCACACAAAGTCTGCGTGTCCAATGGGCCTCTCTTTCCAGTGATGGCCGACTAGGCCATCTTTTGATACATATGCAGCTAGAGTCAAGAGCTCAGGGGTACTGGTTAGTTCATAATGTTGTTCCACCTATAGGGTTGAAGATCCCTTTAGCTCCTTGGGTACTTTCTCTAGCTCCTCCATTGGGAGCCCTGTGATCCATCCATTAGCTGACTGTGAGCATCCACTTCTGTGTTTGCTAGGCCCCGGCATAGTCTCACAAGAGACAGCTACATCTGGGTCCTTTCAGTAAAATCTTGCTAGTGTATGCAATGGTGTCAGCATTTGGAAGCTGATTATGGGGTGGATCCCTGGATATGGCAGTCTCTACATGGTCCATCCTTTCATCTCAGCTCCATACTTTGTTTCTGTAACTCCTTCCATGGGTGTTTTGTTCCCACTTCTAAGGAGGGGCATAGTGTCCACACTTCAGTCTTCATTTTTCTTGAGTTTCATGTGTTTAGGAAATTGTATCTTATATCGTGGGTATCCTAGGTTTTGGGCTAGTATCCACTTATCAGTGAGTACATATTGTGTGAGTTCCTTTGTGATTGTGTTACCTCACTCAGGATGATGCTCTCCAGGTCCATCCATTTGGCTAGGAATTTCATAAATTCATTCTTTTTAATAGCTGAGTAGTACTCCATTGTGTAGATGTACCACATTTTCTGTATCCATTCCTCTGTTGAGGGGCATCTGGGTTCTTTCCAGTTTCTGGCTATTATAAATAAGGCTGCTATGAACATAGTGGAGCATGTGTCCTTCTTACCAGTTGGGGCTTCTTCTGGATATATGCCCAGGAGAGGTATTGCTGGATCCTCCGGTAGTACTATGTCCAATTTTCTGAGGAACCGCCAGACTGATTTCCAGAGTGGTTGTACAAGCCTGCAATCCCACCAACAATGGAGGAGTGTTCCTCTTTCTCCACATCCTCGCCAGCATCTGCTGTCACCTGAATTTTTGATCTTAGCCATTCTCACTGGTGTGAGGTGGAATCTCAGGGTTGTTTTGATTTGCATTTCCCTGATGATTAAGGATGTTGAACATTTTTTCAGGTGCTTCTCTGCCATTCGGTATTCCTCAGGTGAGAATTCTTTGTTCAGTTCTGAGCCCCATTTTTTAAGGGGGTTATTTGATTTTCTGAGGTCCACCTTCTTGAGTTCTTTATATATGTTGGATATTAGTCCCCTATCTGATTTAGGATAGGTAAAGATCCTTTCCCAGTCTGTTGGTGGTCTTTTTGTCTTATAGACAGTGTCTTTTGCCTTGCAGAAACTTTGGAGTTTCATTAGGTCCCATTTGTCAATTCTCAATCTTACAGCACAAGCCATTGCTGTTCTGTTCAGGAATTTTTCCCCTGTGCCCATATCTTCAAGGCTTTTCCCCACTTTCTCCTCTATAAGTTTCAGTGTCTCTGGTTTTATGTGAAGTTCCTTGATCCAATCTCGTTAGATGCAGAAAAAGCATTTGACAAGATCCAACACCCATTCATGATAAAAGTTCTGGAAAGATCAGGAATTCAAGGCCAATACCTAAACATGATAAAAGCAATCTACAGCAAACCAGTAGCCAACATCAAAGTAAATGGAGAGAAGCTGGAAGCAATCCCACTAAAATCAGGGACTAGACAAGGCTGCCCACTTTCTCCCTACCTTTTCAACATAGTACTTGAAGTATTAGCCAGAGCAATTCGACAACAAAAGGAGATCAAGGGGATACAAATTGGAAAAGAGGAAGTCAAAATATCACTTTTTGCAGATGATATGATAGTATATATAAGTGACCCTAAAAATTCCAACAGAGAACTCCTAAACCTGATAAACAGCTTCGGTGAAGTAGCTGGATATAAAATTAACTCAAACAAGTCAATGGCCTTTCTCTACACAAAGAATAAACAGGCTGAGAAAGAAATTAGGGAAACAACACCCTTCTCAATAGCCACAAATAATATAAAATATCTCGGCGTGACTCTAACGAAGGAAGTGAAAGATCTGTATGATAAAAACTTCAAGTCCCTGAAGAAAGAAATTAAAGAAGATCTCAGAAGATGGAAAGATCTCCCATGCTCATGGATTGGCAGGACCAACATTGTAAAAATGGCTATCTTGCCAAAAGCAATCTACAGATTCAATGCAATCCCCATTAAAATTCCAACTCAATTCTTCAACGAATTAGAAGGAGCAATTTGCAAATTCATCTGGAATAACAAAAAACCGAGGATAGCAAAAACTCTTCTCAAGGATAAAAGAACCTCTGGTGGAATCACCATGCCTGACCTAAAGCTTTACTACAGAGCAATTGTGATAAAAACTGCATGGTACTGGTATAGAGACAGACAAGTGGACCAATGGAATAGAATTGAAGACCCAGAAATGAACCCACACACCTATGGTCACTTGATCTTCGACAAGGGAGCCAAAACCATCCAGTGGAAGAAAGACAGCATTTTCAACAATTGGTGCTGGCACAACTGGTTGTTATCATGTAGAAGAATGCGAATCGATCCATACTTATCTCCTTGTACTAAGGTCAGAATCCCTTCTTAGAAGAGGGAACAAAATACCCACGGAAGGAGTTACAGAGACAAAGTTTGGATCAGAGACTGTAGGAACCACAATCCAAAGACTGCCATGCTTGGGGATGCATCCCATAAACCACCACCAAACCCAGACACTATGGCAAGTGCCAACAAGAGCATGCTGTTAGGAGTCTGATATAGCCATCTCCTGAGAGGCTTTACCAGTGCCTGCCAAATGCAGAAGTAGATGCTTACAATCATCTACTGGACAGAGCGCAAGGTCCCCAATGAAGGAGCTAGAGAAAGTACCCAAGGAGCTGAAGGGGTTTGAAGTCCCATAGGAGGAACATCAATATGAATTAACCAGTACCCCAGAACTCCTTTGTACTAAACTACCAATAAAAAACAAAACAAACAAACAAACCAACCAACAAACAAACAAACCACAGTGGAACTTGTGGTTTTAGCTGTATATGTATAAGAGGATGGCCTAGTCGGTCATCAACGGGAGGAGAGGCCCTAGGTCCTGTGAAGAATCAATGCCCCATTATAGGGGAATGCCAGGACCAGGAATGGCAGTGGGAGTGTTGGGAATCAGGGGGAGGTTGGAGGGGATAAGGGATTTTCAAAGGGTAAAACATGGAAGGGGATAACATTTAAAATGTAAATAAAAAAATATCTAATTAAAAATAAATAAATAAAAAATTAAAAAGTAAATTTTAAAATAATATAAAACTTTCTTATAAAATAATATATGTTATATATAAGTATAAAACTTATAAATTATAAAGCATAAAAGTTATCAGTCATCCATTGGATGGAGCACAGGGTCCCCAATGAAGGAGCTAGAGAAAGTACCAAAGGAGCTGAAGGTACTACAACCCTATAGTAGGAACAAAAATATGACCTTTCCAGTACCCTCAGAGCTCCCTAGGACCAAACTATCAATCAAAGAAAACACACCGTGGGACTTGTGTCTCTAGATGCATATATAGCAGAGGATGGCCTAGTTGTCCATAGATGGGAGGAGAGGCCCTTGGTCTTATGAAGATTCTATGCCCCAGTATAGGGGAATGCCAGGGCGAGGAACCAGGAATGGGTGGGTTGGAAAGAGGGAGGAGATAGGGGATTTTTGGAGAGGAAACTAGGAAAGGGGATAGCATTTGAAATGTAAATAAAGAAAATATCTTAAAAAAGTCATTAGATTTCCAATATGCTCATAGCAGTTTAAAGGTCATTTTCTAATCTGATTATATTATAATTTTTCATGGGCCATTGAGCTATTGTTCCTTTCTCTTCTCTTTTGAGACACATATTCATGTAGATCAGTACTCAAGTACCTATGTTAATTGTCCAGCATTCCTTCTGGACACCAGTTACCTCTAATATAGTCTATATAAATTATTCTTGTGAGGTCAACATTATATTTATCACATTTATCATATTCTATTTTTGAAAACACGGCAATCTCAACAGCACCAATTTTAAGAAAATAATACACTATTATTGGAATCAAATTTTGAACTACCTCATCCCATATATATATATATATATATTTGTTAATACATGTTATTTGAATGACAACACATCAATAGAATAAAAAGTTCCATTTTACATAAAAAAGGAAAAAATTATTTAAATAAAATGATAAACAATTTGTTATATTTATTAGGGTTTATATAGAATGGTAATAAGGCTCATTTGTAGTTTGTATGGTAGACATTCTTGAAGTTTTAGTGTATATAAAATCATATAAGAAAACAAGAATTGCCCAGAAATTAACAATTATTCTGAATGACAAGTAAAACCTTAAAATTTAAAAGTAAAATTCCAAGAAGTGTTTTGTGTGACTATGGAAGGTATGACAGACTTCCTGCTTTTGTCGTATGAAGAACTTGCTAATGATCAATTCATCTTAATGTTAACCAGAAAAGCTGATCTGACAGAAAAACTGTTACTGTATTCTTGGTTCACTAGGGTGCTGATATGAGAGTAGTTTATTCTTGAGATTTGTAAGAGTTCAGTTAAAAAGCAAGGTGATTATTACTGCTGTTCCTGTTCAGAAGGCATACTGTTTGATATACATGTCTAGTACTTAGAAAGTGGTATTAAGGATATTTACCTATACCAAATCGGATAGGGGACTAATATCCAATATATATAAAGAACTCAAGAAGGTGGACTCCAGAAGATCAAATAACCCCATTAAAAAATGGGGCTCAGAACTGAACAAAGAATTCTCACCTGAGGAATACCAAATGGCTGAGAAGCACCTGAAAAAATGTTCAACATCCTTAATCATCAGGGAAATGCAAATCAAAACAACCCTGAGATTCCACTTCACTCCAGTCAGAATGGCTAAGATCAAAAATTCAGGTGACAGCAGATGCTGGCGAGGATGTGGAGAAAGAGAAACACTCCTCCATTGTTGGTGGGATTGCAAGCTTGTACAACCACTCTGGAAATCAGTCTGGCAGTTCCTCAGAAAATTGGACATAGTACTACCTGAAGATCCAGCAATACCTCTTCTGGGCATATATCCAGAAGATGCCCCAACTGGTAAGAAGGACACATGCTCCACTATGTTCATAGCAGCCTTATTTATAATAGCCAGAAGCTGGAAGGAATCCAGATGCCCCTCAACAGAGGAATGGATACAGAAAATGTGGTAGATTTACACAATGGAATACTACTCAGCTATTAAAAAAATGAATTTATGAAATTCCTAGGCATATGGATGGACCTGGAGGGCATCATCCTGAGTGAGGTAACCCAAACACAAAGGAACTCGCACAATATGTACTCACTGATAAGTGGATATTAGCCCAGAAAATTAGGATACCCAAGATATAAGATACAACTTGCTAAACACATGAAATTCATGTGCCCCTTCTTAGAAATGGGAACTAAACACCCATTGAAGGAGTTACAGAGACAAAATTTTGAGCTGTGACGAAAGGATAGATCATCTAGTGATTGCCATACGCAGGGATCCATCCCATAATCAGCTCCCAAACGCTGACACCATTGCATACACTAGCAAGATTTTGCTGAAAGGACCCAGATATAGCTGTCTCTTGTGAGACTATGCCGGGGCCTAGCAAACACAGAAGTGGATGATCACAGTCAGCAATTGGATGGGTCACACGGCCCCCAATGGAGGAGCAAGAGAAATTACCCAAGGAGCTAAAGGGAACTGCAACCCTATAGGTGGAACAACATTATGAACTAACCAGTACCCTGGAGCTCTTGACTCTAGCTGCTTATGTATCAAAAGATGGCCTAGTTGGCCATCACTGCAAAGAGAGGCCCATTGGACTTGCAAACTGTATATGCCCCAGTACAGGGGAACCCCAGGGCCAAAATGGGGGAGTGGGTGGGTAGTGGATTGGGGGGGTGGGTATGGCAGACTTTTGGGATAGCATTGAAAATGTAAACGAGGAAAATACCTAATAAAAATAAAATTAAATTTAAAAAAAAAGGAAAAGTTGAGGTTTCTTCCTGACTTGTGAAATTGTATCATTTATAGGTATATATTTAACTGCAACACTTTTTTGTATACATGGATAAAGTTGTCAATATATTGAGCTTAAAATTAATTATCCTTACTTTCCAAGCAAAATAGTCTCATGACAATTAATGTATTTACCTCATTAATATGAGAATTGGTAAGATTAAAATCACTGAAAAGAATATTTGGAAAAAAATTATCTATGGATGCTTAAATAGTTTATTCAGCTAGAAAAACAGTGTATAGTAAAGACACGAACTAAAACATTTACATTATCTGTTTTAAATTCTACAAAAAGAAAATGTAGTTCTTTTTCTCTTTCCTTTCAAGAGGTAAAATGATTCACATCATTTAAAATAAAACCATATATTCACCTATAAGCACCAAGTAATTTTTATTTCCAATTCAAAAGCTTTAATTAGTTTTATGACGTGTAGCAATAAGAATTTATATGAAATTTTCTGAATTGTGGATTTAATATATTTATTGATCCTTAAAATATAGTATTAATTAGTATGAGAATTATAAATACACAAATGTAAGATGGAAGCAGTCTGCAATCAGGAATAATAACATGCAGTTTTCCTGAATAGTACCCAAATTTAGATGCAAAATACCCTGTCCTTCTTGTCCACAATCAACTGCCTCATGTCTGATATTAAATATCAACCTTCACTAGCTATTTGGAAGGCCAAAATTAAACTACCACATTTCTAATTCACTCAGTATTTCTTTTTTCTTTTCTTTTTTAAAAATTTTTTTTCACTCAGAATTTCATGAATGCTATATAGAAGAATTCCATCTCACTAAAACATGTCCTGAAAAAGGTACAACATTCTCTTTCAAGTAATTTTTTTTAACTTTTTACCAGATACTAAAATAAAAGGCTTAAATTTGATCTTTCAAAATATTTATTTTGTGTAGTAAATCATAAACAAGATGGCCTTTTTTTTTTTTTTTTTGCACACAGTTTCTTTGTAGGTAGCATACTTAAGTAATTCATCAACTTTTGTGAAAAATAAAGGATGAAAAATATTTATTTCTGCTTCTTCTTTAGTTATTGCTTTCTTCTTCATACCTGCCTCCAAAGCATCAAATCTTTTATGCTTGTTATCAGTTTCTGGTATCTTTCTTCAGTGTGGCAATATAAACCTTAATACATATAACAAATAGATTATTAATTCATTTAAATGCAGATTTTTCCTGGTTTCTTATGTAAAATGGAACTTTTTATTCTATTGATGTGTTGACATTAAAATAAAATGTATTAACAAATACATCCATACAGGGAATGAGGAAGTTCAAAATTTGATTCCAATAATAGCATCTTATTTTCTTAAAATTGGTGCTGTTGAGATTGCTGTATTTTAAAAAACAGAATATGATAAATGTGATAAATATGTTGACCTCACAAGAATAATTTATATAGACTATATTAGCAGTATCCAGAAGGAATGCTGGACAATGAACATAGGTAACTGAGAACTGATCTGCCTGAATGTGTGTCTAAAAAGAGAAGAGAAAGGAACAATAGCTTAATGGCCCATGAAAAATTATAATATAATCAGATTAGGCAATGACTTTTAAACTGCCATGAGCATATTTCATATTTAATGATTAATTATATATTATAATTTTTATGTTTTTATTACTTTATAAATTTTATACTTACATATAATATAATATATTTTATTTTATAATAAAGTTTTATATTACTTTAACATTTACTTTTAATACAATAATTTAATAGAATGCATTGTCTCATAAGAATTAAAATAATTTAATCTAGAATTATTTTAACTATGTGTGGTTTTTCAAATATGAATATGATTATAAGTACCCACAGAGCCCATATGAAATGGTAACTCTAAGCCTGGAGATACAAGTAGGGTTTAGGTTCTCAGTGGTAGGTAATGTGAATTGAATTCAAGTCCACAAAAGGACATTATAGAGTCATAAACACTGATATAACTCCACCCACATTCCAAACATTTTAGGTTATTATATATTTTAAAAGTAATAGATGCACACATTACCATGTTTATCCCAATGCTTATCACGCCAATATACACATGAACTAAAATGCTCCATTTTTCTTCATAAAATTATGTAGTAAATAGAGTAAATACGGTATCAGACAAAGCATATCTCTGAAAAGAATCAAAGTTAAAATTTAAAAGTTAAGCTGTATTGAGATTGGTTTTGAAGGATAAAGTGTAGAGTTAATGAAAACAAACAAACAAAGTCTTGAATAAATTCTCTACAGATTCACATATTCAAAAGGTAAAGAGACAGACAAGTAGACCAATGGAATAGAATTGAAGACCCAGAAATGAACCCACACACCTATGGTCACTTGATCTTCGGCAAGGGAGCTAAAACCATCCAGTGGAAGAAAGACAGCATTTTCAACAATTGGAGCTGGCACAACTGGTTGTTATCGTGTAGAAGAATGCGAATTGATCCATACTTATCTCCTTGTACTAAGGTCAAATCTAAGTGGATCAAGGAACTTCACATAAAACCAGAGACACTGAAACTTATAGAGGAGAAAGTGGGGAAAAGCCTTGAAGATATGGGCACAGGGAAAAAATTCCTGAACAGAACAGCAATGGCTTGTGCTGTAAGATCGAGAATTGACAAATGGGACCTAATGAAACTCCAAAGTTTCTGCAAGGCAAAAGACACCGTCAATAAGACAAAAAGACCACCAACAGATTGGGAAAGGATCTTTACCTATCCTAAACCAGATAGGGGACTAATATCCAACATATATTAAGAACTCAAGAAGGTGGACTTCAGAAAATCAAATAACCCCATTAAAAAATGGGGCTGAGAACTGAACAAAGAATTCTCACCTGAGGAATACCGAATGGCAGAGAAGCACCTGAAAAAATGTTCAACATCCTTAATCATCAGGGAAATGCAAATCAAAACAACCCTGAGATTCCATCTCACACCAGTCAGAATGGCTAAGATCAAAAATTCAGGTGACAGCAGATGCTGGCGAGGATGTGGAGAAAGAGAAACACTCCTCCATTGTTGGTGGGATTGCAAGCTTGTACAACCACTCTGGAAATCAGTCTGGCGGTTCCTCAGAAAACTGGATATAGTACTACCGGAGGATCCAGCAATACCCCTCCTGGGCATATATCCAGAAGATGCCCCAACTGGTAAGAAGGACACATGCTCCACTATGTTCATAGCAGCCTTATTTATAATAGCCAGAAGCTGGAAGGAACCCAGATGCCCCTCAACAGAGGAATGGATACAGAAAATGTGGTACATCTACACAATGGAGTACTACTCAGCTATTAAAAAGAATGAATTTATGAAATTCCTAGCCAAATGGATGGACCTGGAGGGCATCATCCTGAGTGAGGTAACACATTCACAAAGGAACTCACACAATATGTACTCACTGATAAGTGGATATTAGCCCAAAACCTAGGATATCCAAGATATAAGATACAATTTCCTAAACACATGAAACTCAAGAAGAATGAAGACTGAAGTGTGGACACTATGCCCCTCCTTAGAAGTGGGAACAAAACACCCTTGGAAGGAGGTACAGAGACAAAGTTTGGAGCTGAGATCAAAAGATGGACCATGTAGAGACTGCCATATCCGGGGATCCATCCCATAATCAGCTTCCAAATGCTGACACCATTGCATACACTAGCAAGATTATGCTGAAAGGACCCTTATATAGCTTTCTCTTGTCAGAGTATGCCTGGGCCTAGCAAACATAGAAGTGGATGCTCACAGTTGGCTATTGGATGGATCACATGGTCCCCAATGAAGGAGCTAGAGAAAGTACCCAAGAAGCTAAAGGGATCTGCAACCCTATAGGTGGAACAACATTATGAACTAACCAGTACCCCGGAGCTCTTGACTCTAGCTGCATATGTATCAAAAGATGGCCTAGGCGGCCATCACTGGAAAGAGAGGCCCATTGGACACGCAAACTTTATATGCCCCAGTACAGGGGAACGCCAGGGCCAAAAAAGGGGAGTGGGTGGGTAGGGGAGTGGGGGTGGATGGCTATGGGGGACTTTTGGTATAGCATTGGAAATGTAAATGAGCTAAATACCTAATTAAAAAATGAAAAAAAAAAAGGTAATATTGTAGTGGTTGTGACAAAATGAATAGAAATTGAAACACCTGAAGAATTTCAAGGTTTCAGGAATCGATTCTTTATCTTCTCTTATTTAAAGAATAAAATGTCAACAAAAGCAATGTTTTAGCATTTAAGCATTCAGCCAAGTCTTCTTGAGAGCAGAAAAATACATGCACATGCACACATACAGATACACACACACACACATACACACACACAGAGAGTTAGAGAGAGAGAGAGAGAGAGAGAGAGAGAAACAGAGACAAAGAGAAGTGGTATAGAGGGGGTGGAGGAAGGGGGAGGGTGAGAGGGAGAGAGTTAGTTTCCAAGTGAGAGAATTGACTTGAAATCCGGAATCTGGAATCTAATTTTGTGTTTGTCCCTTAGACATGCTGTTTTTGACCATGGGGTATCAGATAATCCAAAGTCAGGGAAGCTGATTGCTCTCTAACATAGTCATTCCCCTTACCTAGAAGTCCCCCTTCCTGTTGGTGGTAGAAAACACAAAAAACTTTGAAGTTGCAGGAAAAACAGAAGCATGAAATTGACCTTGATAAATGTTTAAGTGAAAAGGACATTAGTCTACCTCTAATGAGGATGTGTCTAAATGCTAGTTCTTCAAAAGGTCCACATATAAAGTGTTAATGATGCTGAGAGATGTCATAAGCCCATTTTACTAGAGAAGTTTTGACATTGAAACACTGAGATAGACATGGTGCTTGATAGGAGAAACTAATTAGTCAAGTGCTTTTCTGTTACACTAGAATTCTAAAACAGTGCATTTCAAAATAACCTGCACTTTTAGACTGAAGGAAACTTTTTTTTTCCATAGAAGTGGGCAATATTATATGAGATTTGAACTCAAGTGATCATTACACATCATTATTTGATAAAAAAGAAACAGATATATTTTGTTAATAAAATGCAGCTTTTGAGTGATTCTAGAGTCTTGCCATAACTGAGCAGTTTTTCTTCATATAATATGAGAAGTATTTTGTCTTCAAGTTTGCTTGGGTTTTCTGTTTATTTTTTTATTCCATATCAAATATGTGGCTAGATATAAACATTTTTAGTTTTTTAATTTTTAAAATAATTACTAGCTTTTCAATGTAAGTGTTATGGAATTGTAACATTATTCTAATTATACAAAATTATTAAATTGTCATGCATTTTTAAAATTTCAATTTAGGAACTATTTTAAACATTGGAAAGAATCTAAGGGATGAACTAGAAATACTCTTTTCATTATATGAGGTAAATTATTATTAATAGTATCTTTTAAAGAAAATGACATTTTAATGTCAGGGTCCACGATGTTATTTTCTCTGTTGTGATAAAAATCAGGAGGAAGAAACTGCTATTTTTATTTGAGTTACAGACTCAGATGCACATAGAAATAGAGTCCATATGTCTCATATCTAGAACCATGAGGGATGTAAAAGTGTTGCTATTTTGAACAGATTGCTCCTCAGGCATAGTGCACAAGTCTCTATTAGAAGGTTCAGATAAACACCCACACTGCACATTTCAATGATCCCAAGTAAAATATAGTTATCACAATTAGAAAATGAAAATGATGTAAAACCCTACCAAAAAGAAAAACAAAGAAAGATAATCTCATGTTTCTTTATAATTGTTAACATACCAATTAAAATATTTAATAGGACTTAATAATAGTTAATATTTAATAGGACTTAATAATAGTTAAGAAGACTTAACAAGCTCTGTCTAAGATATCTAAGGGAGAAACTATTTCCTGTACATGCTTTCTAATTTTTTTAAAAAAATGTAATGTTAATGGTTGATTCACAAGTAAATTTAGTGGACTATTGATTTTCATTAAAGTAAATTATTAAAGATCAGAAACTAAGTATCATTAAAAATCATTTAGAATATGTTAAATACTTTGTGTTTTTGTTAGACCATGGTTGTGGTTTAAGAACTGCCAACTTTTGGAGGAGTCAAACTACTATGAAATGAAAAACAGAAAAATCAGCTTAATTTCCTTTCTAACTACTGTACTTTGAAGTCATATGCATGTAAAACCACAGGAGATGATCTTATTAATTTGTAGAGATGATGGAAATCACAGTGAATGTACTCACCCCTTTATATAAAATATATTAAATCTATAATTAAGTAAATAAATAAATTAATGTATTTTAAGTCTATTTTTTTCCATTTTTTTATTAGGTATTTAGCTCATTTACATTTCCAATGCTATGCCAAAAGTCCCCCATACCCACCCACCCCCACTCCCCTACCCACCCACTCCCCCTTTTTGGCCTGGCGTTCCCCTGTACTGGGGCATACAAAGTTTACGTGTCCAATGGGCCTCTCTTTCCAGTGATGGCCAATTAGGCCATCTTTTGTTAAATTTGCAGCTAGAGTCAAGAGCTCTGGGGTACTGGTTAGTTCATAATGTTGTTCCACCTATAGGGTTGCAGATCCCTTTAGCTCCTTGGGTTCTTTCTCTAGCTCCTCCATTGGGAGCCCTGTGATCCATCCATTAGCTGACTGTGAGCATCCACTTCTGTGTTTGCTAGGCCCCGGCATAGTCTCACAAGAGATAGCTACATCTGGGTCCTTTCAATAAAATCTTGCTAGGGTATGCAATGGTGTCAGCGTTTGGATGCTGATTATGGGGTGGATCCCTGGATATGGCAGTCTCTACATGGTCCATCCTTTCATCTCAGCTCCAAACTTTGTCTCTGTAACTCCTTCCATGGGTGTTTTGTTCCCAATTCTAAGGAGGGGCATAGTGTCCACACTTCAGTCTTCAAAGCTCAAAGCACACATTGCACCTCACACAATAATAGTGGGAGACTTCAACACACCACTTTCATCAAGGGACAGATCGTGGAAACAGAAACTAAACAGGAACACAGTGAAACTAACAGAAGTTATGAAACAAATGGACCTAACAGATATCTACAGAACATTTTATCCTAAAACAAAAGGATATACCTTCTTCTCAGCACCTCACGGGACCTTCTCCAAAATTGACCATATAATTGGCCACAAAACAGGCCTTAACAGATACAAAAATATTGAAATTGTCCCATGTATCCTATCAGACCACCATGGCCTAAGACTGATCTTCAATAACAACATAAATAATGGAAAGCCAACATTCACGTGGAAACTGAACAACACTCTTCTCAATGATACCTTGGTCAAGGAAGGAATAAAGAAAGAAATTAAAGACTTTTTAGAGTTTAATGAAAATGAAGCCACAACGTACCCAAACCTTTGGGACACAATGAAAGCATTTCTAAGAGGGAAACTCATAGCTCTGAGTGCCTCCAAGAAGAAACGGGAGAGAGCACATACTAGCAGCTTGATAACACATCTAAAAGCTCTAGAAAAAAAGGAAGCAAATTCACCCAAGAGGAGTAGATGGCAGGAAATAATCAAACTCAGGGGTGAAATCAACCAAGTGGAAAAAAGAAGAACTATTCAAAGAATTAACCAAACGAGGAGTTGGTTCTTTGAGAAAATCAACAAGATAGATAAACCCTTAGCTAGACTTACTAAAGGGCACAGGGACAAAATCCTAATTAACAAAATCAGAACTGAAAAGGGAGACATAACAACAGATCCTGAAGAAATCCAAAACACCATCAGATCCTTCTACAAAAGGGTATACTCAACAAAACTGGAAAACCTGGACGAAATGGACAAATTTCTGGACAGATACCAGGTACCAAAGTTGAGTCAGGATCAAGTTGACCATCTAAACAGTCCCATATCACCTAAAGAAATAGAAGCAGTTATTAATAGTCTCCCAGCCAAAAAAAGACCAGGACCAGACGGGTTTAGTGCAGAATTCTATCAGACCTTCAAAGAAGATCTAATTCCAGTTCTGCACAAACTATTTCACAAAATAGAAGTAGAAGGTACTCTACCCAACTCATTTTATGAAGCCACTATTACTCTGATACCTAAACCACAGAAAGATTCAACAAAGATAGAGAACTTCAGACCAATTTCTCTTATGAATATCGATGCAAAAATCCTCAATAAAATTCTTGCTAACCGAATCCAAGAACATATTAAAGCAATCATCCATCCTGACCAAGTAGGTTTTATTCCAGGAATGCAGGGATGGTTTAATATACGAAAATCCATCAATGTAATCCATTATATAAACAAACTCAAAGACAAAAACCACATGATCATCTCGTTAGATGCAGAAAAAGCATTTGACAAGAATCAACACCCATTCATGATAAAAGTTTTGGAAAGATCAGGAATTCAAGGCCCATACCTAAACATGATAAAAGCAATCTACAGCAAACCAGTAGCCAACATCAAAGTAAATGGAGAGAAGCTGGAAGCAATCCCACTAAAATCAGGGACTAGACAAGGCTGCCCACTTTCTCCCTGCCTTTTCAACATAGTACTTGAAGTATTAGCCAGAGCAATTCGACAACAAAAGGAGATCAAGGGGATACAAATTGGAAAAGAGGAAGTCAAAATATCACTTTTTGCAGATGATATGATAGTATATTTAAGTGACCCTAAAAATTCTACCAGAGAACTCCTAAACCTGATAAGCAGCTTCGGTGAAGTAGCTGGATATAAAATAAACTCAAACAAGTCAATGGCCTTTCTCTATACAAAGAATAAACAGGCTGAGAAAGAAATTAGGGAAACAACACCCTTCTCAATATTCACAAATAGTATAAAATATCTTGGCGTAACTCTAACTAAGGAGGTGAAAGATCTGTATGATAAAAACTTCAAATCTCTGAAGAAAGAAATTAAAGAAGATCTCAGAAGATGGAAAGATCTCCCATGCTCATGGATTGGCAGGATCAACATTGTAAAAATGGCTATCTTGCCAAAAGCAATCTACAGATTCAATGCAATCCCCATCAAAATTCCAACTCAATTCTTCAACGAATTAGAAGGAGCAATTTGCAAATTCATCTGGAATAACAAAAAACCTAGGATAGCAAAAAGTCTTCTCAAGGATAAAAGAACCTCTGGTGGAATCACCATGCCTGACCTAAAGCTTTACTACAGAGCAATTGTGATAAAAACTGCATGGTACTGGTATAGAAACAGACAAGTAGACCAATGGAATAGAATTGAAGACCCAGAAATGAACCCACACACCTATGGTCACTTGATCTTCGGCAAGGGAGCTAAAACCATCCAGTGGAAGAAAGACAGCATTTTCAACAAATGGTGCTGGCACAACTGGTTGTTATCATGTAGAAGAATGCGAATCGATCCATACTTATCTCCTTGTACTAAGGTCAAATCTAAGTGGATCAAAGAACTTCACATAAAACCAGAGACACTGAAACTTATAGAGGAGAAAGTGGGGAAAAGCCTTGAAGATATGGGCACAGGGGAAAAATTCCTGAACAGAAAAGCAATGGCATGTGCTGTGAGATCGAGAATTGACAAATGGGACCTAATGAAACTCCAAAGTTTCTGCAAGGCAAAAGACACCGTCAACAAGACAAAAAGACCACCAACAGATTGGGAAAGGATCTTTACCTATCCTAAATCAGATAGGGGGCTAATATCCAACATATATAAAGAACTCAAGAAGGTGGACTTCAGAAAATCGAACAACCCCATTAAAAAATGGGGCTCAGAAATGAACAAAGAATTCTCACCTGAGGAATACCGAATGGCAGAGAAGCACCTGAAAAAATGTTCAACATCCTTAATCATCAGGGAAATGCAAATCAAAACAACCCTGAGATTCCACCTCACACCAGTCAGAATGGCTAAGATCAAAAATTCAGGTGACAGCAGTTGCTGGCGTGGATGTGGAGAAAGAGGAACACTCCTCCATTGTTGGTGGGATTGCAGGCTTGTACAACCACTCTGGAAATCAGTCTGGCGGTTCCTCAGAAAATTGGACATAGTACTACCGGAGGATCCAGCAATACCTCTCCTGGGCATTTATCCAGAGGATGCCCCAACTGGTATGAAGGACACATGCTCCACTATGTTCATAGCAGCCTTATTCATAATAGCCAGAAGCTGGAAAGAACCCAGATGCCCCTCAACAGAGGAATGGATACAGAAAATGTGGTACATCTACACAATGGAGTACTACTCAGCTATTAAAAAGAATGAATTTATGAAATTCCTAGCCAAATGGATGGACCTGGAGGGCATCATCCTGAGCGAGGTAACACATTCACAAAGGAACTCACACAATATGTACTCACTGATAAGTGGATATTAGCCCCAAACCTAGGATTCCCAAGATATAAGGTACAATTTTAAGTCTATTTTAATTGCTAAAAATTATAAACTATATTAACTTCATCCATGGATATTTTTTAAAGAAGTAAAATTTATCAACATAGATTTTTTTGATTAGTTTGTTCCTTTATGAAGTCAAACAGGAAAAAAAAGCCAAAAAACTAAATTTATCAACTTCTCATAACATGCAACTGATAATACTACTCTAAAGTCTCATGATTTTCTAATATTCTGATTTTTAATTAATATTGTGTCTACTCATGAGTTGTATTCTATGTTATAAAGCTAAAAACAAATTAAAATATCCTAGGTAGAGTCTGAATGGACTAGTGGCTAAGGTAGCTTGAGGCTATTCTGAAGGACTGAAATTTAGATGCCAGTTAAGTCACTAACATTTTACTACAATGTGAATGATTCTTCAGGCTTTCTGGCTCTCTTACGCATCAATATCCATCTGTTACATGTGTCATAGATTCAGACAAATATATATATATATATATATAAATAAACCTTTAAAGATTTTTGGCTCGTACTCACTTTTAATGATTGGTTGATGCATTGTTTTTTGAAGTGGGAGGACTTCTTACTGAAAACAAGTCATAAAAGGTTTTCAATAAAATACATGTTCAGGTTGGTTACAGCAATACTTAGCAGAACCTAGTACCACCTTCTATCTTAATGAGTGTTCTATTGCCTTAAAGGGACACCAAGACCATGATATTTAATTATGGCTTTGCTGAAGTTTCAGAGGTTATTCTATAATTGTTGGGGTGGGGAGCATGGTGGCTCACCATAAGTATATATCATGCTAAAGAAGGTACAGAAATCTCTACATCCACATCTGTTGGAAAAAGGAAGAGAAAAACATTGTTCCTATCTTGGGCTTTTAAAATCTCAAAGCCCAGCCCTAGTGCCATAGTTTGTCCAATAAGGAAATCCTTCATACTCCTTCTCAAATATTGATGTGTAAGCATTAAAATATACGAGACTACGAGGGTCATTCTTATTTAAACCACTACAAATATGCACATTCATTATAACTAAGTCTGCGTTACAGCCTACGTACAATCAATCCATGAATAATAAAGCATGATATTCTCCTCAAGGCAAACCAATACTCAACTCTAAACAGAAGTTTAAGCAGCACAGGAAATGAATCCAGTTCTTGCTTGAGGCACTAAATAAATAAGAAACTAAAAACCAAAGGCATACTAATGTAAGTGGGCTCTATTGAACATGAAACAAATTTCCTTAAAATATTTATGTATCTCAATACACTATCTTTTATCCAAAATTTTTTGGTATGTATTGCATCCCAAACTTGTAGTACTCCCAACAATAATTATTTGAACATTTCATTTGAAAAGAAAAAAAATAAGGGTTACTATAGTGACAAATATAAAAATTACTAAGACAATTTCACAGAGGATGGACTCAGATGAGAGCATACTACTACTATAGAGAACATGAGTTTAGTGCCTACCCCCCAAGCTGGCCTATTTTCCTATAACTTCCTATGATTCCAGTCAATGGAATCCAAAGCCCTCTTCCATATTTTGTCAGATCCAATACCCAAACACACACACACACACACACACACACACACACACACACACAATGTGATTTTCAGAATCACATTAAAATACTCATTATACTAGTTACTATCTTTCAATTATACAAATTTGAATACATGAGAGGAAATTCTGAAATTATTTTGAAATAATTATAAAAGACCTACCATTAATTTTCTAATTTTGCCATAGACAGATACCACAGTCCTAGAGGATGAAACTCTCAAAATAAATAGCTCTTCTCAATCCTTCCCCCTTGTCTGGTACTTGGTTCTTTGCCTTGTCTGTAAAGGACCCTTCTGTTCCTCCCTGCATGGTATGCCTATTTGTTCCAGTCTTCTCTTTTTATGATGACAATTACTATCAAAGACATACCCTATGGACTGTTTATTGTCACACTCTAAGATCTAACTCTAAATGCAGTGACCCCTGTGTAATAGAAAGTTCAATGGGTTTGCATGCATTCAGGTGGAGGATATAATTCATCTCATAACAGACTCACTACAAACATTAGTAAACATTACAAACATTAGTAAAATGATAAAGACATTCTTTAATAATCAACAAGATCTCATGAGTTGTATATTTGCATATTTAAGTAATTGAAATTGTTAGCAAAATAAATTCACTTTCCTATAGCTCACTTCATGCGTTTTGGTCCATACAAAGCAGTTTTCCTTCTATATCTGCAAGTTTCTCCTTTCTTTTTCCTTATACACCAGTGAGCCCTTATATTATTCATCTTTAAGAGACAAATCATAGAAACAACATTTCTCATAGAAAGATCCTTAGCAAAGGACTGAATATATTGTTAAGTCAGCAGATAATACAAACTAAATATGGAAAAGTAAATTTATTATACTGCTATAGCTTGTTAATATCTGACAAAGTAGGTTGTCAGATATATGAATGCATACAAATGAATCATATTTTCATAAATAAATTTTGTTTATATCTAAGTGTTGATGTAAATCTTCCAAGAAAGGCAATGGGCAGTTTTGTTGCTTACTTTCTGTGTGAGTGGCCTGGGTCTTTTTGTTATTGGGAATTGTAGGTTTGGGTTATTTACTCCATTCAATTCTTCTAATTTAGAAGTTTAGAATTATTATCAACCAACCAGAGCCACCAGCTCTCTCCGGAAATAAACAACCAATCAAAGAGTACATATAGAGTGACCCATGGCTCCAGGTGCATATGTAGCAGAGGATGGCCTTGTTGGGCATCAATGGTCCTGTGAAGGCTTGTTGTCCCAGTGTAGGGGAGTGCCAGGGTGGGGAAGGGGGAGTGGGTCAGTGGGTAGGGAGCACCCTCATATTTTCAGGGGTTAGGAGGATAGGTTCTGGAGGGGAAAACAGGAAAGGGGATGACATTTGAAATATAAATAAAGAAAATATGTAATAAAAAAATTAATGAGAATAGTCCTGAGCCTAGGCATTTGTATCTTGGTGATTAAAACACTCTAATCCATAGGTAACTCATAATTTTTTTTGTTTATTGTGCAAGACAATAAATTGCCCTGGACAAATGGAAGATACAGATAAATTTCTGCTCCTTACAACTGAAGAAATTTGGATCCATTTTAACAGTTTTCAGTAAGAATGATTATTGACAGCATTCTGGTAATGTAGTTTATTTTATAAATTGTCCATAGAAACAAATAATGGAACATGGAATAATATGTTTGTATACTTTAGATTCTATAAGATATAAAATGAGATGTTAATTAACACCTATATTTCTAAAAAATTATTTGTTTACATGGTTTTTAAAAAGAATTTCACAAGTGAGCATTTTAGCAAATAAATGCTATCTAACCCCTAAAAATCACTCTTGATAAATACATTATCATTCCCATAGGGTTCTGCTTGATAAAAATAATCTATATTCATACTTTGTAAAACCTTAATTCTTGAAATGTAATTCTAAGTCATTGGTGGTTTTACTATTTTTAAAATTAAAAAAATGTAAATTATATAGATTTTTTACAAGGAAAAAAAAAAGAAATGCTTCCATCAGAACTATGACCAGGTTTCAAGGTGTGGGTGTAAGATCATTAGTAAATAAAGGAAGGGGATTTGATCATGAACCACTCCATTCCTTCTCAAACTTATGTGAACTGTGAGCATACCCCATAGCAGGTGTGTGCTTTAGAGGAGATTAGATTTTCACTACAAAGGAAGTCTGCAGATACAACAGGTCTCCTCTTATATGAGAAACTTCAATCAGCATGTAGAGACACCTCATAATTAAATTGCATCCACCATTAGACTAATTAATCAGCAGATACCATTAAAAAGTTTTAAAGTTTGAATTTTTATGAAATAATTTTTGTGTAGCATCTTTAATCATAAAAAAGTAGGACATTGAGTCATTTCTTAGGGACACCAGAATAAGATTAAAAGAGATGGTGTTGGCAAAATCAGCTCAGAAGATTCAAACCTCAAAGAAATCGTATTAGTTGGAAAAAAAAAAAAAAAAAAAAAAACCTGTACAGAGACACCAGGAATCTGAGAGAAATGTTGCAGAGCAAATGAGAGTCAAATTAAAAGAATCTGGTGGTGAAAGCATTTTTTACAAAAGACTAAGGAAAGAAAAATGTTATTTAAAAGAACAGAAAATCACAGAAATAATGACAAAGTCTATGAGACTTAACTCATAATTATTATTAGGAAAAATAATGACTATCAATATATATAATCCTGTTGAAATGAGAAACTTGGGTAAAGTTGAACATGACAGAATGCCTAGGGTATTTTCCAAACTTTTCATTGCAGAGAATTAATATAACTACTCCAAAAATAAATCATTTATAATTGTCATTTCAACAAAATATTGAAAATATTATTGAAAGACAAATGTATTATAATTCAGATGGAGTAAATTTATATTTTCATAGGAGTAGTAAAATTTAGAGTATGCATATTGCTTTTCTAATTAATTAACAAAAATATTTTCATAAGTTGTTTTTATAAACTTTATTTTATAAAAAATAAAGTACAAATGATGTTAAAATCCTTTATGTGGGAACATTTTTAAAAAATCCTTTTGAGTCTTCTTTTATCTAAGCATGGTAAGTTATACTGATTATTCTTCAAAATTATTAATTAAGAACAATAGTGGTTCTTAAACTTTGTGCATTCTAATTTTTCTTGGTAGAATTGGAATTTTATCAGATTTTTAATATTTAAATTTTAGAAAATTTGAAATTAATTAAATGAAGTACATAAGACTCAGAGAAACAAATATATTCAGGGTTCTCTCCTTTTCAATATTACATTTTACACAGCTCCCAAAACTGGATGTGTGTATAGTGAAAAGTCCAGATTAGTGCTGTAAAGGAGCTTTAAAAGTAGAGTCAAGTGACTGAGATAAAAGGCATGAGAACTACCTTTTCCTGAAAGAAAGGGTTTTTGTTTATGAAAGCCATCACTATGTGCAATGAATATGAACCAATACAAAAGTAAATATTGGAGCAAAGATTTTGTGATCTTTGTTTGTTTTCCTTTTATGGTATTGTTCTATTAAGTTAAATTTAAACTAAAGATTACTTTGTATTTGGACTTTTCCACATTTATTCAAGTTGAAAATTATTCAAGACTCTTCTTTTAACAAGCAAATGTACTTCTCAGCCATTCAAGTATCCTCTGTTGCGAATGCTCTGTTTAGTTCTATACCCCATTGTTTGATTGTGTTGTTTGGTTGTTTGGAGGTTAGCTTCTTGAGTTCTTTATATATTTTGGATATTAGCTCACAGATATGGGGTTAATGAAGATTATTTCCCAATGTATGGTTTTTCTGATTTGTCCTATTGACTTTGTTATTTGCTTTACAGAAGGTTGTCAGTTTCATGACTACTAATTTATCAATTATTAATCTTAGAGTCTCACCCATTGTAGTTCTGTTTATGGAATTCTCCTGCCCTTCGGCCAATGAGTTTGGGGCTCTTTCCCACTTTCTCTTTTATTAGATTCAATATATCTGGTTTTATGTTGAGGTCATTATTCTACTTGGACTTGAGCTTTGTGTAAGATGACAAATATGGTTCTACTTTTATTTTTCTACATACCAAATGCCAGTTAGACTAGCACAGTTTATTGAAGATGGTTTCTTCAAATACCTTTGTTATCTGGGAAATGCAAATAAAAACGAACTTGAGATTGTATCTTACACTAATAAGAATGACTAAGATAAAAAACTCAGGTGACAGCACATGTTATCAAGTATGTGGAGAAAAAGAAACACTCCTCCATTGCTGCTCATTGGAGACAGAAGAAGGGAGAAACTTTGTGGGAGAGTGGAAATGGAGGGGAAAAGGGTAACATGTCAGATATGCCTGTGTGAAAACAGGAGAGAATCACTGAGGGCCAACAGAATCATTGGAAATATGCACCTTCACTGAGAGGAATCCTCTAGAAAGCTCCAGAGACTTCAGAGGTGAGAAAATCTCAGGATTCAAAGGGAGAGATCTTAGATGAAATGCCCAGCAATGGGAAGAAGGAACTTGTAGAGTCCAACTCCATTAGAGAGAAAGATGGTCCAGGGATCAGACCAAATTCAGATCTTTCTCAAGGGGAGGCTGCAAGGCCTGACACTATTACTGATGCTGTGAATTGCTTACAGACAGGAGGCTATTATTGCTGTCTTCTGAGAGGGCCACCAAGCATCTGAAATATTCAGATGCAGATACTTAAACCCAACCAATGGAAGTCAAGGACGACTGTGGTTGAATTAAAGAAAGGCTGTAAGAAGCTGAGGAGGAGGGTGACCCCATAGAAAGATCAGCAGTCTCAACTAACCTGGAACCCTGAGATCTCTCAGACACTGGGCCACCAACCAGATAGCCTACAAGAGCTGGTCTGAGGCATCTGACACATGCAAATCTGAAAAAGTGTTAGTGACAGCAGTCCACATCCAGCCAAACACAAGTTGCTAAGTGTGGAGCTCTCTGCTCAGGGCATATTGTAAACATTTCATTAAGAAGCAGAACTGCTGTGTTGATCTACAGAATAACAGGTTTCACAGTCAAGTTCAATATTCAAATAGATCATTGCAGCAATAACAAGGTCTAGAGTAAGCCTACTGATGGTCACGGATGTGAATCTGACATTCCAGTGACTAGTTTCTCCTTCACTGCAGGTAGACTTGAAGCTAGGATGGAAGAAGTAGAAGGCTGACTGGGAGTCCATTAAAGGAGGCTTCAGCTGCCTTTAATGAGTATCCTTCATGTGAACAAGCAACAATTTTTTGATAAGTAGCTTGAGGCAGCCATGCATACATGATCCTGTAATGGCAATAATCTCATAGGTTCACCAATTTAGCTTGGATGCAATACTTCCTTTGCTCTATTAGTACTTTTTTTTTTTCTTTTCAACAGCTGTGGAAAATTTACAAACTAGTCAATGTCTGTAAATGTAGAATTATAGCTACTTACTCAATTTCTGTATAGTAACATAATTTTTCTGTTTATAATTGTTATGTATCCTCAACTGCTCCTTACAATTATCTGGTCTACAAATGTAAGTGTCACCCAATATGTCTATTTCTCTATTTAAATATCTTTGACAAGCTAAATTTGCCTAAATTTTGTCTTCTAGATGCTCTTAATAACCCAAGAACCAATATTGTTCAGATTGATTAAAAGGATTAGAACTGTTGGGAGCCGCCCTCACATTTGCCATTATAAGATGGCGCTGACAGCTGTGTTCTAAGTGGTAAACATAATCTGCACACGTGCAGGGGCAGTTTTCCCGCCATGTGTTCTGCCTTTCTCGTGATGACAACTGGGTCGATGGGCTGCAGCCAATCAGGGAGTAATACGTCCTAGGCGGAGGATAATTCTCCTTAAAAGGGACGGGGTTTTGCCATTCTTTTTCTCTCTCTTGTTCTTGTTTTCTCTCTCTCTCTTGTTCTTGCTTTTTCTCTCTCTTGTTCTTGCTTTCTCTCTCTCTTGTTCTTGCTTTTTCTCTCTCTTGCTCTTGCTTTCTTGTTCTTGTTCTTTTTCTTGCTTTCTTGCTCTTGCTCTCTTGCTCTCTTGCTCTCTGGCTCCTGAAGATGTAAGCAATAAAGCTTTTGCCGCAGAAGATTCTGGTTTGCTGCGTCTTTCCTGGCCGGTAGCGAGAACGCGTGTAAGAGTTGGTGCTGAGACCCGGGACGAGAAGACCTGGGACGAGAAGACCTGGGACGAGAAGACCTGGGACGAGAAGACCTGGGACGAGAAAACCTGGGACGAGAAAACCTGGGACGGTTACCATCACCGGCGCAAGGAAGATCCCTCATTCCGGAACCAGAACTGCGGGTCACAGTCATAAAGGTTCCCGTAAAACAGACTGTTGAGAAGGATTCAACTGCGTGAATTCAGAACTCTTCAGCTGGGGAATGGTGGTAATGAAGTGTTCCCATAAAACAGACTGTTGAGAAGGATTCAACTGCGTGAATTCAGAACTCTTCAGCTGGGGAACAGGGTACCCGTAAGTATAGCTTTACAAGGTAAGTCTGGCCTTGAACTTTCTAACGAAATTCAAGACAGTCTATCAGAAGTAAAGTGGGAAATAGCTTTACAAGGTATGTTTGGCCTTGAACTTTCTCTAGTGTTAGAAGCCTTTTTGTTCCTTTTCACATGTTATCAAGTGGTTAAGGCAGGGCTGAAAATTCTGGATGAAATTCAGGGCAATCTATCAGAAGTAAAGCGGGGAGAGAGAGTAGGAGCAAAGAGGAAATATGGTACACAAAATAAGTATACAGGCCTTTCCAAGGGTCTTGAACCCGAGGAAAAGTTTAGGTCAGGTAAGAATACCTGGGGAGAGATTAGAAGGAAAGAAAAGAAAAAAGATCAATTAGCGGAGGTCTCTAGGAGAAGGAGCCTATACTCATCACTAGGTGAGCTCAAGGAGCCAGTTCTTAATAGTTCTGAATCAGATGGAAAGGCTATTAGGGCCTGGAAGGCGCTCTCCCGAGCAGGTGAAGCCACTGGACAACTAACAAAGATCGTCCAGGGACCTCAGGAGTCATTCTCAGATTTTGTGGCCAGAATGACAGAGGCAGCAGAGCGTATTTTTGCAGATTTGGAGCAAGCCGCACCTCTGGTAGAATAGCTCATTTATGAGCAAGCCACGCAGGAATGCAGAGCGGCCATAGCCCCAAGAAAGAACAAAGGTTTACAAGACTGGCTCAGGGTTTGTCGGGAGCTTGGGGGACCTCTCATTATGCGTTACTTCCATTCAGTATGAGAAATTTACTAGGGCAACTAATTTGTCAAAAAGTCTTTCTCAGTATATGTTACAGAATTGGACGGCTGAATTTGAACAGACCCTTCGGGAATTGAGACTTGCCATCATTCAGGTCAACTCCACGCGCTTGGACCTGTCCCTGATCAAAGGATTACCCAATTGGATCTCCTCAGCATTTTCCTTCTTTAAAGAATGGGTGGGATTGATATTATTTGGAGATACACTTTGCTGTGGATTAGTGTTGCTTCTTTGGTTGGTCTGTAAGCTTAAGGCCCAAACTAGGAGAGACAAGGTGGTTATTGCCCAGGCGCTTGCAGCACTAGAACATGGTGCTTCCCCTGATATATGGTTATCTATGCTTAAGCAATAGGTCGCTGGCCATTCAGCTCTTGCACCCCATGAGGCTAGTCTCATTGCACGGGATAGAGTGAGTGTGCTTCAGCAGCCCGAGAGAGTTGCACGGCTAAGCACTGCAGTAGAAGGGCTCTGCGGCATATATGAGCCTATTCTAGGGAGACATGTCATCTTTCATGAAGGTTCAGTGTCCTAGTTCCCTTCCCCCAGGAAAAACGACACGGGAGCAGGTCAGGGTTGCTCTGGGTAAAAGCCTGTGAGCCTAAGAGCTAATCCTGTACATGGCTCCTTTACCTGCACACTGGGGATTTGACCTCTATCTCCACTCTCATTAATATGGGTGGCCTATTGCTCTTATTAAAAGAAAAGGGGGAGATGTTGGGAGCCGCCCTCACATTTGCCATTATAAGATGGCGCTGACAGCTGTGTTCTAAGTGGTAAACATAATCTGCACACGTGCAGGGGCAGTTTTCCCGCCATGTGTTCTGCCTTTCTCGTGATGACAACTGGGCCGATGGGCTGCAGCCAATCAGGGAGTAATACGTCCTAGGCGGAGGATAATTCTCCTTAAAAGGGACGGGTTTTGCCATTCTTTTTCTCTCTCTTGTTCTTGTTTTCTCTCTCTCTCTTGTTCTTGCTTTTTCTCTCTCTTGTTCTTGCTTTCTCTCTCTCTTGTTCTTGCTTTTTCTCTCTCTTGCTCTTGCTTTCTTGTTCTTGTTCTTTTTCTTGCTTTCTTGCTCTTGCTCGCTTGCTCTCTTGCTCTCTGGCTCCTGAAGATGTAAGCAATAAAGCTTTTGCCGCAGAAGATTCTGGTTTACTGCGTCTTTCCTGGCCGGTAGCGAGAACGCGTGTAAGATAGAACCATAATTAATGGATGTCAGTAAGGACCAGAACTCATTTGTATACATATTACTTTATATTCTGTGGATGTTCATCAATGGATAGCTCAGAAAAGAGAAAATTATCCTACCACCAACTTCATTAATTTTCTTCATGTATATTTGCATTTCATTGTTTTCTTCTTTTTTTCCATGTTCTCTGTTTCATTAAGATTAGGTCTTATAAGCAGTAGGTATGATATAGACATATTTGTTGGGGCTGGACGTCCTACAATCTACTGATCTCTGCATTGTGTATAGTTTGAGTTTTCAATAACACTTATTTTAATTAGGTATTTTCTTCATTTACATTTCAAATGCTATCCCAAAATTCCCCCAGACCCTCCCCCTGGACTCCCCTACCCAACTACTCCCACTTCTTGGCCCTGGCGTTCCCCTGTACTGAGGCATATAAAGGTTGCAAGACCAAGGGGCCTCTCTTCCGAATGATGGCCAACTAGGCCATCTTCTGATATATATGCAGCTAGAGACACAAGCTCCAGGGGTACTGGTTAGTTCATATTGTTGTTCCACCTATAAGGCTGCAGACCCCTTTATCTCCTTGGGTACTTTCTCTAGCTCCTTCATTGGGGGCCCTGTGTTCCATTCAATAGCCGACTGTGAGCATCCACTTATGTGTTTGCTGGGCCCCGGCATAGCCTCACAAGAGACAGCTATTTCAGGGCCCTTTCAGCAAAATCTTGCTGGTGTATGCAATGGTGTCAGCGTTGGAAGGCTGATTATGGGATGGCTCCCTGGGTATGGCAGTCTCTAGATGGTCCATCCTTTCATCTCAGCTCCAAACTTTGTCTCTGTAACTCCTTCCATGGGTGTTTTGTTCCCAATTCTAAGAAGGGGCAGTGTCCACACTTTGGTCTTCGCTCTTCTTGAGTTTCATGTGTTTTGCAAATTGTATCTTGTATCTTGGGTATTCAGTTGTCACTAAAGTGTGAGTGATATTTATTTCACCTTTGTGAATAAATCTTCAAACTGGCTCTTATTATATTTCTGAGGAGTTAAGTAGGAAATTTAAATTGTTTCCCTTACTTGACAGCTTGTAGAGCATTTTCTAGAATCATAGAGGTTAGACCACAGAAGGAGTCTTTAAAGTCAATCCCGCAGTAATCAGCAACTTCTATGTTTTACATTTGTAATATCTTCAGCAAATGGGCCCTCTCTCAATCCCCAAAATAAAATGTCTGTTTAGCCACAATTCAGAGAACACCTGAGAAGAGGACGTCGAAAGATGGTAAGAACTAGAATACTAGGAAGTCTCCTAAAGACACTCTCTCCTGGAATGGCTTCATACATATGAACTGAACATTGCTAAGATCAATGGACATAGTAACATGGAAGGGGGAATTCTGCAGATTCCCACATCTAGATGAAGAACTACAAGCACATAATGACTGCCTGAAGAAGGAGAGTTAGACTCTTCTGGGAAACTGCCTCCTTATAGGTTGCCTAGTGCTATATACAAACACATATAAATATATAGGAAAATATTAAAAATTGAGTCTTAGGAGGCATGAGTTGAGGGAAGGGTAGCTGGAGGCAGCAAAAGAAGAGGGATATATGTATGTTACTTTTTCAATGAAAATATTTCTATTTTTGTCTATTTATATAAATTATTTTTTCTACATAATATATCTTACATACAGCTTCATCTTCCTCTAATTCTCTAAATTCTTCCACATCTTTTCTCCAATCTACTACCCCACTGTATGTCATTAGAAAATAGACTTGTAAGGGATTATAACAAAATATAAAATGATAGCAAAAAATAAAACTTCAGAAGGACTAGATATACCTTAGGAAAGAGGCCAAGAAAAAATTTGTGTGAAATAGATAAATTCATTTGAACACTCGGGAATACTATAAAACCACCAGCTTGGAAATTATAATAAATGTGCAATTGAAAAATGAATGAATAAAATAATAAAATTAAAATAAGATTAAATATTTTAAAATGTCTGTTATGCAATTATGAGACAAGGAACCTCCAAAGATGCTTTTGAGATTTTTAGTGTCAGACATCTAATGATGGGTGGGCAGCATACACTTGCAAATTGTTGGTTTCCCTAATGAGACACTTGTGGGAATATAAGATACTATTTGGACTTATGTCCTACTCTATGAAATGGATTACATACCAAATACTACATGGATAACCAAGAATCTGAAACTAAGTCGCCCAGGAATCTAGAGTAAAATTAAATGCTACCATTCTATTAAAAATAGCAATAAAATTACTCCTAATGATCTTCTGCAATACACATAGATCAGAGCCTTACTCTGCCACCATCTGAGAAGCTTCTTCAAGCAGCAGATAAGGATATGTACAGAGACTGACAGCTAGCATTATACAGAGAGTAAGAGACCTTGACACACACACAGCCTTAAAGCAATATCCCCATAAAATACCTCCCTTCAGGGATCAGATCCTAGAGTAAAGACTGCAAAAGAAAAAAAAAAATAATAAGAGCAAGATGGGATAAAAAAAAAAAAAACCAACAAGAGTACAAGTTGCTATAAATCAACAGAACCAAGACATGTATAAACTCTCAGAGACTTAAGCAACACGCACAATAAAACAAATAAATCATAGAACTAAAAGGAGAGGTGAACATGAACACATCTCTACCTTAGAAGCTAACTCCAGTTGCAAATGGAAATTTAATTTACACCTATGTAGTCTCATTGGAGAAATAAAAATATTTTCAAAATGATAAGGTCTTACCATATTGCCTAGGAGGGCCTAAAACTCACTTTTAAACCAGAATTCCATTGAGCTCATTTTTATACCTCATTCTCCTAATTCTGGGATTGCAGGTGCATGCCATTATGCCTTCTTAACCTAGAGTCAAACTAAGAAAATATTATGACAACACCCAGAATGTTCAAAGCAAGGAAACAAATTCATAAAATTATGATTGCTACATAATTTGCAATACTTTAAAACTGCTGCAAACTATATACCAGTACAAAGCTGGTTTTAGAATATTCTGTTCACCTATTGAAAAATCAATAAAAGAACTCTTCTTTCTAGGCCTGATGATGTCTTCTTCATGTAAATTGAGTAAAAAAAGTGACTGTCCACATAGCTACTCATAGATTTTTCTCTTGTAAGAGGATAGGTCCTCCTCTACTCTCCTTTATTTCCACTCTGCCTCTAGTTCTATATTTGCTACTTCTCTATTACCTGGCTAACACTGACTCATCATTTATTTTGCCACAGTACAATGTCAACAATGTTCACAAATCTACTTGTGCAAATTATTGGCCTCATTTATAAAAGTATTATAAGATGTACTAAGAAGAGAAACCCAGAGGTTAGATAAAATGGGGATGCTTGTCAGGGACCAGGATAAAAAGGAAAGGAAGAAGACAGTAAGAGCATTAAGTTCACAAATGCACTGAAGGACAGTGCATGCAAATCTGAATGGAGGTGAAATGGCTGGGGTTGTTAGGGAGGGAGTAATGGTGATATGGGTCTTGAGTATGAAAGTGAAATAAACTCCACTTTTTTTCTGCAAACAAAGGGAAAGCATTTTGGCTTAATATAATTTAGGTGGAACTCCTAGGCAGCTAAGAGCCAATCACAGGGCCTCATAACTAATAGGACTTGTTATTTCTCAGTTTGTCATGTATTTTTGTTAGTTTGGTCCAGGAAGGAATGAATAAGAGCCACAGCTGTTGCTGGTTTTGCCTGTGTTTTCCTCACTTCAGCCAGTTAAATTCCTGTTTGTGTTAAAGCTCACCATTCCTTACACTCAGCCAGTGGAGAGGCTTTCCTTAGTAAGCAAGGAAAGCAAATGTCTAATTTCTGTGAACCTATATAGAGCGCCAGAGCGTGAGAGTCAGCTTCAGGTAGTTGACATATTTCCCAATAGCACTACTGAAATTATCATCTTCTTAAACCTTTTAACTTAGTTTTGTACCAATTAATTGCTGAAGATTGATCCTAAATTATCTTACTGAGAGGTAACATACAGAATTCCTATATCTCATATGGTATCTGGGAAGCAGGTGGTTACATAAGGTCTATTTATCCATTTGCTTCTTCCCTAGCATCCCCTACCATTATAATATTAACACCAAGGACAACCAATTTTGAATTTCGATTTCAGTGTAACACATGCATGTAAACAAAGAACATGGTTACCATATATTTCACACACTAATAAACATTCCCATTCATTTATGAATTCATTAATAATGTGGAACAGAGTCTGAAGGAAAGGCCGTCCAGAAACTACCCCACCTAGTGATCCATCCCTTCTGCAGACACCAAACCCAGACACTATAATTGGTGCCAAAAAACACTTGATGACAAGAGCCTGGTATAGCTGTCCCCTGAAAGGCTCTGGCAGAGCCAGAACAATACAGGCGAGAATGCACAAAGCCAATACATCAGACTGAGCACAGGGAAGTGTTAGGGAAAGGACTGAAGGAGCTGAACGGGCTTGCAACCCCATAGGAAGAACATCAATATCAATCAATCATACTCTCCTCCCCAGAGCTAAACCACCAACCAAAGAGTATACATGGAGGGACCCATGACTCCAGCTGCATAAGTAGCAGAGGTTTGACTTATCTGGTTACAGTGGGAGGGTAGGCCCTTGGTCCTGTGGAGGCTTGATTCCCAAGGATAGGGGAACGCTAGGGCAGTGAGACTGGAGTGAGTAGGAGAGCACCCTCATAGAAGCAGGGGACTGGGGGGAGGCAAGATGGGATAGGGGTTTTGTAGAGGGGAAGCCAGGAAGTGGGGGGTAACATCTGAAATATAAATAAATAAAATAAGCAATAAAAATATGTCTTGTAAAGGTACATTGCATCCTTGTAAATTCCTTAGCATCAGTCACACACACACACACACACACACACACACACACACACACACACAGACACACAGACACACACCACACCACAGACATTCACAAAGCTCTTTCATCTTGTTAGTTAATATGTACTCTGAATTTTTTTTTCTTAACAATTGTAATTTCCCTGTTCAAGTAGCATTTTCCCCATGAGCTTCTTTTCTCCAGCTGAAAATTCCATTTGGCCTGAAGGAAAAATTGCATTTTGAGAAATCTCTGCACATACATTTCTCAAGGGAATTACAGGGTGCTTATATCTTCTCAGTTTTCTTGCCTTTTCTTTCTTTCTTTTTTTTTCCCTAAATTTGCTCTTTCCAGCATATTTTCTGTATCACTATAATAAACAAGTATGCCTGAAGAGAAGAAATTCTGTAGTTTGTTCTCTCAAAAATCCCTGCTACATTTTCACATATCTTCACATTATGTTCCTCTCTCTTGATACTTATATGTCTGCTCTTAATCATTTTGAAAAAGATTCTGTAAAAATCATTTTATCTGCTATCTTTTCTGCTAACAACAACAGAAAAAAACCACGTTGTATTTCTTTGTAGCTCCTTATTTATTTCTGCTATCATAGTGGTTCCCGCATATTATTCATCCAGTATTTTCACGTCATATTCTGATCATTACTTGTAATGCAACATAAAACATAAAATATACTTTATGCCTCTTAGCAGTACAAAAGACAAAATATGCTAGCTGTCTGATTTTATATTTTAATGTGTTAAATCTCATTAAAGCATTATAAATCTTACATAGCAAGTTTTATAATATAAATTTTGTATGTACCTAAAATGACTATATAAATAAAATATTTCTGTTAGAGCATTCTTGACAGTTTCCACTCCTAATCTTCGAGATTCTATTTTGAATCTTGGGGGCACTTAAATGAATACTTCTTTGTGTTCATATTTCTGTAAGTGACTCAGCCCTCTGTGTCCCATTGCCTATGCTCTTTACTGCATGAAGGCCTGCCTTTTTCTTTCTTGATATTTGCTTCAAACATAGACATCCTTCCTACGTACATAGATCCTGACATTTACTTGATTTTCATCATTAATGTTCAAGTGAGAATTGTTCAGAAACAACTATGCTTAATTTTTTTTCCTGAAAGTGTCTCTTTAATAATCTCTTTGCTTTATAACAAGGATTTGAAAATAAATAAGCCAGTCAACATACCATTCTATTTTTCATGATTCTCACAAACAACTTTAATGTGCCACTGATTGAATAATGTATCCTAATTCTAGAGGACCTAAGTGTGTAGAAAACCAACACATATTGTCAAAAGGTCCCTTATATGATGCTTTGCATTCTTTGGAATTCTGACATGCATATACCTGCCTGTTTGTGGTTGTCATTACAAAATAATTTCCATAACTTCCTTGTTAAATATTTCAAATTCTCATGTTTTTGTTTTTTTTTTTATTGTCTGTAAAGATATTGCTAGTTTTGATTTTCTGATGTAATTTTGAATAATTTCTTTCACCTGTTTCAAAATTTAGAATTTTCTTTTTCCTCCATGCAGTTTTCCTACACAGAAATTATTAGCAGTACATTTTTTCATTTCTTTAACACTCATAAAAAGCACGCAAAATGATATTAGACTTCCAAAATCACATGTGCTACTTAATATTTTATTGAGAAGAACAGACGTAAGTTGTTTACTGATTAAATCATGATCACCCAAGTTTTGCAAATGTCTCAGGACCTATCCACATTAAATGAGGCCTTCTTTATGCTCTTCAACAAACTTTTGTTTGGAGGACCAAACATGAGATTTGTCTGAATTCAATGTCAGAATAACTTCTCTCTTTAAAAAATAATTTTACCGAGAATATTATATTACCTTGCTTTTGCCAAAGAAAAGTAAAAGAAAGAAAGGAATTTAAAAAAAATCAGAAAAAGAAACTGGGCGGTGTTAGTGCATGCCTTTAATCCCAGCACTTGACAGGCAGAGGCAAAAGGATTTCTGATTTCAAGGCCAGCCTGGTCTACAAAGTGAGTTCCAGGACAGCCAGGGCTATACAGAGAAACACTGTCTTGAAAACAAAAAAACAAAACACAAAACAAAACAAAACAAACAAAGAAAGAAAAAAACAAAAACAGGAAAAGAAATGCTATAACCTGCCTGCTTCCCAGCAGGTCCACAGTGACCAAAGACACAGGTGAGAATTTCACCCAAATGCTAATTCACCTAAGATACCCACACAGCCCAGCCTACCCAGGACCTACTTCCTCGCCCATCCCCCATTGCCCAACCTTGGAGAAAGGGGCTTGAAGCCTCTACCTCCAGTAGATAGGGCCTCAAGTAGAGAGTTCCTAAACCATAGACAAAATTCCTGACACAGAATTGTTCCTGTCTAAAAATTACAGGGACAAAAATAAAGAAGAGACTGAAGGAAACGAGATCCATGACTGGCCTAACTCTGGATCTATGTCATGGAGGTATACCAAGGCTTGACACTACTATGCTATGATGTGCTTATAAACTGGCGCATGGCATGTCTGTCCTCTGAGGGGCCCTACCAGTAGCTGACTGACACAGAAGCAAATACTTACAACACCCAACCATTGGACTGAAGTCAGGGTCACTCATGGTTGAATTAGGAGATGTATTGAAGAAGCTGAAATGGAGAGTGACCCCATAGGAATTCCAACAGACTCAACTAACTTAGACACCATGGAGTTCCCAGAGACTGAGTCACCAACCAGGACCATACAAGGACTGGTTTGAAACCCCTGGCCCATATGTAGCAGAGGTCTGCCTGATGTGGACTCAGTGGGAGAAGATATGCTTAATCTCTGAGAGACTTGAGGCCCCTAGAGAAGGGGGAAGATTGGTGTTTTGGGGGAAGCACCCTCTTGGACACAAGACAGAAAGGAACTCTGGAAGATGGATTGAGGGTGGAATATAAATAAATAAAATAAGTAAATAAAAAGGAAAAAAAAGCTCCGTGCCTTTAGAAGATGGGCACATCTTGTCAATAAATTATGAAGCAAAAAATAACAAGAGACATGCACTGACCCAAGATTATGTGTTCTTTATAGAGGTTTCTTCTGTTCCTATGTATTGTAACAATAAATTCAATTCCAGAAAGTCTACTCCTATAAGTGAAATCTCATGTTTAGAAGCTTTTGTTGTACAAACCTTGTTCCTTAATTTAAAATTATTGGTCATAAAATATGACAGCCAATTACTGGAGAGATTAGAAGTAGAGGCTTCTTGACTTAGCTGGTTGGTAGTGGTGAATGGGAGAGTGAGAGGAGACCATGAGGAGGAGAGGACCATGAACACATGGTCAGGAGATAAAATCAAGTTATCTGGGGTACACCACAGGAGAGGTAGGCAGGCCATCAGTTAGAAAAGTAGATTAGGGGTTACCCTTCAGTAATTAAAATCAAATAAAACAACTATAGTCTGAATCATTTATTAGAAAATAGTCAGGAATTACAAATTGGTTTGTACTAAAGTTCTTCTCTACAAGGAGGATAAACTACTATTCAAGAGGTTTAACTATGTTCTTACAGAAAGAAACAAAAGAAAACTTCAAGAATAGACATAAAATTCAGCATAACTTTTGATTTTCAGTAAATTATGTTAAATGTTTTGATTCTTAAAGGTGCACAAGTGGATAAAGAGACCATGTTTAGTTATTTAATTTATAATAGTTACCTTAACCCTAACTAATCTGGTTTCTTCCCTAGCTCTTCAGCAACATTAAATTTATACCTAGAGATAGATGATTTGACTTTATTTACAAATACATTTAATAATTGATACCAATTTTAAATTTTGCTAATAATCAACTGAGTCATATTAATACACATCTAATGAATACAGAGTTAAACTAAAAAAAATTACCTAACAAATTAGTGAGATATAAAACAAAATTTCTAAACTTCTCTTTATACACACAGCAGCAGCAACAATGACCTCAAGCACCAATCAAATTTCACAATGGCAAAAAAGCATGTGTATGCAATTCTGCAGCACATCTCAGTGCAGGTATCTGAGCCTCTTCTGAATAAACATTCTACTTGTACTAGAAGCTTCTTTAGTATATGGTCTCATTCTCTTCCAATGATAGAGATGGACATAGAGTGCTAAGTATCTAAATATTCCTTACAAAAATACTGTGAATAAATATAATATTTTATAAATGTTTATGACATTTGTACAGGCTTTATTCATCAAAGTCAAGAATTGGTATTGAGAGAATGTTAGATGAGAAATATTTAGATCAATTTTAATCAATACATATAGTAACCTAATCAAATATAAAAATGGAAATGATGATGTTATAAGTGCAAATCTATTCTTATTTCTTAGTATCTGTTTACTGATTTTCCTTGAGAATAGTATCACTAGACCAACAAAAGGATCACATTTACAATAATAATTTATGTAATATTTTTATTGACAGACAAGATTTCAATTAGTAAAAATTGAACATGTTTCTTTTTTACATTGTTCCTTCTGTTTTTATTGTAAAATCATTATCACAGTGATGCCCATCAGGACCAGAGCAGGAGCATCTTTAGGCAGCAGGGGATGACAGTTTCTCCAGGCATTGGTGATTTTTCTGCCCAGAAGTCAGTCTTCTTTTTAGTATCAGCATAAGTGCAGAAGACACAAGAACATTTTTCTTGTGTTACAGCACTTGTAGTTTATCAACAGGGCAATCTTTTACTGACAACCTTTTTTTTTTTAAATGATGAGGCATAAAAACATTTATAATTTACTAAATGTTGTCATGTATGCCACATAAAAATTTGACAAAAATCTTATTTGACAGAAATGTTATGTGGACTATGGAAATTAAATTTGTCAGATTTTCTTTACATATTTTAAGACAATGAGACTTTTCTGAGCATTAGAAAGTAAAAAAATATGGTTTGAATTTATTTCTTTCTTCGGAAATATAAAGATATAAAATGTTAGAAGTAAAATTATGTTAGCAGTCTTGCTGTTTTTAAAATGTTTTGACTGTCTCAATGAAGCTTAGTCTTGTTTCATACTTACTATATCCAAACAAAAATTTTCCTGTCACAATCAGGCTGCCTCTGGCTCCTGAGGCTAGAATATCCGATGTGAACTAAAGTGTCTGACTTGACAATGTTTACCAACAATTTCATTTTACTTTATTCACAACCAAAATATATGAATCATCTATGTTATTGTGCTTCAGTGTGTTCTTTCTACACATATGTATGTGATGGATCAATCAAGTTGAATCTTCTATTATCTACCTTCTTTCTGCACTCACACATTTTTTTCACCCTATAATAAATACTTCCTACATTAAAATTACATTTTTAACTTAAATATTGAAATAGAAGATGTTTCTAGTTTGTTTCCCTTAACATAATTTCAGTTCCTTCTAAATGTTTCAACTATTTAAATTTTCATTCTTTTTTAAGCAAAGATTAAAATCTCATTGTGCATACATATTATATTGTATGTATTCATTCTTCTGTTGATAGAACAGAGACTGGTTCCATATCCTAATTACTGTGAGCTATATTGTAATATTTAGTATGCAGAAAATAAATACACTAATATCTTTTTAAAAGAAAAATTAATAAATCTTAATATATGTACATTATTTGTATGCAAATGTATTTATAATGAATACATGCAACTAATTCTTTCCATAAATGTGAATGTGATTGAGGAAGAATAAAATCTAATGGAATGGATTTCTTTTTAAGTATACCAAAATGCAGAACTGTTACAGATATAATGATACTGTTAGCATGGATAGTTATTATCTGTGTGAACTTTAGAATTAATTGTAATCATGAAAAGAAGAAGCTGTGTTACTAGATCCTACGAGTGAACAGCATGTGTTCTGCAGAATTACTGTATTACCGAATGGCAGAGAAGCACCTGAAAAAATGTTCAACATCCTTAATCATCAGGGAAATGCAAATAAAAAAAAACAACCCTGAGATTCCACCTCACACCAGTCAGAATGGCTAAGATCAAAAATTCAGGTGACAGCAGATGCTGGCGAGGATGTGGAGAAAGAGGAACACTCTTCCATTGTTGGTGGGATTGCAAGTTGTTACAACAACTCTGTAAATCAGTCTGGAGGTTCCTCAGAAAATCAGACATAGTACTACCTGAGGACCCAGCTGTACCACTCCTGGCCATATACCCAAACGATGCTCCAACATATAACAAGGACACTTGCACCACCATGCCCAAGGCAGCCTTATTTGGATATTTTTCTGAAGACATTTACTAACTACTTGGATGAGTTTCTGATGATAAATTTAATCTTTCTTCAAATTTTAAATGTATCCATTATTTTGCATATGTAGAAAGCTATTTAAATAGTCTCATTACATTTTTGCCAGCCAAAGCGTTTTTAACTGATACACAATATTTATGTTCATGAAGAAAATTTATCAACTGAAGTATAACTGTAGGGTATTTTAAAAATTTAAAAATTTTCATTTTTTTATTCTTAATTTTGTGTATATGTGTGTTCACTTAAGTGTTCATTTATAAGTATAAGTGCCTGAAGTTGCCAGAGATTTTGGATATCCTGAACCAGGAGTTATAGTTATCTGTAAGCCACCTCATGTGGCTATTGGGAATTGAAATCAATTCTTTTGAAGAACAGTGCATGCTCCAAACTGCTGAGTCATCTCTTCTGACATACTTGTAAGTTCTTACGCTTTGACTTTATAACATTCTCAACATGGTTCCATTTCTTAAACTAGTATTGCAAACCCAAATTTAATTTATTCAATATAAAAGTTTTCTAATTTATTATTTTGAGAAACTAAATAATATTCATCACTATAATCTTGACATAATCCATTATTTTGATTAATAGATCAAGTAATTGCATTATAACAATGGATAATATGTGTAAATATTTAATGGAAATGTATTTCTGGTAGTCTTTGATGGCATAGCAGAGAGAAGTCTGTGATTTTGAAGCAATATCTGGTTGTTTTTGCTGTTGTTATAATTTTGTTCCTTAAATTCAAATAATTGTGCTTCTAGATTTCTCCATTCTATATATAAATCATATTAATCATTAAAATATCTTAAAGATAACAATCACTGCTGAAAATATTCCAAAGCCTATTTAGTAGCACTGAATCAAATATTATTGTATTCTATAGAAATCCATTTTATAGAAATAAAATCAGTGTAGTAGAATAGGAAAATCTATCTTGACCTATATATATATATATGTCAGTAGTTCATAACATTCTTTCAGATAGTTAGATATTTTCTAGAACTCCTGAGACTATATACTTGGTAAAACCTTAGCAATTCCCCATTTTCTTACCATGTCACTGTAATCTTGAATAGGCTTTTTCTTCATACCTATTTGTATTTCATTTTGTGATCTAATGATTCTAATAAATGATTAATTTGAAATCCTTCTTGATTCCTGTTTTGGCAATATTCAGATGTCTCACTATTAAGTCAAATATTTTTCTGAGAAATACTTGAACTAACTAGCAGTAGATATTCATTGTTGTGTACTGGAATAATTTATGTAGGCTAAAATGTGGATGGGGAAGGGCCACTTTTGATAATTCTTTTATATTGTTTCCTCTCCATTAAACTCAAAACTTTAAGTGAAATAGTTTGATCTTTTTTCTCATAAGAAGCTTTGCCTCTGCATCCAGAGATGATAACAGAAAAGTATCACAGGAGAATACTGATTACAATAAAGAAAAGAAAATTTGTTCTAGGTATCTGTTTGTAACTGTGTTCAACAGTTAACACAACTCTGAATTATCCACGGAATGCCAAGTAGACCCTAGTATGCTGTCATCTGTAGAATAAGTGCATATCTTTAAAACCAAAGAAATTTTCATTATCAAACCCTGTTTCTACTTCTGAATCCTCATCTGATTCTAGATGGTCACCCACATCCCAAAACTAACATTATAATGTGAGACAGACTTAGCAGTTTATCCAAAAGGATGATAGATTTATGATGTATAAATGACTCCTGGAACCTTTAAGGTACACTTAGATCTTTCTTTGACAGGGAATATTACCTACCACATTTAGAAACCAAAGAAACAGGCTGATAAATTTTGCCTTAATTCAACTCAGACTAGTTTCTCTGGTAGGCTTCCCAAGATTGTTTCAGGGAAATAGCATAGCAAGATTTTCCAATGGTGCATGGCTTTAGCTTCACCATTTAAGTAGAACCTGATAAGAGGGATCAGATCAAACCTAAGGATTGGATGACAATAAGAAAGAGACACTTCAGTGGAGGGAAATGCATTAGAAAAAATCCTTCCCTCTTTGGTATAGCTCATAAAGTTGGTCTTCTCTTTCACAAGGACAGAATAACCTAAAATGTTTTGGGAAGAAATATTCAGTCACAGGCTGTTTAAACTATAAGATGGGGTGCTAGGCATTGAACCCTTGTCTTCTGTATAACAAGATAATGAAAAAAAACCAAACCAAACCAGAAAGTGATCTAAACACAGCCATATATTAAGTTCCCTTTATTGATATTCACCTATATAATTAAAGGAATTTTGGTTACCTTCAAACATTCATTACATCAGTAGTTTGGCTATTTGGCTTAAGTGACTAGTTTCCAATCTTCCCGAGGCCTTACATTTCTAGTATTTCTAAACTTAAAATTTCTCTCATTTGATATGAGAAAAATGATTTACACTCCTTGAAAGTATTCTTGAGAGTTGAAAATACTAATAATTGTACTCCAGGGTCTAGTGAAAAATGTATCACAATAAAGTTTCAGGAGTCACATCACAACCCATAACCATACAAATATTTTCCTTATCATTCCTGTTTTCTTATAAATTATATAACTCCTATCTTTCATATGGAATTGAGTGGATATGTAAATGCTAACTAGTTTATTATTCAGCAGAGTCCAAATAATAAAGCATGAGAACTTTATATACGACTCTTGGTTTGACTCTTAAATTTGAGATTATTTATATAATATTTATAAATTGCATGAAAAAAAATTAATGTCCAATTTATGAGAGTCAGAAGATGTACTTGAATATTTTTATTAATATTACTGAATTATTAAAAAAATAGTTGTCCTGCATTCTAGAACTAAAATTCATCTCCCTTCATTTGAGTGAGTCTTGTTTTAGGACCTCGGCAAACACTCGTATAAAATATATGGCAATACCAACAGTATCATAGTGGTTAATGCACATAATGGAGCAATCCAAAGCACCTATTGTAAGGTTAATTATGTATGCTTATACATGTAAGGGAATACTGCTGTATAAGTAGTGTAAAAATATATAATGGAAAAACAAAAGCATCTTCAAAAAATGGTGCTGGCCTAACTGGATGTCTGTATGTAGAAACACGAAAATAGAGCCATATTTGTCACATTGCATAAAGCTCAAGTCTAAGTGGATCAAGGACCTCAACATAAAACCAGATACACTAAAACTAATAGAAGAGAAAGTGGGAAAGAACCTTGAACTCATTGGTACAGGAGGAAATTTCCTAAACACTATTCCAATGGTTCATGTTCAAAGATCAAGAATTGATAAATGGGACCTCATGAAACTGAAAAGCTTCTGTAAGGCAAAGAACATAGTCAATAAGACAAATCTGAAACCTACAGATTGGGAAAAAATCTTTACTAACCCCACATCTGATAGTGGGCTAATATCCAAAATATAGAGAGAACTCAAGAAGTTAACCAACAAAAATTTAAACAACCAAATCAAAATGGGGTATAGAACTAAACTGAAAATTCACAAACAGCTAAGTACCTGAAATGTTCAAAGTCCTTGGTAATCAGAAAAATGCAAATTAAAACGATCCTGAGATGCTAATAATCAGAATGGCTACAATCAAAACCTCAGGTGACAACACATGTTGGTGAGGATGGAAAGAAAGTACACTCCCTGATGAAGAATCCCTCCATCGCTGGTGGGATTGCAAGCTGGTACCACTACTCTGGGAATCAATTTGGAGGTTCCTTAGAAAATTGTAAATAGATCTACCTGGAGACCCAGCAATACCATTCTTGGGAATATACACAGAAGATGTCCCACCATGCCACAGGGTCACATGTTCCACTATATTCAGAGAGGCCTTATTTGTGATAGCCAGAAGCTGGAAAAAAAACAAAAACAAAAAAACAAAACACACACACACAAACACACACAAACAAACAAATAAAAACAGATGCCCCATGACAGAAGAAAGGATACAGAAAATGTGGTTCATTTAAACAATGGAATACTACTCAGCTATTAAGAATGAGGACATCCTGAGTTTTGCATTAAAATGGATGGAACTAGAAAATATCATCCCAAGTGAGGTAACTCATACCCAAAAGGACATGCATGGAAGATATTCACTAAAAGTGGATATTAGTTAAAAAAAAAAAAGTACAGAATACCCAAGATAAAGTCCACCGACCTATGAAAGGACAACAAGCTGAAGGGCTTAAGTGAGGACTCCTCAGTCACACTTGAGAGGAAGAAGAAAGCAATCATAAGTGAGGATGGAGGGAGGAACCTGGGAAGGAAAGTGGACTGGGGGGGTGGAGTGTGGGGGAAAGGTGAACCTTATCTGGTATTGGGTGAGGGAAAAGAACTAAAGCCCTGAGGGTCAGCAGAATGAATGGAAACAGACAACCTCAGGAGGTAGGAGGTTGGGGGGACCTTTCTGAATGCACCAGAGACCTTGGAGGTGAGAAAATCTTAGGACACAAAGGGAAGGACCTTAGATGAAATGACAAAGTATAGAAAGAAGGAACTTATAGAGCCACCTCCAGCAAGAAGACTGGGCATCAAATGAGAAAGTGGGATGCCATCCCATGGTTAAAACTCAGACCCATAATTGGTCCTGTCTGAAAGAACTACAAGGATGAAAATGGAAAGGAGCCTCAGGAGAAGCAGGTCCAGAGAAAGGCCCAAAGTGGGATCCAGCTCATGGGGAGATCTCAAGGCCTGACACTGTTACTAAAGCTATGCAGTGTTAACGAAAATCCAAACAAACAAACAAAAAATAAACAGACAAACAAACAAAAAACTAGCATAAGGACATTCTGGAAGACCCAAAAAGCAGTTGAAAGAGTCAGATATTTTCACCTGACCAATGGGCAGAAGCTGCAGACCCCTCTGGTTGAATTAGGGAAAGGCTGAAAGAAGTTGAGGAGGAGGGCAACCAGTAGGAGAACCAGCAATTTCAATTAATCTGGACTCCTGAGATCTCTCAAACCGTAGACCACCAAACAGGCAGCATACACCAGCCGATATGAGGCCTCTGACACATATAGAGCAGAGGATTGTAATGTCTGTGTTCAATCAGATATGATGCATCAAACCCTCAAGAAACTGGAGGCTCCAAGGAGTTTAGAGGTCAGGTGAGGTGGGGGTTGGGAATGGGGCTATCCTCATAGACACAGGGTTTGGTGAGGATGTATGGGATGTGAACCAGTTGGAGGGTGGGTCGGGGGTGGAGAATAAAATCTGGAGTGAAGGAAAGAAAGAAAGAAAGAAAGAAAGAAAGAGAGAGAGAGAGAGAGAGAGAGAGAGAGAGAAAGAAAGAAAGAAAGAAAGAAAGAAAGAAAGAAAGAAAGAAGGAAGGAAGGAAGGAAGGAAGGAAGGAAGGAAGGAAGGAAGGAAGGAAGGAAGGAAGGAAGGAGAAAAAATATGTACATCTAGATGATTTTCACAGTAAGTTTAAAAAAGCTCATATTGATGAAGAATAACTATAAAACATGTTATTATAATTATTTTTAGAAAAGTTTATAAAAATACAAATTCAGAGAACATTATGATTTTGGCAAATCACTATTAGAAAGGCAGGACGGTCCTGAAATGGAAGGGTTACAAAATTACTGATTAGTTTTCTTTCTTGGGTCTTACATGAAGTAGTTTTGTTGCATTATACTTTATACTTTGCATAATCTGTAAGTATTGAAGATATTTAAAATGAACGCCAGATTTTTATACTTTGAAAATCATGTCAAAACTATATTTAAAATCTATAAAAATGAAAAATAAGTAAAGAGACAAATATGAAAAAAAATATATGGATAAAAACCCGAAATATTTAATCCAGAAGAATCTTCTCTTTAGCGACAGTTTACTACTTGAAAAGATTTTCTTAAGGGAAATCTTGAATTTAACTGGAATTACCAGGATCAATGCTAGAATATATAATATTGCATCTTAACAGAATGAAGCTAACAAAGTTAAATTTTTCAGCTGTTAAGCAGTGAAATGGGACACTAGTAAGCTATATCCTGAGGCTGTGCCACAGCAAAGCTACAGGATCATTGCATGCAATGTTTTTGTGCTCTGAAAACTCTTATCAGCAACATTGGTTTTTGTTTGGTTGGTTGTGAGTGTGTGTGTGTGTGTGTGTGTGTGTGTGTTCATTTTGAATCACAGTTAAATGTAAAATTCACACTTTTAAAATTAGGCAGATTTTGAGTAAGACATCAGCTTTATGTATGAACACCTAAGATGGTAATGTGGAGGAGAAAATAATATGGTTACTTTTGAAGGGTTTGGAATGATATTTACTGAAACAAATATTGACACAAAAGCACAGTTGTAACTATATATACTACAGGAAAGAATTGAAGCCAAGCTTTCAAATGCTCCTGAGTGGAAGCTTAAAACATCTTATATGATGTACTCTTTATTATCTCTTCTGCAGTTCAGAAATCAGAGGAAAGTTGGAGGCCAATACCATTTGAAATTTGTTGAAGTTATAATGTAATTTCAATAATTCTTCATTTTACTCTCTTACAATGCTCATGTTTATTGTTCCCATCATCAATTGTTGTTTCATGCACATATGTACATGCATATATATTCCTAAAAACAACTGTTCTGTTTGTATAATATAAATTGTATGTATGTTTCCATGGCTGGGCTTTTTCCAATCCAGTACAGCATATCCATAGGTATCATCCTTGTTCAGCTCAAATTTTCCAGCCATGTTGGTAAGACTTGATGGATATAGCTCCCAGTGATACTAGGCACCTTAAACACACAGGACTAATACTCTGGCTTTTAACAATGTTTGCAATTCCTCTCATGCAATATTCTCTGAGCCTTAGATACATGAGTGTTTTGTAGATATGTCTATTAAATCTGAGTTCCACAATTCTGCCTTCTGATTGAATTTCATTCTTATAGTGATACATTGCTATTGAATTTTAAAATACCCAATTGATAAACTTATAATAGGAAAAAAGGTTTTTCATTCTCCAAAGGATTGTTAAATTTGAACTAAACAAAATTTCAGCAAATGTGTAAACTTAAAATTATTTTTCTTCAGTAATATTATGTGTTCATATTTCTGTGTAATTGCTTTTATGTGTACAAATACATGTGTCTCTGCATTTATAAATATGAAATAAAATGTAGATATGATTGGGGAGTAGCTTAAATTTAAATAGGATTCACATAAATACAAGCAGAATTCAAAACGAAAAGCTTTAAATGACCTTGAATGTGGTGATATGGTGGAAGATACATATCTTTTTTAGAATGTCTTTAGAAAAAGTTTTGTGTGTGGTTGCTTCTTTGAGAACCTCATAAAAAACACTTGAAAGCTAACTATGTCTATTACTGGAAATATATATATATATATATATATATATATATATATATATATATATATATATATATTATATAATTCCTCCATTCATTTGTTCATAAAGTGAGGATGGAATGTAGGAATTTCATGTGTGATTCACAGACTTTCAAATACTTGCTTGAAGTTTATTTTTAGTGTAAGTTTATGCAGAAAACAAACTCATATACACTGGATTCTATTTACTTAGCTGGAGAATTATGGCATTTCTCTGTCTTTCAAGTTATTGTTTGTAAGCTAGTGGCTCATTCCTTCTTCAACAACAATTGTTTCCTTCTCTCTGATCTCTCTGGGGTTATATGATGCTTTTGTTTCTTTGGAAATTGTATCCCCTAAGTTTCCACAAAAGTGTATGTTCTACAATTACCTAAGACATGAAAAAATCCAATTTTCACACATTGTAAATGTTGTGACTTAGAAAACACTTATCTGTGACTTATTTCCTTTAAATTCTACAGCATCAATGTAGGAAGAATCACTAAAAACCTGTATCTTATATTTTAATACAGCGTTTGAAACCTTAGTCTATAAAAACTTCAATCCTTTTATTAAAGTACATCATGAAACATTTTGAACAACATTACTTATATTTATAAATCAGAAACTCTTGTACATCCATCTTTTCCAATATCCACTGTAGCAAAATAAAAGGATGCTGCAGCTGACATGTTTCAATTCTGTTCTGACATTTATTCAGAATAACCATACTTACTCTGAAAGTTACTTGTAGTTCCATATTGCTTAACTGTACACAGATTGCTGTGCGATAGTAAATATGTTTCAGGATATAAGCGATATCCCAGCTACTGTCTGTTAGAATGTTCAGCAAAAGGAAATGAAAGCATACATATGAAATTTAATAACAGGATGAGTAGGGTTAATAGTGTATCATTTGTGTTCAGCTTCCACCAGAGAATAACAGTATTTAAAATGATCAGAGAATGTTTAAGGCATTATAACTAGGTTACCAAATTCCATCTGAATATATCTCTGCTACTTATATCAAGAAATACTGTGGTTGTAGTTATCAAATTATAAGTAGCAAGATTTAATCATACTGGCATTTCCCTTGTGCAAAACACTTTAAATTATTTAGAAACATTAATGAATTTCTAATTCCTTTAATGTTTTTGTACTACAAATTACAGATCCCATTATGGATATATATATATATATATATATATATATGCATGTATATATAGTCCTCTTATTTTTGGACGATGAATTCTACAAAATATTTAAAAAATATTTGGAGCACCAATGAATTATGACTTTCTATTTCATAAATATTTATTTGTATAATTATATTTAGAACAACGGGATATATATGAATCTAACATACTAATAAGCTCACTAACATTTTTGCAAGACTACCATGTGATTTGCACAAATTAAATCAGAATCATGACACTTATAATAACATAGAAATGGTTCACTTATACAAAGTTACCTCAACTTTTTTATCAGATGCAATCAGTTTTATGAGCTATTAAACTCATATATATACATATATACATGTGTGTGTATAGATATAGATATCGATATAGATATATATGGTCACATTTTATATATGCAAATATATATATATTCTTTTTAAATTAATCATTTTATTTGTTTACATTTCAAATGACATTTCCCTTCCTTTCCTGGTTAACCCTCCACAACCGCCCCTCATTTCATTCCCTCTCTTCTCCATCTATATTACCTCTATGAGGTTGCACCTGAACCCACTCACCCACTCTTGCCTCACCACTTTAGTGTCCCCTTACCTTAGGGCATCAAAGCTCCACAAGACCAAGGGCCTCTCCTACTGATGGCACAAAAAATTATCCTCTGCCACATATGTATCTGGAGCAATGGATCTCTCCATGTATACTGTGTTCGGTGAATTAGTCTCTGGAAGATCTGGTAGTTCCATTAGTTGATACTGTTCATTCAATGGGATTGCAATCCCCTTTAACTCTTTCAGTCTTTGCCTAGCTCTTCCATTGGGTTCGCCAGGCTCAGTCTGATGGTTGGCTGAGATTATCTGCATCTGTATTGGTCAGGTGCTGGTAAATCCTCTCTCAGGGAAGAGCCATACCAAGCTCCTGTCAGCAAGCCCTTCTTGGAAGCAGCAATAATGTCCGGGTTTGGTGTTTGGTGATGGGATGGATCTCATGGTGGGGCGGTCTCTGGATGGCCTTTCCTTCAGGCTCTGTTCCATTTTTGTTGTTGTTGTTGTTGTTGTTGTTCCTGTCTTTCCAGGAACACTTCTGGGTTACCAATTTTGAGATGAGTGGGCGGCCCAAATCCACAACTAGGGGATGTGCCTATCTCCTGGAGCTTCTGTCTCCGCTGTTGAGTATTTCAGCTAAAGTCATCCCCATTGGTTCCTGGAAGACTCTTGTTTCCCTGGCATCTGGGACATTCTAGTGGCTACACTGAATACCCCATCCCCAACTGCTACATATTTTTATTCGATTTCCTGACCCTTTGTACGTTTCTTCTGTCCCTCCAACATGTGATTCTGTCCCTCTCTTTTCTCTATCCCTCCTCTCTCCCTGCCAGGTACCTCCCTCTCTCTACCTCCTGTGATTATTCTGGTCTACCTCTATGCAGGATTGAAGCATCCATACTTTGGTCTTCCTTTTTCCTAAGCTCCATATTGTTTGTGGGTTGTATTGTGGGTATTTTGAGCTTTTGGGCAAACATCCACTTATCAGTGAGTACATACCATGTGTGTTCATTTGATTCTGGTTACCTCACTCAGGATGATATTTTCTGGTTCCATTAGTGTGCTGTGAAATTAAAATATTAATAACAATGAAGTCATTGTTTTTAATAGCTGAGCAGTACTCCATGGTTCAAATGTATATATTCTGTATCCATTCCTCTGTTGAAGGACATCTGGGTTGTTTCCAGCTTCTGGCTATTATAAATAAGGCTTTTACGAACACAGTGGGACATGTATCCTTTTTATATGTTGTAGCATCATTTGGGTTATACCCAAGCATATTATTGCTGGGTCCTTAGGTAGTACTATTTCCAAATTTCTAAAGACTGTTAGACTCATTTCCAGGGTGCTTGAACAAGCTTGCAATCCCACCAGCAATGGAGGAGTGTTCCTCCTTCTTCACATCTTTGCCAGCATCTGCTGTAACCTGAGTCTTTCTGCCTGGTATAAGGTGGGATCTCAGGATCGTTTTGATTTGCATTTCCCTGATGGCTAAGGATGTTGAACATTTCTTTAAGTGTTTCTCAACCATTCAAGATCCCTCAGTTGAGAATTCCCTGTTTTGCTCTGTACCCCAGTTTTAATAGGGTTATTTGGTTCTCTAGAGTGTAACTTCTTAAGTTTTTTAAAATATATTTTAGCTATTAGCTCTACATTGTATGTAGGATTGGTAAAGATCTTTTCCCAATATGTGGGTTGCTGATCTGTCCTGTTGACAGTGTCCTTTACTTTACAGAAGCTTTCAATTTTATGAGGTCACATTTGTTGATTGCTGTTCGTAGAGCATGAGCCATTGATGTTCTATTCAGGAAAAATTTCCCTGTGCTCATGTGCTGGTTTATATACGCTTAGTCCAGGGAGTGGCACTATTTGGATTTGTGGTCTTGTTGGAATAGGTGTATCAGTGAGGGTGTGGGCTTTAAGATCCTTATACTAGCTTCCTAGAACCCAGTCTTCCACTACCAGCCTTCAGATGAAGATTTAGAACTCACAGATCTGCCTTCACCATGCCTGCCTAGATGCTGCCATGCTCCCACCTTGATGATAACTGCCTGAACCTCTGAACCTGTAAGCCAGCCCCAATTAAGTGCTCTGCTTTATAAGATTTGCCTTGGTCATGGTATTGGTTCTCAGCATTAAAACCCTAATTGAGACAGCCGATGTGTTATAAGTCCTTCCCACACTTTCTCCTCTATCAGTTTTAGTGTCTCTAGTTTTATGTGGAGTTCCTTGATCCACTTAGACTTGAACTTTGTTCAAGGAGATAAGAATAGATTAATTTACCATTCTTCTACATGCTAACCACCATTTGAGCCAGCACCGTTTATTGAAAATGCTTCTTTTTACAGCAAACCAGTAGCCAACATCAAAGTAAATGGTGAGAAGCTTGAAGCAATCCCACTAAAATCAGGGACTAGACAAGGCTGCCCACTTTCTCCCTCCCTCTTCAACATAGTACTTGAAGTATTAGCCAGAGCAATTCGACAACAAAAGGAGATCAATGGGATACAAATTGGAAAAGAGGAAGTCAAAATATCACTTTTTGCAGATGATATGATAGTATATATAAGTGACCCTAAAAATTCCACCAGAGAACTCCTAAACCTGATAAACAGCTTCGGTGAAGTAGCTGGATATAAAATTAACTCAAACAAGTCAATGGCCTTTCTCTACACAAAGAATAAACAGGCTGAGAAAGAAATTAGGGAAACAACACCCTTCTCAATAGTCAAAAATAATATAAAATATCTTGGCATGACTCTAAGGAAGTGAAAGATCTGTATGATAAAAACTTCAAGTCTCTGAAGAAAGAAATTAAAGAAGATCTCAGAAGATGGAAAGATCTCCCATGCTCATGGATTGGCAGGATCAACATTGTAAAAATGGCTATCTTGCTAAAAGCAATCTACAGATTCAATGCAATCCCCATCAAAATTCCAACTCAATTCTTCAATGAATTAGAAAGAGCAATCTGCAAATTCACCTGGAATAACAAAAAACCTAGGATAGCAAAAGCTCTTCTCAAGGATAAAAGTACCTCTGGTGGAATCACCATGCCTGACCTAAAGCTTTACTACAGAGCAAGCAATTGTTATAAAAACTGCATGGTACTGGTATAGTGACAGACAAGTAGACCAATGGAATAGAATTGAAGACCCAGAGATGAACCCACACACCTATGGCCACTTGATCTTCGACAAGGGAGCTAAAACCATCCAGTGGAAGAAAGACAGCCTTTTCAACAAATGGTGCTGGCACAACTGGTTGTTATCATGTAGAAGAATGCGAATTGACCCATTCCTCTCTCCTTGTACTAAGGTAAAATCTAAGTGGATCAAGGAACTTCACATAAAACCAGAGACACTGAAACTTATAGAGGAGAAAGTAGGGAAAAGTCTCGAAGATACACTAGCAAGCCTTTGTTGCAAGGACGGTGATATAGCTGTCCCTTGTGAGACTAGGCCGGGCCCTAGCAAACACAGAAGTGGATGCTCATAGTCAACTATTGGATGGATCACAGGGCCCCTGATGGAGGAGCTAGAGAAAGTATCCAAGGAGCTAAAGAGATCTGCAACCCTATCGGTGGAACAACATTATGAACTAACCAGGGCACAGGGTAAAAATTCCTGAATAGAACAGCAATGGCTTGTGCTGTAAGATTGAGGATTGACAAATGGGACCTCATGAAACTGCAAAGCTTCTGCAAGGCAAAAGACACTGTCAATAAGACAAAAAGGCCACCAACAGATTGGGAAAGGATCTTTACCTATCTTAAGTCAGATAGGGGACTAATATCAATATATATAAAAAACTCAAGAGGGTGGACTCCAGAAAATCAAATAACCCCTTTAAAAGATGGGGCTCAGAACTGAACAAAGAATTCTCACCCGAGGAATACCGAAAGGCTTAGAAACACCTGAAAAAATGTTCAACATCCTTAATCATCAGAGAAATGCAAATCAAAACAACACTGAGATTCCATTTCACACCAGTAAGAATGGCTAAGATCAAAAATTCAGGTGACAGCAGATGCTAGCTAGGATGTGGAGAAAGAGGAAATCACCTCCATTGTTGGTGGGATTGCTAGCTTGTACAACCACTCTGGAAATCAGTCTGGTGGTTCCTCAGAAAATTGGACATAGTACTACCGGAGGATCCAGCAATACCTCTCCTGGGCATATATCCAGAAGATGCCCCAACTGGTAAGAAGGACACATGCTCCACTATGTTCATAGCAGCCTTATTTATAATAGCCAGAAGCTGGAAAGAACCCAGATGTCCCTCAACAGAGGAATGGATACAAAAAAATGTGGTACATCTACACAATGGAGTACTACTCAGCTATTAAAAAGAATGAATTTATGAAATTCCTAGGCAAATGGTTGGACCTGGAGGGCATCATCCTGAGTGAGGTAACCCAATCACAAAAGAACTCAAATGAAATGTACTCACTGATAAGCGGATATTAACCCAGAAACTTAGTATAGTGAGATATAAGGTACAATATGCTAAACATATGAAACTGAAGAAGAACTAAGACCAAAGTGTGGACACTTTGCTCATTCTTAGAATTGGAAACAATCACCCATGGAAGGAGTTACAGAGACAAAGTTTGGAGCTGAGACAAAAGGATGGTCCATCTAGAGACTGCCATATCCAGGGATCCATCCCATAATTAGCCTCCAAACGATAACACCATTGCATACACAAGCAAGCCTTTGTTGCAAGAACGGTGATATAGCTGTCCATTGTGAGACTAGGCCGGGGCCTAGCAAACACAGAAGTGGATGCTCACAGTCAACTATTGGATGGATCACAGGGCCCCCAATGGAGGAGCTAGAGAAAGTATCCAAGGAGCTAAAGAGATTTGCAACCCTATTGGTGGAACAACATTATGAACTAACCAGTACCCCAGAGCTCTTGACTCTAGCTGCATATGTATCAAAAGATGACCTAGTCGGCCATCACTGGAAAGAGAGGCCCATTGGTCAGGAAAACTTTATATGCCCCAGTATAGGGGATCGCCAGGGCCAAAAAATGGGAATGGGTGGGTAGGGGAGTGGGGGTGGGCAGGGGGTGGGGGACTTTTGGGATAGCATTGGAAATGTAATTGAAGAAAATACGTAAAAAAAAAGGTTTTATCATTATCAGTTGGCTCTGAAATTATTGTATTGGCATCTTGTAAATTGTGATATTATTAATAAATCTATTTGGTTAAAAAAATAAAATAAAATAAAATAAAATAAAATAAAATAAAATACAGGCCCTAAGGATTTAACTCATTTGTGCTTTTAATTACATGATGAACATATTATTAAGCTCTCTGTCTAGCCAACACTTTCTTTAAGGGAAATGTGTTCCAGGATTTTCCATGTCTAATCACATTAGGGCAGTGGGAGGCTTGCAATTGGACAACAGGAGAGAGGCATAGCAAGGAGTTGAGGAGACAGAGAGAGGCCTAAGGAGGAGAGAAAGAATCAGAATGGAGGCTGATGTGGTGTTATCAAAAGGTTAGAATACAGTCATTCCTTCAGACTCTGCTCTGAACTTTGTCTCTGTAACTCCTTACATGGGTATTTTGTTCCCCTTTCTAAGAAGGATTCTGAGCTTCTGGGCTAATATCCACTTATCAGTGAGTGCATATCATATGTGTTCTTTTGTTAAGGAGTTGCAGGGACAAAGTTCAGAGCAGTATCTGAAGGAATGACCATACAGAGACTACCCCACTTGGGGATCCATCCCATAAACAACCACCAAACCCAGACACTATGGCACATGCCAACAAGAGCCTGCTGACAGAAGCCTGATATAACTATCTCCTGAGGACCTTTGCCAGTGCCTGGCAAATACAGAAGTGGATGCTCACAATCATGCATTGGGTGGTGCAAAGGGTCCCCAATGAAGGAGCTAGCCCCATAGGAAGGAACATTAATATGAACTAACCAGTACCCCCAGAGCTCCTTGGAACTAAACCACCAATCAAACACATGGTAGGACATGTGGCTCTAGCTGTATATGTGGCTGAGGATGACCTAGTTGGTTATCAATGGGAGAGGCTCTAGGTCATGTGAAGGCTCTATGCCCCAGTATAGGGGAAGGCCAGGACTGGGAATGGGAGTGGGTGGGCTGGGGAGCAGGGGAAGAGGGGAGAGAATAGGAGTTTTTCAGAGGGGAGACTAGGAAAGGGGATAACATTTGAAATGTAAATAAAAAAAATATCTAATAAAAAATAAATAAATAAATAAATAAATAAATAAATAAAGATTAAAATAATTGTGTTAAAGCTTTACCATTATCATTTGGATCTGAAATTATTGGATTGACATCTTGCAAATTGTGTTATTATTGAAACATAAGTCTGATTAGCTAATTAAGCATTAAGAGTTTTGATTCTACCAGGTAATTAGGTGTTAAAATGGCTAACCAGGGGTCCATGAGGTATTGCTTGAAAGTGAAAGGAACTCCAGGCTCCTTCTGAGAGATGGCCTTGTGGGAGCCACGTGGCCTAGCAGGGCTGGCAAGTTGGCAGGCCAAGAGACTGCATGAGTGAGAACACCTGGCACAGGGGCTAGCTCTAGAAATTTCCTTCAACGGATATATTTAGTGATGTAATTTGATTTTTATCTGTATTCTTTCTGCACTTATGGTATAATATATTTTAAAATTGTCTTTCTTCCCTATCAATATCTCTATCATTTTCTCTGATGGGGAAACGAGATGAGATCACTACACAAGCCATGCTAATACACAGCTTGGGATAAACCCAGGGTCCTTCTTTCCCTGTTGTTCTCACTTACTAAGCCTATGTCTTGAAGCTTCTAGACTCTCTACAATTTATTCTCCTAGCTGACTCATTCAACGTGGCTTCCCTCAGCTTCTGACGGAATTGTTCTGCTTGGTCTATTACTAACATTACCAATTTGTTCTAATCTTCTGACTTCTTTTCATTCTCTGGTTAACTCTCTCATCACCTGTTTGTAGCATGTTTTTTCTGCCAGCTGTCTCTGTAAAACTATCCTAATAAAACTGCTATACACACACAGCACCACACACAACACCTTTCTCTCTTATAACTCTTTTTTTTTCTTTTTTTTTAATTACGTATTTTCTTCAATTACATTTTCAATGCTACCCCAAAAGTCCCCCCCTCCCCCCCCTCCCCTACGGACCCATTCCCATTTTTTGGCCCTGGCGTTCCCCTGTACTGGGGCATATAACATTTGCCTGACCAATGGGCCTCTCTTTCCAGTGATGGCCGACTAGGTCATCTTTTGATACATTTGCAGCTAGAGTCAAGAGCTCTGGGGTACTGGTTAGTTCATGTATCCACTCTTTCTCTGATGTTCTGCTGAGTTCATGTATCCTATTTCTAACTCATTCTGTCCAATCTTTCTGAGTTGTCACTTTGCCCCTCAATTAAACATCAATTTCAAACATGGCTCCTTCTTCCTACAAACTAGCCTTACCTTCATTACTAGGTATTACAAATAAGTACTATGGGTATGTGTGTATTCCACCCATATCATACTCTAACCCAGGGAATGTTTACTTTCTGGCCAGATCATATTTTAAGTGTTATCCCTTGCCAGAGTGACCATGTTACTGGATTAAAATTATTCTATATTTCTGAATTGATTTCCAGCATAGAATTGTCTTTAAGGAAACCATAAAACCATGAAATATATATCCATACAAGTTCACATTAAGATAAACAAATTTAAAAAAGAATTTTTTATTTTTCTATTTATAGGCATATTTGCAGCAACAATATCACCAAGTATTTATCTTTATAAATTAAATTTTTATTATGCTTGGCAGGCATATCTACTTAGTATGGGGGTAGAATATTTAGCACAGTGGAAATACTTTTTTGCTAAATACACATCAGGCCCTGGTTTCTGTCATGAGCATTGTGATGAAAAATATAAGTGAATTAATTAAGTTATATTCACGTACTTGTGAGTCTTCTCAATATATAGTTAGCCTCCATTTGTACTAGTATACATTCTCTTGCACCAAATTTACCTATTTCACTTTTAATTGTGAAATGATGGGAAAGTAAAAACTCCTTAAATTCCTGCATTCATGTTCAGTGGGGCAATGTAACTAAGAACATGTTGCTAAGCATTTGAAGAGATAAAAGTGATACTTACTGTTTTTAATTGTTATTATACTTGTGTTAGTTGAAACAATTACTAAATTTACATATATTTTGAACATATTCTTCCCCTTCCCCACGTCCTTCCAGATTCTCCCTCCCTTCCTATATTCCCAATTTTAAGTTATTGCCCAGCAACAAACAGAAATCCAAAACAAGAGAAAATAAAACCCCCAATCATCCAAATAAAACCAGCAAAAATTAAAAACAAACAAAACTGAAAACTGACAAGCAAACAAACAAGCAAAAAGTCCACCAAAAACTAATAGAAGCATACAAAAAACTGTGGAGTACATTGCAAGGTAATCAACTACTACTGGAAATGTGGTCTGTCCTTGAGTCGATAAACTCAGTGTCACTCTCTTTGAGAAAACTGATTTTCCTTTTCCTAGCAGATATAAATAAATGACTGTCCAGTTGTTAACCTTTACCGTTGTGGTTAGGTTGTTAAATTTTTAATCATACAATCATTTTAAAATGAACAAACTAACATATAAGATAAGACAAAAATGAGCAAATCCAAATTGGAAAACACAAGCTAATAAAAGGAAAAGATTCCAAGAGAAGGCACAAGAATCAGAATGCCACTTGTCCACACACCCAGAAATCCCATTAAGACATTAGACAAGAAGCCATAACACATATACAGACCTGGTCCTGGCCCTTTGCATGCTGCCTAGGTCTCTATGTATTCAGATGAGCTTTATTCATGTTTTGAACCTGTTCCTCTGAAATACTCCTTGGTATTTTCCATCCACTATGGAACCCACTATGGTTCTTATATTCTTACTATCTCCTCCTCTACAGGGATCCCTTAACTCTGAGAGGAGAAATTTAATGGAGACATCACATTTAGAGTTATATGATACAAGGTATCTCTCTGTGTATTTTCTGGTTTCCAGTTTCTATATTTGTTCCTATCTACTGCAGGAGGTAGCATCTTTGGTGATGGTTGAATAAGATACTATTCTGTGAGTTTAGCAGACTATCGATAGGAATCATTTAATCACTATTTTTGTTTAGACCAGTAGCATTTGATATTATTTATCTGTAAGATTTAAAATAGATACTTTTGTGGTTCATAAGAGAAAAGATAATTTTGTATTTTTGTTTGTTTAATTACTTATCATTTTTCTGTTTTAGGGCAGGGTATTATACCACAGCCCATACTCTAACCATATAAACAAGATTATGTTTTACTGATCCACTGATTTCTGAATCCCTACAACAGATGCTGCAGCAATTCACTCTATACTTGATGTCAGAAATAATTTAATAGCACTAATAACGAAATAATGAAAACAACTCGCATTTGACAAAAGGGGTGTCAGAAGTTAAAATATCTAGGACTGAGCTGATGAGTGGAGACATTTCCTTAGTGATAATAAGGTGCTATGTTGGATTTTCCCCATAAGGAAGACAGATTAACTGGAGAAGAATGATACAGTGCTAGCCAGGTCTATGATAGTAGTAGTGGAAAGTACTCATACAAGGGATCTCAGCTGTAGCATACCTTACCTATAAAACAACTGAAGCAGCAGTGGGATAGCTGTGACTTTAATGTCAATGACGGGGTGAGATTTATAATGATGAAGAGGTTTAGGGGACTCCAATGTTTCCCTAAATAACCTGTGTAAGAATAAAATAATAAATTCATTGGTGCTCCCCAGTTATATTTTAGTGAAATTATACTGTCATTGCTGTCCATTTCAGATTTCTTTCAGTCTTCCCAGGAAATTTTAATGTAACTGTTGGTATTAAAATTCTTCCTACTCAAAAGCATGTGTTGTAGTTGGTAAAGATGAAATTCAAAGGGAAACCTACTTATTATGCCTATGTGTATATGCATATAATATTTAATTTAAGAATTTTCATCAAACTTACCCATTTTTCTAAATTTATTTTAAATACTTTTTCCATTAAATTTTATAAAATTTATATTTATGTTCATAAATGTTAACACAAAAGCACATCTTCCTAGATGATATTTGCCATATGGAAAAATATTAAAATATGTATGTAATATATATGTCTAGCTCTGTGTCATTATATTTAATATCTATGTGTAGAAAGTTCTGTTTCAGTAATGTATGTCATGTTAATAACTTTTAAATTTGTTGATTCTCACTGTATACATATATTAAGTCCCTTGTGTACAATCTAAATATAATACTAATATATAATTGTAAAAATGGAAATGATGGTGATACAAATTAAATGTTACATTTTTATTATAATACTTAATATGGACAACAAAATAGTTAAGTAAAGTAAGCTGTTCAAGTAAAAGGCACTAAGAAGTGATAAGAGGACGATGTATACCGCATGATTAGAGAAATAAGGAAAATATAAAAATAGCTATTATAATGGTTAGGCATTGTAGAAGCAGAGGAAGACATCAGAGGATAAGGAGCCCTTTGATCAAAGGGTTATTTGAAATATGGAGAGTCATTAAAATGAATATGCAAAAGCTGATTATTCCTGAAGAGTGATAATTAGAAACACACTGTTCATTTTCCCTATTAATTCAGACTTCATATTGTCCTCATTTGCAAGTTTGTGAATTTCTAACCGTTTAACCTACATTCTACCTCATTTAGTTTAATCTTCAGGTCTTATATTGCAATTTTCTGATTGACTGAAGTATTAAAGTAAGTCTGTGATATGTACATGCATACACATAGACTTCAAAGACATTTAAAATTATATTGATCAGTTTCAGAATATCATAGGAAGATTTTATTCAAACAGATCACCATAGTATATACTCTAAATAATGTTTTTATTTCCTTAGATGTTTGGGTGAGATAAGAGTTATACCCAAGCTTTAAAAACACATGTCTAGAGCGGAGCCTGGAGTATGGCTTTCTCTGTATTTCGAGATATAGGCCTAGAAGCTTGTAGCCTAAATACAATCTTATTTTCCAAACTAAATGATTGAATCTGGCATCTCCTGGCTTCTGTCTGATTTGCTCTGTTTTGCCTCATACTAATTTTGACAAAATGTTTGAATCTCCTGGTGACTTCTCATTCTGTCTTCATTTGGGTCTAGCTTTTTTATTTTTTATTTTATTATTTTGCTATCTGTCTCCGTAAAACTGTTCCAGGAAAACACACATGCTACAGCATGTTTCTCTATTTCTGGCTGATAAGTAGCCTCTTTTTTCCTTACTGTTCTCCTGTTAGGTGAGATTATACTATTTCTGCCTCACTATCAAATCTTTCTCTCATTTGTTACTTTGTCTCCTCCTCAATTGGACAAAACTTTCTAACATAGATGCTTATTCCTACAAACTAAATTTACCTTCATTGTTAGGGGTCAAATGTGTATACTAAGGGCATGTTTGTATTTCAGCTACATTGTACTGTAATCCAAAGCATGTCTGTCTGCTTTCTGGCCAGATGATTAAACCTGGAGGTCTTTGAGTATGATCTCTTGCCAGAGCATACATGTTGCTGGATTAAAATCCCTCTGCGATATACAGCATGATAGGAATAAGGTGGTTATGCCTTTAAGGTATATATGAACTCATTCAAAGGACCATAGGATAGCTCTCTAGACATCACAAGGAAGAAAAATAAATGACAGATGTCTTTCCTTAGATTATCCCTTATTTGCTCACTTTCCTTCTTTTCTTACCCCTGTTTTCTCTCTTCCCTTTTTTTACCCATCCATCAAAATCTTCTCTCTCATTTTGTCTCTCCTTGCTTAAATCAAAGTTACATCATCTTTCTTTTCTTTAATTTATTTTATATACTTTTTAGGGGGGGGCACTCATTTCTACCTTTAAAAGGCAAAGAAGTGGAAAAACATCAGAATTTTCATAAGAACCATTTATTTAATCTAAAGTGCATATTTCGGCAATGCAACAGCTTAGGATCTGTTTTTCTTTCTAATTTGTATGTGAGTACTTGCCTGAATGCTATCTGTTTACCATGAACATAGAATATCTGGTACTGACAGATGCCACAGGATAGCAATAAATTTCTTGAAACTGTAATTACAGATGGTGGTGTGCTTCCATGTGGTTCTTGTGAATTGAACCTGGAACATTTGCAACAGCAGTCACTGCTCTTAACTGCTGTGCTAACTCTACAAAATTTCAATATTTAAGAAACAATAATTTTCATATATTTTATCTTCCACACATAAATTGAAATTTGTTAGTAAATATGACAATAATCCTTAGTAGATTATTTCTACTGAGTTTCCAAACTTTAAAGCTTTCTTTCATGATATATGTACTTTCATATCACCTGTGTGCTGACTCTGATATTCCTGTCACCATTGTAGGTAAGAATGTGTCCTCACAGAAAGATCTTCTACTTTAATCTGTGAGCTTTAGTCTCTCCAGTTCCCATCCCCACAAATTCCTAGCCTGGTGTTTTTAATTCTCAGAATGCATCTTCCCCAATTTTTGGATTCACTTGCAAGTTTATCTTTTGTCTTGGTAGCACCTCTACAATACATTATAATTGTCAGTTATCTTCTTTGTTATTTATTCTTTAAGTTTTTCATAATGATGGGCATTAAATTTTTGTTGAATCACAAGGAAGAAAAAAATAACAAGCATTTGGTCTCTTTAAGGCAGTGGTAAATACAGAAAACTTCTTGCCTCAACCCTGAAGGCATGTGGTTGCTCACAAGTTGATAGAGAGCATTGGCTCCCACATGCTTTTGAGACAACCTCCACTTTCTCCTCTTTATGGAAAATTGTTCTTGTCATATTTTTAAGAGAATATTTCATATCCTCTTATATTGTGAGGCTGAATTTTTAAATTCTCTCAATGACCTGTATTGCTAAGATTCTTGAATTTCAACAGCAAACCAGAATTCAAAGTCCCTTCTGGTGCTTATTATTTAGATCAGTCTCTTTAATATCTTTACTGTCTCCCTGTCAATTGATTCATCATGTGTGAACTCTAAAATGGTCTACTTTCAAGTGTTCAATAATAAATAGAGTAAATAGAAGAATAAGAGAAAGTGACCTATCTGTAGATTTCCTGGACTGCCTGTATTGAAAATGCAGCAAGCAATTCTATCTTCAACTGATAGCCACAATCTATTTTTCCTGATATTGCCCAAACTAAATAAACTGCCTGTTAATTTTGACTGGTCTCCCAAATGATGCTAATGTTTTAAGTTTTGTTAATAAAAGAATATTCAGGATGATGTCATTACAAACCAGATTAAGCTTGGTTTATGCACAGAAAACTCTAGTGTCTGAAGTGGAGGTTTGTGGTTGTGAAAAGTAACCACTGTAGCTTCTTGTATTAAAGTACTTAATGTAACCCTCTGTGCAAAAATAACCATTTAAACCATACCATGAAAATTATCTCAACAATTGTTTCAATTTTATTTTAAAATGTTCATGTTACATGAATTACATGCAATAAAGTTTTCATATATATATATATAATTTCCTAAACTAAACACATTTTCAGAGCATCCCTTTTCTTCATCCTATCAGACACTGAAGTGGACATGTTTTAGATGAAACTGTATTTTATGGGGATTTGTAGAAAGGAAATAATAAGGGAATTTATGAAATAAATCATAATTACAAACAATAGAATAAATACCTGTTAAAAGACACTATGTTTAAAAATGACTCTTACTCTACAGGATTTTGTGTCATATATAACAGACATATTAGTCAGACTGTTAAATTATAGTCTTGGAAATGTGTTTTCACCATTGTTTGCCCGCATTGTAAAACACAATTTACTGGTGATGCAGATCACCCTGAAAATGTCCAGACTAACTCATTTTAACCATTTCTAAACTGTTGGACAGTTATGTACTCCACCTTTGCCTATGTAATTAATTCTATCCCATATACATGCTTTATAAGAAAATTAATATTATTTTTATATTAATCCTTTTAGAATAAGTGTTAAGAATTGGGTATGGTGTGGATTTGAACTTGTAACTATGATCAGGTTATGGACAATATTTTCATTGTCTTCCACTGTCATGATCAGTGAGTTGAGGACCAGTTCAGGCTTTTTTATGTTTTTCAGATTTATTTTTTATTTTTTTATAACTCTATACATATTATTACATTTTTCTGCCAATTTTTTCACCCTTTGTTAACCCTCAAGAGATTGAAGGCCCCAGGGAGTTTAGAGGTCAGGTGAGGTGGGGAGTGGGGGAATCCATTTGGAGATGGGGTAGGGTGGGATGGAGGTGTTGGATATGGAGCAGCTGGAGGGTTGATAATACAGAATGAATTACAAATAAAATTAAATTTAAAAAATTACACCTCAATGTTTAAAAATCTAACATTATATATATTTTATAAGCATTTCAAACATCAGTCAATCAGTGTTTTATTTTTATTTTATTTTTATTTTTATTTTTTTTGTTTTTTTGAGACAGGGTTTCTCTGTATAGCCCTGGCTGTCCTGAAACTCACTTTGTAGACCAGGCTGGCCTTGAACTCAGAAATCTGCCTGCCTCTGCCTCTAAAGTGCTGGGATTAAAGGTGTGTGCCACCATGCCCGGCAATCACTGTTTTTAAAATTGTGGGTTTTGCATCTGTGATATTCCTCTCTGGGTAAAGGTACTTATTGTATAAACCTGACAGCTCAAGTTTTATACATAGGATCCATATAACTGTGTCAGGAGAGAACTACCCTGAAATTACCCTCTGATCTCCCCATGTGCTCTATTGTATATGCACGTACCCACTACTCAAACAAGAAATAAAATTTTAGAAAATCTAAACTGTTTCATGAATATTGTTCATTGTTATGACATATACTACACTTTAGATGTGGAATTAGTTTCTTCATTTTTGCTAACATATTTCCTCAAAGCTTAGTGGCAAAAGCATATTGAGTTCTTCTTCAATAGATTGAGCTTTGTGTTTTTAGTAGATTTTGACAAGAAGGTTCTCTGAAAAGAATGCCTCATGCTTCTTTTTCCCCAGTAGACCATTCTGAAGTGAGGCATTTTCCCTCTGAGCAGCAAGTGAGAAGGTAGCAAATGGCAAAACATACAGACACCCCAGCCTTTTAAAGTGTAGTTCAAAGGTGATATTTTAAAAGTAGAGTTTTATTATATATTCTTAAGTGGATAGTCTGTTGCTCTGTAGATCATGTTGACTTAGAATTTACAGATACCTCTGACTGCTTCTGTCTCCTGAGTACTGAGATTAGAAGAGTATACTACCAAGTCCAAAAAGAAAAAGAAAAAAAAAGAGAAAAAAAAAGATGTTTATAAAGATGTTTATGTTGTATTCCACAAAGATTTTCTGTTGTCAAAGTAAGCTCAACTCAGAGAATAACCAACAAGCATACATATTTATTAGTAGAGATTTTAAAGTGAAATTAAATGTTAGTCATAGATGTTGAAATCTTATTTTGGCAGATTGTTGTGGATTTAGATTTAGTGTTTCAGACTATGATAGAGAATAGTTGTGACTTGTTTATGATCTCTTGATTTTGGCTAGGATCTTGTCTGGTATATAATAAGCAATCGTGAATATTTGTAATACCAGTCTTTCGCTAAGTTATTGCAATACTACACACTATATATTTTTTTTGCTTTTGCAAGTTATATAGCAGAATGAAACTGGATTTCATGGCCTCTATGTAATACCACTTGACATGGAATGTTAAGGTCTCCATTATTTGGAAATGTACATAAAACAACCACAGGTCCTGTTGAGAAAACCAAAAAATATTTATTTCTTGTTAGTGCGAGCTATTTTATATAGCAATGGGTTTCTTTGAAAGAAACTAGCTTTTGAAATATGACACAGTAAATATGCTTCTTTCTTATCAGCAAAATTTCTAGTTTATATACACAGAGAAGACCTATAGTCAAACAATTACATAAGTTTCATTCATAACTGTAAAGCTTACAAACAATTAAGATCTCTTGTGGTAAGAAGACAAAATAGTGTAGGTACAATCAATGCATTGCTATTAATTAACTAATTAATTAATTTTGAGGCCACAAATTAAAGCTTAAAAAAACTAACCTTATACTGAATATTCTCTAAAGTTAATTACTTTTCTGGGTTGTTGAAAGATGGGGACACTACAAGTCCAGAGACAAGTTATATGGGCAATGTTTATTCAGACCTTAATTGCCTATCCTATAATTAACATAGTATTTTTGTGACTGTTGGGTAAATAATTTTTAATGTATACTTAGATCATTAGTTTCCACCTAACCGAAATCTTAAATTGTTTTCAGGTAGCATCAAAGGTCTAAGCTAATATTGTCTCTATTTTCTGGATGACATCTACTTGATGTCTCCATCAATGTCTTTGAAATTTTTCCTTATGTGTGTTTTTTCTTTGTTAATTTATAAAAACTTGAGAAACTTTTGAACATGGAAATTAGGATCACTTGAATCTCTGCTATATGGACATGGACACTCTTATTTTGTTCAGGAATGAGGTATGTCTTATCACCTTTGAGGTTAGAGTTATGGTTGCTGTTGTTGTTGTTTGTTTGTTTTTTAATCCTACCACCTAAGTCCTTAAGATACCTAGAGGAAACTTGAATGCATGAGGTTCAGTGTATGAAGCCAGCCTGCAAACAGAGGCCTACAGCCAGGCAATGTTCTACTGAAGACAAAACTATAAGCCCTTGAAAAGATCACTGGTCTTAAGGACTTCAGAAGAAGGAGGTGGAAAAGAGAATGGGGACGGTAGTCAACTGTTAGCGTGGCAAATTGGATGCCTTCCATTCATGTTTTATTTTCCTACATTTTGTTTTCCAATATTTTATTAAAAACTAATAAAACTATTTTTAAAGAAAAACTATCGTATGTTTCCAATATAATTATTATATAGATGCATATGCTTGCAGCCAGCCATCACACTAAGCATGCAGGAGTTAGGCGAAGCACACTCAAGGAGCTGGAGGGGTTTGCAACCCCATGTGAAGAACAACATTATCAACCAACCAGATCCTCCCTGATGAGGTCTCAGGGACTAAACCATTATGTGTACTCTTTGGAATACACATGGAGGGATTCAGGGCTCCAGCTACATATGTAGCAGAGGATGTCCTTATCTGGAATCAATGGGAGGGGAGGTCCTTGATCCTGTGAAGGCTCGATGCCCTAGTATAGGGGAATGCTAAAGGGCTGAGGCAAGAGTGAGTGGGTGGGTGAAAGAGGACCCTCATAGAAGAAGGCAGGAGGAGAATAGGATAGGGAGGTTGCAGAGGGGAAATTGGGGAAGGGGATAACATTTGAGATGTAAATAAAATAACCCATAAAATAAATAAACAAATCAATTAATTAATTAATTTAATTAAAAGAATACAGCATTACGGAAAGTATCTTTCTTCAGTTTAGTCACTGATAATGTTATTGTTCTTGCTCTGGATATACCTGGCCATCTGTTCTACAGTAGGATTCTCACAGGAAGTACTTTATAGAAACAATTTATGTTTATCATTTATGTAAGTGTGAAACTTGGAGTGTTAGATTTAAATATATTCCACCTTGGAATCCTGGTGAAGACAGGCTCCCTTGTGTCTTGGTGGTAGGGATCTATGGTATGCTTAGGACATTGTAAAGTTATATTTCTTGTACACCAATCAATATGGGATGCTATTTTTGTGCAATTGGGGAAGAAAATAAGCACTGCATGTCTACTTCATTGCCTTCTACATTTGAAAATACAACTTAGCTGCCTTCAAACTCATTAAATTTCTGACTCCTCGGTGAGATACTGTGTAGTAGAATACTCAAACAAGACTGAATTATTTCCTCTCAGAAGATGAAGAAAAATAGTTATGCCATATTGAACTTTTAACATAAACCAACTGCTCCTTGAAATGTTTAATGATTATAGGAAAGACCTGCAGGGAACCAGCAGACCAGCTATCTCTTAGAAGAATAAATAAGAAGGACAGGTAATTAGAAGTGCATTCAGTTTTCTATTCAATTGCTCAGCATGTGAACTCAGTGTGGGTTAGCATATCAGAAAGGGCCAGTTCAGAGGGTCAAGCTGAGCATAGCCTACATCTCAAGAAAGGCTTCAGAAATGTTAATTTTACTGCAAAACACTCAAAACCAAATGAAAACTTTACTCTGCTTAACAACTAAATTTCAGATAGAATTAAGATGATAGGGAACACATAATGGGAGCATATGTTTGTTAAGCCTCTTGAACAAAAGTGTGCTGTAAAGGTCTGAGTGTAAATATTTGCAGGCAATCTTTTCCTTGTTGTCATTCTACAACTTCAAATATCTAATTGTTCCCAATGAGCAGCCTCACTCAGATATATAATAGAAAACCAACTCCACTTCTCAAAAGTTTTCATCTATTTTAATGTACTGTTTATAATTTCTGATCAAACATCCATGTTCCATGCTTGTCTTATCCATGGCAAATGCTGCTAGAGTGAGAACAGTTATAATTGTTACCTTAAGCCTGATCAGACCAAATTAGACAAATTTTGGATATAATCATTTCAATTGAGCACTGTCCAGCAATAAAATATACTAGTCTAATTTGAATCCTGCCTTTCCCTTTTCCTTTTCCCCTTTTCCATGGGATTTAATTAAATAAAACTATCTCATTCAAGTCCAGTGCAGACTGAATTCTCTCATATGAACTCAGAGTGGAAAGGGTTACTTGAATTGTACTGATACTTTCTTTCTTGGTCATTGGTTTAATTAAAAAAAAAAACCACCACCACCAACAACAACAAAAACCTTTAAATCTATCTATCTATCTATCTATCTATCTATCTATCTATCTATCTATCCATCCATCCATCCATCCATCCATCCATCCATCTATCTATCTATCTATCTATCTATCTATCTATCTATCTATCTATCTATCAATCATTTATCTGTATTATTGTTTGCAATATGTATAGTAGTAGAAATTCAATGTAATTTTTTTATGAATTCTATACAATCAGAACTGTAGGTGATAGCCATGTATATGCAACATTTTCCAAGTTGAAACTTGATAAGAACAGCAGGACAGACTGTTAATGAAATGGATTTCTACGATTTTTCCTGAAGAAAAATAGTTGTTTATTTCCTGGTCCTCTTGGATTCCCTCTTATCTCTTTCTATCTGGAAGCAAGATGGCAGTTGAAGTGTCAGGGAGACTGAGCAGCTCAAGATTATTTTAGCAACAGCAACAAGGTAATAAAGGATGCATGAGAAAGAACACATGGCATTGAGGTTGACTGCTAGGACAACTATGCACTTCTGACTTTGAATTACTTTACAAAAGCAAAGCAGCATGTTTGAATTTTCTGTCTTGTTTGTTACTTCTCAGAGTGTGAAACAATCATGAGGTTATGCTTCAATTCTTACCTGTGAAGAGTAGGAATCAGTTCACTTATTCATGATTTTTATTGACATAAATACTTAATAAACTTTTGGGTGACGACAGTGTGACAACTGCATATATTGTGTAAGGACCAGACTGAGTAATAAGTATCACCAAGTTATTCAGCAGTCATCTACTTTGTATGAAGTAGCTTACACAAAGTAATGTGAAGGTATGCAAAGATGCAAACCGCATTGAATCTTGGAACATTTTTAGTTGTTTCTCAGTATCCAAGTCTCATAGTATTGTTTAACTGCATCAAGAAGAAAGCACAAAGGCAATTCTAGCAGATCAGTAGAGATTAAAGACAAAAAACATAAGCATTTTGATATTTATGTTGTGTTTTATAAATAAGAAAAAGAAGCCAGGGGTATGTTTGGTAGAGGTGAAGTATGGTGCAGGGGAAGGGGGTACCTCTCTGTGCCCATGCTGATGCATCCCTTCCCCCTGAAGTACCAGGAATATTATGGATATAGCATGAAACAGAGTTAATTTAGGGCATTGGGAGGGAAGTTGAGGGGGCAGTAGAGACTGAAAAACAGAGAGGGAGAGGGAGGAGTAAGGCCAGACATGAACACATGGAGATAGAAGGGGGAGGGAAATGGGGAAAGAAGGAACAGATGGAGAAGAGGGTAGGAGAACAATAGAGCAAGAAAAGTGTGGAGGGGACAAGCGGCCTCTTTTATAGTGAGTGAGGCATTCCTGGCCGTTGCCAGGTAACTATGGGGTGGAACCTAGAAGGAATGTTAACAATTTATATTTCAATTCAGCTTTCAAAATTATAAAGCGTAAACTTGAGAATTGCCTCTTTTCCATTAATGTAAATTACAACAAGGCAAACAGAAAATATAACAAGTATAAGCATTTGGTGTCAGGGTACAAAAGCTAAAGGTTGTCTTCTGAATATGATAGGACCACTACAATAATAATCTCACAGCAGCTCTGGCTGTCTGCACAAGATCAAACCAATTAATTTCCAGCATGGAGAGAGACCTAATTCATCTATACTTGATTGATATCTATGGAGAGAGAGATTTCATGCTTGCTTTTACAAACTAACTTTACCTTTATTGTTTGGGATTTAGTTGTGTACTAAGTGTGTGCCTGTATTTAAGCCAGAGGTGTACGAAAATCCTGCTATTGAGATTAAAGTCCTTCATGTTTGGATAAGTTTTCCAAATTCAGTGAAAAATGGAGGACTCGCTTTCTCAGCCATGCTTCCTCTTCTCTGCTTGTTCTTATCTAAAGAGTGTCTCTAACTACAGAAGACTGACTTTATCTAGGGAATGAGCCCAAACAAAGCTTACTGCAAGTACTGCATGGCTCAGCACATAAATCCTATTCAACTCTTCCTGTCATATGACAAGTAGACTGTGTTATGACCAATCAGCCCTTCCTGCTTGTAATCTGTAACCCCCTGCCAACCCCCACTCCCACAAACAAACAAACAAACAAAAACCTCTGAGGAATCCTACATAACCTAAGGCCAAATTATACGTTTAACATGATCTCTCCCCATAAGACCCTTAGGTTCTTAGAATTTCTCTTTATGCAAATGAAGCATTTCCAGGCCTCTAAGAAAGCTAATGATGTATCATCACCTTGGAGTTCCCTAGCCTCTCCTCAAGATCTAAGTAACCTTTTATCACTCTGAAGAAAGTTGACCTGTCTCACTGAAGCTTTTACTGGAAGTTAATCCATCACTATAGAAGGCTCTCCAAATCCTGCTTTCTGCTTCTGCTCCTCAGTCCTCATAGGCCAGTGGCCACTAGCAACTGAAGAGAATGGAAGGTCACAGGATTCACTGTGTGCAACATATCTGTATTCCAATCTGATTACAAAGACCTAGAAGGATTTTAGATGTAATCCATTACCAGAGCAGCCATGTTACTGGATTAAAATTTCTCTATACCTTTTCACTGATTGCCTAGAAAAACTGATTTTCCATTTTAATTCTCATTTCTTCCTATTATATCTTCTGGGAAGTTTATGTACTTCTTTCTCATGTGGACTTCAACTTTAAATTTTCAGAGTATACATAAGAAATTCAATTTTAAACTCTGTTTCTTACTCTCTGTAATACTTGGAGTAAAGCCAGTCAATAGTTTACTTTCTGGAAATTTTTATTTTGCAAAAATGCTTTTATTGTATGAGATATTTTGCATTTTAGTAATTTAAAATAAAAAAAAATGTTTCTATTTATTTAAATTCCTTTTGTATCCAACAAAACTGATTAACAGGTAGAGAAAAATGTGAACAGATGAAACAGTCTTTTTTTTAATTGAACAAATGCTACTACTATTGCAATATGTTTATTCCCAAAAATAAGTAGAAAAGAAGTGGAGTATGAAAATTGGGTCTACAACACAGTATCAAGGGGCAGGTTCCTTCTGGTTTCTGTCTGCACCCAGAGCTGATCCTGTGCCATAGCATTCCATACCCAAATACTGTCAGGAGAGAGCTAGTCACCTGTGTGGACAGATAAGACCACCACTTCTGCTCAAATTCCTGATACAAGAGGGACCCACCCAGAGCCATCAGGACACAGCAACCAAGGAACAGTTGGGGACTGATGATTCTGGTTTCTGTCTGCACCCAAGGGCTGACACTAGGCCACAGCTTTGTATACCCAAATTCTTCCCATAGACAACTGGTCTGGAGGAATACTGTCTTGCAGGAGGGTCAAACCACAGTCAGAGACTGCAAGACCAGCTAACACCAGAGATAACCAGATTGTAAGAGGCAAGGGCAAGAACATAAACAGCAGAAATCATGGCTACCTGGAATCATCAGAAACTAGTTCTTCCAACACAGTGAGCCCTGGATACCCCAACATACCAGAAAAGCAAGACTCTGATAGAAAATCATATCTCATGGTGATGATAGGGACTGTAAGAAGGAAATAAATAAATAAATCCAGGAAATCACAGGTAAACAAACAGCTAGAAGCCCGTAAAGTGGAAACACAAAATCCCTTAAAGAATTACAATAAAACACAACCAAACAGGTGAAGGAATTGAACAAAACCACCCAGGATCTAAAAACAGAAAGAGAAACAATAAAGATACCACAAAGGTAGACAACCCTGGAGTTATAAAGCCTAGGAAAGAGATCAGGAGTCATAGATGCAAGCGGCACCCACAGAATACAAGAGATAGAAGAGAGAATCTCAGGTGCAGAAGTAACCATAGAAAACACTGACACAACAGTCAAAGAAAATGCAAAATGCAAAAAGCTCCTAACCCAAAGCATCCAGGAAATCCCGGACAAAATAACAAGACCAAACCTATGGAGAATAGGTATAGAAGAGAGTGAAGATTCTCAATTTAAATGGCCAGTATCTTCAACAAAATTGTAGAAGAAACCTTCTCTAATATAAAGAAAGAGATGCCCATAAATGTACAAGAGGCTTACAGAACTCCAAGTTCACCCTAGAAAAAGCAGGAAATTAATCTTCTTTCAACAAATCGGAAAGAATGTAGTCACACAAACATAAAAGTAATATCAAAATAACCAGAAGCAACAATAATTATTCCTTAATATCTCTTAACATCAATGGACTCAATTCCCCAATCAAAAGGATTAGACTAACAATCTGGATACATAAACAGGTCCCAGCATTTTGCTCCATAAGAAAACATACTTTAATGTCAAATATAGACACTACCTCAGAGTACAGGATTGGAAAACAATTTTTCAAGAAAAGGGTTCCAAGGAACAAGCTGGAGTAGCCAATCTAATACAGAATAAAATCAACTTTCAACCAAAAGTTATGAAAAAGTATAAGGAAGGACACGTCATACTCATCAAAGGAAAAAAATCTACCAAGAAGAACTTTCATTTATGAACATCTATGCTCCAAATTCAAGGGTACCTACATTTATGAAAGAAACTTTACTAAAGTTCAAATCACACATTCCACCTCACACAATAAAAGTGGGAGAGTTCAATAACCCACTCTCATCCTGGACAGATCTTGGAAACAGAAACTAAACAAAAAATATTGAAACTAACAGAAGTTATGCACCGAATTGATTTACCGATATCTATAGAACATTTCATCCTAAATCAAACGAATATACTCTCTACTCAGCACCTCATGGTACTGTCTCCAAAAATGACCATATAATCAGTCACAAAACAGTCCTCAACAGATTCAAGAAGATTGAAATAATCCTATGCATCCTACCAGATCACCACAGATTAAGGTTGGTCGTCAATACCAACAAAAACAACAGAAAGCTCACATACAAATTGAAGCTGAACAATACCCTCCTCAATGATATCTTGGTCAAAAAAGAGATCAAGAAAGGGTTTTGTTGTTGTTGTTGTTGTTTTTAATTTAATGAAAATGAAGGCACAATATACCCAAATTTATGGGACAAAATGAAAGCAGTGTTAAGAGAAAAACTCAGCTTTGAGCCTTCAAAAAGACACTGAAGAGAGCATACATTATCAGCTTAACAGCACTCCTGAAAGCTCTAGAACGAAAGGAATCAAATATACCCAAGAGGAATAGATGGCAGGAAATAAAATCATGGCTGAAATCAACGAAGTAGAAACAAAAAGTATTATACAAAGAAACAACCAAACCAGGAGCTGGTTCTTTGAGAAAATCAACAAGATAGATGAACCCATAATGATACTAACCATAGGGCACAGAGACAGTATCCAAATTAACAAAATCAGAAATGAAAAGGGAGATATAACAACAGAAACTGAGAAAATTTCAAAAAATCATCATATCCTACTACAAAAGCCAGTATTCAACAAAACTGGAAAATCTGGATGAAATGGACATTTTTCAAGACAGAAATCAAATACCTAAGTTAAATCAGGATCAGATAAACCATCTATACATTCCCATAACGCCTAAAGAAATAGAACTAGTCATTAAATGTCTCCTAACCAAAAAAATAATGCCCAGGACCAGATGGGTTTAGTGCAGCATTCTATCAGATCTTCAAAGAAGACCTAATACCAATAGTCTTCAAATTATTCTACAAAATAGAATCAGAAGGACCACTACCCAACTCATTCAATGAAGACACAGTTACACTGTGTATTCTCCCTTGGAGATAAAACTGTTTTTGTGTAATCAGGAACTTGTCACAATGTCCTTTCATAGAAGACTTCATAAGAGATTTTTTTCTACTTCTATCATATTTAATGTTCCAAACAGATTTTAAAAACTGGTTAAGTGCATATTACTTTTAGCTTCAGAAAACATCATGTATATTTAAAAGGTATTTAAGTATTATAAACTGCTTTGGTGCCTTAAGAAATAATGTCAAAAAAGATCTTCTAAGAAATAAGGCAAAATAAAAATTATTTTTTTTCTTAAACTAATAACATTCATCAAAAAGTTCCATATCGCCAGGCGTGGTGGCACAAAGCTTTAATCCCAGCACTCAGGATTTCTGAGTTTAAGGCCTGCCTGGTCTACAAAGTGAGTTCCAGGACAGCCAGGGCTATACAGAAAAATCCTGTCAAAAAAAAAAAAATCCAAACAAACAAAAAAACCAAACCAAAAAAAAAAACAAAAACAAAAACAAAAACAAAAAACAAAACAAAAAACAACCAACAACAAAAGTTCCATATCTAACCTACATTAGAAACAATGCCCACAAGGGGATTATTTTTTTTTCCAATTTTTTTTTAGGTATTTAACTCATTTACATTTCCAATGCTATACCAAAAGTCCCCCATATCCACCCACCCCCACTCCCCTGCCCACCCACTCCCCCTTTTTGGCCCTGGTGTTCCCCTGTACTGGGGCATATAAAGTTTGCAAGTCCAATGGGCCTCTCTTTCCAGTGATGGCCGACTAGGCCATCTTTTGATATATATGCAGCTAGAGTCAAGAGCTCCGGGGTACTGGTTAGTTCATAATGTTGTTCCACCTATAGGGTTGCAGATCCCTTTAGCTCCCACAAGGGGATTATAATACAGTGTTCTTGGTTGGGTTTGGTCTTATTAGAAATCCCTGGTGTAATCCACAAAGAATAGAAAATAAATACATCTATTCATGTTGACAAATTAATCCCTCAGATATTAGTAAGAAGTAAACATGTATGCCATGAAACTAATTAACTCACTTAACCAGATGTAATGATGCATTTAAAAATATATCATACAAACACTGATAATACCACCCCCCCAAAAAAAAATCTGATGGTTCAATTGGAAGTGAAAAATAGTATCATGTTCTAAAGAACATCTTGAAAATGTGGTCAACTGAAGATCCTCCCCAGAGGACAAAAGGACTCATTTGTAGAACAATTCTGGAGAATTAATGTTTCAAAGTCTATAGAAATGAAATGAAAGGTGCTATGTAGGAACATGTCCTCAGGCTACTAAATATATTTCACTCCTGGTGACCTAACCAAGTTAAAATACCTTTTCACTCAATGAAAATAATTTTTTTTTCATATACTGATATCAGTTTCAGGTTTCAGGTCTAGGAATTACATACCATATTCTATAATCCATTCTCACATTTTAATTTAAGGCCGGGTGTGGTGGTGCAAGCCGTCCCAGCACTATGGAGGGAGGGGCAGGTGGATTTCTGAGTCTCCCAGAACACCCTGGATCTACAAAGGGAGTTCCAGGACAACTAGGGCTATGTAGAAAAGACCTTGACTCAGAAAAATATAAATATTTTAACTTAATCACTGAGTTGCTTCTTGTGTTTCAGATAAAATAATTTCATGATACTACATTTCAAAGCATAAAAAAGTGGCAGGGATTGCAGTATCTGTGTCAGAGGGGGAGGGTGTGAGTGAATTAGTGGCTAAGTCACAGCCCAGTTGTTGAGAGCACTTGCTGCTCTTACAGGGAACTGGTGATTAGTTCCCAACACCTCTAATGTGTAGCTCACAGGTGTTTGTATCCCTAGTTCTAAGGTTCCTTTTCTGGTCTGCATTGGCAGCATCTCTCCTCACAGGCACATCCTTGCCTGCCCCCACATACATACATAATTAAAAATATATAAATAAAGTTTCAAAGTATGAAACAGAGTAGCAAAGAAAAAAAGGTGAATAATTTCAAGAGGGAAATGGGTATATGGAGGTGATAGAAAGAGAGAAGGAGGAACCTTGACCTGATGGAATAATTAACCAAGCTTTGGAGGGACTATGTAAATGTTTAGGCCTTAGTCTTCTTAATTGTGTGGATAACAACAGTACATATCCTCAGAGCTGCTGTGAAGTTATAATATACTGATCTGCTTTGAAATAGTGCTTTGTGAGTAGTAAAAAGTCAAGTGTCAAAAATAAAAAAGAATTATTATAATATTGAGTCATTGGTGGGAACATAACATTTAACAGCCACTGTACAGAAATAATATTGTGGTACATCCATAATTTACAAATGTGCTACTTAGTTACTAGCTTTGTGGTAATATAGCCAAAAGTATTGAAATCAGAGGGTCTTAGAGAATATGCTTGTATTCTCTTGTTCATTATAAGATTATTTACAAAGCACACATGAGGAACAACCCAAAAGCCTCTCTTGTCCATTGACATATGTGGAAAACATGAGATATCCATTCATTGCAAAAATGATATAAAAAAATATGACAATAAGACTCAGTTACAGAAAAACAAACACAATGCAATTTCAATATACAGGCATCTACAATCAAACAGAAAACCCTAGATAACAAAGAGGTTGCTTCCATAGAATATCAAGAGTGGTAGTAGGGAAACACTTTTTCAGAAAGTTATAAATATCTAACTCATTGGACACAAGCCCTTTAATATGATGAAGGTGTCTGAGATTCAGCTTGCTCCTGTTGAAATCCACAGGTTCTATCATTTTGTTTTGTTTCTTTCCTAAAACATCTGACATTCTTCCCTCTGATCTGACTTCTAAATCACTACAGGAGACACCTGCTTGGATAGACACATCCTTTATCCAGAATCCTGGAAAAACCTTCCAGAATTGGGATATTTTATTTTTGAATTCACAGTGTATATATCTTGTCAATATATTGTCACCAATTTTTATAGTATTTGCCTATGAATAGAAGAGTTAATTTAATTTTCTAGTTATATCATATTAACAACTAACTTATTATGTTCTTATAAGTAATAATTCTCGGGAATATATTTTTCTTATACTGTAGTCAGCATCTGTGACAATTTTGGAAATCTAGTCATTTTTTACTATTCTACAGTGACATTATATCTATTGACTAGGGGAAGTAGATTTAACTTGTTTGTCCTTTGAACTCTTATGAATTTTTTGTTTTGTTTTGAAGCATTAAGAATTATTTTATCACAGAGTATAAAAATTAGTGTGGCTTTCATTTCCCAAAAGTAGCTTCTGAAAACTCTATCCATTCTATTGGGATATTATACTCCATTTCCTTTCACACTTATTTTCCTTTTATATTTCTACATGTTAATAAAATATGATTTGCTTTTACATGATTATACATATGTAGTTATACCTGTGAGCTCTTATACAATTACAGTGTTCATAAATATACAGATCAGGGGTTGGAATTACCTGGTTAAATTTTAACTATATTAGTATACACTAAGACACTAGAGTATACAGATAGACTTGATTAAAAAAAAAGGAATAAAGTAGACAATTATGGATTGTTTGAAGGCTGGAAAAGCAGTATTGAGTAGAGAGGGGAAAGGTGTTAAAGAAGGAAATTTGAAAAATTAAAGTTAAAATTAAGTGATATTTGAGGGATAGTATGGGAACCTAAAACAGTAGAAACTTTTAAAATTATATACATATATGAAGGCACCTGAAAGAAACGGTCAAATATTTGGGGAGCTAGAGTCCCAACTGGCCATTTACTGCCATCAAACACAGCTTCCAGTACTGGGATTGAATTATATCCAATTGAATTTTTGGCCAATGAGGTACCCTGAGAATCCCCCAACAGCTCAGGGTGTTGCAAAGGATATAGGTTATTCTTTACAAGCAAACCCTATTGTTGAACACAAGCACAAACACAATTCATTGGACATTGAGATGTGGAATGCATGCCTAGAAAAGGCCTTCTCCCTTTTTGTTTATTTGTTTTTCTTTTTTTCTCATTTATGTTAAAGTCATTGGTACAGGATTATACTCTCCATATTACCAAAAAAGAAATACAAAATCCAATTCAGCCTCATATCAATTGATCTACAATGTTGTCACACCTCAAAGATAGAATAGAACTGATGCTGTCAAGTTTTGTTCTCAGATTTTTAAATTGCACAAAATATTTTTAATATTCCTATTTCTTTTTGGTTTCACTAAATGTGCTTGGCTGCTTATGAAAAATACTGGAAATATGGTCTCTAAATTTTTAATTTAATAATAAAATTAATTTCTAATAAAATAAAATTAAGTAAGATATCCTTGCTTTCACTAGTGACAGTTTATATTTTATATAATTTTTATCAAATGCACAGATCTTTGGTCAATGAGAAATCATAGCCACCCTTGGATAAAATAGTTCATATGTACATGCTTAGGGAATCAATAAATCTTTCTTTCATTTTTTTTCTCATTTTGGACACAGGGTCACATTATATAATTCTGTCTCTTCTGTAATTCACTATGTAAACTAGATTAGTCCCAAAGTAACAGAGCTCTGATTGCTTCTGCCTCAGTCCTGGGATTAATTCAGTGCTGGGATTAAAGATGTGAATCACCACACCCGGCTAATTCAAGAATATTTTGTATGTGCATGTATTCATTTGGATTCTTCTAACTCTATACTGTGGTAGAATGCTTTTTGTTAATAATTATCATGCTGTGGTTATTGTGGCTCTATTCATATCTGAGAAGATATTTTTCTAGATTCATATTTTGAGATATTTTGATTTGATCACTAATGGTTTAAAATTTATATTTTATAACATACAGAATCAGAGTTAATCAGCATATGTTTAAATAATATACATATTTCTGGGAGCAATGAACAATAACTTTTTCCTTTTATTTATTCTTTCTTAACTTATGTATGTCTTCACTTTACTTCCTGACCACAGGTAACCCCTTTGTCCACTACTCCCAGTCCCAACTTCACAACCTCTCCCTCCACTCCCCCTCCCATTCTTGTCTCAGAAGGGAAGGCCACCGCATGATGGGCCAGTAATTGCTTGCACAACACCCTCAATCTCAGCTCCATATTTATCCCTGAGCATTTTGTAGGCAGGATAAATTTTAAGTCAAAGTTTTTGTGGGTGGGCTAGTGTTGCTTTCAGTTCACTGGAAATACCACCTGGCTACAGGAGGTGAACAGTTCAGTCTCTGTATACCCAGCTACTAAGAGTCTTTGCTAGGGTCACCTCCCACTCCATAGACTCACTTAGAAGGAAGATAAGTTATTTCTTCAACTGAGTTGTTTGATTCATTTTATAATTGGCAGAAACTTTTGACTAATCATTTGGGATATTGAGATTAATGCAGAAATCATTTTTTGACAACTGTATATGAACTGATACTGAGATATATAAGTGTTGTTAGGCATTGATGGCCCAGGCCTATAATCTCAGCACTTAGGAGGCAGAAGGAGTCAGATTTCTGAATTTGATGCCAGCCTGTTCTACAGAATAAGTTACATAACAGCCAGTATTATACAGAGAAACCTTGTCTTGAAAACCAAAGAGAAAAAGAGAGAGAGAGAGAGATCATTTTTAACAGTAAAGAAAAATACAACTACTAGTTTTAATTAATATATTACCTTTGTGAACATTCTCTTAGCCTGGGAGACTTATTTTAAGATTCTCTACACAATCTATCATACTTTTTTGTAAAAATGGATAATTTAAGGGAAAATGAATAAAAAAAAGAAAAATGAAAAATTGTCCACACACGTTTTGCTAGACAATTACTTTGCTCTCAATTCTTTGCCTTAGTGACTAAGATAGCAACAACCATTGGCTTACAAGCATGTCTATATTAAGTTAAGATGCTATCCAGGGATATGCTCAGAAGTGAAAGAGCTGCATCAGATAATAATTCTATTTTTTAAAAAACATGGTCCCTGCAGGAATTTGCACAAAGGCTGTATACATTTGTACACCCACAAAAAAGTTTCTTTTTTTCCCCTCCAACATTTAATGTCCTATTTGTTGATGGTGGCCATTGTGACCGGGTTAGGAGGTGACTCAAAGCACTGCTAATTGGTTATTTCGACTAAAAAAATATTTAAAACTGAATAGTAGCCATTTGTCTGTCTTTTGATTTTTTTGTTGGTTTTTATTTTTTGTTTTTTGCTGTTTTGTTTCTTTTTTTTCTTTTCTTTTGTTTTGTTCTGTTTTGTTTTGTTTAAATTTTCTGGATCATGAGCTTTTATTTTCACAGTCCAGTCTTTATCCCCCTCTTTCCTCATCCCATTGATCCTTTCCCATCTCCAATAGGAAAGAGCCTAAAACTCATTTGCACAGGGGTGTAATGGGTTGGGGGAAGAGGGTTTTCCTAAATAGAACTCCACTGACTCAAACTCTAAGGTCAAGAATTGATAACTGGGACCTCATGAAACTAAAAAGCTTCTCTAAGGAAAAGGACATAGTCAATAGGACAAATCTCCAATTTACAGATTGGGAAAAAATTCTTCACTCACCCCACTTCTGATAGAGGGCTAATATCCAAAACGTCTTTCTTTCTTTCACCATTCATATTGTTCATATTGCTTCTTCCTCCTCTGGTCGTATTTCTCTCCTTCTCCTTCTCCTCTTGCTGTTACTGCTTTTTCTTCTTCTTTGAAAACTGTTGAGTTCATTTGCACTTTCATTGCCTGGCTTTTTTGATGCTTTGTTCAGTAGTTTAATTTCTGAAAACTTTTTGAGTTCTAGATACTAGCCGCTATTCTAAAAGACAGCTGGTGAAGGTATTCTCCCATTTGTATACTTTTTGCTCTGCTTATTATGTAGAAGAAATTATTTTCATGTAGTCATTGGTTTCTCCTTAGTGTTAGTTCATGTGCTGGTGATTTATATTCAAATGATTTTTACGTACATTAATAACTTAATTAATACTCTATATGTCTTCGACTATAAGTTTCAATGTTATGGAAATATAAATTATGATATTTCATGCAGTTTGAATTGGTTATTGTACAAGGTGAAGATAAGAATCTATTTTCATCCTTGTGCAGCAAGAAACACAGTTCTTAAAGCACCATTTGGTGAAATTGTAGGATTTGCTCTCCTAATTCTTAAATTATTTTCTTTTGTTTACAGTCTTTTAAAGATTCCAATCCAATTCATCAAGCTTATGTGAATCTACCTTGTGAGGAGTGTGGTACGTATGTGCACTGATACATTTAGTGTTGTAAAATTCTATAAAGCAAGTTCTAATGCTTTTATATCTCATTAATTCTACTCTGCTGCCTGAAATTCTGTCTAAACTGAAAATAATATATATGGCTACCCTATGATGTGACTTCAGGTATCTTTGTAATAAATATGGTTAACATGATGGCTTAGTGGTTAAGATTGAAAACTGCCCTTGTGGAAGATCAGAGTTTGGCCCCAAAACCCAAATGAGGAGACTCTGGCCTCTGAGAGCAATTGAATGAATCACAAACACACACACTTGAAAATAAAAATGCAACATTTTAAAAAGAATCAAAGAAAAGAGGCAAAAAGTATGGCAGATTCCTCTACTATAAGTGAATTGCACACAATTTTAATTCTAAGCACTAGAATTTACTGATATATTAAGTACTTAATTCCCAGTGTCTCCATTTACAAGGGATTTACTATTTACCTTGAAATGTGATATGGTTTCTTCTTGTATGGATATCCACACAAATTAAAGGAAATACAAACTATTCTGATAAAATCACTACAAGTAATGAAATTTATTATTAGAAAAAAATGTTGTCTCCCTTATACAAAACGTGGCAATAATTGAAAGTATACATAACTAAGTCAAATTTTTTTGAAGTAAAGGAAAATAATGTTTAGTGTAAAGACATGTTAATAAATAATACACTAATCAAAAATAGTTTTAGATGGAGCATAACACTATGTCTTTGAATTTTATAAATAAAAGATTCCTAATAAGTCATATTCTAGACTTCTGGCCAATGAAAATTTCACTTTCAAATTGTAGGGGGTAAACATTTGATCAGCATCTACATTTTTTACTCACTACCAACCTGAGAAAACAACATCATTATTAAATGCTGGAAAGATGGTAATGATGATGGTAAACAAAATGGATAATGGTGCCTGGGATTCTGGATGCCTTCCACATACACTTTGTGCATGTGTAAAGAGAAAAGCAAGCATCTGGCATACCAGATGGTTTCTATTTGACATGCCCAAGGTAAAAAGAAGAATACTGGATAGAAAGATATGCTCCAACTGATACCAATAGTTAAGTATTCAAATATGCCACAAGCATTTTTCTCTATAGGATATTAATGTTACTATGCATCAAAAAGAAATTTAACAAAATAACTCCAAGAGAAATGAACAGCATTTAAATGTTTTCTTTATTGTAGAAAATCCTCACTTTTAATCATCTGTGGGGCTTCTCATTCCTAGCAAACTGTTTTTCACATCTTCTAGAAAGACTGTTTTCAGAAAGAAAAAGACTGTCTCACTGTCCTCATTGTCTTTGTGTTTCTTCCTGACTTAAAACACAGTCATGCTGAATGCCACATTTTTTTTTTCTTGGCTTGTTTTATCGGATATCTCAAGAAGGCTTGATTTCTTAGAGCATATCAGGTATTTCGTTTCCTAGCACATAAGTAGCTTAAAGCATCTATAATATTAATCCTCTCTCTGTATGCATCTTACTGGATTTAAATGGGAGATATATGAAGGTAGATGCAAGAGGGAAGGAAGGCTCACCAGAAGTTCTGACGTGCACCTTTCCAAAGGCTCAAACAGAATTGCCTGGAGTTGCCAACACCAGCTTGGACTACAGCATAAGATAGTCTCAGGAATCCAAATCAATCAACTCTAAAATTCTCCTTGTATATGTATCCATGTCTAAGTTCACTATTTTACTTTTATCAAATAGTGAAGGTTTACCAAACATTAAGTGATTACAGTGAATGATGTTAATATCAGAATATAAGATTTGTCTTTGTCTTGATAATTCAATTTAATTTTATACTACTAAGATACATGTACTCTAAATTATGACAGATTAATGTACAATTATGCTCTTGACTGAAAATTTTACAGTAATCCATCAAATATGTGAAGTATGAACCTATTGTTTATGTTAGCTGCACAGAAGTTTTTAATATAAAGACCATGCAGTTAGTATTGTTTTATAATTTGATGAAAAAATGACTAACCACCTCAAACCAAACATAATAGATATTTCTCACAAATCTATGTACAATCTTCACAAACAAATTCAATCAAGTAGCTAAGCAATTTTTACTATAAAATAAGACTGCCATCTTTTATGATGAGCTTTAATTGTTATCACTTCAATTTTGTTTATTTCTTTTTTTTCCATTTTTTATTAAGTATTTAGCTCATTTACATTTCCAATGCTATACCAAAAGTCCCCCATACCCACCCACCCCCACTATGCCTCCTAGTCCTGCCCCTCTATCAAAGTAACTAGGATCTTGTTTCTCTTTCTAAACAAATGCCGCAGGGCCTCCAAGATATCCCTGGCTGTGATCACTGGACTTTAGAAGGTTTGTAACATTTAATGTTAAGTGAAGACATTGGGATAGAAAGAATGTATGTTGGTCCTTGTGTATAATAACAAATGTTAAACATGGGACCTGGATGGGTTTTTTCATAACAGATAATAAACGATGAGAATCATAAACCAATTATTTGGGATGACTGAGAATATTCAGTAGTTTCTGTGGTCAGTGAAAACAAGAGGATTTTGAGTCTGTGATGTAAGCCATCCATTTGTGAGTTTGTTGTATTAGCTATAGAAAATAGGTAAGCTTAAACCAGTACACATTTTAGAACATGATCTTTTCAATGTACTAGTGACTTCAAGTTGCTATGCCAAAATGCTTCTCAACATGAAATCTGTACAAAATTACCCATGTTGGCTGTTAGAAAATCTATCAATTAAATTGTAAAATTATGATTGAAATGTTTTTATATGAATTACAATGTTTCCTATCTCATTGTTTTTCCACAGATACATGGGAGGAAACAATGGAAAATTATCTGTCATCTCAATCTCAGATTTCACCACAGCCTTATTTATTAATACAACTTTGCACTATCCCCATACTCTACATTTGAAATTTTGTAGAATTTTTGTTCATCTACTCAGGTAATACATAGTAAATAGGTAACATAAAAGTTGAATATAGTCAATAATATTAAAGGCTATAGAGTTCAAAGCCTGATAAAAATTGAAAACGCAAGAAGCTGTGATTGAGTTACAAGTGTTAAGTAACATGAGAGAGGATGGGGAATTCTAATGCAAGCTCTTTTAATAATTGTAAGGAGCATGTTTATAGCTAGGACTTGTGGGTAAATCTTGAGCCTCAACTTATCAGACAAAGGTATGACATCACATGCTAGCACCATATGTAATACTCAATTCTCTTATTCCATGGAATGTCATTTTTTTCAGTCTCAACTGTCTGGCTCAGATGACTCCTGAGATTGAACATACTGGAGTAAAGCTACTATAGATGTATGGTACTTTGTTAAAGTTCACCACGCTGAGTCTTCCTGAAATGACATCTGCTATAAGGGCAAGAAAAGACAATTTGAACCTAAAATTCGTGTACATAATACAGCCATAAAGATGGTTTAAGATGCAGTAACAAGAACTCTATAAACTGGAGTAGGTAAAATCAAGACAAAAGTCCAGAAGAACTGTAACTGAAAAACATAAGAATACAAGGAAAGAGGTCTTGTTGTCCAGAAATTTGTTCAGCACAAATTAGAACTAAGGTTGCAAACTGACAAATCAAAGTTGCCTAAGGCCATCAGGGCCTTTGAAACATTGCAGGGAATCAGGGTCCAGAAACCATCAGGCTGATGTTACCCATCCAACCTGACAGTTAAAGAATGTCTGAAAAGAAAGACTTGTCTTTCCCCATTACATTTGGTGGCTACCTGGGGGTTAACAAGCTAGGTGGTTTTGTGCACTCCTCCAAACATGGCAAATAGATTTCTTAAACTGAACAGAAACTGCTGTCAATCGTTCAGGTCATATAGCCTAGGCACAAGTGTTGTTTACAAATACATTCAGTGTCTAAATAGTGGGGAAACAATTATACTTTTATTTATTACTTTGAAGTCATTCATATTTTATCTGCTCACAGTAGTTTTTGTTGATATAATAAAGGTTATTTTACTTCTCACAGAATATTTCATGAATTTTAGTGTGAAAGGGTCCATGAATCATGAAGAATGATACCCTAGACTTAAGTAGAATGCGACAGTAAAGCATGTATATTCTGCAGAGAATCTGCATGCAGTGGCCCATCATACACTAAAATGGAAGGCAGAGGTGTGGAATTTGCAGGGCCAATTGAAAGCCTGTTAGGGTAGGAGTGGGGGCGACTTTTACCCCTCTTTCCTTTTATTAGTTGGCTCTATCTCTAGGGGTATGGTTACATTTGTGATTGATTAAGGCTATGGAGGATATGGGGGATTTGCCTCAAGCTGGGTGATAAAGCGGCTTCTTCAGGCTAGGTCGTGGGACATTTACCTGATTGGCTGCCTATGAGAAGTGGTTATTCCTGGAATTGACATATTTTGGACTTTTGCAGTTCTGAGAAACAGAAATTTAGGTCTAGTTTCCCAAACTGCTAGTTTGCAGCCTGTCATAGGGTGAGCATGGCTCTGGCTGTCTCAGACCTCTCTAGTAAGGTAAAAAAAAAAATCATAATAATTAAATTTAGCAACAGACAACTGAATAATAGATTGTATGCACTGAAGATAGAGAAATTATAGAAGAAATAATAAATCCTTAGATGTATATACATTGCAACTGACACAGAGATTCCAGAGGAAAATGAAATTAAAATCTTGAAACATATATGATAAAAGAGAAAACAGAATCTTTTCTGAATTTTATGGGATTATTTCTTAAGATATTTTTTTTATTTCCTAAAAAGATATAAAATAGGATAGTAGTGCATAGCTGTAAACTCTGTACATGGAAAGCAAAGACTATTGCTGTGAATTTGAGGTCAGATTTGGCTGCATAATGAGCTGAAGATCAGACAGGGACATAGTAAGATTCTGCGTTAAAAAGAAAAAATAGGCACAGTACAAATACCAGAAAATAATATGAATAAATAAATATAAATACATGAGTAAGTAATGTAGATGCCATGCATTTTGTACATGAATAAAACATAAATGTATCAAAATAATTAATTAAAAATTTGTCCTAGTTACACATTAGAAAATATTGTCATATATGACAAACTGTTAGTCACTGTATTTAAAAATAAGATATATAATGAGTAAGAAAAGTGAAAGACATAAAAATAGGACAGTAGAGATATTATTAGTTTGCTTTCCTTGCAAGGTATTACGGTGAGGTATACAGAGATGACAGAGGCCAGGTAGAGATCTGAGCTGCAGAATAGTGTATAAAGTGCTCAGTATTATTCCTCCTTATGAGAAGCAAAATACCTATTATTTTTTCCACAAAAGGACAGCAAAGTAGAACATTTTTAAACTCGACTCTCTAAGGATGACCTGAGGGTTGCTATGTGCCTCAGAGCAAGGCTTGAGAAGGGCTGAGTCGGATGTACCTTATAGAAAGTCAAATCCAATCCACTGGGTATGGGCTTTCACAGGGAACCATTCACTGAACTCTCCTTCTATGGAATCAGAAATGAGTTCATGGATGCAGTCAAAATCAGCATCTGAGGATACTAATGAGAATTTGCAGAGAGAGAACCTGAATAAGTAATATGAACATAAAAATACCACTTAACCTTCCTATAATAAGGGAAATGTAAACTTAAATCACAAAAGAGAATATTTCACTCATTTCAATATTAAACAGATATTACGTCTGAGTCTGAAACTCTTGTAAGTTGCTGGGATACTGTGAGGATACAGTAACTTTGATGCACAGATGGTTGAAATGTAAATTAGCATAAGTACTCCTATAAAGAATCGAAATGGGAAAGGAAAAATTAGCATACCTTCTAATCAAGCAATTATCCTTTGTGTGCACCTGAGAAGTAACTGACACTATCATTTCTGGAGAAGACAGAGTGTGTTCATTTGACAGCTACAGCCATCAGAAAGTGCAATGAAAGACTGTGCACACTGAAGGTCATAAAAAGATTATTTTTGGGTGGTATAGGATGAAATAAAGCAAGTTATTACTCCATAAATTATGTCAATTCTGAAGACTAAAACTTATGCTAAACAACATTGTGTCATTTTGGTTTTTGGACTTATGTGCGTGTGTATCTATAGACTATCATTACTGATGTGTGGCATGTGGAGCAAATGTAGAGAAAACTAGTATCGTTGAGATTAATGTCAGTGTTCTATTTATAAAATAAAACTGAATTTTGAGAAGAAAGTATCTTCTGCTAAATTTTGTGTCAGTTTGTCAGTGCTGCTACGTATATCATTGCAATTAGAAATGTTATTTAGTATAAGCAGAAAAGAGAATTTGGAAAAACAAATGTCTACTCTTATATAATTTTACATAATGCAATATATATATAATTATATATAATTTATGTGAATGTGTTTAAGTGTTGCATGGTACTCCACCAATGTACATTAATTATGTTTAATGGGTCTCTATTAAGTTTGAAATATAGTAGGTTAATAATATGTATTTAGTTATTAGTTCAGTAACTTCTTTTTATTAACTCTTACACAACTACTTGTCTTCCGATTTGTTGAAGCAATAAGTCAGACAACACTTTCCACAGTAATGTCTGTCAAAGTAGCTAGCCATGAAAACTTCAGCACAACAATTCTCAGAAGGACAATTTAGACAAAGTTGACTGATTGGGCCATTTTCACCCACCTTATAATATTTCAGCACAACCAACTAAACCTTCTTCATGTTATGTTTATTCTTCTTGGGAGTGGTGTAAGACTTCTCTTCTTAGCGACACCATGAAGTACCAACACAAGATGATTATGGCAAGATTAGAAAATCAGTTTGTAGCCTTAGTAATAAAGAAGACTCAATACAAAAATGAAGGCACATTGTGACCTTGGACTTGCTTGTCTCCTAAGCCTTCTAGACACAGCCTTCATCAGCATAGAATTTCAAACACATCACTCCCATCTCAATAAAATCTATTACATTTGATTTAATTAACATTTTGATGTCCTAATTTAATGAGGAATCTATGAATTGAATATTTTATTTATTTTATTTGTTTGCCAATTTTAAATAGTGAATGCAAACTATGTTTGAGGCCAGAGAGCTTTATGATGGTCAAATCCAATTATTAGTGTTTTATTTTTATTTCACAGACTAACAAAAAAGATAATTCTTCTCTTCCATGTACTGAGATAATTTACTTACATCAAAAGTGCTGAAATTATATTTCTTAATTTAATGTTCAAATCATGAAAGACATATTGAAAACTAGTTGCAATGACATGCATGGTTTCATGTCCCAGTTATTAGGTCTGAGAGACAGTCCCTTTAGCTTGCTCACTCACATGCACCAGGCTTTCTGACTGCTGAGCTCTTGCACTGTAGTGACTTTATGCTGCTCTAGTCAAAATTCTTACATTCTTCCTGAAGATAAAATCAATTTCTTGAGCAATGATTTAGATTAATTTTACTTTAAAAGATTGCCATTATGACCTTTATTACATTGTTTTCAAAATGAAAGGATTTTCACATTAATGTTCTTAAGAGAAACAGAAAGAGTATGTGTAAGACACATGAATATAGATTGATATTTAGATACAGAACATATATGGAAAATAATAAAAAGCAACTCATCATTAAGAAACCAGAGTGCATAAATATGAGTACAGACAAGCAAAATATTAAATTAACAATAGTGGAATCCCAGTGATAAAGAAGTGTTGACTTTTGAGCAATTACATAGTCTGGCTATGACTGAAATGCCAATAAAACCATGCAAGCTCTGTAACCTCAACACAAGCGTCAAGGCATATTGTGAACCTGGGCTTGCTTGTCTCCTAAGAATTCTAAACAGTCTTCATCAGTACTGGATTCCAAACACATTACTCGAATCTAAGTAACATCTATCAAATTTCTTTAATGGACACTTTTGACATACTAATTTAATAAGGAATTATGTATTTCTGGTGTCAATCTGAAGCCATCATACCAGGATCAAGAATGGTATGAGCTTCTGTCTCTGCTGGGATTCCATAAAGCGGGAGATCCTGTCCTACTTTCATGTCAACCTAGAGAAATCAGAAAGGACTCTCAATTGGGAAAATGTCTCCATAAGATCCATCTGTAGGGCAATTCTCAATTCATGATTGATTTTGCAGGGCCCAGCCCTTTGTGGGTAGTACTACCCTTGGCTTGGTTTTTCTAGGTTCTATAAGAAGTCAAAATGATCAATCTATGAGGAGAAATCCAGTACGCAAAAGGAGAAGGGGAGGAGGAGAAAGAGGAGGAAGAGGAGGAGGAGGGAAAGGGAGAGGAAGGAAGAGGAGTATGAGGGAGAGAGAGAGGAGGGGGGGAGGGAAGGGGAGGGGAGGGGAGGGGAGGGGAGGGGAGGGGGAGACCAGAATTTCCAATTAAGCCAAGTCAGGGTGCTTTGCAAGTCTGCACAGTAATGTCAAATTGTAAGGTCATTACGGACAGCACTAACAGCTACTCTTCAAACCATCCAAACCAGTGTTTAATACAATGGGTCCCATTCTTCTGAAATCACAATGTCCTTGCCAAGACCTCCAGATCAAAAATATCTACTATAAGACACTGCTTTCTTCAATTTATTTAATAAACAGCATCTACCATGGGACTGTCTTACATTGCTTATTATTGATGATTGAGATCTAATGTTAGTTTATGGTTTGTTTGTTTTTTCATTTTAGATGTATTAATTTTTGTCTGCTTAGCACTTGCATCATTGAAGGTGGATAGAAGCCAGAAGAATATATTCAATGTCCTGACACTGGAATTTTACTTGGTAGTGAGCCAAAATGTTGATGCTGGAAATTGAACACAGATAATCTGTAAGAGCAACAGATGCTTTTAACTGCTGAGCAGTATCTGCATCCCTAGTACTTAAGTTTAAAGGATCATGAGAGGGCAAGCTTATAGGTTCAACCTTGAGTAGTTGGGACTCTGAGTAAAAGAATTCTTTCAAAGAGAATTAGGTTAAAGAGATGCTGTTGCCTACTAGTTTCTATTACATCTCATCTGTCTCTTGAATGAACTGTAATTCTTATCATCCAAAGGACACTATCAAAATGTACCAGTGTGTCTATTAGCCTTCTGGAAGTCATCACATATACTTCCTAAATGTACCCAGTTTATTCCATATAACATGACTTGTATGTATTTTTTGCAGAGCTGGACATCTGTCACTCGACAACAACTTCGTTTTCTTCTCTAGGCAAGACCAGCTCTCATGCTCCAGGTATTTCTCAATTGCCTGTCATTATTTGTATAGAATTGAAGCATTGTGGGATTTTCACCAAGCACTTTGGCATGTCTTTTACATGATGTTTTTATAAAATTATAATATATTTAAAATACCAATGAGTACTCTAAAAGTAAAAGGGCATTATGGATGATAAAGAGAAATGAGGAAACGGGTGAGAAATACAAAAATATCAACATAGGCATATGTCACACCTTTATTTCCTGGACCTACTCACTAAGGTACAATGCTGGGTCCTCCAATCCTTTCTATTTTCATTGTATTTCTGCCAACTCAGGCATGTGGATTCCTCTTCCTTCACATGATTTTCTGTCCTAAGATATCTTTCATATCTATATTTTCCCCAAAATAATTTTATTTGCCAATTTATCTATCTGATAAGGTGTCATAAATCTATCTATTTTAGAGAATATGTTGTGGATTGGTGATAACAGAAAATCATATAACACAGGACTCAAGATATTGTCACAGAAAGAAAGAAACCTGAAGTAGATGGTGACACTAAGGATGGAGAAAAGTTTCATCTGTTAGAAATACTTTTGAAGAAGCTGTATGTAACAGAAATTTGTAAGTGAACTACAAATTGATGGAAAACCAAGACAAAAATTTTAACTGTTGGCAATTAAGCTTGTGTGTTAGTATGAATGTTCATGTCAACTAATGATCCAAAATGAACTATTCAAGATTTTTTTTTTACAAATTAACCATTTTTATTTGTTTTCTTATAAATTTAATTTATTTGTAAACATGATTATTTATTGACTTACAAGTTCACCAAGAGTAATCCACGCTGGCATAGAAGCAATGATTGCCCTGCTATAAAAAACAAGTACTATGATTATAACAAGGAAATAATTGACTGGTATTAAGAGGGTTCTATAACAAGGTAGACATATGTATTATGGATATCATGTGAAGAACACAGATATATCACTATAGAATTCAGAAACCATTGTAGCTTAGATTTTCAAGTTCAGGAGCCTTCATGACACATTATTTATCCAAGGACTGGTTGCTGATCTGGTCAACTGAAAGAGAAAATAAACTAGAGTATAAATCCCTTGGTCCTCTGTACTTGCAGTTTCAATAGCATAGAAATTGTCCAATGTGTCAGACATAGATGAATCACTGAGGGAAGAAAAATGATTGTCTAGAAAATGTGAGGCTAACAAAGTCAACATAAGAAAACAATTAAATCAAGAACATAAATGAATCACATTGACTGTTTCTAATACTCAGGCTAAAATATATACTAAATGAATATTAGAGGCTCATGATCATGCTGTGAATACTTTAGCAAATTTGGGGATAAATGTGGCTAGTTGGGAAATGGAGTTGAAGGACCAATGATGGTTGAAGGCAGCTTTTCTAAGGGGCATGTGAAGCTTAAGTAGCTGTCACTTTCTTTGAGTTACCCATTCCTGACAGAAGCTCTTGACAAGCACCACCCTCCAAAACTGTGTCTACTTATTTGTCTTTTCTATATCCTTTTTTACAGATAAAATCAACATCACAAACAGCAACAGGGCAATTCCTGAAAGTTATGTTGCCTTCCAAACCACTTCCCCAGAAGAACTTTGAGCATAAGGTTGCATGGAGTTTGCCCTTTGTGTAAGTGTATCTTCTCAAGTCACAGCACTGTGTTTGCTTTGAGCTCTGGGAAATGCACCCACTGAGAATTTTATGGCTTTTTGCAGTGAAAATAACAGTTAGCTCTGGAAGCTTGCTTAATGACTGAGAACTCCTTCAGAGAAAATTTTCAAATGTTGAACTCAACACTGCTAAACTGTTTCCAAACTGCATTTGACATGTTCAAAATGCTATTGTATTTCACAAATAAAGTCATTTAAACACATTATTCCAAAATGCCTGGCAAGGTGTATTTAATTATAGTACCCAAAACAAACCTAACTCTAGTCATTTAGCATTGCCTCTTAAAATGTGTGCAATGATGTCATACCGTGCCCTACTTGTTTTCAGTTTGTTTTGTTTGTTTGTTTGTTTGTTTCTGATGAAAAAGCTGGAGTTATTTATTTATTTTTTCCTGGTGATTCTCATTGACCTTCAATTAGTCCCTCAAGGCAAGTGACTAGAAGGCAGACCCAAATGTCTATTACAAGCAGTTTTTATAATTTTTAGGGGCACAGGTTACATTAGCAAGGTTATAGTTCAAACTGATTGGCTAAACATATTGATCTTTAAATCTATTGCCTAGCAAGCATGAACTCTATCTGGGACTTTCCAGAAAGTCATATGACTATCATTCATTACATTCTGAGAATTTATTACTCAAGAAGGTTCCTGTATTTGGAGAAAGGGACTTGCCCTCGCCTTGATGCCAGGTGTGGAAGGAAGGAACAGGAGGAAGCTGTTAGGAAGATGTGGGACTAGAAAAAAGCCCTTAAGGTCCCTCATTTCCCCCTTTCCTTGTACAAGCTCAAATCCTGGAACTACACTTAGGGGTCTTGGCTAACTAACTCATATTTGTCATTTACTTCACTGAGAGTCTCATATTTTGGCACAGGACCATCACCTGCACTGTCCCTATTCACTTTTTTTTTAAATAAAGGCTATAAGCTTGTTCGATATGAAGGGTCGAAAGGTCAACCATAACAGGAGAACAATTAGGAGTCCTAAGAAGGTAGATATGAGGGTGGTTAACCAAGAGAAGGAGTTAAACCAAGACTCAAACCCACCCTGACTCTGTTCTCTTTCTCTCTTCTGGTTGGCTAGCCCTTCTCTCACCTTGGCCATTGATTGTTTAACTATCCCAGAATGGTCTCCAGTATGTGCTTCTCAATGTTTCACACCCCCAGGTAGCACAGAAAAAGTAGTCACCCCCCCCACACACACACACACACTAATGGGCCTGCTGCTGTCTTCTCCCATCTCAGGGGCACACATATGGGGCTTTCTTTCAGGACACTCCTCAACTTCAGATATCCACACCCAAATCCCCACCCTCCAAGGCTGCTTCTGGAACACAGTTTAGATTCGGTAGTACCTCATCCCCCAACATTTTCCTCCCCCTGTGTCTCTAGCATGGGGATATACCAGGAGTCAAGGCCCTGTTGCTAACTTACAGAAATCAAAGACAAGGTCTGGCCACAAAGTATATATGGATGTTCTTCTGTGGTGGAAAAAGCTACATCATGAGTGGCTGAGAGTGCTTGCCAAGTCACTTTGGTAGGGTTGTGGGGGCTGCTGATGCTCAGCACCAGAAGGAAGATACCACCATAGCCATCTCATGGTTTCTCTGGCCTTGCAGAAGGGTAGGTGATATTGAGCTTAAGGGGATTGCTAGGGTGTCAGTCTCCTATCTAGGTACCATCAGGCACATATGCTAGTCTGACATGAGTTACATGAAACCAGGCAGTTACTCTACTCACTTTAATGAAGGTCAAGGTGGTCAATGACTCCAGGAATGGCTCTTCCACTTTGCTTTCAAGTTTTCAGCACAGTGTCTCTTAACATATGCACATTCTCCAACTTGGTACTCATGTGGAACCTCTGGGGTACCTGAATTATACAGAGCACTACGTTTAGGCCACAATTCCTGGGGGGGTGGGGGGGTGGGGCTGATCTGTAAAGCTTGCAATCAAGCCAAAAGAATCTTCTCAGCCTGAAAAGTCACTCTGTGAGGGTCACAAGCTAGGGTCAAAGGAGTTGGGAGTCACATACAGGATCTCAAAAGGTGTCAGGTTAAAATTGTAGGGTGGCTTAGAACAGGGCCAGGGACAGGAACACCACCCAGTCAGCACCAGTCTCCATGGACAATTTATTTAAGGTCTCTTTTAGGGTTCTCTTTATTCTCTCTACCTGCCCTGAGCTCTGGAGATGGTACATACAATGGAGTTTCCAATTAGTCCCCAATATCTCTGCCAATCCCTGACTTACCTTAAGGTCAAAGCAGGACCATTATCCAATCCAATTATATTGGACACTCTGAACCTTGGGACAATTTCCTCTAATATCTTCTTGGTTAACACTGTAGCTGTTTCCTACTTGCTAGGGAAAGCCCCAACACTTCCAGAGAAAGTTTCCACAAATACTAGAAGGTATTTGTAACCATATTCTCCTGTCTGGTCAATCTATGGTATTCCAGTATCTGAGGGGACATTCTTTCTGGCTTCCTGTATTATCCTCTCTCACTCTTAAGTCATGAAGAACATTCTCATGAATTGTTGGATATTGTCCCAGGTAGGCTGTTAAGTAAATAAAATAGTCTCAAGGAGATTAATCAGTCCCTTGAGGCTATCTGAAGGGGAGCATGGGCCTTCCAGTTGTTCAAGTCAGCTGAAGAGAAGGACAAATTTTGCATGCACTGATTGTCATCCTCCTCTATGGGCCCATAAGCTCAAAGGAGGAGGGCAACTATTGTATTGGGTAAAGTGGCACTTTTGCTCAGGATCCCAATTGCTAGTTCCAGTTCTGAGGGTCTCTCCTCATAGTATCCCCTTGCTGGGGCTAGAGGACAAGGGGATAAAGGGACACTGGATGAAGGCTCAAGGAAATCTTTGAAAGGGGCTGTGGGACGAGGGCCAAGGTTGTTGGGTAAGAGTGTGGAGGATCCATCAATAGCAGATATGCTGTGGAAGGGTCCTGGAACATATTCTTCTTTACCTACTTTATAGACTCATTAGTCTCTACAAGGTTCTTCTCCTTCATGGCTAGGAACTGAAAGAGTTTCAGAGACAAAAAAGGCTCTTATCCAATAGGGGTGTCCTGCACTAGATTGTCCAGGTAAGTATATGAGGCATTTGGTCTGGGTGACCAAGGGATCCTGGCCTAAGGACTCTTTCCTCTACTGCTTTGATCACCTGAAAGTCAAAGGACCCTATGAGTGGCCACCTCACACCAAAGATGGGTCATTAGGAGGAACGGAGAATAACTAAGTTGCCCTTCTTTACTACTATTGACAAGCTTTCTTCCTTTTTGTTTTTTCCTAACTTCCCTCCAGTGGTTAACAGGATGCCTAACAGGGTAGATTTAGTCTGCCCAGTTTCCAAAAATGTCATCAGTCCAAGTCCAAGAACGTGGAACTAGATACCTAATACCAACAAACACAGAAAAAGACAATCAACACACAGGCAGTTTGTATTTGCCACAAAAACAGGCAGTCCAAGTTCGAGAACACAGACAAAGACCCTCAACACACAGTTTGCCCTCGCCACACGTAGAGAAATCAGTTTACAGCAAGACTGGGTCAGCTCCCAGTGATACTGTGTCTTTCTACTTCCAAAAGGAGCAGAGTTCTACCAACTCCCTCTGGAGGGGCTTGAAGTGTCCTTCAGACTCCCCACAGTCAAGGCATTAAGGCAAGTCTGCCCACTGCAGCTGACCACACCAGAACAGATGCTTTCCAGTTGGCACCATGTTCATGAGCCAACGTGAAAGCAAAAGACAGAGAGACAAACGCAGACAAACACAAGTAGGCGCCTGTTGCAGATAGCTTGGTCTTTTACACAATGATCAGTCTAGTCAGTGGTAGATCAGGGGTTTCCTCGAATCCTGGATGATACCCCAAATATAAGACCCCGACCCTCAGTCTATGATACTTACTTCAAGCCTTCCACGAGTGAGACACCAAAACACAGATCAATGCAAAAACAAGAGGTTTATTTTCTGGTGTGTCAGGGTCAAACTTCAATTAGTCCCTCAACCTAAGTGACTAGAAGGTGACCATGCTATAACTTGTTATCGATGGCTCCAGAACTGTAAACTGGATATAAGTGATACATTGTCACATAAAATTTATTAAGATCGACACAAGCTAAGAACATTTTTGAGGTCTTGAATGAATATGTTGAAGAAAATAAAATAAAGAAATGGTCATTGCAAGAAAAAGCATATGATTTATCCAATAAAGTGCAATCATTATCCAGTCAGTGAGAAGTCTTTGATGATGTGAAAGGCTTGCCACCATCGTCATTGACAGCTTCCAGATCTACCCAAGCCAGTCACAGCAAGAACTTATCTATCCCTAGCAATATGCAAAACTCAGTAAAGCAAGGTAGGTATGTGAGTGCTTGTGTGTGTGTGTGTGTGTGTGTGTGTGTGTGTGTGTGTGTATGTGTGTGTGTTTGTGTGTGTGTGTGTATGTGTGTGTGTTTGTGTGTGTGTGTGTGTGAGAGAGAGAGAGAGAGAATAAGAAAGAAAGAGAGAGAAAGAGAGAAAGAGAGTATATGTGAGAGAGAGTATATGGGTGTGTGAGAGAGAATATATGTGAGTGGGTATGTGTGAGAGAGTATATGTGTGTGTGTGTGAGAGAGAATATATGTGAGTGGGTGTGTGTGAGAGAGTATATGTGTGTGTGTGTGAGAGAGAATATATGGGAGTGGGGTGTGTGGCCATCCATGGATCTGTTTCTCTTTCAGAACAATTATAATAGAAAATAGAAATTTTACAAATCTAGAATTATAGACTCAGAAAAATCAGACCTGTAAAAATACTTACAATATTCAAATGCATTAAGGTGCAACAGAAATTGTAATAGCTACAAACTGAAAACAACTGAGATGTCTCTCAACCAAAGAATGTATGAAGAGACTGTAGCATATTTTCAGCTATTGAAAATAATGACAACATAAAATCTTCAAGTCAAAAAATGAACTAAAGAAGAAAAAAAAAAACATGGTAACCCTGACCCAGGAAGAATATCCAGGTAAGTGGTATTAGCTGTAAAGGATTAGCATGCTATAATCTAAAAGCTCAGTAATGCTATGTGACAAGGAGTACTTATGAGGGACAAATAAATCTCCCAGGGAAGAGGGAATAGAATAGACACCATAGGTTGTGGGGTATGGGGTGATAGGAACAGAAGGAATCAGGAGCAGGGAGGATACTGGGAGAAAATACCGAGACAATGGGAATGGGGAGAGGCAATTAAGAAGCAGGTTAGAAACATAGTGTCATGAAATTTTTAGGTAAGGTTACTAGCAATGAGAGATACAGAGCCTGAACTGGCCATCTCTTGCAACCAGGCACATAACCGTTGTCCTACAATTTGTCCTACCTATAAAATGTTCCATTCTAAAGGTGGTACAGAAATTGTGGAAGTGGTCAACAATTTAATTATCTAACTTGTGGTCCACATCATTAGAAGGAAGACATGGCAAACTCTGCTGGGATGGTCAGGAACTGGAAGCTGGATAGCCCAAAGACCTAATGGCTTTCTGCTACATTCATAGATTGGTGCCTAGCCCGATGCTCTTCAAAGTAATTTCATCCAGCAACTGATAAAGTAAGATGCAGAGATGCAAAGTCATATATTAGGCCCTCTGTTTTTATGTTATAGTTGTATAGCTTGATATTGTTGTGGGACTCCTAACAGGAGAGACTCTCGCTGACTGTTTTGCCTGCTTTTGGTACTCTCATACTGCTTTTCCTCATATTAGGTTTTGTAGTCCAGCCTTACACCTTAGGAGCCATGCCTGGTTTTACTATAACTTGATATACAACATTCAGTTGATATTCATGGAAGACATGCCTTTTAAAAATAGAAACAAAGGAAGAATGAATCAGGTGACAGAGTTGAGGTAGGGGGAAGGACTGGGAGAAGATGAGGGAAGAGAACCTGCAGTTGGAATGTAAAAGTTTAATAATAATAGCATAATAATAAATACACATAAATACATTAATTTTTGAGCATTTCTTTGTTCTTAGAAAAATAAATATACAGAAGAGACTAAATACCAAGAAAGAAAGCATGTTTTATCTTTAAGTCCTGTACAAATTTAATTTAAAAGTAACATCAGGCACAAATAGATCTAATGTGGGCCATGGAAATAAATATAATATAGCTTAATATTTCTTTTACTTTAATTTACTTTCTAAATCTCTTTTTGTGTTTTTCTTTCTTTAATTAGATATTTTCTTCATTTACATTCACATGCTATCCCCAAAGTCCCCGATACTTTCCCCCTCCCCACTGCTCCCCAATCTACCCACTCCTGCTTCCTGGCCCTGGAATTCCCCTGTACTGGGGCATATGATCTTTGCAATACCAAGCATCTCTCCTCTCATTGATGGCTAACTAAGCCATCCTCTGCTATACATGCAACTAGGGACTCAGCTCTGGGCGGTTACTGGTTAGTTCATATTGTTGTTCCTCCTATAGGGTTGCAGACTCCTTTAGTTCCTTGGGTACTTTCTCTAGCTCCTTCATTTGGGGACCTGTGTTCCATCCAATAGATGACTGTGAGCATCCACTTCTTTATTTGCCAGGCACTGGCATAGCCCCACAGGAGACAGCTATGTCAGGGTCCTGCCAGGAAATTTTGCTGGGCATATGCAATAATGTCTGCATTTGGTGGCTGATTATGGGATGGACTCCCAGGTGGGGCAATCTCTGGATGATCCTTCCATCTCAGCTCCGGACTTAGTCTCTGTAACTCCTTCCATGGGTATTTTGTTCCCCATTTTAATAAAGAATGAAGTATCCATACTTTGAGTTTCCCTCTTCTTGAGTTTCATGTGTTATGCAAATTGTATCTTGGGTATTCTAAGTTTCTGGGCTAATATCTGCTTATTAGTGAGTGCATATCATGTGAATTCTTTTGTGACTGGGTTACCTCACTCAGGATGATAACTTCCAAATCGATACATTTGCCTGAGAATTTCATATATTCATTGTTTTTAATAGCTGAGTAGTACTCCATTGAGTAAATGTATCATATTTTCTGTATCCATTCCTCTGTTGAGGGACATCTGGGTTCTTTCCAGCTTCTGGGTATTATAAATAAGGCTGCTATGAACATAGTGGAGCATGTGTCCTTATTACAAGTTGAAGCATCTTCTGGGTATATTCCCAGAAGAGGTTTGCTGGATCTTCTGGTAGTACTATGTCCAGTTATCTGAGGAACTACCAGAAATATAAGTCTATTGTCACTTATAGTATGTTCCTTGCTCAGAACAATTCTTAGACTTTTCAAGTAGCATTGTCAAAAATCCTAAAGTTTCACATTCAGTAGATTTGAAGCAAAGAACATTTTAAAATTGAACATTGAATCTTCATGTCCACATGGCATTATCTGTTTAAATCTCATTATGGGATAGGAATGTGCAATACAGATTCTATGACATGTGACTCCAGATTTTCTTTGATAGTTAACACAGAACCACAACTTCCTGTGTTATATTTGCTTAAATAGTATAGATAGTGCTACAGAAAGCCAATCATTTAGCATGAGGTTTTAATTGTGTCTGTCTGCACCATCTGACTGTTCATGTTAATCTTTAGAATAATCTTGAACTGGTCTGACACCTTTCATCATGCTAGCATATTCTCTCTGTACTGGCTGGTTTAGTGTGTCAACTTGATGCACGCTGGAGTTATCACAGAAAAAGTTCAGTTAGAGAAGTGTCTCCGTGAGATTCACCTGTGAGGCATATTCTCAATTTGTGATCAAGTAGGGAGGTCCCCTTGTGGGTGGCACCATCTCTGGGCTGGTAGCCTTGGATTCTATAAGAGAGCAAGCTGAGAAAGCGAGGAAAAGTAAGTCAGTAAGTAAGATTCCTCCATGGACTCTGCATCAGCCCTTGCTTCCTTACCTGCTTGAGTTCCAGTCCTGCCATCCTTTGGTGATCAACAGCAATGTGGAAAGTGTAAGATGAATAAACCCTTTCCTCCCTAACTTGTTTCTTGGTCATGATGTTTGTGCAGGAATGTTTTCACACTCTTATTGGCAAACATTCCCCCACACATGTTGGCAAAGAATTTAGGTTTGAAAACAGATTATTCAAAAGCAGGATATTTCATGCAACAGTCCAATTTTTTTCTCAATGTAACTGAAGATATATCTGTCTTCAGAACAATATTTGCATTCTGTGTTCTCCCAGATTTTATAAACTTTGTTGAAAGTTTGTTTACCAGTTTGCTGCTGACAACTGTTTGGCATATTTACTTTGTAATTCTTGTAGAAGACATTCTTCATTCACTGGCATCACCATTGACCATAGAAGTTCTATGAAATCCACAAGTTTTTTGTGTAAATGAAGTCATGGGTGCAGCTTCTCAGTGTTGTGTAGTAATTTCCTATGAGGTGAAACATTCCTTCTTTGAAGAAATCTTGCCAAATAACAGAATGCGTAAAGGGTTAGTAAAACAAACCGTCTTTCAGAGAAACTCTTAAGTTTCCTAAAAGGAAAACTCATAGCCCAGAGTGCCTCTAAAAAGAAATTAGAGAGAGCATAAACTAGCAGTCTCATAGCACACATAGAAACTCTAGAATGAAAGGAAGCAAATTCACCCAAGAGGAGTAGACTGCAGGATATAATCAAACTCAAAGCTGAAATCAACCAAGTGGAAACAAAAAGAACGATTCAAGAATCAACCAAACCAGGAGCTGGTTCTTTGAGAAAATCAACAAGATAGATAAACCCTTAGCCAGACTAACTAGAGGGCACAAAACAATTAACAAAATCCTAATTAACAAAATCAGAATGAAAAAGGAGACATAACAATAGATCCTGAGAAAATTAAAAACATTATTAGATTCTTCTACAAGAGGCTATGTTCACCAAAACTGGAAAACCTGGATGAAATGGATAACTTCCTAGACAAATACCAGGTACCAAAGTTAAATCAGAATCAGACTAATGGTCTTAACAGTCCCATTTTCCCTAAGGAAATAGACGCAGTTATTAATAGTCTCCCAATGAAAAAAAAGCCAAGGACCAAAAGGGTTTAGTGCAGAGTTCTATCAAACCTTCACAGAAGGCCTAATCTCAACATTCCTCAAACTATTCCGCAAAATAGAAACAGAAGGTACTCTACCCAGTTTGTTCTATGAAGCCACAATTACTCTGATACCTAAACCACACAAAGATCCAACAAAGAGAACTTCAAATGAATTTTCTTTATGAATATCAATGCAAAAATACTCAATAAAATCCTCACAAACCGAATCCAAGAACACATCAAAAAGGTCATCCATCCTGACCAAGTAAGCTTCATCCCAGGGATGCAGGGATGGTTTAAAATATGGAAATCCATCAACATAATGCACTATATAAACAAACTCAAAGACAAAAATCACATGATCATCTCCGGAGATGCTGAGAAAACATTTGACAAAATTCAACAACCCTTCATGATAAAAGTCATGCAAAGATCAGGAATTCAAGGCCCATACCTAAACATAATAAAAGCAATCTACAGCAAACCAGTACCCAACATCAAAGTAAATAGAAGCTGGAAGGAATCCCATTAAAACCATGGACCAAGTCAAACCTGCCCACTTTCTCCCTACCTATTCAATATAGTACTTGAAGTCTTAGCCAGAGCCATTAGACAACAAAAGGAGATCAAGGGAATACAAATTGGAAAGAAATAAGTCAAGTATCACTATTTGCAGATGATATGAAAGTATATATAAGTGACCTTAAAAATTCCACCAGAGAACTCCTAAACCTGATAAACAGCTTCAGTGGAGTAGCTGGATATAAAATTAACTCAAACAAATCAGTGGCCTTTCTCTACACAAAGGATAAACAGGATGAGAAAGAAATTAGGGAAGCAACACCCTTCACAATAGTCACAAAAAATATAAAATACATTGGTGTGACTCTAACTAAGGAAGTAGAAGGTCTGTATGACAAGAACTTCAAATCTCTGAAGAAAGAAATTGAAGAAGATCTCAGAAGATGGAAAGATCTCCCATGTTCATGATTGGCAGGATTAATATAGTCAAAATGACTATCCTGCTGAAAGCATCCTACAGATTCAATGTAATCCCCATCAAATCCAAATCAATTCTTAACTGAGTTAGAAAGGGCAATTTGCAAATTCATCTGGAATAACAAAAAACCTAGGATAGCAAAAAAATATTCTTAACAACAAAAGAACCTCTCAGGGAATCACCGTGTCTGACCTCAAGCTGTACTACAGAGCAATTGTGATAAAAACTGCATGGTACTGGTACAGTAACAGACAGGTAGATCAAGGGAATAGAATTGAAGACCCAGAAATGAACCCACACATCTATGGTTATTTGATCTTTGACAAGGAAGCTAAAACCATCTGGTGGAAAAAAGACAGCATTTTCAACAAATGGTGCTGGCACAACTGTAGGTTATCATGTAGAAGAATGCAAATTTATCAATTATCATCTCCTTGTACAAAGATCAAGTCTAAGTGGATCAAAGAACACATAAAACCAGAGACACTGAAATTTATAAAGGAGAAAGTAGGGGAAAGCCTCAAATATATGGGCACAGGGGAAAAATTCCTAAATGGAACATTAATGCCTGTGCGGTAAAACCAAGAATGGACAAATGGGACCTCATAAAATTGCAAAGCTTCTGTAGGGCAACAGATACTCTCAATAAGAGAGAAAGGCCACCAATAAATTGCAAAAGAATTTTACCAATCCTAAATCTGATAAGGGACTAATATCCAATATATATAAAGGGCTCAAGAAGCTGAACTGCAGAAATTCAAATTACTCCATTAAAAAATGGGGTACAGAGCTAAACAAAAGTTATCAACTGAGGAATAACAAAGGGCTGAAAAGCACTTGAAAAAAATGTTCAACATCCTTAATCATCAGGGAAATGCAAATCAAAACAACTCTGAGATTCCACATCACACCAGTCAGAATGGCTAGGAAGAAAAATTCAGGTGACAGCAAATGCTGGTGAGGATGTGGAGAAAGAGAAGCACTCCTCCATGGCTGGTGGGATCGCAAGCTTGTACAACCACTCTGGAAATCAGTTTGGCTGTTTCTCAGAAAACTGGCCATAGTACTACCGATAGATCCAGCAATACCTCTCCTGGGCAAATACCCAGAAGATGTTCCAACTAGTAATAAGGACACATGCTCCACTATGTTCATAGAGCCTTATTTATAATAGCCAGAAGCTGGGAAGAACCCAGATGTTCCTCAACAAAGGAAAGGATACAGAAAATGTGATACATTTACACAATGGAGTACAACTCAGCTATTAAAAACAATGAATTTATGAAATTCTTAGGCAAATGAATGTATCTCAAAATATCATCCTGAGTGAGGTAACCCAATCACAAAAGAAGTCACTTGATATGCACTCACTGATAAATGGATATTAGCCCAGAAACCTAGAATACCAAGATACAATTTCCAAAACACAAGAAAATCAAGAAGAGGGAAGACCAGTGTATGGATACTTCATTCCTCCCTAGAATAGGGAATAAAATTCCCATGGAAGGAGTTACAGAGACCAAGTTTGGAGCTAAGATGAAATGATGGACCCTCCAGTGACTATCCAACCTGGGAGTCCATCCCATAAACAGCCACCAAATGCAGACACTATTGCATATGCCAGCAAGATTTTGCTGACAGGACCCCGATATAGCTGTCTCCGGTGAGACTATGCCAGTGTCTGGCAAATACAGAAGTCAATGCTCACTGTCATCTATAGGATGGAACACAGGACCTCCAATGGAGGAGCTAGAGAGAGTACCCAAGGATCTGAAGGGGTCTGCAATGATATAGGTGGACCAATAATATGAACTAATCAGTACCCCCAGAACTCATGTCTCTAGCTGCATATGTAGCAGAAGATGGCCTAGTCTGCCTTCATTGGGAAGAGAGGCCCCTTGTTCTTGTAAACTTCATATGCCCCAGTCCCAGGGGAACGGCAAGGCCAAGAAAGGAGAGTGAGTGGGTAGGGGAGCAGGGTTGGGGTAGGGTATCGGGGACTGTTTTGGATAGCATTTGAAATGTAAATGAAGAAAATATCTGATAAAAATTTTAAAAAAAGAAAGTAAATAGCCCAAAAGGCTTCAGAAACATCCCCAAAATTGATGATACGAAATAGTCCCACAATTCCCAAGTATACCCAAGCAGTGAAGACTGTTGAGAGATTATTCCAGCCCAGCCAGTCTACCTAGAACTCTCTCAAACCAGTTAAGTTGCCTGAAACAGTCATATCAGCCATTTTTTTTGAAAAAGAAGAGATTAACCAATTTGTCTGAAAAAGCTTGACATCAGTATACTGACTAGAAGAATCTCTGAACAATTGAGCTGCCAGTAAAAGGAATCTCCAATCTCTGAAGCTACCTAAAAGCTGTGATGTAAGCTCATGGTTTCCTGCTTTTGTGAGATGTCATCCATTTAAGAGTGACTTTTTGATGATACAATGCTTTTGAGTTGTCTCAGCTCTTATAAGTAACCCCTGCCCATACACCTGAAATTAATACCAACAAAACCTTGGTATTTCACCAGAGAATTCATAGGTGTCATTGTGTTTTAACTTTTTTTTTTCTGGAATGAGCTGACTGTTTTCATATATTCTCAGAAATATTGTTAACCAACAAATGGCAGCTCAGAAAAATAGTCAGAGATTTAGTTATTCTGTTCCAACATTGCTTTATTTATCAATTATGTCTTAGAAACAAATGACATTTTTCACACAGATTTTAAATATCTTGCAAAAATAAGTACAGATCTAATTTTCCTATTTCTTCAAAGAGAAATTCACTTAGTACTGTCTTCATGTGTCCTTACCTTAATTAATTATATATATATATATATTTAATACATATGTATATATAATACACATAATATATATAATACTATATAATAATATATATATATATATATATATATATATATATATATATATATATATATATATATGTGTGTGTGTGTGTGTGTGTGTGTGTGTGTGTGTGTGTGTATTCCTTGATCTAAAACATTTTTTTAAATCTCTTTTTCTGGATCACATTTCTGAGATTTTGGTTATGAATTGTAACTTAAGAATTTTCTCCTCTGCTTCTTCAACTTTACTGCTATATTATTTAGAGTTCTCTTCTGAGTTCCTTTGGAAACTGTAAGCACATAACTAAGACCTAACAGCAGCTTACCTAGCAATTGCCCATAATCTTTCTTGTGGGGAAAGGTAGTTTGAGTTGATAAATGTACTGTTTCTGCTGATGATTTGGGCACTTTGTGCTTTTCTTTCAGGCCTTTTTATAGATCATGGCAAAACTCCACCACAAAAGGACTCTAATTACTCCTGCTAAAAACATACCTGTAGCCTACTGTCCTCTCAATATATACAAGGTTTGCTAAACTTTGAACACTGGTGGTGGCCTGTTCATCTAATGAGTCTTCAATTACTGATTTCTGATATACTTCTCCAAAATAATATGGCTGTTTCTAAAAGGTGCTAAGAAGGACATGGGGCAGGGATAAGGGAAAAAGACAGAAGATGAAGAAGAAAATGGGACAAGAGACATAGGGAAGGGATATACCCAATGAGAAAGTTCTGCTTCTGACTATAGAGGAGACAGATATGACCTATAAACAAATGGTGATTTATAAAGGAAAAGCAGGGAACTCTCTGTTAGGAGGAAGTTTTTAAATTTAATTGAGTATATAAATTAGGTAAGCCAAAGAGGGATTTGGATAGCTGGACCTCAATATATTGATAACTGGACCTTGGTAGTCAGCCTTAAGAGGAAGGCCAAATAAGAAAGTAAACCTTGGGGGCAGGTTTTAGGAATATAACCTAATGGATTTATCAAGACAGAAGGAATGAGAAAGAAGGGAAAATCCCAGTAGAACGAAGCCCACCATACCTTAAAATGGTCACTAGTCAAACCAAAGTTTAAAAAATCCCACAGTATAGCATGATGTGGCCACCATTAAAGTTCTGTGGCCTTTGTCTTGAATGGGCACCTACTTCTTGTCAGGCACTCTAGAGTTATCCCAGGTGTTGCCAACAGTTTCAAGCTTAATATTTCTTTGTCTTGGTACTCATTCATCGCCATTAGTTGAGTAGAAGAGTTCTTTAATCTTTGCTTTATTTTCTAATCCAAAATTCTCTAAGTCTCACAAATTAAAGAATGAGAAGTTCTGCTTCTTTCCTTAAAATAATATCTTAGAATACTAAGATCAGTTCAGTAGATTATAACGCTAACTGTGACTCTGTCCTGATACACACATAAACTACACAATGAATTCCAAAAGAATTTCTACAAATACTATGCTCAATTTTCTTAATTACTTTCCTATTTCTATGAAGAAACATCATGACCTGGGAAAGTTACAAGTGAAGGCATTTAAATGAGAGGTTTGTTGCTTAAAGAATTACATCTCTATTCCATTACATCAAGAGGGGAACATGGCTGCAGCAAGACAGCCTACATCTGTTCCAAAATCAAGAGTCAAAAAGAGAGAGAGAGAGAGAGAGAGAGAGAGAGAGCTATAAGGCCTAGTGTAGGCTTTCTAAAACCTGAAGCTCACTTACAGTGACAAACCTTCTCTAACAATCCCATACCTCCTGAACAGACCAGAAACTGCAAACCAAACAGTCAAGTATATAATCTATGGGGACATTTTCATTCCAACAACTACCAGTTTCTAATTTAGCAAATAGGTTGTAAAGAATAACATTAGAATAACTGATATTTATGTATATGGGTGGAATGTAAACCAAGGCATAATTTCATAGTTATGGGTATTCTTCGTAGTAATACTGGACTCCTTCAAATTCTTGTCTCTATGTTATGACTTATTTTACTAATCCCATTAAATTTCTGAGGTTTCAGATGAATTTTTAAATTAAATTAATAAAGCAACCTTTTTCAGATTTAAAGCCTCTCTTATGAGATGTATTTTCTAATGTCCTGCTGTGCCTTTGTAAAACATTTGAGCAATCCAAGGATGACACTGGCTAATAAAGTTTAAAGAATATGCTCACTTTCTCTGAGCATGGTGTGTATTCATGACCTTCCTGTTCCCGCTATAAATCCTTAACCACTTGAGGCTTCAAACTAGGCTTGAATTTAGTTCCCTCAGGCTCTGCTTTAAATCAAATCAAATGCTACATTTTCCCATCTCTTATTGAAATTGATTCTCCCTGAAGCTATGGGAGGAGAAAGTCCTTTTGTCTTTGCCTCCTGTGTGAGACTTTAGTGTCTCTAAAATGGAAACAGAATAGTATGAGGAAGGTCATAGTACTTTATCCTGACCCCCAAATTCTTAAATATGAATGGGACACTATGACTATGACTTCTTGACCCTTCCTAGCTGAAAAATTTCATGTAGCAGTTTAAAAAATATCCTACTTCCATTAAAGTAAATAATCATCATTGTTGCTCATAAAATTCAAGAAAATAGAGCAGTTTTAGTTTTATTCATGGTGTCAAAATTATGTAAGAATTTTCTTCCCAGATTGACTATAGGTCATCTGATACTGAAAATCATCTGCTGAGCCTATTCCAAAGTGCAGGCTAAGAGAAATACCTGAGTTTTTAAGGATGACAGAATCCTTCAAGAAGAAACAAAACATTCAACACATTTTAAATGACATAGAAGGAAATAACAATATATAACAATGATAGCAACAACAAAACAGTACAAAATTGCCATAAACTTTAAAGCCAGTGTGAATTAATACAATCTCAGGACTTTGTTGCCTCAACACAAAATTTGCATCAAGACCATGACCATTTCTTTTTGTGTCCAAAATAAACTATCACGTTTTTTCTATTTCAGGTTAGAGCTATTTTAACATTAACAAATAGCAGCAAAATGAAGGACAGTGAGAAAATAAGGAAACAGAATAGAACATTAAAAGCTTGTAGAGTCAAGTTATGTTGTCTACCATATACACCATACTCCTAAGAGCAAAAAGCAAAGTAAAAAAATAAATAATTGATAAATTATAGATAGATAGATGAGAGAGAGAAAGAGAGAGAGTATTGATATCAAATAGAGTCAACCAACATTTGAGAAGCAATCTAAAATTCGAGATATTAAATATTAGAAAATTGTGTTTTGTGGGGAATTGAGCTATGCAAAGACAGGCTGGTCTCCAGTCGAGCTGAGGTCTGAACCCTGGTGGTGATAATTCACCTATATGACACAGTAGGAGTCCTTCATGCTCCTGTAACTCTGGTGCTAAGTTTCTGCCTCCCAGAGTCCCCACAAAGAAGCATGGTCAGTAGTCAGGTAGGCAATGGCCCAGGCTTCTGACCTTCAGGCTAAAATCGTCCCCAGTTACCTAGCAACAGTAAAGACCATAAAAAGGGGTGTTTAGCCCCACCTTCCTCTCTACTGCCTACTCTCTTACTTGTCTCCCTCTTACCCTTCTCTTTCTCACCTTCTCTCACCTCTCTTTGTCTTCTCTCCTCTCTCTTTGTCTTCTCCACTCCTCTCTCCTCTCTCTTACTCTTTTTTTCTCTAGCCCCCCCCCCCTCTTTCTACCTTCTCCCTTTCTACCTGCATTTATATAATAAAGCTCTTAAACATCGATAGTCTCTCCTCCATCAAGATCTGCTGTGCACTCTGGTCAGTGTTGGGAACCTCTTCCCTCATCCCTCTCTCCATCTTGCCTTTAGCAAGGTAGCACCCCAGGTATGGCTGCCCCTTGGCCACCCCCTAAAGAGTGGGATAGAGGAATGCCCACCCAGGGATGAGTGGAAAGGGTAGGTAGCAGCCCTCCCATGCCTGACTGACCAAAGAATAGGGAAAATCTGGCAGGGTGTGGGCCTTTTCCCTTCCCCTTCTTCACCCAGGCTCCCCTTTTAGTTCCCACAGTGCATCTTTCACATCTGTAACCAGGATTCTAACTTTTCCAATAAGTATACTTACTACTAATTTATTTGACCCAGATTATAAATTTGTCTAAAATAATTGTGTAATATTGATATGAATTAAAATGTAATCACATTTAACTTCTCCACAAGAGGAATCTAGGAAGCCATTCTTCTCTTTATTTTTCCTCCTTTTTTTTTTTTTTTTTTTTTTTTTTTTTTTTTTTTTTTTAATGTTCTAGGTGTTCTTTAAGGAAATCTTTTGAAGCCCAGCTAGGATATTCTGGGGCGATAAATACCTTACATTTATCATTGAAAATCAAATTAGACTTTTCTCTATTACCTTATATTCATATATTTATGTGCAATCATAAGCCTTATTACTTCATAAGGTTTTTTTCCTAAATAATATTTTAATAGTTATGGTTTAATTTAATATATCTACAGTGACAAATATTTCAATTTTTAATCACCTTGACAGTTACTCTAAAGAAATTATTGCATCCCTTATTTTGACTACTGTATGCAATAAACATCAGACACTAGGTTAAATTTTATTTGAATCACTAAGATGCAGCCACTGATTAATCACAGTTAGTTGGAATTTTACCATTTATGTATTTTAAATGATAGTAGTTCTTGCCTAAAACTATGTTCTAAAAATGTCTCATTAATTTAACTAAGCTTGTTTTCCTTAGTTAAAAGTTATACAAAGAAATTAAAATTCAAATATAGTTTTCCAATCTTTGGTCTTCCCTCAGCAAAGAAAATACTAGATTATGTCCTTTTAACTTACAGCTTTGCAATTTTATGAGGTCCCATTTGTTGATCCTTGATCTTACAGCACAAGCCATTGCTGTTCTGTTTGGAATATATCCCCTGTGCCCATATCTTCCAGACTATTCTCCAATCTCCTCTATATATTTCATAATCTCTGGTTTTATGTGAAGTTCCTTGATCCACTTAGACTGGAGCTTTTTACAAGGAGATAAGAATGAATAAATTCTCATTCTTCTACATGCTAATCATCAGTTGAGCCAGCACCATTTGTTGAAAATGCTGTCTTTTTTTCCCACTGGATGGTTTTAGCTCCTTTTTCAAAGATCAAGTGACGATAGATGAGTGTGTTCATTTCTGGGTCTTCAGTTCAATTCCATTATTCTACATGTCTGTCACCATACCAGTACCATGCACTTTTTATCACAGTTGCTCTGTAGTACAGCTTGAGGTCAGGGATGGTGATTCCACCAGAGGTTCTTTTATTGCCGAGAATAGTTTTGCTTTCCTAGTTTTATTGTCATTCCAGATAAAATTGCAAATTACCCTTTTAACTCTTTGAAGATTTGAGTTGGGATTTTGATGGGGATTGCATTGACTCTGTAGATGGTTTTTGGCAAGATAGACATGTTGACTATATTAATTCTGCCAATCCAATAGCATGGAGATAATTCTGTCTTCTGAGAACTTCTTAAATTTCTTTCTTCAGAGACTTGAAGGTGGGAAAAAAATCTTTACCGATCCTAAATATGATGGGGGGTTAATATCAAATATATACAAAGAATGCAAGAAAAAAACCAAATAACCCTACTAAAAATAGGGTATAGAACTAATCAAAGAATTCTCAACTAAGGAATACCAAATGGTTGAGAAACACCTAAAAAAATGTTCAACATCCTTAATAACTAGGGATGAATACTAGTCAGAATGGCTAAGATCAAAAACTCAGGTGACAGGAGATTCTGACAAGGATGTGGAGAAAGAGGAATACTCCTCCATGTCGGGAGGGATTGCAAGCTGGTAGAACCACTCTGGAAATCAGTTTGGCGGTTCCTCAGGAAATTGGACATAGTACTACTGGAGCATCCAGCAATACCACTCCAGGGCATATACCCAGAAGATGCTCCAACTGGTAATAAGAACACATGCTCCACGATGTTCATATCCAGAAGCTGGAAAGAGCCCAGATGTCCTTCAAGACAGGAATGGATACAGAAAATGTGGTACTTTTACACAATGGTTTACTACACAGCTACTAAAAACAATGAATTCATGAAATGCTTAGACAAATGGATGGATCTGGAGGATATAATCATAAATGAGGTAACCCAATCACAGAAGAACACACATCATATTCACTCATTAATAAGTGGATATTAACCCAGAACTCAGAATACCCAAGATACAATTTGCAAAACACATGAAGAAAGAAGACCAAAGTGTGGATATTTCAATCCTTCTTAGAAGGGGGAACAAAATATCCATGGAAGGAGTTACAGAGACAAAGTTCAGAGCAGAGACTGAAGGAATGTCCATTCAGAGACTGCCCTACATGGGGATCCAACCCATTCACAACCACCAAACCCAGACACTATTGCAGATGCTAATAAGATCTTGCTGACAGGAGCCTGATATATCTGTCTCCTGAGAGGCTCTTCCAGTGCCTGACAAATATAGAAGTAGATGCTCACAGCCATCCATGGGACAGAGCACAGGGTCCCCAAAGAAGGAGCTACAGAAAGTACTCAAGGAGCTGAAGGCATTTGAAGCCCCATAGGAGGATGTACAATATGAATTAATCAGTAACTGCAGAGCTCCCTGGGACTAAACAACCAATCAAAGAAAACACATGGTGGGATCAGGGCTCTAGCTGCATATGTAGCAAAGGATGGCCTAGTTGGTCATCCATCGGAGGAGAGGTCCTTGGTCCAGTGAGGGTTCTATGCCCCAGTATGGGGGAATGCCAGTGCCAGGAGGCAGGAGTGAGTGGGTTGGGGAGCAGGAGGAGGTGGTAGGGAGTAAGGGATTTTCAGGGGTGGGGGGCTACAGGAAAGTGCATAACATTTGAAATGTAAATAAATAAAATATCTAATAAAAAAGAAAGAAAATACAGAATGAGCAGAAGAAACTAAAATCAGTTGCTGATTTTGAAACTGCTTAACATTTCATATAGCACACGTAAAATAAAACATATTTTCATTAACTTCCTTACAATCTCACTTTAATAAACTATAAATCATTTAATCCACTGTGATTTGGTAGCAATTTAGGATCCCAGAAAAGTATGACTTCTTCACTTGCATTATCAATATACTAACTAATATATAAATCGTAAAATACATGAATTTTATTCTTTTAAAATAGCACACAAATTATTTTAATACATTTTATTTATTAAATAATCTTATATTCTGAATCTCAAATGATTCTATTTCTCCCTCCTAAAATACTTCTCTGTTATTTGTCTTCAACTGACTTGTATCTTTGTATTTTTTTTATATACCACCATTTCTCACCTGAATGATTTTATTATAAATGTGAAATACTTGAATAAGTTACTTTGCCTGAAGAAATATTATTTGTAGGTTAGTGGAAGTTCATATTCAATGCCACTAGGAACATAGGTGAGCACAGTATTAGAGAATACTTCTTGTCAAATGTTCCTTGAAAATAACTCTATTGGATGCATGGGAATGTTATAAAGTGAAGAGATGCTAAGGGTAATTTAGTGGAGTCTTTAAAGGAATAAGCAGGCGACATGCTTGCTTTACCAATTGTAGAAGAACATTTAACATAAACCCCTGCTGAAAATAAAACTATTTAATTACATCTTAGAAAATGAAAAAAAAAAGTTTTCTTTGGAAATTTCAAATTTATGGTTTTGTTTAAGAGAATAAATTTAAAAACAGCAGCAGGATAAAGTGGTAAAATATACCTAAAACATAATGAAGCCATTAAAGAAATTGCATGTAATTAAAGAGCTTTAAAAACAATAAAAAAGTAAGAATAACAAAACTCAGTGTGAAAAAATAATACGGAAAAAAATGAAGGCCAATAGTTACCAGCTACTAAGACCTGAAGGCACATTCACAGCAAACTATTTAAAACAAAATTTATGTGTATCATTCACATGATGGTCCAGGTGATTATAAAATCAATTTCACATTTTAAGTACTATTTTTGTATGATTCTCTCAATGTGTAATATAATACTATCATATGTCAGTCACTGTCACAAAGTGTTAACCCTATAGTGACTAGTACTTTCTGGAGCAGAAAGACAAATTCTATCATATCAGCTACTCTTCAACATCCAGATTCAACGTTCCATGCACACCAATGAATTCATTCACACATATTTAAATGTACTTTGGAAGCATTATTGTAACATTTTTCATTGATTTTCATTCATCTGCATATTCTGTTGCTCAAGAAAGAGCTGTTTGATGCAAATTTATGTTAGACTTGAAAAGCAATCCTCATTAATGGAAAACTGAATAGACAAATTTTGCTTATAGAAACATAGAGATAAAAAAGACAATATGATGGAAAATATACTTGTGGTATTTGACAACCATCCCAGTGTTTATAATATGATGAAGATGAGAAATAATTCAAAGAAGTAAAGAATTGCTTGCAATGTATAACCAGGACCAGAAATGCTGAACAGACATACTTAGTATATGATCCCAACACTTACAAATCTAATTCAGAAAAACAATGATAGTATTTTGTCTTTGCTTTCAAAGAGGATATTTGGGAAAAACAATAAGAAATATAAATGAAGGAAGGAGAATTTTTAAGAACTATTTTAGAAAAATATCTGGTTTAAAATTCCTTGTCTTCTTAAAGTTTACAGTGAAAAATAATGCTTTTATAATAGATATATGTGGTTTAGGTTGTTTTAAAAGCGGAGGTATTTCAAATGCAGTACAATCTTTGTCCAAGATATATACTGCTACATAACACTTATACAAATTCGTAGAACTTAAAAAAGCAAACAAATAAGTTTTCTACCTCTTTTAAAATTTTACATACCAAGACTCAAAAAAAAATGGAATAGACTGTTGTCTATCCCTAATAAAGTGTCCAAACACCCAGACATCAGAGACTAAGAATGATTCAAACAAGTCATTCTGAAAATCATCGCTATAATCTTTCGTCATCAAGTCTGTTTACACTAGAGTGGATCACTATTCAGCCAGATGAAAATACCACAAGTATACAATTCTGTGCAAGTCAGAGATCTCCATAACAAACCTGCGTGGGTAAAATATTATTAAATATGTAACATATTGGTTATATGAAGGAAGATTTTGAGTTTTTCTTTAAAAGTATATCACAGAATGTTCATGACAGATGTGAAATAGTGAGGCAATATACCTAGAAATCTACAGTAGGAATAGATGAGATTTCCTATGGTAGTAGTAAAGAAATAAGACAGGTAAATCTCAAACAGAGGTGAGGTCACCTATTGTTAAAGCTACATATGTGTGTGTGTGTGTGTGTGTGTGTGTGTGTATAATTGTATTTTACAATCCAGACTTTATCCCTCTCCTGGTCCACTCTCTGACTGTTCCATATAGCATACTTCCTCCCTCCCTTCTTCACTAGGATGTCTTCAACCCCACACACCTACCACACCAGATGGTTCCATTCCCTAGGGCCTCCATTCTCTTGAGGGTTTAATGCATCTTCTCTGATTGAGTCCAGACTCAGAAGTCCTCTGCTCTATGTATTTTGGGGACCTCATAACATATGGTGTGTGCTGCCTAGTTGGTGGCTCCAAGTCTGAGATATGTCTGGGGTCCAGGTTAGTTGAGACTGGTTGTTTTATTAGAGGGTGACCATCCTCCTCAGGTTCTTCCAGCTTTTTCCTAACTCAACCACAGGGTTAAGCTGCTTCTGTCCGTTAGTTGGGTGTAAATATCTGCATCCATCTGACTCTTTCAGCTGCGTGTTGGGTCTTTTGGAGGGCAGTAGTGATAGATCCCTTTTTGTGAGCACACCATAACATCAGTAATAGTGTCAGGCCTTGGACTTCCCCTTGTGCTGGATCCCAATTTGGGCTGTCACTGTACCACCCTTTTCTTCAGACACTTCTCCATTTTTGTCCCTGCAGGTCTTTCAGGAACAATTCTGGGTCCGAAATTTTGAGTGTGGGATGGCAAGCCCATCACTCCAGTTGATGCCCTATCTTTCTACTGGAGTTGAGCTCTACAACTGCCCTCTCCCCACTGTTGGGCATTACATCTAAGGTCCCTCCTTCTCTTTGATTTCTGATAATCTTTCAGCTCCCAGGTCTCTGGTAAATTCTAGAGGGTCTCACCACATCTTCCCTGTCGAAAATGCCTGTTTCTATTCTTTATGCTGGCCAACAGGGCTTCAGTCCTGTTCCCAAAACCCAATACCTGATTATGTCCCCCTCTGCTCCTCCCTGGCTCATTTCTCTCCCAGATCCCTCCCTGTCTACTCCAATGGCTGCTTTCTTCTTCCTCCCAAGTAGGATTGAGGCATCCAAACATGGACCCTTCGGCTTGTTAAACTTCTTTTTTTTTTTTTTTTAATTACGTATTTTCTTCAATTACATTTCCAATGCTATCCCAAAAGTCCCCCACCCCCTCCGTCCCCCACTCCCCTACCCACCCATTCCCATTTTTTGGCCCTGGCGTTCCCCTGTACTGGGGCATATAAAGTTTGCCTGACCAATGGGCCTCTCTTTCCAGTGATGACCAACTAGGTCATCTTTTGATACATATGCAGCTAGAGTTAAGAGCTCTGGGGTACTGGTTAGTTCATAATGTTGTTCCACCTATAGGGTTGCAGATCTCTTTAGCTCCTTGGATAATTTCTCTAGCTCCTCCATCGGGGGCCCTGTGATCCATCCAATAGTTGACTGTGAGCATCCACTTCTGTGTTTGCTAGGCCCCGGCCTAGTCTCACGAGGGACAGCTATATCACCGTCCTTGCAACAAAGGCTTGCTAGTGTATGCAATGGTGTCATCATTTGGAGGCTAATTATGGGATGGATCCCTAAATATGGCAGTCTCTAGATGGACCATCCTTTTATCTCAGCTCCAAACTTTGTCTCTGTAACTCCTTCCATGGGTGATTGTTTCCAATTCTAAGAATGAACAAAGTGTCCACACTTTGGTCTTCGTTCTTCATCAGTTTCATATGTTTTACATATTGTACCTTATATTTCGCTATACTAAGTTTCTGGGTTAACATCCACTTATCAGTAAGTACATTTCATTTGAGTTCTTTTGGGATTGGGTTACCTCACTCAGGATGATGCCCTCCAGGTCCAACCATTTGCCTAGAAATTTCGTAAATTCATTCTTTTTAATAGCTGAGTAGTACTCCATTGTGTAAATGTACCACATTTTTTGTATCCATTCCTCTGTTGAGGGACATCTGGGTTCTTTCCAGCTTTTGGCTATTATGGATAAGGCTGCTATGAACATAATGGAGCATGTGTCCTTCTTACCGGTTGGGACATCTTCTGGATATATGCCCAGGAGAGGTATTGCAGGATCCTCTGGTAGTACTATGTCCAATGTTCTGAGAAACCTCCAGACTGATTTCCAGAGTGGTTGTACAAGCTTGCAATCCCACCAACAATGGAGGAGTGTTCCTCTTTCTCCACATCCTTGCCAGCATCTGCTGTCACCTGAATTTTTGATCTTAGCCATTCTGACTGGTGTGAGATGGAATCTCAGTGTTCTTTTGATTTGCATTTCTCTGATGATTAAGGATGTTAAACATTTTTTCAGGTGTTTCTCAGCCTTTCAGTATTCCTTGGGTCAGAATTCTTTGTTCAGCTCTGAGCCCCATATTTTAAGGGGGTTATTTGATTTTCTAGACTCCACCCTCTTGAGTTCTTTATATATATTGCATATTAGTCCCCTATCTGATTTAAGATAGGTAAAGATCCTTTCCCAATCTGTTGGTGGTCTCTTTGTCTTATTGATGGTGTCTTTTGCCTTGCAGAAGCTTTGCAGTTTCATGAGGTCCCATTTGTCAATCCTTGATCTTAAAGCACAAGCCATTGCTGTTCTATTCAGGAATTTTTTCCCTGTGCCCATATCTTCGAGACTTTCCCCACTTTCTCCTCTATAAGTTTCAGTGTCTCTGGTTTTATGTGAAGTTCCTTGATCCACTTAGATTTGACCTTAGTACAAGGAGAGAGGAATGGGTCGATTCGCATTCTTCTACATGATAACAACCAGTTGTGCCAGCACCATTTGTTGAAAATGCTGTCTTTTTTCCACTGGATGGTTTTAGCTCCCTTGTCGAAGATCAAGTGACCATAGGTGTGTGGGTTCATTTCTGGGTCTTTAATTCTATTCCATTGGTCTACTTGTCTGTCACTATACCAGTACCATGCAGTTTTTATCACAATTGCTCTGTAGTAAAGCTTTAGGTCAGACATGGTGATTCCACCAGAGGTACTTTTATCCTTGAGAAGAGCTTTTGCTATCCTAGGTTTTTTGTTATTCCAGATGAATATGCAGATTGCTCTTTCTAATTCGTTGAAGAATTGAGTTCTAATTTTCATGGGGATTGCATTGAATCTGTAGACTGCTTTTGGCCAGATAGCCATTTTTACAATGTTGATCCTGCAAATCCATGATCCATCTTCTGAGATCTTCTTTAATTTCTTATTTCAGGGACTTGAAGTTTTTAATCATACAGATCTTTCTTTTCAGTGATATTTTGACTTCATCTTTTCCAATTTGTATCCCCTTGATCTCCTTTTGTTGTCGAATTGCTCTGGCTAGGAATTCAACTATTATGTTGAAGAGGTAGGGAGAAACTGGGCAGCCTTGTCTAGTCCCTGATTTTAGTGGGATTGCTTCCATCTTCTCACCATTTACTTTGATGTTGGCTACTGGTTTGCTGTAGATTGCTTTTATCATGTTTAGGTATGGGCCTTGAATTCCTGATCTTTCCAAGACTTTTATCATGAATGGTTGTTGGATCTTGTCAAATGCTTTTTCTGCATCTAACGTGATTATCATGTGGTTTTTGTCTTTGAGTTTGTTTATATAATGGATTACATTGATGGATTTTCGTATATTAAACCATCCCTGCATCCCTGGAATTAAACCTACTTGGTCAGGATGGATGATTGCTTTAATGTGTTCTTGGATTCGGTTAGCGAGAATTTTATTGAGGATTTTTGCATCGATATTCATAAGGGAAATTGGTCTGAAGTTCTCTATCTTTGTTGGATCTTTCTGTGGTTTAGGTATCAGACTAATTGTAGCTTCATAGAATGAGTTGCGTAGAGTTTCCTCTACTTCTATTTTGTGGAATAGTTTGTGTAGAACTGGGATTAGATCTTCTTTGAAGGTCTGGTATAACTCTGCACTAAACCCATCTGGTCCTGGGCTTTTTTTGGCTGGGAGACTATTAATGGCTGCTTCTATTTCCTTAGGGGATATGGGACTGTTTAGATCGTTAACTTGATCCTCATTTAACTTTGGTACCTGGTATCTGTCTAGAAATTTGTCCATTTCGTCCAGGTTATCCAGTTTTGTTGAGTATAGCCTTTTGTAGAAGGATCTGATGGTGTTTTGGATTTCTTCAGGATCTGTTGTTATGTCTCCCTTTTCATTTGATTTTGTTAATTAGGATGTTGTCCCTGTGCCCTCTAGTGAGTCTAGCTAAGGGTTTATCTATCTTGTTGATTTTCTCAAAGAACCAACTCCTCGTTTGTTTAATTCTTTGAATAGTTCTTCTTGTTTCCACTTGGTTGATTTCACCCCTGAGTTTGATTATTTCCTGCCGTCTTGGGTGAATTTGCTTCCTTTTGTTCTAGAGCTTTTAGATGTGTTGTTAAGCTGCTAGTATGTGCTCTCTCCTGTTTCTTCTTGGAGGCACTCAGAGCTATGAGTTTCCCTCTTAGAAATGCTTTCATTGTGTCCCATAGGTTTGGGTATGTTGTGGCTTCATTGTCATTAATCTCTAAAAAGTCTTTAATTTCTTTCTTTATTCCTTCCTTGACCAAGGTATCATTGAGAAGAGTGTTGTTCAGTTTCCACGTGAATGTTGGCTTTCCATTATTTATGTTGTTATTGAAGATCAGTCTTAGGCCATGGTAGTCTGGTAGGATGCATGGGACAATGTCAATATTTTTGTATCTGTTGAGGCCTGTTTTGTGGCCAATTATATGGTCAATTTTGGAGAAGGTCCGCTGAGGTGCTGAGAAGAAGGTATATCCTTTTGTTTTAGGATAAAATGTTCTGTAGATATCTGTCAGGTCCATTTGTTTCATAACTTCTGTTAGTTTCACTGTGTCCCTGTTTAGTTTCTGTTTCCATGATCTGTCCATTGATGAAAGTGGTGTGTTGAAGTCTCCCACTATTATTGTGTGAGGTGCAATGTGTGCTTTGAGCTTCACTAAAGTGTCTTTAGTGAATGTGGCTGCCCTTGCATTTGGAGCGTAGATATTCAGAATTGAGAGTTCCTCTTGGAGGATTTTACCTTTGATGAGTATGAACTGTCCCTCCTTGTCTTTTTTGATAACTTTGGGTTGGGAGTCGATTTTATCCGATATTATAATGGCTACTCCAGCTTGATTCTTCAGAACATTTGCTTGGAAAATTGTTTTCCAGCCTTTCACTCTGAGGTAGTGTCTGTCTGTTTCCCTGAGATGGGTTTCCTGTAAGCAGCAGAATGTTGGGTCCTGTTTGTGTATCCAGTCTGTTAGTCTATGTCTTTTTATTGGGGAATTGAGTCCATTGATATTAAGAGATATTAAGGAAAAGTAATTGTTGCTTCCTTTTATTTTTGTTGTTAGAGTTGACATTCTGTTCTTGTGGCTGTCTTCTTTTTGGTTTGTTGAGGGATTACTTTCTTGCTTGTTCTAGGGCATAATTTCCGTCCTTGTATTGGTTCTTTTCTGTTATTATCCTTTGAAGGGCTGGATTCATGGAAAAATAATGTGTGAATTTGGTTTTGTCGTGGAATACTTTGGTTTCTCCATCTATGGTAATTGAGAGTTTGGCCGGGTATAGTAGCCTGGGCTGGCATTTGTGTTCTCTTAGTGTCTGTATAACATCTGTCCAGGCTCTTCCTGCTTTCATAGTCTCTGGTGAAAAGTCTGGTGTAATTCTGATAGGTCTGCCTTTATATGTTACTTGACCTTTCTCCCTTACTGCTTTTAATATTCTCTCTTTATTTAGTTCATTTGTTGTTCTGATTATTATGTGTCAGGAGGAATTTCTTTTCTGGCCCAGTCTATTTGGAGTTCTGTAGGCTTCTTGTATGTTCATGGGCATGTCATTCTTTAGGTTTGGGAAGTTTTCTTCTATAATTTTGTTGAATATATTTTCTGGCCCTTTAAGTTGAAAATCTTCATTCTCATCAACTCCTATTATCTGTAGGTTTGGTCTTCTCATTGTGTCCTGGATTTCCTGGATGTTTTGAGTTAGGATCTTTTTGCGTTTTGTATTATCTTTGATTGTTGTGCAGATGTTCTCTATGGAATCTTCTGCACCCGAGATTCTCTCTTCCATCTCTTGTATTCTGTTGCTGATGCTCCCGTCTATGGTTCCAGATTTCTTTCCTAGGGTTTCTATCTCCAACGTTGCCTCCCTTTGGGTTTTCTTTATTGCCTCTACTTCCCTTTTTAGGTCTAGTATGATTTTGTTCATTTCCATCACCTTTTTGGATGTGTTTTCCTGTTTTTCTATAAGGACTTCTTTACCTGTTTGGTTGTGTTTTCCTGTTTTTCTTTAAGGACTTGTAACTCTTTAGCAGTTTTCTCCTGTATTTCTTTAAGTGAGTTATTAAAGTTCTTCTTGATGTCCTCTACCATCATCATGAGATATGCTTTTAAATCTGGGTCTAGCTTTTCTGTTGTGTTGGGGTGCTCAGGATTAGGTGGCGTGGGAGTACTGCGTTCTGATGATAGTGAGTGGTCTTGATTTCTGTTAGTAGAATTCTTACATTTGCCTTTCGCCATCTGTTATTCTCTGGATCTGTGCAGGGTACACTCGGCGGGGTCCTGGAACCAAGATGTCTGTGCAGAGTACCCTAGGCAGGGTCCTGGAACTAAGATGTCTGCTGCCAATGCTCAGGCAAAGCACTCCTGCGCAGGGCAGATCCCTATCCTCTGGCCGGGAAAATGGCCAGCTGTCTGTGCAGGATACACTAGGAGGGGTCCCGGGAACTGAGATGTTTGTTGCTGATGCTCAGGCAAAGAGCTCCTGCGCGGGGCAGATCCCAATCCTCAGAATTCTTAAGATCACGTGGTTGGTGTTGTGGGTATCTGGCAGTAGTCAGCTGACTGTGCGCCCTAGCTACCCCGGTGCTGCTCGGACCTTAAGGGGCTTGTGCCCCTACTCCGACCGGATTTTCTGCTTCCCTGACTAATGTTAAACTTCTTGAGATCTGTGGATTTTATCCTGGGAATTCTGTACAATTTTAGCTAATATCCATGCATTACTGAGTGAATACTATGCATTTGCTTTTGGGTCAGAGTTACATCACTCAGTATAATATTTTATAGGCCATCCATCTGCTTGCAAATTTTATGGTGATCTCATTCCATTTTTTTTTTAGTTTTTTATTAGATATTTTCTTTATTTACATTTCAAATGCTATCGTGAAAGTCCCATATAACCTCCCTACAGCCCTGATCACCAACCCACCCACTCCCAATTCCTGGCCCAGGCATTCTCCTGTACAGGGACATATAATCTTCACAAGACAAGTGGCCTATCCTCCCAATGATAGCATACTATGCCATCTTCTGCTACATATGGAGCTAGAGACACGAGCTCTGGGGGTAATGGCTAGTTCATATTGTTGTTCCTCTTATAGGGTTGCAGACCACTTCAGCTCCTTACATACTTTCTCTAGCTCCTCCACTGGGGGCCTGTTTCATCCAAAAGATGACTATGAGCATCCACTTCTGTATTTTCCAGGCACTAGCAAAGCCTTACAGGAGACAACTATAGCAGGGTCCTGCCAGCAAAATCTTGTTGGCATATGCAATAGTGTCTGAGTTTGGTGGCTATTTATGGGATGGATCCCTGGGTAGGGCAGTCTCTGGATGGTCCTTCTGTCCATCTCAGCCCCAAACATTGCCTCTGTAACTCCTTCCATGGGTATTTTTCCCCATTCTAGGGAGGAACAAAGTATCCACACTTTGGTCTTCCTTCTTCTTGAGTTTCATGTGTTTTTCAAATGGTATCTTGGGTATTCTATGTTTCTGGGCTAACATCCACATATTAGTGAGTACATTTCATGTAAGTTCTTTTGTCTTGGATTAACTCACTCAGGATGATATCCTGCAGATTCATCCATTTGCCTAAGAATTTCATAAAATCATCATTTTAATAGCTGAGTAGTACTCCATTGTGTAAATGTATCACATTTCCTGTATCAATTCCTCTGTTGAGGGATATCTGGGTTCTTTCCAGCTTTTGGCTATTATAAATAAGGTTGCTATGAACATAGTGGAGCATGTGTCTTTATTACAAGTTGGAACATCTTCTGGGTATATGCCCAGGAGAGGTATTACTGGATCTTCTGGTAGTACTATATTAAAATTTGTAAGGAAACACCAGACTGATTTCAAGAGTGGTTGTACAAGCTTGCAATCCCACAAAAGAGAGAGAGAGAGAGAGAGAGAGAGAGAGAGAGAGAGAGAGAGAGAGAGAGAGAGAGGAGTGTTCCTCTTTCACCACATTCTCATCAGCATCTGCTGTCATGTGAATTTTTGAACTTAGCCATGCTGACCAGTGTGAGGTGGAATCTTAGGGTTGTTTTGATTTGCATTTCCCTGATCATTAAGGATGTTGACCATTATTTCTGGTTCTTCTCAGCCCTTCAGTATTCCTCATTTGAAAATTCTTTGTTTAGCTCTGTACCCCATTTTTTAATGGGATTAATTGATTTTATGGAGTCCAGGTTCTTGAGTTCTTTGTATATATTAGATATTAGTCCCCTATCAGATTTAGGTCACCAATCTGTTGGTGGCCTTATTGTCTTATTGACAGTGTCTTTTGCCTTACAGAAGCTTTGCAATTTTATGAGGTCCCATTTGTTGATTCTTGATCTTACAGCAGAAGCATTTTGGTTCTGTTCAGGAATTTTTCCCCTGTGCCCATAATCCTCAAGGCTTTTCTTCACTTTCTTGCCTATAAGTTTTAGTGTGTCTAGTTTTATGTCGAGTTCCTTGATCCACTTAGACTTGAGCTTTGTACAAGGAGATAATAATTGATCAATCTTCTACATGATAACCTCTAGTTGACCCAGCACCATTTGTTGAAAACGCTGGCCCCCCACACCCACCCACTAGATGGTTTTAGATCCCTTGTCAAAGATCAAGTGACCATAGCTGTGTGGGTTCATTTCTGGGTCATCAATTCCCTTCCATTGATCTACCTGTCTGTCCCTGTACCAGTACCATGCATTTTTTATTTATTTATTTATTTTTTATCACAGTTGCTCTGTAGAATACCTTGAGGTCAGGCATGGTGATTCTACCAGAGGTTTTTTTATTGTTGAGAATAGATTTTCTATCCTAGGTTTTTTTTTTTTTTTTTTGTTATTCCAGGTAAATTTGCCAAATTGCCCTTTCTAACTAAGTGAAGAATTGATTTGGAATTTTGTTAGGGATTACATTGAATCTGTAGATTGCTTTTGTCAAGATAGCCATTTTGACTATATTAATTCTGCTAATCCATGAACACGGGAGATCTTTCCATCTTCTGAGATCTTCTTTGATTTCTTTTGTCAGAGACTAGTTCATATCATATAGATCTTTCACTTCCTTAGAGTCACAGCAAGGTGACTATTGTGAAGGGTGTTGTCTCCCTAATTTCTTTCTCAGCCTGTTTATCCTCTGTGTAGAGAAAGGTCACTGACTTGTTTGAGTTAATTTTATATCCAGATACTTCACTGAAGCTGTTTATCTGGTTTAGGGGTTCTCTGGTGAAAATTTTTGGGTCACTCATATATACTATCATATCATCTGCAAATAGTGATAGTTTGACTTCTTCCTTTTCAGTTTGTATCCCCGTGATCTCCTTTTGTTTTCTAACTGCTCTGCCTAATACTTCAGGTAGGAAGAAAGTGGTCAGCCTTGTCTAGTCTCTGATTTTAGTGGAATTGCTTCAAGTTTCTCTCCATTTAGTTTGATGTTGGCTACTGGTTTGCTTGTGGTATATTGCTTTTATTATGTTTAGGTGTAGCATTGAATTCCTGATCTTTTCAACACTTTTATCATGAATTAGTGTTGGATTTTGTCAAATGCTTTTTCAGCATGAAATGAGATGCTGAGATGTGGTTTTAGTCTTTGACTTGGTTTATATAGTAGATTACATTGATGGAATTCCATATATTGAACCATCCCTACATCCCTGGATTGAAGTCTACTTGATCTTGATGGGTGATCCTTTTGATGTGTTCTTGAATTTAGTTAGTGAGTATTTTATTGAGTAATTTTACATTGACATTCATAAGTGAAAATGGTCTGAAGTTCTATCTTTGTTGGGTCTTTTTTTCTTGTTGTTTAGGTATCAGAGTAATTGTGGCTTCATAGAATGAATGAGGTAGAGTACCTTCTTTTTCTATTTTCTTTAATCATTTGAGGAGAATTGTAATTAGCTCTTCTTTGAAGGTCTGATAGAACTATGCACTAAACCCATCTGGTCCTGGGCTTTTTCTTGGTTGGGAGACTATTAATGACTGCTTGTATTTTTTTGGGGGAAATGGGACTGTTAAGATCTTTAATCTGATCCTGATTTAACTTTGGTATATGGTATCTGTCTAGGAAATTGTCCATTTCATGCAGGTTTTCCAGTTTTGTTTAGTGTAGACTTTTGTAGTAGGAACTGATGATATTTCTGATTTCCTCAGGTTCTGATGTTTTGTCTCCTTTTTCGTTCTTTCTTTCTTTTTCTTTTTTTGTTAATTAGTATACTGTCCTTGTGCCCTCTAGTTACTCTGGCTAAGGGTTTATCTATCTTGTTGATTTTCTCAAAGAACCAGCTCCTCATTTGATTCGTTCTTTGTATAGTTCTTTTTGTTTCCACTTGGTTGATTTCAGCCCTAAGTTCGGTTATTTCCCGATGTCTACTCCTCTTGGGTGAATTTTCTTCCTTTTGTTCCAGAGCTTTAAGGTGTGCTGTCAAGCTACAATTGTATGCTCTGTCTAGTTTCTTTTGGCAGCACTCAGAGCTATGAGTTTTCCTCTTATGTCTGTTTTAATTGTGTCCCATCAGTTTGGGTATGTTGTGGCTTCATTTTCATTAAACTCTAAAATGTCTTTATTCTGTTTCTTAATTTCTTCCTTGACCAAGTTATCATTGAGTAGAGTGCTGTTCAGCTTCTACATGAATGTTGGCATTCTATTATTTATATTGTTACTGCAGATCATCCTTAGTCCGTGGTGATCTGATTGGATGCATGGGATTATTTAAAATTTTTGTATCTGTTTTAGACCTATTTTGTGACTGATTATATTGTCAATTTTGGAGAAGGTTCCATGAGATTCTGAGAAGAAGGTATATCCTTTTTGTTTTAGGATAAAATGTTCTGTAGATATCTGTTAAATTCATTTGTTTCATAACTTCTGCTAGTTTCAATGTATCTCTGTTTAGTTTCTGTTTCCAGGATCTGTTTATTGATGAGAGTGGGGTGTTGAAGTCTCCCACTATTAATGTATGAGGTACAATATGTGCTTTGAGCTTTACTATAGTTCCTTTATTTAATGTGGATGCCCTTGCATTTGGAGCATAGATATTCAGAATTGAGAGTTCATCTTAGAAGATTTTACCTCTGATGAGTATGAAGTGCCCCTCATTGTCTTTTTTGAGAACTTTGGATTGGAAGTTGATTGTATTTGATATTTGTATGGCTACTCCAGCTTGTTTCTTTGGACTATTTGCTTAGAAAATTGTTTTCCAGCCTTTTACTCTGAGGTAGTGTCTATCTTTATCCCTAAGGTAGGTTTCTTCTATGCAGAAAAATTTTTATTCCTGTTTATGTAGCCAGTCTGTTAGTCTATGTCTTTTTATTAGAGAATTGAGTCCATTGATATTAACAGATATTAAGGAAAGTAATTGTTGCTCCCTGTTATTTTTGTTGTTAGAGTTGGCATTCTGTTCTTGTTTTGTTTTGTTTTGTTTTGTTTTGTTTTGTTTTTCCAGGCAGGGTTTTTCTGTATAGCCCTGGCTGTCGTGGAACTCACTTTGTAGACCAGGCTGGCCTCGAACTCAGAAATCCGCCTGCCTCTGCCTCCCGAGTGCTGGGATTAAAGGTGTGAGCCACCACGCCCTGCAGGGCATTCTGTTCTTGCGGCTGCCTTCTTTTAGGTTTGTTGAAGGATTACTTTCTTGCTTTTCCTAGGGTGTAATTTCCCTCCTTGTGTTGCAGTTTTTCCTTTATTATCCTTTGAAGGACTGAATTTGTGGAAATATGTTGTGTGAATTTGAATTTGTCATGGAATACTTTGGTTTCTCCATCTATGGTAATTGAGAGTTTTGTTGTGTATAGTAGCCTAGGCTGGCATTTGTGTTCTCTTAGGGTCTGTATAACATCTGTCCAGGATATTCTGGCTTTCATAGTTTCAGTGAGATGTGGTATAATTCTAATAATGCTGCTTTTATTTGTTACTTGACCTTTTTTCCTTACTGCTTTTTAATATTCTGTCTTTATCTAGTGCCTTTTTTGTTCTGATTATTATGTATCAGGAGGAATTTCTTTTCTGGTCCAGTCTATTTGGATTTCTGTTGGTTTATTTTATGTTCCTGGGCATTTCTTTCTTTAGGTTAGGGAAATTTTCTTCTATAATTCTGTTGAAGATATTTACTGGCTCTTTAAGCATAAAATCTTCAGTCTCATCCTTGCCTATTATCCTTAGGTTTGGTCTTCTCTTTGTGTCCTGGATTTCCTGGATGTTTTGAGTTAGGATCTTTTTGAATTTTCTTTTATTGTTGGGTTCATGTTTTTATGGAATCTTATGCAACTAGATTCTCTCTTCCATCTCTTGTATTCTGTTGCAAATAGTTCTTGATTTCTTTCTTAAGTTTTCTATTTCCAGAGTTGTCTCCATTTCAGTTTTATTTATTGTTTTTACTTCCATTTTTAGTTCTTGGGTGGTTTTGTTCAATTCCATCACCTGTGTGATTGTGTTTTCCTGTAATTCTTTTAGGGATTTTTGTGCTTCCTCTTTACAATCTTCTACCTGTTTAGCAGTGTTCTCCTGTATTTCTTTAAGTGAGTTATTAAAGTCCCTCTTGATTTCCTCTACCATCATCATGAGATATGCTTTTAAATCCGGGTCTAGTTTTTAGGGTGTGTTGGGGTGCCTAGGACTGGGTGGGGTGGGAGTGCTGTGTTCTGATGATGGTGAGTGGTCTTGGTTTCTGTTAGTAAGATTTTTACATTTGCCTTCCGCCAGCTGGTAATCTCTGGAGTTAGTTGTTGTAGTTGTCTCTGGTTAGATCTTGTTCCTCAGGTGTTTATGTTAGCCTCTATCAGCAGACCTGGGAGACTAGCTTTCTCCTGAGTTTCAGTGTTCAGAGTACTCTCTGTAGGTAGGCTCTCCTCTTGCAGGAAGGTGTCTAGATATCTGGTATTTGAACCTGCCTCCTGGCAGACGTTGTGATCCATTCACAGAGGTCTTAAGATGCCATGGAGGGTCCTGTGTATACCTTAAAGGTGTTCGCAGACTCCATGCCCAAGATACCCCTTTGCTGGTGTGGACCGAAAGGGACTTGTGTCCCTGATCAGGCCGGGTTTTCTGCTTCCCTAATTAACGCAGTCTAAGATCCCGAGTGATAGGATTGGAGCAGCAGCTGTGTTCCACTCACCAGAGGTCTTAAGATCCCGTGGAATGTCTTGTGGGTAGCTGGTGGGTGTCAGCAAACTCTGTGCCCTAGCTACCCCGGTGATGGCCGGACCAAGTGGAAGGGGAAATTAAAGATTTTTAAGAATTTAATGAAAATGAAGACAAATCATGCCAAAACCTATGGAACACAATGAAAGCAGTGGTAAGAGGAAAACACATAGCTCTAAGTGCCTCCAAAAGAAAAGTAGACAGAGCTTACACTATCAGTTTGACAGTAGACCTGAAAGCTCTAAACATAAAGAAGCGAATACACCTAAGAGGAGTAGACAGTGGAAAATAATCAAATTCAGGGCTGAATTCAACTGAATAAAAACAATAATAACAGTACAAAGAATCAGTAAAACCAGGAGCTACTTCTTTGAGAAAATTAACAGAATAGATACATCTTGTGCCAGGCTGACATGTGGGCACAGAGACAGTATCCAAATTTTAAAAAATCAGAAGTGAAAAGAGATATAACAACAGAAACTGAAGAAATTTTAAAAATCCTCAGATCCTATTACAAAAGCATATAATCAACACAACTTGGAAATCTGGAAGTATGGATGAAATGGACAGTTTTGTAGGCACATACCAGTTGTCAAAGTAAAAACAGGAGCAGATAAATCATCTAAAATGTCCCATAACCCCTAAGGAAATAGCAACAGTCATTAATAATCTACCAACCCCCCCCAAAAAAAAAATAGCTGAGGATCAGATGGATTTAGTGGAGAATTCCATCAGACCTTTAAATAAAACCTAATACTATTACTCTTCAAACTATTCCACAAAATAGAAACAAAAGGAACACTACCCAATTCATTATTTGCAGCCACAGTTATGCTAATACCTAAACCACAATAGGACCCAACAAAAGAAGAGAACTTCAAACCAATTTCCCTTAGGAACATTGGTGCAAAAATACTCAATAAAATTCTTGCCAACCAAATCCAAAAACACATCAAAATGATCATTCACCATGATCAAGTAAGATTCATGCCAGGAATGCAGGGATGGCTCAATATATGGAAATCCATCTATTTAATCCACTACATAAACAAACTTCAAGAAAAAAATCACATGATCATTTCATTAGATGCTGAAAAGGCATTTGACAAAATTCATCATCCCTTCACATTAAAAGACTTGGAAAGATAAGAAATTCAAGGCCCATACCTAAACATAGTAAAAACAATATACAGCAAACTTGGACCAACCTCAATCTGAATGGAGAGAAACTTGAAGCAATCCCGCCAAAATCAGGGACTGGACAAGGCCACTCTCTCCCTACCTATTCATCATAATACATGAAGTTCTAGATAGAGCAATTAAACAACAAAAGGAGGGGCAAAGGGATACAAATTGGAAAGGAAGAAGTCAAAATAACACTATTTGCAGATGATCATATATTTAAGTGACTCCAAAAATTCCACTAGAGAATTCCTTAAGCTGATAAACAACTTCAGCAAAGTGCCTGGTTATAAAATTAACTCAAATCAATAGCTTTCCTCTACTCAAAGGATAAACAGGCTGAGAAAGAAATTAGGGAAACAACACCCTTCACAATAGTCACAAATAATATAGTATACCTTGGTGTGACTCTAACCAAGCAAGTAAAAGATCTGTATGATAAGAACTTCAAGTCTCTGAAAAAATAAATCAAAGGTCTTAGATGATGGATAGCTCTCCCATGCTCATAGATTGGCAGGATTAACATAGTAAAAATGGCCATCCTGCTGAAAGCATTCTACAGATTCAATGCAATCCTCATCAAAATTCCAAATCAATTCTTCATAGAGTTAGAAAGAGCAATTTGCAAATTCATTTGGAATAACAAAAAAACAAGATAGGAAGAAAACTATTTTCAACAATAAAAGAACTTCTGGGGAACTATTCCTGGTCTCAAGCTGTATTACAGAGTAACAGTGATAAAAAAAAAAAAAAACAAACAAACAAACAAAAACAAACAAACAAAAAAAACTGTATGTTATTGGTACAGAGACAGGGAGGAAGGGCAAGGAAATAAAATTTATGATCCAAAAATGAATCCACACCCATATAGTCACTTGATATTTAATAAAGGAGCTAAAACCATCCAGTGAAAAAAAAAGACAGAATTTTTAACAAATGGTGCTTGTTCAACTGGTGGTCAGCATGTAGAAATATGAAAATCAACCCATTCCTATCCTGAGCTTTTGTCCGCACCGGCAAGAACACCCTCAGGACAACCAGAATCTTCTGCGGCAAAGCTTTTATTGCTTACTTATCCAGAGGGAAGACCCCGAACAAGGAAAATGGTGCTGCTTATATAGCCCTCAGTGTGATTTTTTCAGCACCTGATGTGGCATGACAGCTCCTGATTTGTTGCTCACCCATCATCCCATTACTACGCAGGGAGATGGGCAGTGACTAGGCGTGAGTTCACTCTTGCACTTGCGCATAAGGCTTATTTACTAGTTAGGTGCAGTGGAAGCCAGCGCCATCTTATAATGGCGATTGCTCATGGCACGGCTCTCCTCACATTCCTATCTCCTTGTACAAAGCTCAAATCCAAGTGGAACAAGGACCTCCACATAAAACCAAATATACTGAGACTTATAGAAGAGAAAGTGGGTAAGATTCTTGAATGCATCAGTACAGGGGAAAATATCCTGAACAGAACACCAGTGGCCCAAGCTTGAAGATCAACTCTTGACAAATGGCATCTCATAAAATTCAAAAGCTTCGGTAAGGCAAAAGACACTGTCATCAGGACAAAAAGGCAGCCTACATACTCCAAAAAGAACTGTAGCAATTCTACATCCTATAGAGGGCTACTATTCAATATATATAAAGAACTCAAGAAGTTAGACTTCAGAAAATCAAACAACCCTATTAAAATGGGGTACAGAGATAAAAAATATATTTTCAACTGAGAAATATCAAATGGCCAAAAAGTATCTAAAGAAATGTTCAACATCCTTAATCATCAGGGAAATGCAAATCAAAACAACCCTGAGATTCCATGTCACAATAGACAGAATGGCTAAAATTCAAAACAGGTGACAAGAGATCCAGGAGAGGATGTGGAGACAGAGGAACACTTCTCCATTGCAGATGGGATTGCAAGTTGGTACAACCACTTGAGAAATCAATTTGGTGGTTTCTTGGAAAATTGGACATAGTACTACTTGACCACCTTGCTATACCAGTCCTAGAAATATACCCAGAAGATTTTCCCAAATGTAATAAGGACACATGCTCTACTATGTTCATAGCAGCCTGATTTATAATAGACAGAAGCTGGAAAGGACCCAGATGCCCCTCAACAGAGGAATGGATACAGAAAATGTGATACATTTATACAATGGAGTAATACTCAACTATGAAAAATGATAAATTCATGAAGTTCTTAGGCAAATGGATAGAACTAATACATATCATCCTGAGTGAGGTAACCCAATCATAAAAGATCACACATAGTATGCACTCACTGATAAATGGATATTAGCCCAAGTGCTGCAAATAACCAAGATGCAATTCATAAACCACATGAAGCTCAAGAAGAAGGAAGAGCAAAGTGTGGGTGCTTCAGTCTTTCTTAAAAGGAGCACAAAATACTCACAGGCAATAAAGTATAGAGCAGAGATTGAAGGAAAGGCCATCCAGAGACTGTCTGTTCCACAAGGGATTCATCCCATATATGGTTACCCAAACCCAGTCACTATTGTGAATGCCATGAAGTGTATGCTGAAAGGAGCTTGATATAACTGTCTCCTGAGAGGCCCTGCCACAGTCTTACAAATATACAGACTGCTCACAGTCAACCATTGAATGGAGCGCGGGGTCCCCAATAGAGGAGTTAGTGAAAAGACCAAAGGAGTTGAAGGGGATTACAACCCCACAAGAGAACAACAATATCAACCAACCAATCCCCCAAGAACTCCCAGGGACTAAGCCATCAACAAATGAGTACACATTTCTCCAGCTGCATACATTGCAGAGGATGGCCTTGTCATGTTCCAATGGGAGGAGAGGTCCTTGATACTATGAAGGCTTGATAGATGCCTAAGTGTAGGGGCACTGAGGTTGGGGAGGTGGGAGTGGATTGGTGGGTAGAATACCCTCATAGAAGCAGGAGCAGGGATCATGGAATAAAGGATTTCGGGGGGGGGGTTGAACTAGGAAAGGGGATAACATTTGAAATGTAAATAAATAAAATATCCAAAAACTTGTAATTGTATATATATTATAATACAAAACCACAAAAATATAAACAATAATATCCATATATATCATTTCCATTCTTTTAAATTTTATTGAAATCTGTGAAAAAGTGGATTTTTCATATATTATACAACAATCATCTGTTTTCTTAAATGCATTTGGTAATAATTACTTACAAATTAGGAAAATAATTTCTCAAGATCTGGTCTCTGAACACCCTTAAAATTACTGCTTAAAAATTTGAAGGTAATCTGGCAGGGATTTCTATCAGCCAATTCTTAAGCATGGGTTGCGTCTCTGTCTAGGTGAGTGTTTCTGTTTGTTTGGGTTTTTTTTTTGTTTTGTTTTGTTGTTTTGTTTTGTTTTGTTTTATCTCAACATCTATGGAAACTGAGCACTGAGTAGAAGAGAGCAATTTCCTTTTTTTCATTGGATATTTTCTTTACTTACATTTCAACTATTACCCTTTCCTGCCTCTCCACTAAGCACCCTATCCAATCCCTCCTCCACCTGCTCCTATGAGGGTATTCCCCCAACCACCCATCCACTCCCATCTCCCGCCCTTACATTCCACAACAATGGGGCATTGAGCCTTCACAGGACCAAGGGTCTCTTCTCCTTTGATGACTGACAAGGCCATCCTCTGCTATATATGCGGCTGGAGTCATGGGTCCCTAAATGTGTACTTTTTGGTTGGTATTTTAGTCCCTGGGAACTCTAGGGGATATGGGTGGTTGATATTGTTACTCTTCCTATGGGGTTGTAAACCCTTTCAGCTCCTTCAGTCCCATCTAACCCAGATGTCTTTCAACAGAAGAATGGATATAGAAAATGTGGTACATTTACAGTGGAGTACTACTCAGCTATTAAAAACAATGAATTCATGAAATTCTTAGGCAAATAGATAGAAATAAAAAATAAATAACCCCATTAAAAAATGGGGCTCAAAACTGAACGAAGATTTCTCACCGGAGGAATACTGAATGGCAGAGAAGCACCTGAAAAAATGTTCAACATCCTTAATCATCAGGGAAATGCAAATCCAAACAACCCCGAGATTCCACCTCACACCAGTCAGAATGGCTAAGATGAAAAATTCAGGTGACAGCAGATGCTGGCGAGGATGTGGAGAAAGAGGAACACTCCTCTATTGTTGGTGGGATTGCAAGCTTATACAACCACTCTGGAAATCAGTCTAGCGGTTCCTCAGAAAATTGGACATAGTACTACCAGAAGATCTAGCAATACCTCTTCTGGGCATATATCCAGAAGATGCCCCAACCGGTAAGAAGGACACATGCTCCACTATGTTCATAGCAGCCTTATTTATAATAGCCAGAAGGTGGAAAGAACCCAGATGCCCCTCAACAGAGGAATGGATACAGAAAATGTGGTACATTTACACAATGGAGTACTACTCAGCTATTAAAAAGAATGAATTTATAAAATTCCTAGCCAAATGGATGGACCTGGAGGGCATTATCCTGAGTGAGGTAACCCAATCACAAAGGAACTCTCACAATATGTACTCACTGATAAGTGGATATTAGCCCAGAAACTTAGGATACCCAAGATATAAGATATAATTTGCTAAAAACATTAACCTCAAGAGAACAAAGACCAAAGTGTGGACACTTTGCCCCTTCTTAGAATAGGAAACAAAACACCCATGAAAGGAGTTACAGAGACAAAATTTGGAAGTGTGACGAAAGGATGGACCATCTAGTGATTGCCATATCCAGAGATCCATCCCATGATCAGCTTCCAAACGCTGACACCATTGCATACACTAGCAAGATTTTGTTGAAAGGACCCAGATATAGCTGTCTCTTGTGAGACTATGCCAGGGCCTAGCAAACACAGAAGTGGATGCTCACAGTCAGCTATTGAATGGACCACAGGGCCCCCAATGGAGTAACTAGAGAAAGCACCCAAGGAACTAAAGGGAACTGCAACCCTATAGGTGGAACAACAATATGAACTAAGCAGTACCCCGGAGCTCTTGTCTCTAGCTGCATATGTATCAAAAGATGGCCTAGTCGGCCATCACTGCAAAGAGAGGCCCATTGGACTTGCAAACTTTATATGCCCCAGTACAGAGTAATGCCAGGGCCAAAAAGGGGGAGTGGGTGGGTAGGGGAGTGGGGGTGGGTGGGTATGGGGGACTTTTGGTATAGCATTGGAAATGTAAATGAGCTAAATACCTAATAAAAAATGAAAAAAAAATATCATGGAATGCACTTACTGATAAGTGGATATTAGCCCAAAAGCTCAGAATATCCAAGATACCATTCACAGACCACATGAAGCTCAAGAAAAAGGAAAACAAATGTGGGAATGCTTCATTCCTTCTTAGAAGGGGGAACAAAATACTCATGTGGGCAAATACAGAAACAAAGTGTGGAGCAAAGATTGAAGGAAAGGCTATCCAGAGACTGCCCCTCCTGGTGTTCCATCACATACACTAACACCAAACACAGAAACTATTACAGATACCAAGAAGTGCATGCTGACAGGAGCCTATTATAGCTTTCCCTTGAGAGGCTTTGCCAGAGCCTGACAAATAAAGAGGTGGATACTCTCAGCCAACCTTTGGACTGAGTACTGGGTTCCCAATGGAGGAGTTAGAGGGCAATCTTCTTCTTCTTCTTCTTCTTCTTCTTCTTCTTCTTCTTCTTCTTCTTCTTCTTCTTCTTCTTCTTCTTCTTCTTCTTCTTCTTCTTCCTCTTCTTCTTCTTCTTCTTCTTCTTCTTCTTCTTCTTCTTCTTCTTCTTCTTCTTCTTCTTCTTCTTCTTCTTCTTCTTCTTCAAGGATTTTACTTGTGTTTATTTTTTATTAGATATTTTCTTCATTTACATTTCAAATGCTATCCTAAAAGCCCCCATAGCGTGCCCTGCCCTGCTCCCCTACCCACTCACTCCCACTTCTTGGCCCTGGAATTCCCCTGTATTGGGGCATATAAAGTTTGCAAGGCCAAGGGGCCTTTCTTCCCAATGATGGCTGACTAGGCCATCTTCTGCTACATATGCAGCTAGAGACAGGAGCTCTGAGGGTACTGATTAGTTCATATTGTTGTTCCACCTATAGGATTGCAGACCCCTTCAGCTCCTTGGGTACTTTCTCTAGCTCCTCCATTTAGGGCCCTGTGTTCCATCCTATAGATGACTGTGAGCATCCACTTCTGTATTTGCCAGACAATGGCATAGCCTCACAAGAGACAGCTATATCAGGGTTCTTTCAGCAAAATCTTGTTGGCATATACAATAGTGTCTGTGTTTGGTGGCTGATTATGAGATGAACTCCCCGGGTGGGGCAGTCTCTGGATGGTCCATTCTTTCATCTTAGCTCCAAACTTTGTCTCTGTATCTCCTTCCATGGGTATTTTATTCCCTATTCTAGAGAGGAAGGAAGTATCCACACATTGGTCTTCCTTCTTCTTGAGTTACTTTTGTTTTGCAAATTGTATCTTGGGTATTCTAGGTTTTTTGGGCTAATATCCACTTATCAGTGAGTGCATATCAAGTGACTTCTTTTGTGATTGGGTTACCTCACACAAAATTGAGGGCAATATTCTTAAATGTTTATTTATGAATTCTTTAAAAAAACAGATGAATACAATTATATGGGTTTATATGTGGATTCTGTATCCTAATTCATATATATGACTGTGTCCCACCAGGCAGTTTTTATTACTGTGATTCTGTCACATACTTTATATGACAATATTTGCAGGACTACTTTTACTGTTCAAGATATCTTTGATTATCTGGGGTTCTTTTGAGTTTTTCATTATAAATGTTTATGAACTATTCATTTCCACTTCCATGAAGAATGAAGTCACCATGTTGATGGTGTTTGCTTTCGATCTATTGGTTATATGCTAGGAGCCATCTAGGAGAGGCAAAACATTGAGTGGTCTTCCTGTGACAGTTTCACCATGTACTGTAAAACTATGATGGATGATACCTTCTAGGCAAGGCTGAAGGGACTGCATTGTAGGAAAGATGCTGGTATTAAAATGCTTTACCTGATACTATTAAATATATAACAATCACTATGTATTAGCCCACCATTTGGCTAAGATTTGTGCAGACAATGAAGATGCAGTCTTTTCTTTTCTTTTCTTTTCTTTTCTTTTCTTTTCTTTTCTTTTCTTTTTTTTTCTTTCTTTTTCTTTTCTTTTTCTTTTCTTTTTTTTTTTTTTTTTTTTTTTGACACAGGGTTTCTCTGTGTAGCCCTGGCTATCCTGGAACTCACTCTGTACACCAGGCTGGCCTTGAACTCAGAAATCCACCTGTCTCTGCCTCTCAAGTACTGGGATTAAAGGCATATGCCACCACTGCCCAGAGAAGATGCACTATCTTGTAATGATGCTAATTGGACAAATAGATGATTTCTTAATTCCTAATGATGATTCCATACCAATTACTAAAATTACACTGGTAATTATTAAGCTCTTTATAATATGATGCTATTAAAGTCCTTTCTGATATGAAAACTGCTGATCTCTACATGTTATAAGTTAATTGCTTCTGAGATAATAAGTCAGCAATTAAAATTTAAAATATATCCCTAAAGGTTATAAAAGAATTAACCAAAGGTCATAAGAGGAAACATGATTTATTGTAGGTGCAAGGAAAAAAAATAAAATATTTACTTGGTTTACCTCTACAAATATTCAATGAATTCAAGGAATACTCATCAAGATACAGACAAGGACTTTCTTAGTAACATGTATCAGCTCTCGAAATATGGATGAAAGAGTTAAACTGAGCTTTGTGATACAAAATTACTCAACACAAGAAATGAAGCTCTGCATTGAAGAAAACAGGTAGCATGCGTAATGGTATATAATATGTGTCCCTATACATATGACAAAGGGTTAATATCCAGAAATTTCAAAGAACACAAAAAATTGTAATTCAGAAAACAATCTAGTAAATAAATGGACTCAGAAAATGAAGTGAATTATATAAAAAGGAAAATAAATTTTAATAAATAGTTCAAAATATTAGTTTTAAAATGTAATGCTTAATGGTAAAATTCATATAAACAACAAATAAAGCAGAATATAAATGGCAGAAACATAGCACAAACCAAAGTTTTAGCATTTAAAATGTTTTTTTGCTTGCTTATTTGTTTTTCAAGACAGGGTTTCTCTGTGTAGCACTGGTTGTCCTGGAACTCATTCTGTAGACCAGTCTGGCCTCGAACTGTATATCTTTATTTTCTTGAAATACTGTGGCTGTATGGTTAGAATTAAAATTCCTGTGTCTTATGTATTACAGAGATATATATTAATCCTATTTTGAGATTAGAAATCAGACTGATATAAATGGCTATGACAAAAATAGCAACTAACAATAAATTTTGATGAGGTTTCAAGAAAAAAGGTACATATTCATGTTTATTGAGTGTAGATTTGTGCAGTGAGTATGGAAATCATTGCTAAAATGCCTCAAAAATCTAAAAGTCTACTACTATACCACTGCCAGGCCTATGCCGTAAGGACTCTATATACAACCACGGAGTCACTGGCTCTTTATTTTCATATTTGCTTTTATTCTAATAGCTAAAAAACAGAAACAAACTTGATGTCAACCAGCAGAAGAATTAATAAGTAAATCAGAGTAAATATATACAGCAAATTTTATTCATCAGTAAAGAAAATAAATTTGCAACCAAATGTACAGAATTGGAGAAAAAAAAGTCTGAGGTAGTAAGTCAAGAGCCCAAGAAGAAACAAATATTGTACATTTTTCTCCTATGGATCCTAGCTTTGAATCTTTAGTTTTTCTGAAGCACAATAAATAACAAAGGGTTTATTAGGATGGGTAGTGTTTTTAGGAAGGGGTGTTAGTATAAGACATGTTGTACAAAAGTAGAAAGAAGGAACAGTTTGGGTAGAAAAGTGATGAAAGGTTGAAAATTGTACAGTGGGGAAGAGGAAAGGGTGCTATATTAGTGTACTCTAGAGTAACAGAATTTATAGAATAAACCCCTCCACATAAAAATGATAATTATTGGAATGACAAACAAGTTGCAATCCAGTTAATCAAACCATGACTGGCCATAAAGTGTAAGTCCAAGAATCCAGTGGAATTTCTCAGTCCATAAGGCTGGATGCTTCAACTGGTCTTCAGTATATGTTGGAATCACAAAAAAGTAGGATTGTACTTCATTCCAGATAAGTTGACAAATAATAACAGCCACCATAAGTAAGGAACGTGGGCTTACCAAAATGAAAGATATATGAAAAAATACAGAAATCTAAGATTTTATAAGCTAATTACACACACACACACACATTAAAAATAGCTAGAAGGCAGATATTTTACATGACTAAATATTTAAAAAGGCAGTAGGTGCCCCCAAACAACATAATCTATTGAATTAATCTGGTTTTCCACCAGAACTAGAATGCCACTCCCTATTTCTTGCAAACACCAAGTATCCTGGGTGCAAGATTTTAAAAACTCAAGGTGAATTGAGCTGGAAAGTTTCTCCCTTCTATCTTGCTTTCACAGTGCAATAAGGTACTACACACACTTTCATGACAGATAAAGGCATTAATAATCTTACCCATTTGTAAACCCTAGGAACTACAGTGCTAACCTGAGAGCAATAGGTGTCCACTAATGCAATAGTGGCATTACTATTATTAGGTTAATCATCCATCTGATATTGAATTTGTCACATAATGTTCAATGAGAATAAATGCTAACTAGGTACTTCAAAAAACATAAAACAAACAAATAAACAAAATCAAAACTACAGTAACAACATAAAACACACTGCCCTGAAGGTCACAATTGCTATGACAACCTCATTACTATGGTTTTTCTAAATTGAAATTATAGCAACTTGCAGCCCCAATTATTTATGTTTAAGTATATAAACTTATGTTTATGTTTAGCTTTAGTCAGGAAATTTCCCTTTGCATAAGGTAATGGAAAATACAAAAATTCTTGTCTTTTAAATATTAATGGGAATAAATGACAGTTTAGTGCTCATCACTGGCTAGAGCATTTATACCACCTTCTCTCTCACTCAGGGTCCCTTGAAGAAGAAAAGCATAGAAATAATGTAAACACCATAAAACAGGAAAAAGAGATATGAAATAAATACACAGACCATGTGAGTACGATCCCAAAGCAGTCTGGGCATACTTGCCTCAACTGGGCCTACAAAAGACTGTTTCTTTCAGCAGCCCAGTCATGGATCCAGGCAGGCGTCATAGAGCTACACCATACCCTGATGAACTTGTATCAGCTCAGGTGTTGTGGTACACTGCTGTGTACCAAACAGTGATCCCACAGGCTTCAGTAGGCTGTTTTAAATCCTTGTACACACATATATATCTGGTTAACATCAAACTTAAAAAACAAAATGAATGGCATGAAGATGGGGAGGGCTAAAAAGGATGAGAGAGAAAACAAACAAACAAACAAACAAACAAACAAACCCATGGCTACAAAGCCAAACAGTATATACTACCTATATATGAAAATTGTCAAAGAACAAATAAAAAAAAATACTAGGCACAAATGCAGACATGATTTCCATTGACTGTCAAACAAACTCTCAAGAATATTTTAAATACCAAAAGCAGGAAAAGAAGCTAGTTCCACAAAACAAGGGCCCAGTATTCAGTTTTATTTCATAGAATTATTTTCTCCTAAAAACGGTGCAGAAAAATGTGCTGATAGCAATGACAACACAAAATTTACTAAACCACACTGAGTTTAACAAAGTTCTCATTGTACCATGGATACATTATTTATAACCATGTTACCAGGGTGTTTCTAAAACTGAAAGAGATCTAGATCAACATGTAAACAAGTTGATATAAACAAATACATAAAACAGGATTGTAACTATTGAAAATTAATTTAGGTTGACATATTATTATATCTTAATATATATTTGAAATACTAAACCTTTTGATTTCTGCTGTGTTCATGCTATCTATTCAGCATATTATTTAATTATATTATATACATAGGTTTAAAGTAAATGTCTTAAGTGACACTTTGCATTCCATTCAGATAAAATAGGATTTTAAATAATATCTTCACTTTTCTGTGTAATATGTTCAGAGGTCAGTGTATCATGCAGGAAACACACAGATATTGTTTATACTTTTTATACTTCAAATTTCCATAGAATTTCTGTCATGATTATTTTTGACATACATATGTTGCACTTAAAAATAAAATTAAATGAGAATCATAAAGTTTAAGTTAGTCCCACCCCCTGCAATTAGAAATAATAAACTACAAACTAAAAGTTTAAATATTTGTGTTTAATTTTAGCACACATAGAAACACACACACATAGAGATGCAAGCACTCACACTCACACTGTTTTGCTTTTCTACTGCTATTTGTTGACTACCATCCTGACAATAAACCAATTACTTTTCCTCTATATCTGTTCCTTCATGTGTAAAATGAAAAATTTAATTAGATCGTTGCTTTCCTTTCAATCACTTGGATTTAAATTCCAATTAAATGAAATGAAGAGCCACAAACGGATGAGAAATTTTTACTATTTAAGCATGAAATTCATCTATAGTGTAGATCCTTTTTTTTTCACAGAGGAAATAATTCCTCAACAAGGAAAATATGGCACAAACATTTATATTCAATGTTTGCATAGTCATAGCACAAACCCCTGTCATTTATAATAATGGGATTTTTATCAAAATTGTCTGTATCTGTTTATGAGAGTTTAGGAATTTCCATGGGTAAGCAGTTTAATAAAAAATCCAGAAAGCAAAATAATGTTGAAATTATAATACTTTGGCTATACTTAAGCTTCAAAGAAGATTTAACTTATATTATAAGTAAATAGCTTAAAAGAACACTTTTTATGAAGTAATAGCCACAAATTTATTTAATACATATCTCACAACTTCAAAATAATCTTTTATTTTGATCTCAACTAGCCCTTGCCATCTCCCTTTTGATTGTTCCCTCTGCTAATTTGTTGGACTGAAGTTTGGCACTATGTAAGTCACTGTATTCTGGCTTTTGAATCATTTTAGCCAAAAACCGCCAAGGGTAGGGCAACATCTTAAAGGTAGGAGGATTTATTTGTAACTTAATTTTTTTTTAAGTCTACATTTAATGATGGCTTTAAAATACTGTAAACTTCCTCTTAGTCCACTACCCACCAGAGGTAGTTGAAAAGAAAGGATAAGGGGGAAGTGGACCTGTTTAGAAATGTGTTTTTTGGAGCAACTCTCGTCTGTATTGTCTGGAAATTGGCAGTTCAGTTCACAGGTTATCAGCAGCATCTAAATCCATTCACAAGCACTTCATGGATATATTAGCAGAACAGTTCAGTGGAGTTGGGATAGTAAACATGAATCAGTAGTTGATGACACTACCTAGCAGACAAACCAGACCTTAGCCTCTACTTGAGTCAGCAGGAGGGACCAGCAGGAATGGCAGGAGAAGTTCTCAGATGTGTCTCTCTCAGCTAAATGAAGATCAGAGAAGACTCAAGAATAACAAGTGCTATACAGATAGCTCTACCAGTAAGCCAAGGTCATCTCCATCACAGTCCATTGGGCCTATTTATAAACCCTCCAAACATTATGTGTCCTCCCCGGTCTTCTTTTCACCATGTATCTTGTCTCAGCACATGTCTGTCTGTGTGTCCTTAGTGAAGAATCTTTACTCATGTGTCTTTTCACTTGTTTTATGTAACAGAACATCCTCTCTCCAGTGTCTGCTTCACCAAAACTTTCTTTCATGAGTCTGCCATAGGCTTTTACCTGTATCACATGTTTGTCTTAGCAAAACACCATCCAACACAACTGACATTCCAAAGAACCCTAAAGTTTCTACTTCATTTATTGTAGCACATTGGTTCAGAAACTCAGTCCATGGCTATTTGGTTCTATGTGCTTGAGCATAGCATCATAGTGATGGAGACATGAGTCACAGAAGGCTCTTTATCACAAGAAGTAGAGGAGGACCACAGGAAAGGACAGGAAGTAGATAACTGTCAGGCTAGTTCTTACTTTTTAAAGTTTCCAGAACTATTTTAGTCATTCACACCACCAGCTTGCAAACACACACATAATACATAAACCAGTGTGGAATATTTCACCTCCTGTATCTTTAATACTTTCTAGAGGGTCTGCCCACCTTCCACTCTCTGAGGTTGAATATTTCCATCAATTCTGCAGGCCCTTTGGGCTTCTCTCTAGTCTTGCCACTCCCACATACCTGATCATGTTCCCATAGTATGACTGACTGAAGTACAACCTCTTGATCTAGTCTGTTATTAATTCCTGCTGAGTATTATCTGTACATTGTATGGTACTGATATATTTCATCCACTGCATTCTTTTTAAGAATTTTATTTTTATTATCATAAAATGTGTGTTTCTGTGTGTATATGGGTGTGGCCTTTGTAGCTATGTGTTCAAATGCTTGATGTTCTAGAGTCATCAGATTCCCTAGAAAACATGTTAAAGTTGATTAGGGACCATGATATTGGCTGCTGAACTTAGTCATGTTATGTCACTTAATGTACCTCCTTTTAAATCAATATATAATTAATGCTGTTTTATTTATTACTTTTATTTTTTACAACCCATTCATAGCCCACCTTCCCGGGTGTACCCACCCACAGATTCTCATTTCATTCCCCGCCCCATGTATCCAAGAGGATGTCACAGTCCTCACCCCTCTACTCCCCTAGTGCCCCCTAATCTCTGGAGGATTAGGTGCATCTTCTTCCACTGAGGCCAGACCAGGCAGACCTCTGCTGTATATGTGTTGAGGGCCTTGGACCATCTCATGTATGCTGCCTTGTTGGTGGCTCAGTATCTGAGAAATCTCTGGTGTCCAGATTAGTTGAGACTGTTGGTGTTTTATGGTGTCACCCTCCTCCTCAACTTCTTCCAGCCTTTCCCTAATTCAACCACAGGGTTACTGGAATTCACTCCAATGTCTAGGTGTAATTATCTGCATCTGTTTCAGTCATCTCCTTATTGGACCTCTCAGAAGACAGCTATGCTAAGCTCCTGTCTGTAAGCATACCACAGCATCAGTAATAGTGTCAAGTCTTAGGGATTCCCCTTCAGAAGGGTCCCAATTTGGGCCAGTCACTGATCTCCTTTCTTTCAGTCTCTTCTTCAATTTGTCCCTGCAAATGTTTTAACAGGAACAATGCTTGTTCAGAAATTTTGACTGTGGGATGGCAACCCCATCCCTCCACTTGATGTCCTGTCTATCTACTGGAGGTGAACTCTGCAAGTTCTCTCTCCTCACTGTTGGGCATTTCATCTAAGTTCCCTCTGATTGAGTCCTGAGAGGCTCCTAACTCCTGCATCTTTGGTACTTTCTAGAGGGTCTTCCCACCTTCCAGCACCACCACCCCCAAGGTTGCATATTTTCATTGACTCTGCTCACCCTTAGGGCTTCTCTGCTGTTTCCCCCTCATAAACACACATACACACCTGAGCATGTTCCCCATTTTCCCTTCTCTTTCCCTCTCCCACCCATGTTCCTTCCTTCCTCTGCTTCCTATGATTATTTTCTTCTTCCTCCCAAGTGGGTTTGAGGTATCCTCACTTGAGTTGAGTCCTGTAAGTTGTATCCTGGGTATTCTGTACTCTTTGGCTAATATCCACTTATTGGTGAGTACATAACATGTATGACCTTTGAGGACTGAGTTACCTCACACATGATGATATTTTCTTGTTAGATCTATTTGCCTGCAAAACTCATGATGTTCTTTTTCTTAATAGCTGTGTAAAGTAACAACATTTTCTCTATCCACTCTTTTGTTGTAGGACATCTGGGTTGTATCCAGCTTCTGGCTATCATAATAAGGGTGCTATGAACATAGGGGTACATGTGTCCCTGCACCATTGTGACGCATCTTTTGAGTATATGCCCAAAAGTCGTATAGCTGGGTCATCAAGTAGATCTATTTCCAGTTTTCTGAGGAACCTCCAGATTAATTTACAGAGTTGTTATACCTTCAAAATTGACCAAGCTTTAACAGATATAAGAAAATTGAAATAATCCCATGCATCCTATCAGGTCACCATTAACTAAAGCTAAACATCAATAATAACAAAAACAACAGAAAACCCACATAGCACTGGAAACTGAAAACCTCTTTACTGAATGCTAAGTTGGTCAGGGAAAAAATAAAGACAAAAATAGCACATCTTTAATCCCAGCACTTAGGAGGCAGAGACAGAGGCAGGCAGATTTCTGTGTTCGAGGCTAGCCTGATCTACAAAGTGAGTTCCAGGACAGCCAGGGCTATACAGAGAAACCCTGTCTTGAAAAAACAAACAACAACAACAAAATAAAACAAAAAAAAAATTTAAAGTCTTCTTGAAATTCAATGAAAACAGTGACACTATACCCAAACTTGTGGGACAAAATAAAGCAGTACTGAGGAAAATTCATAGCACTAAATGTCCTTGTAAAGATTTTGGAAAGATTCTAAATGAGTAATTTAACAGCACACCTGAAAGCTCTAGAAGAAAAAGAAGAAAAAACACCAAAGAAGAGTAGGAGGCAAGAAAATAGTCAAACTCAGGGCCAAAATCAAAAAATAGAAGCAAATAGCATGATACAAAGAATCAACAAATCTAAAAGCTTGTTCTTTGAGATAATTAGTGCTACTTTATTTATTTATTTTTTGATTTGTTTTTTGTTTTTTGTTTTTCAAGACAGAGTTTAGATGTGTAGCCCTGGCTGTCCTGGAACTCACTCTGTAGACCAGGCTCGCCTCAAACCAGAAATCTGCCTGCCTCTGCCTCCCAAGTTCTGGGACTAAAGGCTTCTGCCACCATGCCCAGCTAATTAGTGCTCCTTTAAATCCTTAAAATAATTAGAAAATGATTTTTTTTTCTGTCCACAGGTCAGAATTAATTTCACAGTAACTCATTTGTAGCATTTTTCAAGTACAAGATCCTGTCCAACATCTTTGACACGGGAAAAGAGAAGATCACAGATGGTAAGGACCTGCAGAGGGGCCAGCGAGGGAGCAAGGCACCCCTTTTGGCTTGAGACTTCTGGGTAGCTGCTCACATGTCTGTAAAGCAGAAAACGGAGTTATTGGAAGTTTGCTTGCATGCATGCTTGAGGTGACGATTTTGGAGCCTGCTACCGTGTGTTTTGCAGGTACTTCGGCCCACATTGAGTCAGGCTGAAGAGCCACCTCTCCACACAGCTCACAGGATCCTCCCCAGACACCAAGCTGAACATAGAAAAGGATTTTAAATTAAAATTTAACATAATTAATTTATACACTGTGTTTTGATATACTTCTTCACAATATTTACTGAGGCTTTCAACACAGCCAACAAAAATTGATTTTAAAAGTTAAAAAAAAGTACAAAGAAAAATAAACTGAACTGTGATCGTGCATTTTATCTCTTATTTTTTAGTACAATGGAAATGATCATTTTAACCATGAACTTAATGCAGTTATGCAGTTGAACAGCTAATTGATTAGTTGTCACCTATATGAAGAGTTCTGATCTAGGTCACTGTTATTAATCTGGAAGCACTCAGGCATATTATCAATTTACTCAGGTTTATCTTCTTTCTATTTATCCTCAGATTCACCCTACATGTATGTTGAATGTCTTGTTATTATTGTTACACACTAGCATAGTGTTCTTGTCTTTCTTCCTTTCTTTCTTCCTTTCTTTCTTTCTTTCTTTCTTTCTTTCTTTCTTTCTTTCTTTCTTTCTTTCTTTCTTTCTTTTTCTCTTTTGGTTTTTACTACAGGGTTTCTCTATGTAGCTCTGGCTATTCTGAAACTCACTCTGTAAACCAGGCTGGCCTCAAACTCAGAAATCCACCTGCCTCTGCCCCCCAAGTGTTGGTATTAAAGACCTGTACCACCACTGCTTGGTGTGTTCTTGTCTTTCGTTCACTTTACATTCTCTTTTAAGAAAGAGAACTTCAGACCAATTTCCCTTATAAATATCGATGCAAACATACTCAGAAAAATTCTCTCAAATCAATTCCAAGAACACATCAAAACTATCATCTATCATGATCAAGTAGACTTCATCCCAGAGATGCAGGGATGGTTCAATATATGAAAATCCATCAATGTAGTCCACTATATAAACAAACTCAAAAACTAAAACCACATGATCATCTCATTAGAAGCTGAGAAAGCATTTGACAAAATCCAACACCCATTCATGATAAAAGTCTTGGAAAGATCAGAAATTAAAAGCCCATACCTAAACATCACAAAAGCAATATACAGCAAATCGGTAGCCAACACCAAACTAAATGGTGAGAAGCTTGAAGCAATCCCACTAAAGTCAGGGACTAGACAAGGATGCCCACTTTCTCCCTACCTATTCAATATAGTACTCGAAGTCCTAGCCAGAGCAATTAGACAACAAAAGGAGATCAAGTGGATACAAATTGGAAAGGAAGAATTAAAAATATCACTATTTGCAGATGATATGTTAGTATATATATATATAAATGACCCCCTAAAATTCCACTAGAGAACTCCTAAACCTGATAAACAACTTTAGTGAAGTAGCTGTATATAAAATTAACTCAAACAAATCAGTGGCCTTTTTCTACACAAAGGATAAACAAGCTGAGAAAGAAATTAGGGAAACAACACCCTTCAAAATAGTCACAAATAATATAAAATACCTTGGTGTGACTCTAACTAAAGAAGTGAAAGATCTGTATGATAAGAACTTCAAATAGAATTGAAGATCCAGAAATGAACCCACACACCTATGGTCACTTGATCTTCGACAAGGGAGCTAAAACCATCCAGTGGAAGAAAGACAGCATTTTCAACAATTGGTGCTGGCACAACTGGTTGTTATCATGTAGAAGAATGCGAATCGATCCATACTTATCTCCTTGTACTAAGGTCAAATCTAAGTGGATCAAGGCACTTCACATAAAACCAGAGACACTGAAACTTATAGAGGAGAAAGTGGGGAAAAGCCTTGAAGATATGGGCACAGGGGAAAAATTCCTGAACAGAACAGCAATGGCTTGTGCTGTAAGATCGAGAATCGACAAATGGGACCTAATGAAACTCCAAAGTTTCTGCAAGGCAAAAGACACCGTCAATAAGACAAAAAGACCACCAACAGATTGGGAAAGGATCTTTACCTATCCTAAATCAGATAGGGGGCTAATATCCAACATATATAAAGAACTCAAGAAGGTGGACTTCAGAAAATCAAATAACCCCATTAAAAAATGGGGCTCAGAACTGAACAAAGAATTCTCACCTGAGGAATACCGAATGGCAGAGAAGCACTTGAAAAAATGTTCAACATCCTTAATCATCAGGGAAATGCAAATCAAAACAACCCTGAGATTCCACCTCACACCAGTCAGAATGACTAAGATCAAAAATTCAGGTGACAGCAGATGCTGGCGAGGATGTGGAGAAAGAGGAACACTCCTCCATTGTTGGTGGGAGTGCAGGCTTGTACAACCACTCTGGAAATCAGTCTGGCGGTTCCTCAGAAAACTGGACATAGTACTACTGGAGGATCCAGCAATACCTCTCCTGGGCATATATCCAGAAGATGCCCCAACAGGTAAGAAGGACACATGCTCCACTATGTTCATAGCAGCCTTATTTATAATAGCCAGAAGCTGGAAAGAACCTAGATGCCCCTCAACAGAGGAATGGATACAGAAAATGTGGTACATCTACACAATGGAGTACTACTCAGCTATTAAAAAGAATGAATTTATGAAATTCCTAGCCAAATGGATGGACCTGGAGGGCATCATCCTGAGTGAGGTAACACATTCACAAAGAAACTCACACAATATGTATTCACTGATAAGTGGATATTAGCCCCAAACCTAGGATACCCAAGATATAAGATATAATTTGCTAAACACATGAAACTCAAGGAGAATGAAGACTGAAGTGTGGACACTATGCCCCTCCTTAGATTTGGGAACAAAACACCCATGGAAGGAGTTACAGAGACAGAGTTTGGAGCTGAGATGAAAGGATGGACCATGTAGAGACTGCCATAGCCAGGGATCCACCCCATAATCAGCATCCAAACGCTGACACCATTGCATACACTAGCAAGATTTTATTGAAAGGACGCAGATGTAGCTGTCTCTTGTGAGACTATGCCGGGGCCCAGCAAACACAGAAGTGGATGCTCACAGTCAGCTAATGGATGGATCATAGGGCTCCCAATGGAGGAGCTAGAGAAAGTAGCCAAGGAGCTAAAGGGATCTGCAACCCTATAGGTGGAACAACATTATGAGCTAACCAGTACCCCGGAGCTCTTGACTCTAGCTGCATATATATCAAAAGATGGCCTAGTCGGCCATCACTGGAAAGAGAGGCCCATTGGACTTGCAAACTTTATATGCCCCAGTACAGGGGAATACCAGGGCCAAAAAGGGGGAGTGGGTGGGCAGGGGAGTGGGGGTGGGTGGATATGGGGGACTTTTGGTATAGCATTGGAAATGTAAATGAGTTAAATACCTAATAAAAAATGGGAAAAAAAAAAAGAACTTCATGTCTCTGAAGAAAGAAGTAGAAGATCCCAAAAGATGAAAAGATCCCCCATGCTCATGGATTGGCAGAATTGATTTAGTAAAAATAACCATCTTGCTAAAAGCTATCTACCTATTCAATGCAATCCCCATCAAAATTCCAACTCAATTCTTCACAGAGTTAGAAAAGACAATTTGCAAATTCTGTTTTTCAATCTAGTAAAATGAGACCTATCTTTATGCTCACTGGTTCTTACTAAGCTATTCCATTGGCTAATAAATTAATTATAGGCATTTTATTTCTTGCTTGTTATTGTTGGTTTTTTCCTGTTTGTATTACTTTCATTTGATTGGTATTCGTTATAGTTTATAAATTTTCTCAGAAGTGACCAAGTTGTTTTCTTATATCGTTTCTTTGCTCCGAAACTTCAATATGTAAACAAGAATTATTCTAAACTACCTGTCTAACTATTCCAATACTTATTTCAAATGATTTTTTTTGTGATTGTTTGTCTTTTAGGAGTGTACACTTTGCTTGTCTCTTAATAAACATGGTACTTTATTGGGAGCAAATCTTGTAATGCAGTACCACAGAGGCAGCAGTAAATATAGTTTGTGCCTTGGAATAGACACATCTTTTTTTTTCTTTTTAGTTTGATCTAAGTAGAAATCTGAGTTAATGTGAGTAGGATGTCAGTTGTTAGGTTATGTCTGTGAATTGATACTGGTTTGGATTTTGCTGGGCATCAAAGCAGTAAATTCCTATAGCTTCTACTTGTCTGTGAAATAGAGGTTTATCCACTACTTTCCATCAGCACTTTCTGGTGAGACTCTCAATGGTATAGGATTACACATTAAATCAAAAAAAGTTTAATTGATGGTCTGGGTAGACATTTTCTGTCTTCAGCGTGCACTGTGTTCCTTGATCTGGAACCCATGGCCTTCTAAGTTTCCTTCTTTCTTTAATTCTCCTTCTTTCTTTAAATCTTTTCCTTCCTTCTTTCCTTCCTTCCTTCCTTCCTTCCTTCCTTCCTTCCTTCCTTCCTTCCATCCTTCCTTCATTCTTCCTTCCTTCTTCTTTCTTTCTTTTTCTTTCTTATCATTTATTCATCTATTTATTTATATTCCAGACTTTATTCTCCCTGGCTCAGTCCCACCCTCTAATTGTTCCACATCCCCTACCTCCTCCCCACCCCACTGTCTCCATATTTCCTCACCACCCACCCAGGTGTCTAAACTCACTGGAGTCCTCAGTCTCTTGAGGGTTGGGTACATCTTCTCTGACTAAACCCATACCTGGAATTCCTCTGCTGCATATGTGTTGGGGGTCTCATATCAGCTGGTGTATGTTACCTAGTCAATTGCCCAGTGTTTGAGAGATCTTGGGAGTCCAGATTAACTGAGACTGCTGGTCATCCTACTGGGTCGCCCTCCTCTTCAGCTTCTTCCAGCCTTTCCCTAATTCAACCGCAGGAATCCGCAGCTTCTGTCCATTGGTTGGGTGCAAATATCTGCTCACTGACTCTTTTAGTTTTGAGTTTTGGGTCTTCTGGAATATAGTCATGTTCCCTCTCCCTACTGTAGGGCATTTCATCTAAGGTCCCACCTTTGAGTCCTGAGAATCTCTTACTTCACACGTCTCTGGTGTATTCTGGAGGGTTCCCCCCAACCTCCTACCTCCAGAGGTTTCCTGTTTCTGTTCTTTCTGCTGGCTTCCAGGACTTCAGGTCTTTTTCCTCATCTAATACCAGATCAGGTTCCTCTTTCTCCAACCCCACCCCACACCCACATTCCCTCCAATGTCCCTCCCTTCCTCTCCACTTGTGATTGCTTTCTTTTTCCTCCCAAGTTGGACTGAGGTATCCTCCCTTGAGCCCTTCAGCTTGTTGACATTTTTGAGTTCTGTGGACTGTATCTTAGGTGTTCTGTACTTTTTAAAAAATTTTTGCCTAATATCTACTTATTAGTGAGTACATAACACATATGACCTTTGGGGTCTGAATTACCTCACTCAGGATGATGTTGTCTAGTTCCATCCATTTGCCTGCAAAACTCAGAATTCCCAAGTTATTAATAGCCAAATAGTATCATATTGTGTAAATGTACCACATTTAAATTTAGTACCTATTCTAAAAGTATTCTATTCACAAAATCATTTCCTATGCCAATAAGGCCAAGGCTATTGTTCACTCTCTTTTCTATCAGGTTCAGTTTTTTAAGTTTCATGTTAAGAAATTTATTATTTGGATTTGACTTTTGTTCATGGTGACATATTTTGATTCTTTTAATTGCAGCCATCCAATTTGACCATCATTATTTGTTGAAGATACTATCTTTGTTTTAGTGTGTTTCTGGCTTCATAAAATCATGACTCTATAGGTGTGGAGATTTATGTCTGGGTCTTTCAGATGACTCTCTTGATCAACATGTCTGTTTAGTAGAAATATAACAGTATTTTATTGTTATACCTCTGTGCTACAGTAGTTTAGGGATCATGATGCCTCCAATAGTTATTTTATTTTTAAGACTGTTTTAGACACTCTGGAATTTTTATGTTTCCAAATTAAGTTGACCACTGTCCTTTCAATATCTGTGAAGATGTGTGTTAGTTTTGGTTGGGATTACATTGAATATGTTTATTACATTTAGTAGGATAGAAACATTTTTACTATATCAATCCTAACGGTCCATGAGGATGGGAGATCATTGTATGCTCTGATTGTTGTTGTTCTTGTTATTATCATTATTATTATAATCTTGATTTCTTTAGTGTCCATTGCCATTTTCTTTTTATTTCTGCCTTTGTATATTTAGATACTTTCTGTCTTTTAGTTAATATGGATAAAGGTTTGTTAATATTTCTTATTTTCTGAAAGAACACATTCGTTTTTGTTTTTTCTAAAAGAACAGGTTGTTTTATTAATTTTTGTATTAGTTTTTTTAATTATTTTTGTTTTGTTTGTTTTTATTTTATTGTTTTCAGCTCAGTATTTGATTATTTCTTGTCACCTACTTCTTTTGGGTATGATTTCTCCTTTTTGTTCAAGAGCTTTCAGGAGATCTATTAATTTTCTAGCCATCTCTCGATTTGTTGTAATGTAGGCACTTAGTAGTATAAAGTTGCTGCTTAGAACTGTTTTCATTGTGTCCCAAAACGGGTGTATGTTGTATTTTCACTTTTACTCAATTCTAAAAGTCCTGTTTCTTTACTCATTTCATTATTTTTTTTTTCATTCTGAAATGATATGTTCAGTTTCTATGAGTTTGTAAGCTTTCTGATGTCCCTGTTGATGATATCTAGTTTTAGTCTCTGGTAGTTAGATAGGATGGATTTCCTTGTATTTTTGAGGCTTTGTTTATGTTGAACTATGTCATTAATGTTGAAGAAAGTTCCTTGAAGTAATTAGAGGTACATTCTCTTTTGAATTGAGGAATATTTTGTAAACTTCTTTTAGTCCAATTCCTTTATAAGGCCAGTTACTTGCAGCATTTTTCTGGTTAGTTGTACACATGATCTGCCTTTTGGTGAGTGTGAGGTATTCACATTGATCGCTATCAGTGTTTGAGGGTTAGTATGCAATTTAAGCTATAATGTGATTTGTTTGTTTGTTTGTTTGTTTGAACTTTGGTATACATTTTTGGGTTGCATAGATGTTAAGAATTGCACTATTGTTTTGGTGAATTTTACTTTTATAAATGTGTTATGTGTTTTACTTTTATTTTTAATTAGTTTTGATTAGAAATCTCTTTTGGTAGATATTAGAATGGCTACATGAGCATGGTCTTTGCTCCTTGATTCCATTTGCTTGGAATATCCTTTTCTCTTCTTTTACCTTCAGATGATATATATTATTGATGTTAAAAATCTGTTTTTTGGATGCAGATGAAGAATGGATCCTGTTTTCATATCCCTTCTCTCAGTGTGTGTCCTAAGACTATGCCCACCCTATGCCCATACTCATATGAGAAGTGCTTCAATATCTTGAAGCACAAGTTAATGTTTTGGGGAGAGATTAGATTCATCCTTTCCCCATATCTATGTATTTTTTAAAAATAGAATAAATAATATTTTTGTTCTTAAGAAAATGAGCATACACATCATACATGCTTTCATTTTTATAACTCCATCATTATTTGGTTGTTTTTCAATTATTCATTTATCTGATCTCTGGTTTTGTCATTATGTAAAATAAAACCTTTCTAACAGGGAAATATAAGTCTTTACATTTTTTTCCTGTCTTACACTTATATTGAAGTCTGTGAAAAATGGAGCATTTTGCTTTAGACATTAATAATCCATGTATTTTTCACCCCTTCCAAAATAAACAGCTGCCAAAGAAATCATCTTTACCAACACCACCACTCCCTACCTTTCATGAAATTTGGTAGATGGTTTTTCAGCTTTTATGTGACATAATTTCTCCAGAGAGTTTCTTACTTTTCTTCTTTGAATCAAGTTACTTTTCAATTTAGGAACATCAGATCCAAGACAGTTTTGAGACTTATCTGCCTGGTCTTTGTAGTGATACATTTCCCAAGATCTTACACTTTGATTTGACCTTTCATTAGTCATTTCTGGTTGATTAGCAATCTTGTTAATAAATTTATTTAGCCCACTAACACAGTATATTCTAATTAACTTTAATCATTGTATAGATATGTCTACAATTGTTTTATTTATTAATGTTGGTATATTACATTGCTGTCAATATAAACAATTATGATCTGGAGGATTATACACAATAGAAAAATTCAATGTTTATGTTAAAAGAGAGGCAACCCACATTAGTTGAACAAAGAGTAACAAGGTCATATAGTCTTTCATGGACCGTGAATTAATTTTATTAGTGAATATCTACTAAAGCAAATAATGGTTTTGGTATGAGATTGTCATTCATATTCTTAATGTGATTTGATCATGTTACATCCCCATTATTCCTATTTGTGACTTAGCCAAGTTAAATCACAAATTTGAAAGAAGTCTAGCTGTGCATACTCAGGTAGTCCCATAAAGAATATTGTGTTGTCATCACAAACTGGATCATTAGCAATACCTCTGTGTACATAGCATATAAAACATGAAATCACATCAAGTAAACAAGTCAAGAGGAGGTTTCCAAATGCCTTGTGTTTTCTCATTATGTGGAATCCATGCTGATACAAACCAAGATACAATTCTAGGAAGTAGACTACCACTACCAGGGAAGAAACAGAGGCAAGCAAGAAGGGTAAGAGTAGCAAGAAGATCTATTAGACAAACAAGCTAATGCACATCTCTGTGTTTGTCTTTTTGAAGCCTATGACCCATGGAAACTCCAGTTTCACAAAAGAATTTAGATATGCTGCAAGATACTGATTGTGTTCACACCAAGACACTTCACAATACACCTTACTATTTTGTTCTGTCCCCATCTTAAGTGTGATACTACTACTTTTACATTTCCAAGTAAAGAACAAAAGCAAAAACAACAACAAAAACTTAAGCTTTAATCAAACCTTTTCTTTACAATCATTCTGCTTCTAAAGCAAACAAACTATTTCCAAAATGTTTATGTCATTTATTTTGCCTACTTTTCTATGAGATTATATGTAATCAAAAAGGTATTTGTTATAATGTTATCATGTTAATGAGAGATTCGCAAGGTCTTGAATATAATTTCTGAAACTAAAAGTTCATAAAAATATATATACTTGGCCTTAGATTCTCTTTCCATATCAGTTTCTTTTGTGTTGATGTGTGCATCTCCCACTAAGATCCCAGTTATCCTCACTTCCCTTCTGCTTCATGCAAATCTCACTTCTGTTCTCTTTATCTGAAATTGTACAAAGCTCCCCACCCATTGTCATTAGGTAAATCTAATTCATAGAATATAGTATTCATATTCTTGGTGCTTTTGCACTGATATTCCTATCATAAATAGAGCTAACTGGAGAAGTAAACATAATTTATTCATCATAATATCCACAAAGCTTAATGTATGTTCTTAATAAAAATATTTTGATAGGGACAAAAATATTAAAAAGACAGTAGAAAGGTAATTTTGATATACAAATGTGTACATATAGTTTATACATTAACTTTCCTCATACACAATTATCTGCAAATTAAAATTTTATATTCTGAGACTTATACAAGGAATATCTTCAGAGTGTTTTAAACATTGAAATTTGGAATATCTGAAATTTTAGCAATATGGAAAATTTAGCCAATGACTGTGGTTAATATTTTTCAATGTTTTGTAACTATATATATATATATATATATATATATAATGAAAACCAATGTACATGATATAGATACTATGAAAAATAAATGTCTCCTTTTCCATATTGAAGTTTTTGAAGTATTTAAATGAATGAGATTAAATATATAAATGATTTGAGTTTATTAATATATATTAATATACATTTCTATTTAACGGTCAAAATTAATTTACAAAATTTTATTTAGTAAAGAGAAGAACAAGATGAGTAAATATAGAATCTATAGGAATGGAAACATTTTATTCTGTTAAAAAGATTACAAACATATAGAAGAGAAAATTTCAGGTGTAGAAGACAACTTAAAAGAGATTGGCACATGCTGTCAAAGAAAATTCAAAACATAAAATACTCCTAACACAAAAACATCCAGAAAATCCAGGACACAATGAAAAAGCAAAACCTAAACATAATAGGAATAGAGAAGAGTGAAGATTTCCAGCTCAAATGACACAAAAATGTCTTCAATAAAATCATTGAAGGAAACTACCCCAACCTAAAGAAAGAGATGGCCATAATTGTACAAGAAGCCTATAGAAAACAAAATAGACTGGACCAGAAAAGAAAATCCTCTCATCACATAATAATCAAAATACAAAATGTACAGAACAAAGAAAAGTTGCAAGGGAGAAAGGTTGTGTAACAAACAAAGGTAGACACCAGACTTCTCAACAGAGACTGTGAAAACCAGAAGAGCCTGGTCAGAGGTCATGTAGACTCTAAGAGAACACAAATGCCAGCCCAGGCTACTATACCCCACAAATATCTCAATCAACAGAGATGGAGAAACAAAAATATTACAGGACAGAGCCAAATTCAAACAGTATCTATCTACCAATCCAGCCCTACAGAGGATTCTAGAAGAAAAACTCCAACAAAAGGAAGGTACCTACACCAAAGAAAAAGCAAGATATTAATCATCTCATAACAAAGCCAAAAGGGTAGAATAGCATGTACAAAATACCACCTACAACAACAAACATAACAGGAACTAACAGTCATCTGTCTTAATATCAGTCAATATCAATGGATTCAATTGCTCTATAAAAAAAATAACATAAACTAATTCATGGGATATGCAAACAGGATCCAGCATTTTGCTGCATACAAGATAATGGAGTTGTCATTCTAATATCCAATAAAACAGATTTTTCTACCAATATTTATCTAGTGAGGTGAGGAATAACACTTCATATTCATCAAAGGAAAAATCAACCAATAGAAAGTCTCAGTTCTGACCATCTATGCCCAAATGCATGGGCATGCACAGTCATAAGGGAAACTTTACTATCCCAACACAATAATAGTGCGAGTCTACAACACTCTGCTCTCAACAATGGACAGATTACTGAAACAGAAACTTAAAACGTCAGAGTAAAACTAATAGCAATTATGAGCCAAGGGGATCTACAAAAGAATATACCTTTGTCTCAGTACCTCATGGTAGTTTTTCCAAATTGATGATATAATTGGTCACAAAACAAGCCTCAAATGATACAAAGATATTGAACTAATACCATGCATCCTATCAGATAACCATAGACTAAGGCTGATCTTCAATAAAAACAAAACAACAGAAAACCCACATACCCATGGAAACTGAACAACTCTCTATTCAATGATAACTTGGTCAGGGAAGAAATAAAGAAAGAAATTAAAGACTTCCTGGAATTCAATGAAAATGATGATATAGCATACCCTAAATTATGGGACAGAATGAAAACAGTGCTAAGAAGACAATATATAGCACTAAGTGCTCTGGTAAAGAAACAGGAGAGATTCCCACACTAGGAACTTAACAGGACACCTGAAAGCTGTAGAACAAAAAAGAAGCAAACACACCCAAGAAGATCATAAGCAGAAAATAGTCAAACTCAGGGCTAAAATCAACCAAATAGAAGGAGAAAGAGAGAGGGAGAGGAGAGAGACAGAGAGAGAGAGAGAGAGAGAGAGAGAGAGAGAGAGAGAGAGAGAGAACAATATGAAGAATAAAAAAGCCAAAAAAACTGTGTTTTTGTTTTGTTTTGTTTTTTGTTTTGTTTTGTTTTGTTTTTAAGAAAATCAACAAAATAGATAAACCCCTAGCCAAACTAACTAAAGTGTCCAGAAGCAGTTTACAAATTTACAAAATCAGAAATGAAGAGGGAGACATAACAGAAACTGTGGGAATTCAAAAACATCATCAGATCCTACTACAAAAGCCTCAACTAAACTGGAAAATCTAGGTGAAATGGATTATTTTTTAGACAGATAACATGTATCAAAGTTAATTCAAAAGCAGGTAAATTATCTAAACAGGGCCATATCCCCCTAAAGAAATCGACTCATTAAACACCTCCCAACCAAAAAAAGCACAGGACCAAAGTGCTTTAGTGCAGAATTCTACAAGATCTTCAAGCAGGGCTAATACCAAACTCCTCAAATTATTCCATAAAATGAAAATAGAAGGGACACTATTTAATTTACTGTATGAAACCAAATTTACTCTGATACTTAAACTGCATAAGGACCCAACAAAAAAAGAGAAATTCAGACCAATTTCCTTTATAAATAATGCTACAACAATACTCAATAAAATTCTTGCAAATCAAATCAAGGAAAACATCAAAGCCATCATTCAACACAATCCAGTAAGCTTCATCCCAGGGATGAAATGTTGGTTCAATATATGAAAATTCATTAATATATTATTCTATATAAAAAAACTCAAAGTAAAAAAAAATACAAAATAACCTCATTAAATTTTGAAAAAGCATTCAACTACACCACTTCATTTTAAAAGTGTTTAAGACATCAGGAATTTAAGGCCCATGCTTAAATATAATAAAAGCAATATATAGCAGACAAACAGCCAGTATCAAATTAAATGGAGATATACCTGAAGTAATGCCACTAAGATCAGGGAGATGACAAGAATGCCCAATCTCTCGATATGTATTCAATATAGTACTCAAAGTTGTAGCTAGAGCAAAGACAACAAAATGAGATTAAGGGGTTACAAATTGGCAAAAAAAAAAAAAAAGGCAGGGTATCACTATTTGCAGATGCTAGGATAGTATACATGTACAAATCCAATAATTCTACTAGAGAAATTCTACAGCTCATAAAAACTTCACTAAAGTAGCTGGGTATGAAATTAACTCAAATAAATCATTAGACAAATGAATTGTAATACAAATGATAACCTGGCTGAGAAAGAAATTAGGGAAACTACACCCTTCACAATCGTCACAAATAATCTAAAATATATTTGGGTAACTATAAACAAACAAATGAAAGCTCTGTATGACAAGAGCTTTAAGTTTCTCAAGAAAGAAAAGAAAAAAAAAATCTCAGAAAGTGGAGAAATCTCTCGTGCTCATGGGTTGGTAGAATTAACAGTATAAAAATGGTCACCCTACTACGCACAATTTATAGATTCAATGCATTCCCCAACAAAATTTCAACACAGTTCTTCAAAGACATGGCAAGGGCAATTCTCAAATTCATGTAGAAAAACAGCAACAGCTTAGGTCATGGTACGGGGCAGGGCTGATCCCATCAGAAGGGATTAAAATCTGTACGCAAAGTTTAAGAATTCATCTGGGCTTTCCGGGATTCTGCCAAATGTAGTCTGCACAGGTAAGAGTGTGCACTACAGAATCTAACAGCTTCTGGAACAGGCGGGAGCCACAGGGCTTCTGAGGCAGCCCCCTTTTCAGGCTCCAGACATCCGGCTACCATCCCAGCCAGAGGACAGGTGTCTGCCCAGCCTGGCAGGGCTTTGCCTCAGCATTGGCAGGAGCCATCTTGGATCCAGGACTCTACCAAAAGTAGTCTGAACAGGTGTGAGTGTAGACTACAGAAGCTAACAGCTTCTGTGACAGGCCAAAGCAACACAATTCTGGGAAAGGTCCTCTTTTGGGCCTTCATCTTTGGCCAAGCGGGAGATCCTAATGCCAGATATCTGTGCACCTTCCCTGTAAGAGGAGAGCTTGCCTGCAGAGAGTGCTCTGACCACTGAAACTCAGAGGAGAGAGCTAGTCCCCCAGGTCTGCTGATAGAGGATAACAGAATCACCAGAGGAACAATCTCTAAACAGAGAAAACTATAACAACTAACTCCAGAAATTACCAGATGGCAAAAGGTAAATGTAAGAATCTTACTAACAGAAACCAAGACCACTCACCATCGTCAGAACCCCGCACTCCCATTTCGCCCAGTTCAGGGTACCCCAACACACCCGAAAACCTAGACCCGGATTTAAAAGCATATCTCATGATGATGGTAGAGGACATCAAGAAGGACTTTAATAACTCACTTAAAGAAATACAGGAGAACACTGCTAAACAGGTAGAAGATATTAAAGAGGAAGCACAAAAGTCCATTAAAGAATTACAGGAAAACACAACCAAACAGATGATGCAATAGAATAAAACCACCCAAGACCTAAAAAGGGAAGTAGACACAAAAAAGAAAACCCAGACTGAGGCAACGCTGGAGATAGAAACCCTAGGAAAGAAGTCTGGAACCATATATGCGAACATCAGCAACAGAATACAAGAGATGGAAGAGAGAATCTCAGGTGCAGAAGATTCCATAGAGAACATCTGCACAACAATGAAAGAAAATGGAAAATGCAAAAAGATCCTAACTCAAAACATCCAGGAAATCCAGGACACAATGAGAAGACCAAACCTACAGATAATAGGAATAGATGAGAATGAAGATTTTCAACTCAAAGGGCCAGCAAATATCTTCAACAAAATTATAGAAGAAAACTTCCCAAACCTAAAGAAAGAGATGCCCATGTACATACAAGAAGCCTACAGAACTCCAACTAGACTGGACCAGAAAAGAAATTCCTCCCGACATATAGTAATCAGAACAACAAATGCACTAAATAAAGATAGAGTATTAAAAGCAGTAAGGGAAAAAGATCAAGTAACATATAAAGGCGGGCCTATCAGAATTACACCAGATTTTTCACCAGAGACTATGAAAGTCAGGGGAGCCTGGACAAATGTTATATAGACACTAAGAGAACACAAATGCCAGCCCAGGCTACTATACCCAGCCAAACTCTCAATTATCATAGATGGAGAAATCAAAGTATTCCACACCAAAACCAAATTCACATATTATCTTTCCATGAATCCAGCCCTTCAAAGGATAATAACAGAAAAAAAAAAAAACAAAAAACAAAAAAAAAACAAACAAAAAAAAAAACAATAGAAGGACGGAAACCATGATCTAGAAAAAACAAGAAGGTAATCCCTCAAAAACCTAAAAGAAGACAACCACAAGAACAGAATGCCAACTTTAACAACAAAAATAATGGGAAGCAACAATTACTTTTCCTTAATATCTCTTAATATCACTGCACTCAACTTCCCAATAAAAAGACATAGACTAACAGACTGGCTACACAAACAGGACCCAACATTTTGCTGCTTACAGGAAAAAAATCTCAGAGAAAAAGTAGACACTACCTCAGAATGAAAGGCTGGAAAACAATTTTCCAAGAAAATGGTATGAAGAAACTAGCTGGAGTAGCCATTCTAATATCGAATAAAATCGACTTCCAACCCAAAGTCATCAAAAAAGACAAGAAGGGGCACTTCAAACTCATCAAAGGTAAAAACCTCCAAGAGAAACTATCAATTCTGAATATCTATGCTCCAAATACAAGGGCAGCCACATTCATTAAAGAAACTTTAGTAAAGCTCAAAGCACACATTGTACCTCACAGAATAATAGTGAGAGACTTCAACCCACTACTTTCACCAATGGACAGATCATGGAAACAGAAACTAAACAGGGACACAGTGAAACTAACAGAAGTTACGAAACAAATGGATCTAACAGATATCTATAGAATATTTTGTCAAAAAACAAAAGGATATACCTTCTTCTCAGCACCTCATGGTACCTTCTCCAAAATTGACCACATAATTGGTCACAAAAAAAGGCTCAACAGATACAAAAGTATTGAAATTCTCCCATGCATCCTATCATATTACCATGAATTAAGGCTGATCTTCAATAACAACATAAATAATAGAAATCCAACATTCATGTGGAAAATGAACAACACTCTTCTCAATGATATCTTGGTCAAGGAAGGAATAAAGAAAGAAATTAAGGACTTTTTGGAGTTTAATGAAAATGAAGCCACAACATACTCAAACCTATGGGACACAATGAAAGCATTTCTAAGAGGAAAACTCATAGCTCTGAGTGCCTCCAAAAAGAAACTAGAGAGAGCACACATTAGCATCTTTACAACACACCTAAAAGCTCTAGAACAAAAGGAAGCAAATTCACCCAAGAGGAGTAGAGGGCAGGAAATAATCAAACTAAGGGATGAAATCAACCAAGTGGAAACAAGAAGAACTGTTCAAAGAATCAGGCAAAGGAGGAGCTGGATCTTTGAGAAAATCACCAAGATAGATAAACCCTCAGCCAGACTCTCTAGAGGGCACAGGGAAATCATCCTAATTAACAAAATCAGAAATGAAAAGCGAGAAATAACAACAGATACTGAAAAAAATCCAAAACACAATCAGATCCTTCTACAAAAGGCTATACTCAACAAAACAGATGAAACTGGATGAAATGGACAAGTCTCTAGACAGATACCAGGTACCAAAGTTAAACCAAGACCAGGTTAATGATCTAAATAGTCCTATATCCTCCAAAGAAATAGAAGCAGTCATTAAAAGTCTCCCAACCAAAAAAAGCCCAGGACCAGATGGGTTTAGTGCAGAGTTCTATCAGATCTTCAAAGAAGATCTAATCCCAGTTCTTCACAAACTATTCCACAAAATTGAAACAGAAGGTACTCTACCCAACTCATTCTGTGAAGCCACAATTACTCTGATACCTAAACCACAAAAATACCCAACAAAGATAGAGAACTTCAGACCAATTTACCTTATGAATATCGATGTAAAATTAGTCAATAAAGTTCTTGCTAACCAAATCCAAGAACACATCAAAATACTCATCCATTCTGACCAAGTAGGTTTCATCCCAGGGATGCAGGGATAGTTCAGTATACGGAAATCCATCAAAGTAATCCAGTATATAAACAAACTCAAAGACAAAAAACACATGATCATCTCGATACATGCTGAGAAAGCATTTGACAAAATCCAACACCCTTTCATAAAAATCTTGGAAAGATCAGGAACTCAAGACCCATACTTAATCATATTAAAAGCAATCTCCAGCAAAACAGTAGCCAACATCAAAGTAAATGGTGAGAATCTGGAAGCAATCCCACTAAAATCAGGGACTAGACAAGGCTGTCCACTCTCTCCCTACCTCTTCACATAGTACTTGAAGTCCTAGCCAGAGCAATTCGACAACAAAAGGAGATTAAGGGGATACAAATGGGAAAAGAATAAGTCAAAATATCACTTTTTGTAGATGATATGATAGTATATATAAGTGACCCTAAAAATTCCACCAGAGACCTCCTAACCCTGAAAAACAACTTCAGTAAAGTAGCTGGATATAAACCAAACTCAAACAAGTCAATGGCCTTTCTGTACACAAAGGATAAACAGGCTGAGAAAGAAATTAGGGAAACAACACCCTTCTCAATATTCACAAATATTATAAAATACTTTGGCTTGACTCTAACAAAGAAAGTAAAAGATCTGTATAATAAGAACTTCAAGTCTCTGAAGAAAGAAATTAAAGAAGATCTCAGAATTTGGAAAGATCTTCCATGCTCATGGATTGGCAGGATCAATATAGTAAAAATGGGTATCGTGCCAAAAGCAATCTACAGATTCAATGCAATCCCCATTAAAGTTCCAACTCAGTTCTACAACGAACTAGAAAGGGCAATTGGCAGATTCATCTGGAATAACAAAAAACCTAGGATAGCAAAAACTCTTCTCAAGGATAAACGAACCTCTGTTGGAATCACCATGCCTGACCTAAAGGTGTACTACAGAGCAATTGTGATAACAACTCCATGGTACTGGTATAGCAACAGACAAGTAGACCAATGGAACAGAATTGAAGACCCAGAGATGAACACATACACATAGGGTCACTTGATCTTTGACAAGGGAGCTAAAACCATCAAGAGGAAAAAAGAAACATTTTCAACAAATGGTGCTGGCACAACTGGCAATTATCATGTAGAAGAATTCGAATTGACCCATTCCTATCTCCTTGTACTAAGGTCAAATCTAAGTGAATTAAGGAACTCCACATAAAACCAGAGACACTGAAACTTATAGAGGAGAAAGTAGGGAAAACCCTCGAAGATATGGGTACAGGGGAAAATTCCTGAATAGAACAGTAATGGCTTGTGCTGTAAGATCAAGAATTGGTAAATGGGACCTCATAAAGTTGCAAAGCTTCTGCAAGGCAAAAGACACTGTCAATAAGACAAAAAGACTACCAACAGATTGGGAAAGGATCTTTACTTATCCTAAATCAGATAGGGGACTAATATCCAATATATATAAGGAACTCAATAAGGTGGACTCCAGAAAATCAAATAACCCCATGAAAAAATGGGGCTCAGAGCTGAACAAAGAATTCTCACCTGAGGAATACCGAATGACAGAGAAGCACCTGAAAAAATGTTCAACATCCTTAATCATCAGGGAAATGCAAATCAAAACAGCCCTGAGATTCCACCTCACACCAGTCAGAATGGCTAAGATCAAAAATTCAGGTGACATCAGATGCTGGTGAGGATGTGGAGAAAGAGGAACACTCTTCCATTTTTGGTGGGATTGCAAGCTTGTACAACCACTCTGGAAATCAGTCTGGCGGTTCCTCAGAAAATTGGACATAGTACTACTACCAGAGGATCCTGCAATACCTCTCCTCGGCATATATCCAGAAGATGATCCAACCGGTAAGAAGGACACATGCTCCACTATGTTCATAGCAGCCTTATTTATAAAAGCCAGAGGCTGGAAAGAACCCAGATGTCTCTCAACAGAGGAATGGATACAGAAAATGTGGTACATTTACACATTGTAGTACTACTCAGCTATTAAAAAGAATGAATTTATGAAATTCCTAGGCAAATGGATGGACCTGGAGGGCATCATACTGAGTGAGCTAACCCAATCACAAAGGAATTAGCACAATATGTACTCACTGATAAGTGGACATTAGCCCAGAAACTTAGGATACCGAAGATATAAGATATAATCCGCTACACGCATGAAATTCAAGAAGAACGAAGACCAAAGTGTGGACACTTTGCCCCTTCCTAGAATTGGGAACAAAACACCCATGTGAGGAGTTACAGAAACAAAGTTTGGAGCTGTGAGGAAAGGATGGACTATTTAGAGACTTCCATACCCTGGGATCCATCCCATGATCAGCTTCCAAACGCTGACACCATTGCATACACTAGCAAGATTTTGCTGAAAGGACCCAGATATAGCCATCTCTTGTGAGACTGTGCCGGGGACTAGCAAACACAGAAGTAGATGCTCACAGTCAGCTATTGGATGCATCACAGGGTCCCCAATGGAGGAGCTAGGGAAAGTACCCAAGGAGCTAAAGGGATATGCAACCCTATACGTGGAAAAACATTATGAAGTAACCAGTACCCCGAAGCTCTTGACTCTAGTTGCATATGTATCAAAAGATTGCCTAATAGACCATCACTGGAAAGTGAGGCCCTTTGGACTTGCAAACTTTATATGCCCTGGTACAGGGGAATTCCAGGGCCAAAACTTGGGAGTGGGTGTGTAGAGGATTGGGGGTGGGGGCAGGGTATTGGGGACTTTTGGGATAGCATTGGAAATGTAAATGAGGAAATTACCTAATAAAAATATTTTTAAAAAGAAAGAAAAACAACAACAACAACAACAACAACAATCCAATAGGAAAACAATTCTTAACACTAAAAGAACTTCTGGGGAAATCACCATAACTGACTTCAAGCTATATTACAGAGAACTGTTGATAAAAACTGCATTATATTGGTACAGAGATACACAGGTTGATCAATGGAATAGAACTGCAGACTCAGAAATAAAACCACACATTAATAGACACTTGATCTTTAACAAAGATCCAAAAATGTACATTGGATAAAAGAATGCATCTTCAATAAATGGTCCTGGTCTCACTAGCAGTCTGTATGTAGAAAAATGAAAATAAATATATATTTGTCACCTTGCTTAAAGCTCAAATCCAAGTGGATCAAAGACATCAATACAAAACCAGATAATCTGAATCTAATAGAGGGAAAAGTGGGAAGTAGCCTCAAACTCATTGGCACAATGGACATTTTCCTAAACAGAACTCCAATCGCTTAGTCTCTAAGGTCAAGAATTGATAAATGGGACCTTATGAAACTGAAAAGCTGCTATAAGGCAAAGCACATAGTTAATAGGAGAACTTGGCAAACTACAGATTAGGAAACAAAAAACTTCACTAACCCCACATCCAATAGAGGGCCAATAGCCAATATATATAAAGAATCCAAGAAGCTAATCACAACAAAGAAAACAAAACAAAAACAAAAAAATTAACAAATGGGATCTCCAATGGCTGAGAAACACTTAAAGAAATATTCAAAATCCTTTGACTACAGGGAAATGCAAATCATAACAACCTTGAGATTCCACTTTATACCAATCAGAACAGATAAGAATGCAGATGACAGCGCATGTTGGCAAGGATGTAGAGAAAGAGGAACATTCCTCCATTGCTGGTGAGTTTGCAAACTGATACAATCACTCTGGAAATGAATTTGGAGGTTCCTCAGAAAATTGGAAATAGATCTACCTTAAGACCCAGCTATACCACTCTTGGGAATATACCCAAAAGATGTCCTACCATGCCACAAAGGCACATGTTCCACTATGTTAATAGTGGTCTTATTTGTGATAACCAGCTGCTGGAAACAACATAGATGTCCCACAACAGAAGAATGGATACAGATAATGTGGTTCATTTACACAATGGAATACTACTGTGCAATTAAGAATGAGAACATCCTGAGTTTCACAGGCAAATGGATGGAACTAGAAAATATCATCCTGAGTGAGGTAATTCAGACCCAAAAGGACATGCATGATATGTACTCACAAATAAGTGGATATTAGATAAAAAAAAAATACAGAATAAACAGGATAAAATCCACAGAGCTCTAGAAGGTTAACAAGCCCAAGGGACCAAGTAAGGATGCCTCAATCATCTTTGGGAGGGAGAAGAAAACAATCACAGGAGTGGGGGATAAAGGAATGGAGGGACCTAGGTGGGAAAAGGAACAGGGAGGGAAAAGGGGAAACACAATCAGGTATTGGGTGGGAGAAACAAGACTAAAGCCCTTAAGGCCAGCATAAAAAAAAATGGAAATGTGCAACCCCAAGACTTAGCAATGGGGGACCCTCCAGACACTTGGGAGTTGAGAAACACTCAATACCCAAAGGGAGGGGCCTTAGGTGAAGTGCTATACACCTCCAGAAGACAGACAAGGCATCAAGCAGAGGGATGGGGTTACCATCCCACAGGCAAAAACTCCGACCCAGAATTGTTTCTGTCTGAAAGAACTGGAGGGATGGAAATAGAGAAGAGCCTAAGAAAAGAAGGTCTAACAACAGACTCACAGTGGGGCCCATCACAAGGGGAGTCTCCAAGGCCTCACACTATTACTGATGTTATGGTGTGCTTACAAACAGGAGCTTAGCATGACTGTCTATCAAAAGGCCCAATAAGCAGCCGAAAAAGTCAAATGTAGATACTTACCTAACCAATGGACTGAAGCTGCTGACCCCTGTGGTTGAATTAGGGAATAGCTGGAAGAAGGTGAGGATGAGGGTGACCCTACAGAACACCAGCAATCTCAACTAACCTGTACCCCAGAGATCTCTCAGACACTGAGCAACCAACCAGGCAGTGTACACAAGCAGATATGAGGCTCCTGACACACATACAATGGAGGACTGCCTGTTCTGGACTCATTGAGTGTAGATGTATCTAATCCTGAAGAGACTTGAGGCCCCAAAGAGTGGGGAGTTATAGTGGGGTGAGAGTGGGGGTGTGAACATCCTCTAAGAAATGGGGGAAGGAGGAGTGAGATGAGGAACAGTAAGAGGGTGGACCCGAATAGAGACTGGACTATTAAAAATAAAAGAATTAAAAAAGTCATTTTCATTATGTATCCTTTCAAGATCATCTTTGGCTCAATTTGCAGAGGGAAGAATCTCTACCCTAGAGTATATTCAGAGGAAGGCCCATGGAAAGAAAAGTCATTTTTAATTTACATTTTCTTTTATAGTTATGTATCTTCTTTTTTATTAATTGTTCTATTTGTTTATATTTCAAGTGGTGTAGTCCTTTCCAGTCTCCCCTCACCAAACATACCACACCCTCCTCCATTCCCTTTTCCTCTAACAGAGTGACCCCTTTCATCCCACCCATTCCCTCCTCAACTCTCCAACTTCCTCCTTCACTGGGACAACATTCTTTCTTCTATAACACAATCATCTCCTATCCCATTGGTGTGGAATAAAGGATTCCTCTGCTACATATATAGCAGGAACAACAATGGAGGAGTGTTGCTCCATCTCCATATCCTAAACAGATCTGCTGTCACCTGAGTTTTTGATCTTAGCCATTCTAACTGGTGTGAGGTAAAATATCAGGGTGTTTTGATTTCCATTTCCTTGGTGAGTAATGATATTGAACATTTCTTTAGGTGCTTCTCGGCCATTCAGTATTCCCCAGTTGAGAACTCTTTGTTTATCTCTGTACCTCATGTCTTAGTAGGATTATTTGGTTCTCTGGAGATTAACTTCTTGAGTTCTTTGTATATATTGGATATTAGCCCTCTATTGGATGTAGTATTGGTAACAATCTTTTCCCAATTTGTTGGTTGCCATTTTGTCCTATTGAAAATGTACTTTTCCTTACAGAAGTTTCACAATTCTATGAGATCCCAGTTCTCTGTTGTTGATCTTAGAACATAAACCATTGGTGTTCTGTTCAGGAAATTTCCCCTATGCCTATGTGTTTGAGAAAATTCCCCATTTTATCTTCTATTAGTTTCAGTGTATCTGGTTTTATTAAGAGGTCCTTGATTCACTTGGACTTCAGCTTTTTAAAAAAAAAGATAATAATGGTAAAATTTGCATTCTTCTACATCCTGACTGCCAGATGTACACACACCATTTGTTGAAAATGTTATCTTTGTTTTTTTGTCCCTGAGTATCCTTTAGACCGGAACATTTCTGGACTACAGATTTTGAGATGCGTAGTATCTGTCTTTGCCACTGAGATATGTTACCTGTATGCAGAAAAATGCGGGTCTTGTTTAATTATAGTCTGTTTGTCTACGTCTTTTATTGGGGAAGTTAGTCTGTGGATATTAAGGAAAAGTGTTGTTTCCTGTTATTTTTGTTGTTAGAGGCAGAATTATGTTTGTGTGGCTATCTTCTTTTGGGATTGTTGAAAGGTTACTTTCAAGTTCTATCTAGGGTGTAGTTTTCCTTCTTGTGTTGGAATTTTTCATCCTTTGTAGAGCTGGTTTGTAAATTTCATTTTGTCATGGAATATCTTGCTTTCTCCATCTATGGTAATTGAAAGTTTTACTGTGTATAGTAGCCTGAGCTGGCATTTGTGTTGTCTTGGGGTCTGTATGACATCTTCCCAGGAAGTTCTGGCTTTCATAGTCTCTGGTGAGAAGTCTTGTGTAATTCTAATAAGACTGCCTTTATATGTTACTTGACCTTTTTCCCTTACAGCTTTTAATACTATTTGTTTAGTTCATTTGGTGTTTTCACTATTATGTGATAGGAGGAATTTCTTTTCTGGTCCAATCTGTTTTGAGAGCTATAGGCTTCTTGTATGTTTATGGGCATCTCTTTCTTAAGGTTAGGGGACCTTTCTTTAAAAATTTTGTTGAATATATTTACTGGCCCTTTAAGTTGGGAATCTTCATTCTTTTCTATACTTATTGTCCTTAAGTTTGTTCTTCTCATTGGGTCCTGGATTTCCTGAATGCTTTGGATTAAGAGCATTTTGCAGTTTGCAGTTTGCAGTTTGCAGTTTGCAGTTTGTAGTTTGCAGTTTGCAGATTGCAGTTTGCAGTTTGCAGTTTCTGTGTCTTCTGTGTTAATGTATTCTATGATATGTTCTACACCTGAAATTCTATATTCTCTCTCTTGTATTCTGTTGATGATGCTTGCATCTATGACTCCTGATCTCTTTCCTAGGCTTTCTAACTCCAGGATCGTCTCCCTTTGTGATTTGTTTATTGTTTCTATTTCCATTTTTAGATCCTGGATAGGTTTGTTCAATTCTTTCACCTGTTTGGTTGTGTTTTTCTGTAATTCTTTAAGGAGTTTTTGTGTTTCCTCTTTAAGGGAATTACCTGTTTACCTATGTTCTCTTGTATCTTTAAGAGGGATTTATTCAGATTCTTCTTAATGTCCTCTATCATCATATTGATAAGTGATTTTACACTCAAATCTTACTTTTCTGGTGTGATGGTGTATCCCGGACTTGCTAAAGTGGAAAAACTAGGTAGTGATGATACCAAGTAATCTTGGTTTCTGTTGCTTATATTCTTATGCTTGCTCTTGCCATCTGGTTATACTTAGTGCTGCCTTCTCTTTTTGTTTCTTAGTGGAGCCTGTCTGTCCTTTGATCCTGTTTTTGTCAGAACTCCTCAGAGTCTAGCTGTTTCTGTGATCCTGTGATTCTGAAATCCTGTGATCCTGAGGTCCGGGGTGTGTCAGAGCTTCCTGGTAGTCAAGCTGCTTCTGGGATCCTAAAATCTTGGTGTGACCAAGCTCCCGAGATCCTGTGATCTTGGGTATGGTAGATATCCTGTGATCCAGGGCAGGTCTCCTGAGTGCTGTGGGACTGGGTGTGGAGCTAGTGACCAAGGTCTGTTCAGAGTACCAGATAAGACAGGAAGAAAGCCATGTGGAATAGTGAATGGCCAAGAAGCAACTAAAGAAATGTTTAACATCCTTAGTCATCAGGGAAATGCAAATCAGTACCATCCTGAGATCCTTGGTCAAGCCTCTCAGAATGGCTAAGATAAAAAACTCAGGTAACAGCAGATGTTGGCAAGGATGTGGAGAAAGAGGATCTCTTCTTCATTGTTAGTGGAACTGCAAGCTGGTACAAACATTCTGGGAATCATTCTGATAGTTCCCCAGAAAATTGGACCTGAGGACCCAGCTGGACCACTCCGGGGCACATACCTCAAACATTTTCCAACATATAACAAGGACACATGCTCCAATATGTTCATAGCAGCCGTATTTATAATAGCCAGAAACTGGAAACAACCCAGATGATCTTTAACAGAGGAATGGATACAGAAAATGTGGTACATTTACACAATGGAGTACTACTCAGCTATTAAAAACAATAAATTCATGAAATTCTTAGGCAAATGGATGGAACTAGAAAATATCATCCTGAGTGAGGTCACCCAATCACAAAAGAACACATATGGTATGCACTCACTGATAAGTGGATATTAGCCCCAAAGCTCAGAATACCCAACATACAATTCACAGACCACATGAAGCTCAAAAAGAAGGAAGACAAAAGCTTGGGAGCTTTGGCCCTTTTTGGAAAGGGGAACAAAATACTCATGGGAGCACATACAGAGACAAATTATGGAGCAGAGACTGAAGGAAAGGCTATCCAGAGACAGCCACTCCTGGGGATCCATCCCATAAACAGTCACCAAGACCAAATACTATGGTGATTGTTAGGAAATGCATGCTGACAAGAGCCTGATATAGCTGTCTCTTGAGAGGCTCTGCCAGAGCCTGACAAATACAATTGCCAATGCTTGCAGTCAACCATTGGCCTGAGCACAGTGTCACCAAATGGAGGACTTAGAGAAAGGACTGAAGGAAGTAAAGTAGATTGCAACCCCAGAGGAAGAACAACAATATCAACCAGCCAGAACCCCAGAGCTCCCAGGGACTAAACCACAAACCAAGGAGTAAACATGGAGGGACGCTTGGCTCTAGCAACATATGCAGCAGAGAATGGCCTTGTTGGGCATCAATGGGAGGATGGATCCTTGGTCCTTTGAAGGTTCAATACCCTAGTGTAGGGCAATTTGAAGGCAGAATGGTTGGGTGATCATAAGAACACCCTCATAGAATCATGGGGAGGGGGATGGAATAGGGAGTTTTGCAGGGGAGGCGACCAGGAAACAGTATAACATTTGAAATGTAAATAAAGAAAATATCCAATAAAAATGCCAGTATCCAAAAAATAAATAAAAAGATTTTGGGTTAAGTGGATGGCCCCAAACCTCTACTGGGATCCATGTCTATTGACTGGCGGTGGTCTCCTCAGGTAATATCTCCCCTTTGTTGGATATTTCATCTAGTGTCATTCCTCTTGGGTCCTGGGAGCCTCTCTTGCATCTGGGAATTTCTTGTGGTTCCTATCCATTCCCTGTTTTCCACTCACACTGCTACATATTTCTATTGATTCTCATGGTCCTCTGGAATTCTCTCCTGTTTCTTCCCATTCTTCCTCCATTTTCCCTCTCCCTCCCCTCTCCCTTCTATGTCCCTCAATCTGCTTACTGAAATTATTTTGTTCCCACTTCTAAGTAGGATTGAAGCATCCACACTTTGGCCTTCAATCTTGTTAAGCTTCATATGGTCTGTGACTTGTATTATGGGTATTTTGAGCTTTTGAGCTAATATCCACTTATCAGTGATTATATATCATATATATCCTTGGGTATGGGTTACCTCACTCAGAAATACATATACATATATACATATACATATACATATACATATACATATACATATACATATACATATACATATACATATACATATACATATACATATACATATACATACATACACACAGACACAGACACACACACACACAAACACACACACACATATATATATATACACATATATATATATGTATATATGTATATATGTATATATATATATATATATATATATATATATATATTTTTTTTTTTTTTTCAAGACAGGTTTGTCTGTTTAGCCCTGGCTGTCCTGAAACACTCTGTAGAACAGGCTGGCCTTAAACTCAGAAATCCACCTGCCTTTGCCTCCCAAGTGATGGGATTAAAGGCAAGTGCTACCACTGCCTGGCAGAATGATATTTTATAATTCCATCCATTTGCCAGTAAAATCTGAGAAGTCATTGTTAGTAGCTGAGAAACATCCCATTCTGCAAATATAACTAGCACATTTTCTGTATCCATTCTTTCATTGAGGGACTACTTCAGAGTTGTTTTCAGCTTTTGGCTATTATTAATACGATTTCTATGAACATAGTACAGCATGTGTCCTTGTTATATGTTGGAGCATCTTTTTAGTACATGGCCAATAGCTGGGTCTTCAGGTAGAACTATATATTCAGGTAGAACTATATATTGCCAATTTTCTGAGAAACCATCAGATTGATTTCCAAAGTGTTTATACAAGCTTGCACTTACACTAGAAAAGGAACAGTGTTTTGGTTTGTTTGTTTGTTCTCTCTCTCTCTCTCTCTCTCTCTCTCTCTCTCTCTCTCTCTCTCTTCTGTATCCACACCAGCATCTGCTGTGGCCTGAGTTCTTGATCTTAGCAATTCTGACTGGTTTGAGGTGGAATCTCAGGTTAATTTTTTTTTATTGCATAATTTATCAATTTACATTTCAAATGTTATCCCCTTTTCTGGTCCCCCCTCCCTGAAATACCATATCCCATCCCCTATTTCATAGCTTCTCTGAGGGTGTTCACCCACCCACCCACTCCCACCTCCATGCCCTGGAATTACTTTACACTGTCCTTCAACAGAGGAATAGATACAGAAAATGTGGTACATTTACACAATGGAGTACTACTCAGCTTTTAAAAACAATGACTTCATGAAATTCTTAGTCAAATGGATAGAAGTAGAAAATATCCTTAGTGAGGTAATCCAATCACAAAAGAACACACATGGTATACACTCACTGATAAATTGATATTAGCCCAGAAACTTAGAATAACCAAATACAATTCACATACCACATGAATCTCAAGAAGAAGGAAAACCAGAGTGTGGATACTTCAGTCCTTCTTAGATAGGGAAACAAAATACCCATGGAAAGAGTTACAAAACCAAGTGTGGAGCAGAGACTGAAGAAATGATCATCCAGAGACTGCCCCACCCTGGGATACATCTCATATACAGTCACTAAAACCAGACACTATTGTGGATGCGAACAAGTACTTGCTGACAGAAGTCTGTTAATAGCTGTCTCCTGAGAGACTCTACCAATGCCTGACAAATTCAGAGGTGGATGTCCACAGCCAATCATTGGAATGAGTGCAGGGTCCCCAATGGAGGAGCTAGAGAAAGAACCCAAGGAGCTGAAGGGGTTTCCAGCTGCCTAGGAGGAACAAGAATATGAAGTAAGCAGTACCTCCAGAGCTCCCAGGGACTAAACCAGCAACCAAAGATACACACAGCTCCCGCTGCATATGTAGCAGAGGACGTACTTGTTGGTCATCAATGGGAGGAGAGGCCCTTTGGCCTGTGAAGGTTCTATGCCCCAGTGTAGGGGAATGCTGGGACCAGGAAGAGGGAGTGGGTGAGTTGGTGTGCAGGCAGGGGAGGGGATAGAGGGTTTTCAGAGGGGAAACCAGGAAAGGGAATTACATATGAAATATAAATAAAGAAAATATCTAATAAAAAAAGAAAGCTAGCACAAATATATTCTACATGTTGATTTATGTAAACTAATTTAAATTTAAATTCTTTTAATTCTGATCATTTCAGATATGAGAGCTTCGTTTACATTGTATCCACACTTACAAACCCTATTCCATCTTCTGTATGGTCTATGTCACTCTCAATCTGATGACCTCATCTTCTTAAATCATCATGGGTAAATAAGGTTTTATGTGTGTAGTGGATAATATTTCTCACATGTACATGTGCTTAGGGCTGAGCATATGAAATTATATAATATATCATGGAACTCATTCTTAAAGAATAATTATACCCATCTCAGTAATCATTGTTGATACCTCTTTATCTAAGACTAGGATATTCTGAAGTTTTACCCCACTTCACTGCCATGTCAACTGATCTTATTTTGTGGATTATTTTTAAGTGACCATGATGTTGATGTGTAGTAGGCCCTGTTTCCCAGTCATGTATTGAAAATATTTTCTCACAGCAGAAGGTCTCATCCTGTGTCTCTTATATTTTTCTGCCCTTTTATCTGCTGTTACATTGAGGTATAAGTGAAGATGTTGCACTGTTTTTTTTAATTGGTTCTGAGTAATGCGAAGTCTCTTGCTCTCTATATTTTATGGAACTTTACAATAGACACCATTTACTATGAAAAGAAGATTCTTTTATTAAGGTGAATAGTTATACCTATCAGCAGCTATCACAATCACTATGAAAGTGTGTATTTAGGAACTATATAAGTTTAGAAAAATGTCAAAATCTGATTCATTTGGCAAGGTTTAGTGTATCATGCCTGAATTTCCTTGTATTGATTGACTATTAAGTCAATTTATAGAGCTGTCAATTAAATCCAAGATAAACATGTTATTTTTTGACCAATAAGGTTTACTTGCTGGACTTACAATTATTGGAGTTCATAAATTGGTAGTTGTGTAGGAATAACTTTTCATTGTTTTCCTGTCTTGGGCAATATCATAGCACCTTCTCATGCTGGAAGACGTAATTCTTAGGAAAGTGGCTAAGAGGTCTTTTTTGTGTATGTTGAAGTGTTTGGTGTCATCAACATTGGAGTCTAATTTTAAAGTTCTGGAAGGCAACCAAGGGCAGTTACAAGAGCTTATGTTTTCTTGGAAGTCTCTTGTAAACCATTAAGCAACAACTCAAATGGTTTTTCATAGCAGGTAATATCATTTACTAGATGATATATGGTTCTTTGGAGATACATTATCACCCTGTGAAGTTTAATTTCATTGAAACCACACACACTCACACACACACACTCTCTCTCTCTCTCTCACACACACACTAACACACACACACACACACACACACACACACACACACACACACACACACTGCTTTCTATTTTCCTGGCTTTGTAATCACTAGCATTATACACTCAAGTTTCACAGAGTAAAATCTTTCTATTCCATGTTCTCTATATAGGATGCCACTGGATGATTTTGCTTAGATTTAGGGTGGATTTCTGACCTCAAATGATAGACTTAAGCTGTTTGTTGTTGTTGTTGTTGTTGTTTTGTTTTGTTTTGTTTTGTTTTGTTTTGTTTTTCTCAAATGACTCAATAAAGAAAAAGATAAGTCCCTTATGGGAGTTTCTAGATTCATGGGTTTTAGGTAATTCAAGATATAGTCAATAATAGCCATCATATGTACCTTTTCTGACTTGAAACACAATCATATTTCCTATGTCATGCTTAATTTATAATGAAGAAAATAACCAGGACATAATTACCCTAGCAACATATAAGTATCAACATACCACTGTGAGTACATTTTATATCTTAGAATAGGAGCTAATGATTACTTAAGGATATTCCTTTAGTGTCTCAAAATTAAAAGTGATAACCACTGGTATTATCTCAACTGATTTTACATTAAATGATAAAAACTTGAGGAAAAAACATAAATATCTATAAAAATACATTTTTGACACAATGTGACATAAACACCAACATAAATTATAATCTTTATTTTCACAACTGGTCATATGGCTTTAGTTTTTGTTTATAAATACATTTCCTATATTAACCATTCATTACTTTCTATATGTTCAGCAAGCATAACGGAAGGTCTTGGTTCTTTTCCAGGGGAATTGACCCATATCTTCATTTCTGAAGAGTCTAGGCTCTTTGTCTTCCTGCATAGATTGTGTTGTAGTTTTCAATTAACTTTAAACACAGGGCATGGAAACTCTGAGATGCCCTAAATAATCATCTGTACTTCAGTTACCATATTTATTACATCGTTTTTCAATAATGTAACTTTTTATTCACTTAAGCTGATCATAGCTGCCTCCCTCATTTCCTCTCAGTCCCACCCTTCATATCCCTTCCCCTCATTGCTCCCTCAACTTCTCCTCAGAGAAGCAGAGCACCTCTAGGGTACTACCACAATACACAGACAATGTTTATTCTTAACTACTGAGCTGTCTCTCCACTCTCAATCCATTTCTATATTTAAACTTATAATAGCATCACATTTTGTATATTAATTTATTTCCATCTAATTTATGTGTATTGTCAACTTTTCTGTTAACTTGACAAAACTAAAGACATTTTTTTATAAAAAAGGGCACCTTGTTCAAGTACTGATTCCTCCAGATTTACCTATCATTTTGTTGATTGAAACTTGAAGTGGGAGGGACTCAATTCACTGTGGTTAGTGCTACTCATGGGTTGAATCCTGAATTCTGTAAAAAAGGAAGCTGAGAACCCCATTACAAACAAAGTAGTGAGAAGCATGTACTCTACGGTCAATAGGATACAACAACAGCCCACACATTGGGAAAAGATCTTTACTAACCCTACATCCAATATATGGCCAAAATCCAAAATATACAAAATCCAAAATATACTGTAGCATAGAACCAAGGGCCTCTCCTCCCATTGGTGACTGACTAGAAAAGAATTCTCAACTGAGAAGTACTGAATGTCTGAGAATCACCTAAATTTTTTTTCAACATCCTTAGTCATCAGGGAAATGCTCCACTATGCTTATAGCAGCCTTATTTATAATAGCCAAAAGGTGAAAAGAATCTATATGCCTCTCAACAAAAGAATGGATACAGAAAATGTGGTATATTTACACAATGGAGTGCTACACAGTTATTAAAAACAATGAGTTCATGAAATTCACAGGCAAATGGATGGAAGTAGAAGGTATCATTCTAAATGAGGTAACCCAGTCACAAACAAACACATATGGAATGTACTTACTGATAAGCGGATATTAGCCCAAAAGCTCAGAAGACACATGATATATCTCACAAACCATATGAAGCCTAAGAAGATGGAAGACCAATGTGTAGGTGATTCGATCCTACATAGAACAGGGAATGAAATAATCACAGGAGGTAGAGGGAGGGAGAGATCTGGCATGGAGAGAGGAGTTGGAGGGAAAATGGGGACAGGAACAGCTATTGGATGGGACAGGAGAGAAATACTGAGGGCCAGAATATTGAATAAAAACATGTAGCCGTGAAGGATAGGGGTCTGGGGTGGCCACTAGAGTCCCAAACTCCAGGGAAGGGAGAGGATCCCAGGGCTCAATAACAATGACTTTAGCCATAATACTCAACAAAGTAAAGGTACAATCTGTAGATACCACTTCCAGTATTTAGACACAGGCCCCAATTGAGGTATGGGGCTATCCATGCAGCCCAAAAATTTTAATTCAGAAATGTTCCTATCCAAAGGAAAGACAAAAACAAAAACTGGAACAGAAAGTGAAAGAATGACCAATCAGAGATCATCACATGCAGTGATCTATCCCATCTGTAGACACTAACCCACACACACACACACACACACACACACACACACTATTGCTGATATCAGGAAGTGCCTCTGTATTTCTCTCCTGTCTCATACAATACCTGTTCCTGTCCCCATTTTCCCTCCAACTCCTCTCTCCATGCCAGGTCACTCCCTCCCTCTACCTCCTGTGATTATTTCATTCCCTGTTCTATGTAGAAGGAGCCTGATATGGCTGTTCCCTGAGAGGGTTTACCAGCACTTGACCAATACAAAACTCACAGAAAACCATAAGACTGAGCCCTGAGACTCGAATAGGAGACCTAGGGGAAGGAGTTGAAGGGGATTGCAACCCCATATGAAGAACAACTAACTGGACCACCTAGAGCTCCTACAGGTTGAACTACCAATCAAAGTGTATACATGGAAGAAGCCATGACTCCAGATATGTATTTTGCAAAAGATGGCCTTTTCTTACATCAATGGGAGGGGAGGGACTCTTGAAGACCCAGTTTAGGGGTGTTGCAGGAGTGGTGAATGGGTGGAGGAGCACCCTCATAGAGGCAAAGTGGAGGGGGCAGAGGGAGGACGGGATGGGGGGTGTTTGTGGAGGTGTCTCCTAGAAGGGGGATATCATTTGAAATGTAAACAAATAAAACGATTAATAAAACAATAGAAAAAGAAGCATGTCCTCTTGGTCTCTGCATCAGTTGATGACATGCTTGGCTTTCTGCTATTATTTCCATGGATGATATCCTATATGTGGATATATAAGTAAAATAAAGCTTTTCCTCAAAAACATTAAATAAAAAGTTCATACATTCAAATCAAAGTATCCATGGGCAGCATTTGTTTATATAGACTTAGATTATCACGTTTAGGATAGTATTTTCCAGTTCCATCAACTTATCAGTAAATTTCATTATTACAATTATAATTTACATACATAGAATCCCATTGTGTATATGTATCACATTTTCATGATCCATTCATCTGTTGAAATATATTTAAGTTTCGTCTGTTTCCTAGGTATTAGAAACAGAACAGCAGTACACATGGCTGAACAATTCTGTTCTAGAATATAACATGCTTTAAGCACTATGCTGAAAATGTGTAGGCATAACCATTTTGTATCTTCTCTGACTTTATTGGAGTTACTGAATGGTTTGCTTTTATTTTCCCGGCACAGTTAATCTCTCTAGGACTTATATCAGGAAGGCATGTTGAATTTTGTAAAACGCCTTTAAAAAAAAATCAAGGGTTCTAGAGATTTTAATTTAATTTCCTTATGTAACTTATTATTTTGACTTACTTATGCATGTTGAACCATTCCTGCATATCCAGGATAAACCCAATTTAACCATGATTGATTACCTTTTTTATATATTTCCTTACTTGGTATGTAAGTATTTCACTGAGGGATTTTGTACTTATATTCATCAAGAATAATGTCATGTAGTTGTATTTTGCTTGCTTTTCTTCTGTTTTGTTGTTTTTTTTTTTGTTACCCTTTATAAAAAGGAATCGAATATTCTCCTTCCAGTTCCTTCTTTCAAAACTATTTTTAAAACATTAGTTCCCGTTCTTCATTGGAAACATGGAATAATTATTATGTTGTAAATACTTCTGAACATTTGATTTATTGCTGTTGTTGTGGTTAGAAGGTTTTTTACTGTTACTTAACTTTCATTATTGGTTATGGCTCTATATGAATTCTGATTTCCTGTTGAGACCATGAACTTGAAAGAGAGAAAGGAGTAGCCTATGGAAGGAATTCAAGAAATGGAAGAGAAAGAAAAATATGTTATAACTATATTATGATAATTTCAAAAATGCAGATCTTTTCTTGGCTTGTATTTTGAGGTTTAGATGAGTTTCAGAATTTGTGTATTTATTTGAGTTTTAATAATTTAGTAAATAATAAGTTTTAAAAACATTCCCATACAATGTCCTAAATTTTTTTTGGTGTCAATTCTAGTTGTTAATTTGGATAGCTTCTATTTTACTCAATTGGGTCACAGGTTTACAGATCTGGTTTATCATTTCAAAGAACTAGCTTTTAGATTCATGATTCTGTATTGTTACCTGTAATTCTAACTCATTAATTAAGTTTAAAGAAACAGTTAATACTTGAAATAACAATGCTTTTGGAATTTTTCAAAAAATATTTTTATTGCTTCAAAAAACAATAAAAGTGTATTTCAGATTATACAAACATTTTGGAGCTCATTTTATCTAATGATATTTATGAACTGTTTCTATAAATATATTATTATTTTGATTTTTCACAATATTAACACCTTTGGATCTATTGTGATTTTCCATAATTGCAGCTTTTTCCCAACACCATATTAGCCATTATAATGGAGTAACAGTTCCTAGTAATCTTCACCAAATCATCCCAACCTTGCGGGATAATGTTGTCTTGAATATTTAACATCTGTTTCATATAGGGCAAGTTTTTATATCTATAGGACTTACATAGGCAGAAAGTACATTAGGATAGTTGCTTGCCCCTTATTTGATGACAAGAAGTTCATATCCTTGTATATTTTGCCTATATAAGTATCCTACCAATGTAATCCACAACCATTCCCCAGGATTCCTAGTTATGGATCTAGCTTATGTCCATGATCCTTGTTAGTATTTAATGAACCTTGCTTCAAATTTAGAAAACCTGAGCAATGACACATCATTTTGTGGTCTGAAAATCTGGCTAATGATATTGTTTCTTTTTTTTTTTAAAAAAGATTTTTTTTTCATTTTTTATTAGGTATTTAACTCATTTACATTTCCAATGCTATACCAAAAGTCCCCCATATCCACCCACCCCCACTCCCCTGCCCACCCACTCCCCCTTTTTGGCACTGGTGTTCCCCTGTACTGGGGCATATAAAGTTTGCAAGTCCAATGGGCCTCTCTTTCCAGTGATGGCCGACTAGGCCATCTTTTGATATATATGCAGCTAGAGTCAAGAGCTCCGGGGTACTGGTTAGTTCATAATGTTGTTCCACCTATAGGGTTGCAGATCCCTTTAGCTCCTTGGCTACTTTCTCTAGCTCCTCCATTGGGAGCCCTATGATCCATCCATTAGCTGACTGTGAGCATCCACTTCTGTGTTTGCTAGGCCCCAGCATAGTCTCACAAGAGACAGCTACATCTGGGTCCTTTCAATAAAATCTTGCTAGTGTATGCAATGGTGTCAGCGTTTGGATGCTGATTATGGGGTGGATCCCTGGATATGGCAGTCTCTACATGGTCCATCCTTTCATCTCAGCTCCAAACTTTGTCTCTGTAACTCCTTCCATGGGTGTTTTGTTCCCAAATCTAAGGAGAGGCATAGTGTCCACACTTCAGTCTTCATTCTTCTTGAGTTTCATGTGTTTAGCAAATTATATCTTATATCTTGGGTATCCTAGGTTTGGGGATAATATCCACTTATCAGTGAATACATATTGTGTGAGTTTCTTTGTGAATGTGTTACCTCACTCAGGATGATGCCCTCCAGGTCCATCCATTTGGCTAGGAATTTCATAAATTCATTCTTTTTAATAGCTGAGTAGTACTCCATTGTGTAGATGTACCACATTTTCTGTATCCATTCCTCTGTTGAGGGACATCTAGGTTCTTTCCAGCTTCTGGCTATTATAAATAAGGCTGCTATGAACATAGTGGAGCATGTGTCCTTCTTACCTGTTGGGGCATCTTCTGGATATATGCCCAGGAGAGGTATTGCTGGATCCTCCGGTAGTACTATGTCCAGTTTTCTGAGGAACCGCCAGACTGATTTCCAGAGTGGTTGTACAAGCCTGCACTCCCACCAACAATGGAGGAGTGTTCCTCTTTCTCCACATCCACGCCAGCATCTGATGTCACCTGAATTTTTGATCTTAGCCATTCTGACTGGTGTGAGGTGGAATCTCAGGGTTGTTTTGATTTGCATTTCCCTGATGATTAAGGATGTTGAACATTTTTTCAAGTGCTTCTCTGCCATTCAGTATTCCTCAGGTGAGAATTCTTTGTTCAGTTCTGAGCCCCATTTTTAATGGGGTTATTTGATTTTCTGAAGTCCACCTTCTTGAGTTCTTTATATATGTTGGATATTAGTCCCCTATCTGATTTAGGAAAGGTAAAGATCCTTTCCCAATCTGTTGGTGGTCTTTTTGTCTTATTGACGGTGTCTTTTGCCTTGCAGAAACTTTGGAGTTTCATTAGGTCCCATTTGTCGATTCTCGATCTTACAGCACAAGCCATTGCTGTTCTGTTTAGGAATTTTTCCCCTGTGCCCATATCTTCAAGGCTTTTCCCCACTTTCTCCTCTATAAGTTTCAGTGTCTCTGGTTTTATGTGAAGTGCCTTGATCCACTTAGATTTGACCTTAGTACAAGGAGATAAGTATGGATCAATTCGCATTCTTCTACACGATAACAACCAATTGTGCCAGCACCAATTGTTGAAAATGCTGTCTTTGTTCCACTGGATGGTTTTAGCTCCCTTGTCAAAGATCAAGTGACCATAGGTGTGTGGGTTCATTTCTGGGTCTTCAATTCTATTCCATTGGTCTACTTGTCTGTCTCTATACCAGTACCATGCAGTTTTTATCACAATTGCTCTGTAGTAAAGCTTTAGGTCTGGCATGGTGATTCCGCCAGAAGTTCTTTTATCCTTGAGAAGACTTTTTGCTATCCTAGGTTTTTTGTTATTCCAGACAAATTTGCAAATTGCTCCTTCCAATTCGTTGAAGAATTGAGTTGGAATTTTGATGGGGATTGCATTGAATCTGTAGATTGCTTTTGGCAAGATAGCCATTTTTACAATGTTGATCCTGCCAATCCATGAGCATGGGAGATCTTTCCATCTTCTGAGATCTTCCTTAATTTCTTTCTTCAGAGATTTGAACTTTTTATCATACAGATCTTTCACTTCCTTAGTTAGAGTCACGCCAAGATATTTTATATTATTTGTGACTATTGAGAAGGGTGTTGTTTCCCTAATTTCTTTCTCAGCCTGTTTATTCTTTGTATAGAGAAAGGCAATTGACTTGTTTGAGTTTATTTTATATCCAGCTACTTCACCGAAGCTGTTTATCAGGTTTAGGAGTTCTCTGGTAGAATTTTTAAGGTCACTTATATATACTATCATATCATCTGCAAAAAGTGATATTTTGACTTCCTCTTTTCCAATTTGTATCTCCTTGATCTCCTTTTGTTGTCGAATTGCTCTGGCTAATACTTCAAGGACTATGTTGAAAAGGTAGGGAGAAAGTGGGCAGCCTTGTCTAGTCCCTGATTTTAGTGGGATTGCTTCCAGCTTCTCTCCATTTACTTTGATGTTGGCTACTGGTTTGCTGTAGATTGCTTTTATCATGTTTAGGTATGGGCCTTGAATTCCTGATCTTTCCAAAACTTTTATCATGAATGGGTGTTGGATCTTGTCAAATGCTTTTTCTAACGAGATGATCATGTGGTTTTTGTCTTTGAGTTTGTTTATATAATGGATTACATTGATGGATTTTCGTATATTAAACCATCCCTGCATCCCTGGAATAAAACCTACTTGGTCAGGAAGGATGATTGCTTTAATGTGTTCTTGGATTCGGTTAGCGAGAATTTTATTGAGGATTTTTGCATCGATATTCATAAGAGAAATTGGTCTGAAGTTCTCTATCTTTGTTGGATCTTTCTGTGTTTTAGGTATCAGAGTAATAGTGGCTTCATAAAATGAGTTGGGTAGAGTACCTTCTACTTCTATTTTGTGAAATAGTTTGTGCAGAATTGGAATTAGATCTTCTTTGAAGGTCTGATAGAACTCTGCACTAAACCCATCTGGTCCTGGGCTTTTTTTGGTTGGGAGACTATTAATAACTGCTTCTATTTCTTTAGGTGATATGGGACTGTTTAGATGGTCAACTTGATCCTGATTCAACTTTGGTACCTGGTATCTGTCCAGAAATTTGTCCATTTCATCCAGGTTTTCCAGTTTTGTTGAGTATAGCCTTTTGTAGAAGGATCTGATGGTGTTTTGGATTTCTTCAGGATCTGTTGTTATCTCTCCCTTTTCATTTCTGATTTTGTTAATTAGGATTTTGTCCCTGTGCCCTTTAGTGAGTCTAGCTAAGTGTTTATCTATCTTGTTGATTTTCTCAAAGAACCAACTCCTCGTTTGGTTAATTCTTTGAATAGTTCTTCTTGTTTCCACTTGGTTGATTTCACCCCTGAGTTTGATTATTTCCTGCTGTCTACTCCTCTTGGGTGAATTTGCTTCCTTTTTTTCTAGGGCTTTTAGATGTGTTGTCAAGCTGCTAGTATGTGCTGTCTCCCGTTTCTTCTTGGAGGCACTCAGAGCAATGAGTTTCCCTCTTAGAAATGCTTTCATTGTGTCCCATAGGTTTGGGTACATTGTGGCTTCATTTTCATTAAACTCTAAAAAGTCTTTAATTTCTTTCTTTATTCCTTCCTTGAACAAGGTATCATTGAGAAGAGTGTTATTCAGTTTCCACGTGAATGTTGGCTTTCCATTATTTATGTTGTTATTGAAAATCAGTCTTAGGCCATGGTGGTCTGATAGGATACATGGGACAATTTCAATATTTTTGTATCTATTGAGGCCTGTTTTGTGACCAATTATATGGTCAATTTTGGAGAAGGTCCCGTGAGGTGCTGAGAAGAAGGTATATCCTTTTGTTTTAGGATAAAATGTTCTGTAGATATCTGTCAGGTCCATTTGTTTCATAACTTCTGTTAGTTTCACTGTGTCCCTGTTTAGTTTCTGTTTCCACGATCTGTCCTTTGAAGAAAGTGGTGTGTTGAAGTCTCCCACTATTATTGTGTGAGGTGCAATGTATGCTTTGAGCTTTACTAAAGTGTCTCTAATGAATGTGGCTGCCCTTGCATTTGGTTCGTAGATATTCAGAATTGAGAGTTCCTCTTGGAGGATTTTACCTTTGATGAGTATGAAGTGTCCCTCCTTGTCTTTTTTGATAACTTTGGGTTGGAAGTCGATTTTATCCGATATTAAAATGGCTACTCCAGCTTGTTTCTTCAGTCCATTTGCTTGGAAAATTGTTTTCCAGCCTTTCACTCTGAGGTAGTGTCTGTCTTTTTCCCTGAGATGGGTTTCCTGTAAGCAGCAGAATGTTGGGTCCTGTTTGTGTAGCCAGTCTGTTAGTCTATGTCTTTTTATTGGGGAATTGAGTCCATTGATATTAAGAGATATTAAGGAAAAGTAATTGTTGCTCCCTTTTATTTTTGTTGTTAGAGTTGGCATTCTGTTCTTGTGGCTGTCTTCTTTTTGGTTTGTTGAATGATTACTTTCTTGGTTGTTCTAGGGCGTGATTTCCGTCCTTGTATTGCTTCTTTTCTGTTATTATCCATTGAAGGGCTGGATTCGTGGAAAGATATTGTGTGAATTTGGTTTTGTCGTGGAATACTTTGGTTTCTCCATCTATGGTAATTGAGAGTTTGGCCGGGTATAGTAGCCTGGGCTGGCATTTGTGTTCTCTTAGTGTCTGTATAACATCTGTCCAGGCTCTTCTGGCTTTCATAGTCTCTGGTGAAAAGTCTGGTGTAATTCTGATAGGCCTTCGTTTATATGTTACTTGACCTTTCTCCCTTACTGCTTTTAATATTCTATCTTTATTTAGTGCATTTGTTGTTCTGATTATTATGTGTCGGGAGGAATTTCTTTTCTGGTCCAGTCTATTTGGAGTTCTGTAGGCTTCTTGTATGATCATGGGCATCTCTTTTTTTATGTTTGGGAAGTTTTCTTCTATTATTTTGTTGAAGATAGTAGCTGGCCCTTTAAGTTGAAAATCTTCATTCTCATCAATTCCTATTATCCGTAGGTTTGGTCTTCTCATTGTGTCCTGGATTTCCTGGATGTTTTGAGTTAGGATCCTTTTGCATTTTGTCTTTTCTTTGACTGTTGTGTCGATGTTCTCTATGGAATCTTCTGCACCTGAGATTCTCTCTTCCATTACTTGTATTCTGTTGCTGATGCTCGCATCTATGGTTCCAGACTTCTTTCCTAGGGTTTCTATCTCCAGCGTTGCCTCGCTTTGGGTTTTCTTTATTGTGTCTACTTCCCCTTTTAGTTCTAGTATGGTTTTGTTCATTTCCATCACCTGTTTGGATGTGTTTTCCTGTTTTTCTTTAATGATTTCTACCTGTTTGGCTGTGTTTTCCTGCTTTTCTTTAAGGGCCTGTAACTCTTTAGCAGTGCTCTCCTGTAATTCTTTAAGTGACTTATGAAAGTCCTTCTTGATGTCCTCTATCATCACCATGAGAAATGTTTTTAAATCTGTGTCTAGATTTTCGGTTGTGTTGGGGTGCCCAGGACTAGGTGGGGTGGGAGTGCTGCGTTCTGATGATGGTGAGTGGTCTTGATTTCTGTTAGTAGGATTCTTACGTTTGCCTTTCGCCATCTGGTAATCTCTGAAGCTAGCTGTTTTAGTTGTCACTGTTAAGAGCTTGTTCTTCAGGTGACTCTGTTAGCCTCTATGAGCAGACCTGGAGGGTAGCACTCTCCTTAGTTTCAGTGGGCAGAGTATTCTCTGCAGGCAAGCTCTCTTCTTGCAAGGCAGGTACCCAGATATCTGGTGTTCGAACCAGACTCCTGGCAGAAGTTGTGTTCCACTCACTAGAGGTCTTAGGATCACGTGTGGAATCCTGTGTGGGCCCTTGCGGGTGTCAGGCGACTCAGCTGGCAAGGTAGCCCGGGGCTCGAGTGGAGTGGAAGGGACTTGTGCCCCAGATCAGGCCCGGGTAGCCTGCTTCCCTATGTACCACAGTCTCAATTTCAGCATGATTGGATTGGGGCAGGCGTTGTGTTCCACTCACCAGAGGTCTTAGGATCCCGTGGGGAGTCCCGTGTGGGCCCTTGCGGGTGTTGGGCAAGACTCTGCTGGCAAGGTAGCCCGGGGCTAGAGTCGAGCGGAAGGGACTTGTGCTCCAGATCAGGCCCAGGTAGCCTGCTTCCCTATGTACTGCAGTCTCAATTTCAGCATGATTGGATTGGGGCAGGCGCTGTGTTCCACTCACCAGAGGTCTTAGGGTCCCGTGGGGAGTCCCATGTGGGCCCTTGCGGGTGTTGGGCAAGACTCTGCTGGCAAGGTAGCCCGGGGCTCGAGTCTCGAGTCGAGCGGAAGGGATGATATTGTTTCTAAAGGGTGGTAATATTATAGAGAAAATTTACACTGAGGGAGTAGGGGAACCAAGAACTTACTTTTTTATATGTTATTTTCAGGAAAGTTATCAAATACTTTAGGGAAAATGCTATATGGGTAAATTGGTGCACAATGTGTAGATGAAAACATCAGAACAGATAATAAGTATTCAACTTTATATTTTCTAAAACTACCCCTTATTCTTTAATAAGGAATAAAACTTCTGTAAATAAAAAAGAATTTATACAGTACTAAATAATAGAAATAATGGATGAACACTAATAAAATTTACTATATTGCATATTATGATTTATATTAAAAAGACTCTATTAACATATGAAAAGAACATACCACTGAAAAGGAAGTAATATCAACAATATGAGAACCAGCAAAACTGATTTTTAAATTATGCTTGCAAGCTGCTAAAATTCTGAACATGTTTGAAAAATGATGGAACGCCTTGGATAAGTAATTTATTCTAGAATATTCTGAAGTATAGCTAAGAACACTGACACAATCAGCATACCACCATAAAGATAAGATCCAGACTGTTTCAAATGTTAAGTATACATTGTTGAAAATCATACTGTTACATATTAACCCATTCTTAGAATGACACAAGGTAGAAACAGGTATGGAACCGAGTATTAAAAATGATAAGGAGTATCTCAAGGCTCACATTTTTCTGCTGAGGCTGTGATCAGTAAAAGTAATATAGGAAAGTGACAATTGATTGAGGATATACATGTTATATATACATATTGAAATACCACTATTATACTCAAATATTTATAGAAACTGTATACATATAAGTTTGTCTCCTACTAAAAAACAGTTCATAATATTCTGTAATTTATACTTATAATTATAAATTATACTAAATTGTGATTTAAAATCTAACTTATGACTAATAATCCTAAGTTATACCAACTTATGAATAATTTAAATATAATAATATCTAACAATCAACACTATGGTATTCCTTATTTGACTAAATAGTAAACACATACAATTGTAAACAATACTGATTGAGTACCAAATAATAAATATTGCAATCATGTTCAATGTTCAAACGGACAAGTGAAATCTAGGATAAAATAAATCAAGAAATGTTACTTCAAAAGTATTTTGGTGATGATTTGCAGAACATTAGCATACTCTCAGGGTTCATAGAAGGTTTCATCCTTTGATATAATAAAGATGCATTATTACCATGTCATAATTCATTTATTAACTTATTTGTACACATATGCAAACATGACTCTAAAAACACCATACAAATATTGATGAATAATTTGAATTATGTCACAAAATGTCAAGTATTATTTCTAAATCAATGATTTTTTCCTGAGTTTATTTATATTATGTTTTTAAAGGTGGGTAATTGTTAAAGCAATATCATGAGTGTGTCTAGGGTAATGCTCTTTATGTCCTTAAATATGGCTATGATGTCTTTATACTAGGTTAAGCAGATCATGAAATATATTTTCGTAAAATGTAAGTAAAAAAGCCTCATTATTTAAATCCTTGATATAATGGCTTAGTGTAGAATTAGCTTTCATTTCAGCAGAGTCTTATGCTAATATTCAGATCAAATATAGTTTCAATAAAAAACATAATTCACACCTCATTAATGAACAACATATCTTTCTGCTTTTTAAGCAACCCTTAGCATCCAAGCATCCAACACACATTACACTTCCAAATTAATGCAATATTATGACAAGATTACTCCAAAATTACTTGTGGGATCATCAGAGTTAAACTTCAGCCTGTCAAACAAAGCAATATATTTCTCTTTTGGCAAACTCAATTTGTTCTAAATTTAAACAACTTCTTATAAAAATTCATCCAGTGAAAACTCTCTTTGCATAGACACCTGTCTTTGATACAGTACTTAATAAGAAAAATAATCCTAAGTTTTGAAATAGAGCATTTAACATTTTTGAAAATATAAAACAATATAACAGAACTAGAAAGAAGTGGTAACATGGTATTATAAATATGAATTTGATACCTATTTATAGAAATTTCTTTCACCATTTGTCGTATCCCCTGAATTATTAAAGAAAAATAAAACAAGGCTTTGTATTTGCGATCTTTGGTGAAGAGAAACTTATTCATTAGCATCCTCAGCTAGAATCCCTATCTGCTCCCTGTTTTCATTGTTTTATAGCTATTGTAATAATTTTTAAATAAAATTTTTATTCATTTCTTCTCCTAGATACAGCAAATGGAATGAGATCAGTGTAATTCATCATACAAATGAACTTAAAGAAAAAAATATAATTATTATATTAGATACTGAAAAGCCTTTGAAAAATTCAACAGCCACTCATGATAAAAGTCCTGGAGAGATCAGAGATACAAGGAACATACGTAAACACAGTAAAGACAAGCATAACAATTGAATAGCTACATCAAATAAATGGAGAGAAAAGTCAAATCAATTCTACTAAAATTAGAAGCAAGACAAGGTTTCCTACTCTTTCCTTATTTATTCAAAATAATATTTGAAGTTCTAGTTAGAGCAATAAGAAAGCAAATAAATCGAGTAGATACAAATTGGAAAGCTTGAAGTCAATGAATACTTATTTTCAGATTATATAATTGTATATATGAACAATCCCAAAATTTTTTCAGGGAACTCCTACAGCTAATAAACCCCTTCAGCAATGTGGTTGAATGAAAAATTAACTTAAAAAAGTTTATCAACTCTCCTATATACACAGCAAAATTGGCTGAGAAAAAAATCAGTGAAATGTTGACAATCAGGACAAATAAATATAAAATATCTTGAGTTACCTCTAAAGACTTGGCTGACAATAGCTTCAGGTCTCTGAAGAAAGGAATAAGAGATATTAGAAGGTAAAAAGATATCCCATGCTTATGGATAAGTTGGATTTGTAGAGTAAAAGTGGCAAGCTGACCAAAACCAATAAAAGAATGAATGCAATCCCAATAAAAATACTAACAGAATTAGTTACAGAACTTGCAAAGAAAATACTCAGCTAAACATGGCAAAACAAAACAAAACAAAACAAAAACCCAGGATAGAAAACACAATATTGAACAAAAATAGAACTTCAAAAGGTATCACCATACCTGATTTCAAGCTGCACTACAGAGATATAGTATCCACATGGTCTTGGCATACAAACAAACATAGAAATCAACTGGACGAAACTGATGATTCAGACATAAATTTTCACAATTATATATACCTGATTTTCCGATAAAATGCCACAAATACACAATGGAAAAAAGAATAAAATCTCAACAAGTGGTGATGGTCTATCAGGATGTCTGCATTAAAACAATACAAATAGATCCATATATCACCCTTCACAAATTCAAGTCGAAGTGGATCAAATATATTATCATAAATTTAGGTACACTGAGCTAGACAGAGGCAAAGGAAAGAGTAGTCATGAATACATTGGCACAGTATCCAAACTCCTAAACAGAACACCAATTGAACAGGCACTAATATCGACAATTTTTAAATGGAATCCAAGGAAACTAAAAAGCTTCTATAAAGCAAAGGTCACCAATAATGGGACAAAAAGACAGCCTACAAATTGCATAATACTTTTAACACTTCCATATTTTATACAGGGCTAATAACCAAAATATAAAAGAATACAAGAAACTACATATCAACAAACCAAACCATTTAATTTTAAAATGTAATGATCTAAGCAGAGAATTCTCAGTAGAGGAATCTTAATTCACTGAGAAACTCTTAAAGAAATGTGCAATATCTTTAATCATTAGGGAAATGTAAATCCAAACTACTTTGAAATATCATCTTACACATATCAGAATGGCTAAGCTCAAAACCACAAATGACAGTTGATGCTGGGAAAGATGAGGAGCAAGGAAAACACTCATCCATTGCTGGTGGGAGTGAAAACACACACAGCAATGTAGAAATCAAAATGGTGGTTTCTCAGAAAATTGGTAATTGACTTCCTCAATACTCACCTACACTATTATTGACTCTATACCTAAAAGAACCTCCTTTCTACAAAAGGGACACTTGTTCAATTTTGTTCGTAGAATTTTTAAACACAACCTAAATATTCCTCAACTAAAAAATGGTTAAAGAAAATGTTGTTCATTCACACAATGGATTATTACTCAGATATTTAAAAAATTGTACTATGCAGTTTTCAGGCAAATGGATGGAATGAGACTTAAACCATCCTGAGTGAGGCCACCCACACCCAGAAAAAAAAAGGTATATATTCACTTATAGGGAGATATTACCTGCTAAGTAAAGGATAATTGTCCTACAATCAATTGACCAGAGAAGCCAACTGACAAGGAGGGCTCTCAAGGGGACAAATGGAACTCCCTGGGAAGGGGGAAACATAATAGATTTTGAAGGTAGACTAGGTGTTGTTGGGGATTGGATATGAGGGATCAGATAAAATAGGGAGGAATGGAGGGAAAGAGTACAAGGAGGGAGCACTGGTATCTGGAATTATTTAAGCAATATTCTGGAAAACTAGAGAAGTGGAAATGTCATGGAACCTGTAAGGGTGACCCTAATGAGGACACCAAGAAATGGAGGGTACAAAGATGGAAGTTGCCATCTTTTGAAATCAGGCAAGATTTACAATGGTGGTATTTGGATACCAACCCTGCCCCCCTTTCCCCCGCAAAAATCCTTTGACATACACCCTGTCCTGACTATAAAACCTACATGACCATATGAGTCTCAGAGTTTGTGGAAGTGCCCACCCACTTAAAGGTCTAAGTTGAGGTCCACATCACTAGAAGAAAAGCATGCTAGAAACTGCCTAGATGGCAGGAACTGGAAGCTGGAATAGATCCAGGGTAGAAATAAAAAATCAGTCAATGTAATGATTCCTAATGATATTCTGCCATACTCATAGATCAATTCATCATCAGAAAGCCTTCCTCTAGAAGCTGATATAAATAGATACAGAGTCTCATGGCCAAACATTAGGATAACATCAGGAATCTCTGAAGAAGAGGGAAAGGAAGCACTGTAGAAGCCATACAGGAGATCATGGTCAACAGGGTTGGCAAAGCATGTTTCATAGGGGCTCACAGAGACTAAAGCAGCAATCAAAGAGCATGAGTCTGCTTTAGTTTCTCTGGATACATGCTGTTGTTCTTTATTATTTTGGGATTTTTCGGAGACTCCTAACAGACTGTTTCTGATTTTGGGGGGCATTTAGGGCCCTTTTCTTCCTACTGAGTTTCCTTATCCAGCTTGATAAGAAGGTGTGTACCTTGTCTTATTGCAAAATGATAGACCATGTTTGATTGATATCCCAGAGAGTCCTGCTTTTTAGTGCAGAAAAACGAGGAGTTGTCTGGAGGAGATAAGAAGAAGGAGGGAAACTGGGATTAGTCGAGAAAAGTGAGAATGTGGTCTGGATGTATTGTATTAGAAAAGAACAAATAAAAGGAAAAAGAATCAAGACAGGAATTAAGAATGAAATTAAAGACATTCTAGTATTGAATGTGAATGACAGCACACAACATACTCCAACTTAGGTGATACAAGGAAAGTGATTCTAAGGAGCAAGTTCATAGAATCAAGTGTCTACATAAGAAATAGAAACAAAACAAAACAAACAAACCAATTAAAACTGTGAAATGCACCTTAACTGAAGACCTGAAACCTCGAGAACAAAAAGTAGCAATCACACCTAAAAGGAATAGATGGTAAAAGTGACAAGCTGAGAGCAGAAACAAATAAAATAGAAATAACAATACAATGCAATACAAATAATCAATGACACAAAGAACTGGTTGATAAACCCTTATACAAATTAATTCATAAGCAATGAGAGAATACCCAAATCTACAAAATCAGAAGTGGAAATGGATACATATTTCCAGCAGGGATTCCTCTTCTCCGCCTCATCTGGGAAGCCCCAACCTCCACCCTCTACTTGAATGATGTAATATAATGCTTGGTGAAATTATGGGCTAAACTTCCTGGCATGTCTTTCCACGCAAATGAGTTAAGCCCAGAACCTCAAACCTCAGCCAATCAAACTCATCTTAAGGGAGTAAACCACAACCCTTCCCTCTTCCTCATGTTGAGCATTTCATCTAAGGTACCTCCTTTTGATTCCTGAGAGTCTCTTACCTTGCAGGTCTCTGGTGAATTCTGGAGGGTCCCCCAAACCTCCCATTTCCTGAGGTTGCCTGTTTCAGTTCTTTCAGATGGCCCTCAAGTCTTCTGTCTTTTTTCACCTCCTAGTACCAGATCAGGTTCCCCTCTCGCCAGCCCAACACTCCCACTACCCCCATGCACTTTCTCTCCCAGGTCCTTCCCTCCCTCCCCACTTGCGATTGCTTTCTTTTCTATTCCAAGTGGGACTGAGGCATCCTCGTTTTGCACTTCAGCTTGTTGAGCTTTTTGAGTTCTGTGGATTATTTCTTGGGTGTTTTGTACTATTTCTTTTTTTGGCTAATATCCACTTATTAGTGAGTACATACCATGCACATTCTCTTGGGTCTGAGTTACCTCACTCAGGATGATATATTCTAGATTCATCCATTTGCCTGCAAAACTCATATTGTCCTCATTCTTAATAACTGATTAGTATTCCATTGTGTAAATGAACTACATTTTCTGTATCCATTCTTCTGTTGTGGGACATCTAGGTTGTTTCCACCTTCTGGCTATCACAAATAAGGCCACTATGAACATAGTGGAACACGTGCCCTTGTGGCATGGTAGGGAATCATTTGGGTATATTCGCAGGAGTGGTATAACTGGGTCTTCTGGTAGATCTATTTCCAAATTTCTGAAGAACCTCCAGATTGATTTCCAGAGTGGTTGTACCACTTTGTTATTCTACCAGCAGTGGAAGAGTGTTCCTCTTTCTCCAAATCCTCTCCAACAAGTGTTGTTACCTGAAGTTTTGGTCTTACCCATTCTGACTGGGTAAGGTAGAATCACAGGGTCGTTTTGGTTTGCATTTCTCTGATTAATAAGGACTTTGAATTTTTTTTTTTCTTTTTGGTGTTTCTCAGCCATTCATGATCGCTCAGTTGTAGTCTCAGTTTATTCTTATACACCATTTTTGATTAGTTTTTTTTCCCTTTGGTGATTAACTTCTTGAGTTCTTTTGGATATTAGCCCTCTATTGGATATGGGTTCAGTGAAGATTTTTTTTACAATTTGTAGATTGCCAGTTTGTTTTATTGACTATGTCCTTTGCCTTACAGAAGCTGTCCAGTTTCATAAGGTCCCATTTTTCAATTTTTGATCTTAGAGCATGAGCCATTGAAGTTCTGTTTGGGAAATTTCCCCTTGTGCCAATGAGTTCAAGGCTCTTCCCCACTTTCTCTTCTATTAGATTCAGTGTATCTGGTTGAGAGCTATATTCTTTTGTTTGTTTGTTTGGTTGGTTGGTTTTTGTTTTGTTTTGTTTTGTTTTTTTGGCATATCTTTCTTTTTGTATTAGCTATTTTCTTTATTTACATTTCAAATGATATCCCATTTCCAAATTTCCCCTCCAAAATTCTCATATCCCCTCCCCCACCCCCTACTTACCAACCCACCCACTCCTGCTTCCTGGCCCTGGCATTCCCCTATACAAGGACATAGAACCTTCACAGGACATAGGTCCTCTCCTCCCACTGATGACCAACTAGGTCAGCTAGAGCTGTGAGTCCCACCATATGTTTTCTTTGATTAGGTTACTGGAGTGAAATGCAAAGAATATATATTTATATATACTTTGATGATTATGTTGGGTAATAATACAACTAAAGGAAAGGAAGGAAATACAAATTGAACAAAATTATTTGCAACTTATAAGCACTTTAAGCAAAGTAGGAAGATACAAAATTAACTCACAAAAATCAGTAGCCTATCTACAAATGACAAATGGATTGAGAAAAAAACAGGACAGCATTTTTTCTAATAGCCTCAAATATTATAAAAATATCTTCTGGTAACTCTAACCAACACAGTGAAAGTGATGTATGAACAAAACTTCAAGTATCTGAAGAAGATATCAGAAGACAGACAGATCTACCACACTCTAGGATCATAAATGAAAGGCAGATATAACAACAAATACAGAGAAAATCCAGAGACTCAAATAGTCATTCAGTCAGAGATAATTCACTTAACTCTCAAGGGACTGGAGGCCTCAGGGAGCTTAAAGGTCTGATGGGCTATGTGTGGGAGGAGTGGGGACATCATCATGAAGACAGGGGGCAGGAGGGAGGTATGGGATGTAGAAGAATCAGAGGAGGGACTGGGCATGAAATAAATCTGAAGTACAAAAATATAAAAATAAATAAATACTAACATATTTATATTATATTGTAGATAAATAAAAATCTACAATATATGAAGCCAGAAATTTTTAAAGAAATGCATAATTTTCTTAATAGATAAAACTTTTTGACCTAATGAAAGAGTCCATAATGTAATTTCCCCACCGGCCAATGAGGCTCTTTCTCAATTTCTCTTCTATTAAAGTCAGTGTATCTGGTTTTATGTGGAGATATTTGTTCCACTTGGACTTGAGCTTTGTGCAAGGTGACAAATATGGATCTATTTTCATTTTTCTACATATCAACTACAAGTTAGACCTGTACCATTTATTAAAGATGCTTTCTTTTTCCCATTGTATATTTTTGGCTTCTTTGTCAAAGATCAAGTGTGCATAAGTATGTAATTTTATTTCTGGGTCTGCAATTCTTTTCCATTGATCAACATGTCTGTCTCTGTTAAAAGACCATGCACTTTTTAATCACTATTGCTCTGTAGTACAGCTTGAGCTCAGGAATGGTGATTCCTCCAGAAGTTCTTTTGTTGTTAAGCAGCAGCGGTCGCCATCTTGATTCCGGGACTCCTCAGAACTTAGGATTTGAGTCTGTACAGGTGAGAGGGTGCACCAGAGAACCAGACAGCTTCTGGGACAGGTGGAAGCACAGAGCCACTGAGGCAGCAACCTTTGCAGGCCGCAGACAGCCGGCCACCGTCCGGACCAGAGGACAGGTGTCCGCCTGGCTCGGGAGGCGGCCTCAACCTCAGCAGCAGCGGTCACCATCTTGGTTCCGGGACACCGCAGAACTTAGGAATTTAGTCTGCACAGGTGAGAGTCTGCACCACAGAAGCTGACAGCTTCTGGGACCTGCAAAAGCAACACAGCTTCTGAGAAGGGTCCTGTTTTGGATCTTCTTCTTCAGCCAGGAGGAGGTCCAAACACAAGATATCTGCGCACCTTCCCTGTAAGAGATTGCCAGCAGAGAGTGCTCTGAGCACTGAAACTCAGAGGAGAGAATCTATCTCCCAGGTCTGCTGATAGACGGTAACAGAATCACCAGAAGAACAATCTCTAAACAGAGTCAACTATAACAACTAACTCCAGAGATTACCAGATGGCGAAAGGTAAACGTAGGAATCTTACTAACAGGAACCAAGACCACTCACCATCATCAGAACCCAGCACTCCTACTTCGCCCAGTCCAGGGCACCCCAACACACCCGAAAACCTAGACCCAGATTTAAAAGCATATCTCATGATGATGGTAGAGGACATCAAGAAGGACTTTAATAACTCACTTAAAGAAATACAGGAGAACATGGCTGAAGAGTTATAAGTCCTTAAAGAAAAACAGAAAAACACAATCAAAGAGGTAGAAGTCCTTACAGAAAAAGAGGAAAAAACATACAAACAGGTGATGGAAATGAACAAAACCATACTAGACCTAAAAAGGGAAGTAGACACAATAAAGACAACTCAAAGTGAGGCAACACTGGAGATAGAAACCCTAGGAAAGAAATCTGGAACCATAGATTTGAGCATCAGCAACTGAATACAAGAGATGGAAGAGAGAATCTCAGGTGCAGAAGATTCCATAGAGAACATCGGCACAACAATCAAAGAAAATGGAAAATGCAAAAAGATCCTAACTCAAAATATCCAGGAAATCCAGGACACAATAAGAAGACCAAACCTACGGATAATAGGAGTGGATGAGAATGAAGATTTTCAACTCAAAGGACCAGCAAACATCTTCAACAAAATTATTGAAGAAAACTTCCCAAATCTAAAGAAAGAGATGCCTATGAACATACAAGAAGCCTACAGAACTCCAAATAGACTGGACCAGAAAAGAAATTCCTCCCGACACATAATAATCAGAACAACAAATGCACTAAATAAAGATAGAATACTAAAAGCAGTAAGGGAAAAAGGTCAAGTAACATATAAAGGCAAGCCTATCAGAATTACACCAGATTTTTCACCAGAGATTATGAAAGTTAGAAGAGCCTGGGCAGATGTTATACAGACACTAAGAGAACACAAATTCCAGCCCAGGCTACTATACCCAGCCAAACTCTCAATTACCATAGATGGAGAAACCAAAGTATTCCACGACAAAACCAAGTGGAAACAAGAAGAACTATTCAAAGAATCAACCAATCAAGGAGCTGGTTCTTTGAGAAAATCAACAAGATAGATAAACCTTTAACTAGACTCTCTAGAGGACACAGGGAAAGCATCCTAATTAACAAAATCAGAAATGAAAAGGAAGACATAACAACAGATCCTGAAGAAATCCAAAACACCATCAGATCCTTCTACAAAAGGCTATACTCAACAAAACTGGAGAACCTGGATGAAATGGAGAAGTTTCTAGACAGATACCAGGTACCAAAGTTGAATCAAGACCAGGTTAATGATCTAAACAGCCCGATATCCCCCAAAGAAATAGAAGCAGTCATTAGTAGTCTCCCAACCAAAAAAAGCCCAGGACCAGATGGGTTTAGGTGCAGAGTTTTATCAGACCTTCAAAGAAGATCTAATCCCAGTTCTTCACAAATTATTCCACAAAATAGAAACAGAAGGAACTCTACACAACTCATTCTATGAAGCCACAATTACTCTGATACCTAAACCACAAAAAGACCCCACAAAGATAGAGAACTTCAGACCAATATCCCTTATGAATATTGATGCAAAAATCCTCAATAAAGTTCTTGCAAACCAAATCCAAGAACACATCAAAACAATCATCCATCCTGACCAAGTAGGTTTCATCCCAGGGATGCAGGGATGGTTCAATAAATGGAAATCCATCAACGTAATCCAGTATATAAACAAACTCAAAGACAAAAACCACATGATCATCACATTAGATGCTGAGAAAGCATTTGACAAAATCCAACACGCATTCATGATAAAATCTTGGAAAGATCAGGAATTCAAGGCCCATACCTAAACATGATAAAAGCAATCTACAGCAAACCAGTAGCCAGCATCAAAGTAAATGGTGAGAAGCTTGAAGCAATCCCACTAAAATCAGGGACCAGACAAGGCTGTCCACTCTCTCCCTACCTATTCAACATTGTACTTGAAGTCCTAGCCAGAGCAATTAGACAACAAAAGGAGATCAAGGGGATACAAATTGGAAAGGAAGAAGTCAAATTATCACTTTTTGCAGATGATATGATAGTATATATAAGTGACCCTAAAAATTCCACCAGAGAACTCCTAAGCCTGATAAACAGCTTCAGTGAAGTAGCTGGATATACAATTAACTCATACAAGTCAATGGCCTTTCTCTACACAAAGTACAAACAGGCTGAGAAAGAAATTAGGGAAACAACACCCTTCTCAATAGCCACAAATAATATAAAATACCTAGGCGTGACTCTAACTAAGGAAGTGCAAGTTCTCTATGACAAGAACTTCAAGTCTCTGAAGAAAGAAATTAAAAAAGATCTCAGAAGATGGAAACATCTCCCATTCTCATGGATCGGCAGGATCAATATAGTAAAAATGGCTATATTGCCAAAAGCAATCTATAGATTCAATGCAATCCCCATCAAAATTCCAACTTAAGTCTTCAACGAATTAGAAAGGGCAATCGGCAGATTCATCTGGAATAACAAAAAAACCTAGGATAGCAAAAACTCTTCTCAAGGATAAAAGAACCTCTGGTGGAATCACCATGCCCGACCTAAAGATGTACTACAGAGCAATTGTGATAAACACTGCATGGTACTGGTATAATGACAGACAAGTAGACCAATGGAACAGAATTGAATACCCAGAGATGAACCCACACACCTATGGTCACTTGATCTTTGACAAGGGAGCTAAAACCATCCAGTGGAAAAAAGACAGCATTTTCAACAAATGGTGCTGGCACAACTGGCTGTTATCATATAGAAGATTTAATTGATCCAGTTCTATCTCTTTGTACTAAGGTCAAAACTAAGTGGATTAAGGATCTCCACATAAAACCAGAGACACTGAAACTTATAGAGGAGAAAGTAGGGCAAAGCCTCGAAGATATGGGTACAGGGGAAGAATTCCTGAATAGAACAGCAATGGCTTGTGCTGCAAGATAGAAAATCGATAAATGGCACCTCATAAAATTGCAAAGTTTCTGCAAGGCAAAAGACACCGTCAATAAGACAAAAAGACCACCAACAGATTGGGAAAGGATCTTTACCTATCCCAAATCGGATAGGGGACTAATATCCAACATATATAAAGAACTCAAAAAGGTAGACTCCATAAAATCAAATAACCCCATTAAAAAATGGGGCTCAGAACTGAACAAAGATTTCTCACCCGAGGAATACAGAATGGCAGAGGAGCACCTGAAAAAATGTTCAACATCTTTAATCATCAGGGAAATGCAAATCAAAACAACCCTGAGATTCCACCTCACACCAGTCAGAATGGCTAAGTTCAAAAATTCAGGTGACAGCAGATGCTGGCGAGGATGTGGAGAACGGGAAACACTCCTCCATTGTTGGTGGGATTGCAAGCTTGTACAACCACTCTGGAAATCAGTCTGGCGGTTCCTCAGAAAATTGGACATAGTGCTACCGGAAGATCCAGCAATACCTCTTCTGGACATATATCCAGAAGATGCCCCAACTGATAAGAAGGACATATGCTCCACTATGTTCATAGCAGCCTTATTTATAATAGCCAGAAGCTGGAAAGAACCCAGATGCCCCTCAACAGAGGAATGGATACAGAAAATGTGGTACATTTACACAATGGAGTACTACTCAGCTATTAAAAATAATGAATTTATGAAATTCCTAGGTAAATGGCTGGACCTGGAGGGCATCATCCTGAGTGAGGTAACCCAATCACAAAGGAACTCTCACAATATGTACTCACTGATAAGTGGATATTAGCCCAGAAACTTAGGATATCGAAGATATAAGATATAATTAGCTAAAAACATTAAACTCAAGAGAACGAAGACCAAAGTGTGGACACTTTGCCCCTTCTTAGAATAGGAAACAAAACACCCATGGAAAAAGTTACAGAGACAAAATCTGGAAGTGTGACGAAAGGATGGACTACCCACGATATAGTGCAGACAACTCAAGATTATAACTTTCTGTTTAGTGTTTTTATGAACTCCATTGTGTATTTCCTAGTAAGTAGCTGATTCTTGTGCCTTATCTTGGGCTCTTTTTTTTGTATTGTATTGTCTTGTCAAATATCTCTGTGTTATATTTTACTTTGTTATATTTGGTTTTGCTGTGTTTAGTTTTTAATCCCTTAGAAGCCTGTTCTTTTCTAATAAAGGACAGAAAAGTCATGGATCTGAATGGGAAGGGAGATGTGGAAAGACTGAGAGTAGTAATGGATGGAAAACTCTCACCAGGATATATTATATGAGAAAATAACCTACTTGTAATACAAAGGAAGAAGAAGAAGAAGAAGAAGAAGAAGAAGAAGAAGAAGAAGAAGAAGAAGAAGAAGAAGAAGAAGAAGAAGAAGAAGAAGAAGAAGGAGAAGGAGAAGGAGAAGGAGAAGGAGAAGGAGAAGGAGAAGGAGAAGGAGAAGGAGAAGGAGAAGGAGAAGGAGAAGGAGAAGGAGAAGGAGAAGGAGAAGGAGAAGGAGAAGGAGAAGAAGAAGAAGAAGAAGAAGAAGAAGAAGAAGAAGAAGAAGAAGAAGAAGAAGAAGAAGAAGAAGAAGAAGAAGAAGAAGAGCCTTTATATCCTCTTGTGCTTGGAAACTAACTTCATTGTCATCACTCTCCTGACAGTCATTTTGATTTGCTCAATGCATTTTTATTGGAAAAAATAAGAACTGATCATTCTTGTTCACAGACATAATAATTTACCCAGATCCCAACATTTTATATCTTTTTGTGCACTCCATATGTTTAATCCACTTGTCATATAATTGTAAGACCTGCTTGTTAATTACATGTAAATTTAAGCCTTGCTCCTAACTGCTGGACATCATTTCACTATATACTTACAACATGCTTCATCTACCTATCTTTCAGAAGCAATCTATGTCTCTTTGGTCTGAGCTATGTATGATTAATACTGAAATAGTGATTGACATCTTTTACAATCTATCATCTGTTATCTATCTTTCAATCACACACATACAATATATAATATAAACTGTAAATGAAATAGTAATATTCACAGTTCCTGTTCTTTCAAATCTTGTCTTTCACATATGACTCCTCTCTATTTTGATAAAGATAGTCCAAAAGTAAACCTACATTCATTAAAAATGTCAGCACAAGAAATAGTGATTATAAAGAATTGTAGTTTCTAATAACTACTAGAATTTTATGATTTAATTCCTTATTTTTCAAAGTGTCTAACTCTTCTCCATGACAAAAATTCCTTCATTTTCTTTTTATATGATGATTGCCTTTTTAGCTCCCCTGAGAAATTCATGGTAAACTTGTATTTGACTCTCTGACTACAAGTCTTATAATCTCCTTTTAGATGTCTTATCACATGCATTGCTTTATGTTATCTATCAATTGCCATGAATTTTCTCCTGAAGTTCAGATAACATAAAATGTAATCACTTCCAGGGCTTGACTTGTTCACAGTTAAATACATGCAAATGCACACTCTATCATAGCATTCTGTGGAAATGAAAATATGTAACGTGTTTATTCTTCTCAGTGTGGAGCCCACTAGGTGCTATTTGCATGCAAACACTTCAGATGAAGCTTATAAGGCTGAGAAACTAACATTTAAAGCTTATCTACGTTTAATTTTTGCAGCTACACACAGCTAATAGTTGGCTATTGAAGTGTAGAACTGTAATGCAAAATTTACAAGCTTGTGTTTTCCTCTTCAATTACTACTGCTATTCATGTTCTGTGTGTAAATTATTTGAGTGAAAATTTCACATATTAGCTCACACATGTTTTGGTACCAGGACCAACAGCCTGTATTCTGGAGGTTTCTAATCTCCTTTGCCCTTGTTTTGTTTTGTTTTGTTTTTTGTATTTCCTGTGTGACCTCTCACTTTTATTCATTTCACCATCATTCTAACTACTCTATCATGTATTGAACTGATAAGGTTAATTTCCTTCTTTAATTTTCAGTGTCCTACATGACTTACAACTTGATGTTCAAGTGGAAGGGGTTATTTACAACCCATAATTATCTTTAGAAATGCAACAAAAATGTGTGGAGTTCCTAGCTCATCAAACTTCAGTTGTCCCTAATTATCAGAGAATTGATCCACTTCTTTAAACTCCTAAACTAAGTGATACTCTGAAATTTTTATTAATGTATTTAAAGATTAGAGAACAGCATTATCTAATCATAAAAACTAAAATAACTTTAAAATAAATAATTATTTTCTGCGTACATGCTACATCAGAGAAAAGTTGCCTTACTGTGTCTGTGCCCAGTATCTTATCTCAAAAGTCCCTCAAAAATGGTTCTTAAAGCAGTCTTTACTCAAAAGACCTGTACTGAGTAAGTATGTACATAAGTTAATAATTTCAGTTAATAAATATATTCCTTTCCTAAGTTTTATATTAAAAATCTCACATTCAGGTTTTCTTCCTGGCGTGTGTTCCTCTTCTTTCTCTGACCTACATATATATCTAGATATTTAGTAGCCTTCTTAAATGCAGTTACTAATCACTTGGGACTTAATTTTATGTATGTTTTCAGTTTGAAAGTTGTAAATAAATTTCTATAAACTGTACTGCAGCCAATGTAACCCAAGTCCTAGATGTTACTCTAATGTTTCTGGACTTTCTAAGTATCACAATTTTCATGGTAAAAAAAATAGCATGTAATATTCACAAGGTCACTGGATGAAACAAGACTTTTCATCATGAGAGGACAATGAAATTGGCATAGACTAATGAGGCAGTGTTTGGGGAAAAGAGAAAAATCTGAAACCTCTGGAGATTGGTATCACGGGCTCTGTCCTTTGCTACTGTATAGTTCCTAATTCAGGCCATTATTTTATTCTGTTGAAAAGATTTATTGTATTTTATTTTATTTCTTTATAAAAGATAAGAAGGATCACAGATACTTTAAAGAAGAAATAAAGTATCTAATACAGAAAATATGCTATTTTATTTTGTTTGTGTGTGTGTGTGCATATTTAGGCTAGTGTTTACAAGAAAACTAAATTAAGCCATTAGCACATTTGAAAAACTGTTAAATCACAGTGAAAAAGGAGTGAGGTGTTGAGTACATAACTTAGGCAAGCATATTTGATATCTTTATTTTAAAGTGAATTTCCAAATGAATATAAAATGCAAAAATTAGTCAATATGTTTCTATGGAAGTTATTTCATATTAATGTTTATTAATATTTTACATTATAAATTCCATGAACATTTTAGGGTATAAGAACCAATGTTCATGAAACATATCAAAGTAAATGGTAGGGAGTTATGTGTACTGTATGTGTGTGGATGCCTTTGTGTGTGTTTATGTGTGCATGCGTGCATGCATGTGTGTATGTATTTGTGTGCATGTGTGTCCATAAGCAAACAAGCCATGTGCTTTCTAGAGTACATTTTATGTGGGCATTTACAGATATAATCTTGAGCAAATGCAGACCTTTTTTTTTTTATAGTCAAGGCAAATGAAGCATGCCTTCAATTAGAAACTTCTGAAAATACACTGTGATAACCTACTGAGAACGGAATTGCTTTTCTTCACAACATCACACCCACCTCTCTTTAGAAGCCCATAGCATCGGGTATAAGTGTTGCAAGTGCAATATGCTCTTCTTGAGTCATTTTAGTTCATTAAATGCATTTTATACTTCAAATAGCATCCTGAGATTATACATTTGATATCTCAAAACATATGCATGCTACTTTTAGAGTTCAGCATGGTGAATCAGTGGAACTCAAAAGTCTTAGAACTCATGTGCTATGCAAATGAGTATGCAAAACTTGCCATTATTATGCCTTCCTGAAACACCTGAAACATTGCAAGCCCAAATTTCCAAAGAGGATATTATTCTGTTTTCAGCAATTACAGTTTAGTTTTCTATGACCTTACTGAAAAGCCTGGAAAAGCCAGCCCATGCCTTATATTGGATATAAAAATGAAAATATTCGCTGGAGAGAATAAAAAAGGGATGAGCCTCCACTTTAGGGATTGTTATGTAATGAAATCACTATCAAAATCTTATACTAACAACTTCTTAGTTTGATGCTATGATAAAGTATAGTTTAAAAAATACCTATACTCTAAAAAAGAATAGTTTCTGTATGCATATTCTTAGCATTAACACTGATTTGAGGTTGAATTTCACATATTAATTTTGTGCCTTGGAATCTCACAAAGCTGCGTTGATACTTTCTAAAGATTTATTGTCTGGAAGGAGATAATAGGCCATTCCTGGTCCTTTTTATATTCAGTAAGTATGTTCCTTTCTCATCATATACTCTGGCTACCTTTGTTTCAGACAATCAGGTATACTCTAACATGATTGCAGATTAAGCAAACCTGAAGTTTAAGTTTGTGTTTATTTGTTCATTTTATTTCATTGGTGGGCTCATATCTTTTTTTTAACTGTGCCATTTCATTTTTTAATATATATTATGAGACAGGTGGGCTCATATCTTACACCACTATCATATGTGCCTTTCCCAGTGATATTTGTTTGATTGAATAGTAGCTCTCTTTTTGTTAATGAATCATCTTGGTGCTTGATGACTCTAAAAAGTCTAACTTAAAGAAGTATTTGTATCAGTATGCGATTCTGATTCCATGCTTTGTCCTAATGTACGTATGACAAGTGTTCAGTAGTCATGAGTAGAATTGGAAGCCACAACACTGGTATTGCTAACTGTGAAAGCTAGCAAACTCCTTACTTATTCCAACAATGAACAATGGTCTTCTGGTTTTAAAAACTAAAGAGAAGAATGTGTTTTCCCAGGAGCTCCTGCAATAACTCCACTAAATCAGTTCAAATGACTGGATCCACTTAGGAACCTCATGTCTCCCAGTCAATTAATGAAGAAGGGACTGGAATCTTTTTGATATGACTGATTATAACTGAATAGAGAAATCAAACTGCTACTCAACATGGGAGGCAAGATCGATTTGGACTGGAACACACAAGATCCTTAGAGGAGCGCAGTAAGAAACTTAATGCAGAACTACAAGAATTGTATTCTGGTGTACTTAACAGTGGCCCAGACCGTTTAGACATGGAAAACGGGATCAACTTGAAACTTTAAAAAAGTTGAGTTACTAAGGCATATCTTAAAGATATTGGAAATTATGAAAAGTGAATAAAGAAGTAGTAAATTATAAATACTATCCATATCAAGTGATAATTGCAGAAACAATGGTTATAAATTTCATGAGCACATTCTCCTCATTTGCTAAAAATATATTCATGTTTCATTCCTTTGTTATTTAATCACTTCGGGGAAAGAGATTAATGTATTTTAGTTGTATTCACGGTATTTGTGTCATTGTAAATAACATTATGGACTTGTTTTTATTTGTAACCCACTAATTGCTATGACTACTGCATATATGCGCATAGATGTTGGGCCATGGAAACCTATTTTGGCCACATCCCAAAAGAAGAATTCTCTTTGCTCTGTTTTACTTTTACTAACTGTTAACTAAATTGATTCATGCTTTCATTTTTAAAAAAGAGTTACCCCAGCCTTAGTCATTCTTTGCTTAATTCTCAGCTTTATAAGATCCTTTTGTGGCCATATTATTACAAGTCAATACAATAATCTTTACTGCACTATACTTTCCCTCCTTACAAATATATTTTTGCTGGACTTAAATTTTGTGCTTTTTATCTTTTGTGGCTTTTTTTTTTTTTACTAAAATACATTTTACTTAGGTAATCTTGATCACTATTTTATTCTATTAAAAACCATATAAATCTATCAAATTTTAATTGTTACTCTCTGCTATAACAGTTTTAAGATAAAAGTAATTTTATCATTTTGTATATGTCTTCAAGGTTGATTTTCAGTGATATATCTTTACAGAAACCCTTACATTGAATACTATGAGTTATTAATCAAAGAAATTAAGTCAATAATAATAAAATTATCACCCATCATGAAAAAAGGTTACAATGAAAAATAGATGTTTCAATGCTCTTTAAGATACTGTTTAAATTTCCTATGATAGGAATATTAGTATTATCTCATCAGAATAGTAAGAACAAATGACTTTCTCTACAAAACTTGACCTAACGTCCCATACTCCAATCACTGCTTTATTAAAACCCATGCTTTTACTATTCTATTTTCCATCATGTATTTTTGTGACAACTGCATTTCCACAGGTAATACATATAGTTCTTATCTACAAATATGTAATAAAATCTAACTTAGTTTCAAATGTTTGACCATACATTTTCTGATTGTTCATGTTTAAGTGAATCTCTTGTTTCACATTTTTTCTTTCTTCTCATTATTTATTTCATTATATATATTGCTTCTTTGTCAGTGGAACTAATGCTTCTAAATGTATTCTCACTACTTTTAATTTACCCAATTCCAATGTTTTACATCCCAGTTTTTCTTAAGCAACTCTTTTTTTCTTCCCTAGATTTTAAATTTTAATGAATTTTGGACTTTCAAATTTAAAAAATAAATACAAAATTACTTCTCAGGTTGTTTTCTCAGAATTGTGTCTTTAATATTTTCCCTATTTGTTCGTTGACTTACTTTCATTTCTTCCTATAAACACATGCATAGATTATATTATTATTTCTAAATATGGGGAGAAATTTCATATTACTTTATCTGTTTTAAGCACCACTAATATTTCCAGTTCTCAGTTGTAAGGCGTAGGGGAATCCCAGAGTGAATGAAGTGCTTAGAGAGTATGTGCCTTAAAATAGGCACAGGCAATCAAATTCCATAGCTTCAGGCCCTTGGAAAATTGGCAATGTATCCCCTTCTCCAACAACAGTGAGGCTCTAAGAAATGACAAAGCCTTTCCAGAGGGGCCTAGTGTGGATGTTGATGATGTTAGCAGAAAAGTTCTACCATGACTTTCTTATTCCAGGCATTCATGTGCAGAAGACTGTTCCTCTATAGAGATTAGCTAAGTTTGTCTCCTAGATCCAGTCATGTAACAAAAATTCCGCCACCATTTTGACAAGTATGTAGAATCCTGCCTTTTATACAACTCTATATATTAAACATGCTGAGCTTCCCTACAGCTTCTACATCAAAGATGTGGCTTCTCTATGTATTTATGTATGTATGTATTTATGTATGTATGCATGCAGGTGGTTTTTTTCTTTTTGTCTTCCTTCCTACATAAGTCAGTCTGTGGAATCAAACTAGATATAGCACTCAATTCATTTTTTGTAGTTGTTGATGGCTAAATACTAATTTATATAAGATTTTATTTTTTACTTCATAATTCAAATAATCATAGCATTTGAGATTCCATTATTAGCAACAATTCTTTAGACTTTCTTTAACATTCACAATATTTGTAGTTTTGAATAAATCAAGCCAGTTATTTTAAATAGGTTACTATAAGTAACATTATTTTGTATTATGTTTATAATATTTCTTTCAGATTATAGTAATTTTAAAAGCCTTTATAATATATCTTTATAATATTCTTACTAGGAAAAACACTTTGAAAAACAAAAACATTTGAACAAAGACTTACTAGTTTGTTCTCTGGCCTATGAACTATGCACACAGTAAAAATACAAATTAGATATGGCCCAGAATTTACCTACATGGAACCGAATAAAAAGAGAGATGTATACACAGTCTACAAGATAGCACATCTTATGAATGAGTGGGTTGGTATAAGAGGTAGGATTTGTAGTCAGATCTTGTCCCAAAGTGATGACTTCTTATTATAAAATAAATAATATGTGGGAATGAACTTGATAGACCACATTTTGCTTTTTTTTTAAGGTTCTTTTTTACTGTATATAATTACTTATTTTTAAAAATTAAGTCAAATAAATTCTTATTTAAGGGATTTGATTTCTTTGCTGTTCATCCAGGTCACCTTTCTCAAATGTCATCCATTTGTGCTTTTCAGCCCTTTCTTATCTGTCCTTGGTTTAAAGACACAGTCACTGACAACTTATAAGTTCTTATTTTTTTAAATTAGGTATTTATTTCATTTACATTTCCAATGCTATCCCAAAAGTCCTCCACACACTCCTCCACCCACTCCCCTACCCACCCACTCCCACTTCTTGGCCCTGGTGTTCCCCTGTACTGAGGCATATAAAGTTTGCAAGGCCAATGGGCCTCTCTTTCCACTGATGACCAAATAGGCCATCTTCTGATACATATGCAGATAGAGACATGAGCTCCATGGGGTACTGGTTAGTTCATATTGCTGTTCCACCTATAGGGTTGCAGATCCCCCCAGTTCCTTGAGTACTTTCTCTAGCTCTCCATTGGGGGCCCTGTGATCCATCCAATAGCTGACTGTGAGCATCCACTTCTGTGTTTGCTAGGCCCCAGCATAGTCTCACAAGAGGCAGCTATATCTGGATCCTTTGCAAAATCTTGCTAGTGTATGCAATGGTATCAGCGTTGGAAACCTGATTATGGGATGGATCCCTGGATATGGCAGTCTCTAGATAGTCCATCCTTTCGTCTCAGCTCCAAAGTTTGACTCTGTAACTACTTCCATGGGTGTTTTGTTCCCAGTTCTAATAAGGGGCAAAGTGTACACATTTTGGTCTTCGTTCCTTTTGAGTTTCATGTGTTTTGCAAATTGTATCTTATATCTTGGGTATTCTAAGTTTCTGGGCTAAACTCCAGAAAATCAAATAACCTCATTAACAAATGAGGCTCAAATCTAAACAAAGAATTCTCACCTGAGGAATCCTGAATGACTGAGAAGCACCTGAAAAATGTTCAGCATCCTTAATCATCAGGGAAATGCAAATCCAAACAACCCTGAGATTCCACCTCACACCAGTCAGAATGGCTACGATCAAAAATTCAGGTGACAGCAGATGTTGGCGTGGATGTGGAGAAAGAGGAACACTCCTCCATTGTTTGTGGGATTGCAATCATGTACAACTACTCTGGAAATCAGTCTGGCGGTTCCTCAGAAAATTGGACATAGTACTACCGGAGGATCCCACAATACCTCTCCTGGGCATATATCCAGAAGATGTTCCAACCAGTAAGAAGGACACATGCTCCACTATGTTCATAGCAGCCTTATTTATAATAGCCAGAAGCTCGAAAGAACCCAGATGCCCCCCAACAGAGGAATGGATACAGAAAGTGTAGTACATTTACACAATGGAGTACTACTCAGCTATTAAAAAGAATGAATTTATGAAATTTCTAGGCCAATGGATGGACCTAGAGGGCATCATCCTGAGTGAGGTAACACAATCACAAAAGAACTCATACAATATGTACACACTGATAAGTGGATATTAGCCTAGAAACTTAGAATACCCAAGATATAAGATACAATTTGCAAAACACATGAAACTCAAGAAGAATGAAGACCAAAGTGTGGACACTTTGCCACTTCTTAGAATTGGGAACAAAATACCCATGGAAGGAGTTACAGAGACAAAATTTGGAGCTGAGACGAAAGGATGGACCATCTAGAAACTGCCATATCAAGGGATCCATCCCATAATCAACTTCCAAACACTGACACCATTGCATACACTAGCAAGATTTTGCTGAAAGGACCCTGATATAGCTGTCTCTTGTGAGACTATGCTGGGGCCTAGCAAACACAGAAGTGGATGCTCACAGTCAGCTATTGGATGCATCACAGGGCCCCCAATGGAGGAGCTAGAGAAAGTACTCAAGGAGCTAAAGGGATCTGCAACCCTATAGGTGGAACAACCTTATGAACTCACCAGTACCTCGGAGCTCTTGACTCTAGCGGCATATGTATCAGAAGATAGCCTAGTCGACCTTCAATGGAAAGAGAGGCCCATTGGTCTTGCAAACTTTATATTCCTCAGTACAGGAGAATGCCAGGGCCAAGAAGTGGGAGTGGGAAGATGGGGGAGTGAGTGGGGGAGCGTGTGCGGGAGCGTGTGGGGGACTTTTGGGATAGCATTTGAAATGTAAATGAAATAAATACCTAATAAAAAAAGAAAGAAAGAAAATTGGAATAGTACTAAGGGAGGATCCCACAATACCTCTCCTGGGCATATATCTAGAATGTGTTCCAACCGGTAAGAAGGACACATGCTCCACTAAGTTCATAGCAGCCTTATTTATAATAGCTAGAAGCTGGAAAGAACCCAGATGCCCCTCAACAGAGGAATGGATACAGAAAATGTGGTACATTTATACAGTGAGTACTACTCAGCTATTAAAAGAATTTAAGAAATTCCTAGGCAAGTGGATGGACCTGGAGGGCATCATCCTGAGTGAGGTAACCCAATCACAAAAGATCTTCTAAGTTCTTAACTAGAAGATTTGAGGATTTCTTCAATTTACTTTAGGACCCTTCATCAATTATATTAAACCATTTTAAGGTAGGGTTCTCTTGTGTCACCCAACATCTCTAAAGAATCTTCTCTATCCATTCCTAACACTCAGAATTCTAATCTTTATGAAGGAAATGCCAGTTCCTAAAGTTAAAAACAAACAAACAAACAAAAAACAAAATTGACCACATTTTATAAACCAGTAGAGTAAACATCACAGCTAAAATACAACATGGAGGGTGAAGACAACAGGGGTAGCTGGCCCCAATATTCACCCATCCTCTGGGGTTTCCTGAGGCCCAGAATTTAATCCTCATTGCAATTTTAACTATGAAAGTGTTTACCTAAGAGAGCCAAATGATTTAATGTGATCTCCTGTTACCTCGATTGTCTACATGTTGCTTCCAATTCACTCTTTGTTTTCTGCTAACCCTTATACTATAATCAAGTCTCTTTACAAATGTCATTTTAAGAACATTTGTCTTAAGATAACTTTCTCTTAATTTCATTTTTTGTGTTATGTCTTTATGTGCAGGTATATGTATGTGTGTACACATGCCACAGAGTGTTTATGGAGGTCACGTGACAATTCACTATACTCTTCTTTTATGTGTAATCCTGGGAACTGAATTCAGGTGGAGAGTCTTAAAACGAAATTTCTTTAACTTATGAGACATTTCAGCAGGCCAGGATGTATTAAAGTAAATAAAAAAGGAGATGAGGCAGACCTTGGGTGCAAACTCCACAGCCAGCTCCAAAACACCCAGAGGCAGTTCCAGTACCAGGTGCTCCAACATGCCCAGGATCAGAGATGAGGAGGACTCAACATCTGTCCCCAATACAGGGAGTAACTGGGACCGGCTGGACACAAGCATGCAGAAACTCCACCATACCATCGACATTGCTTCTTTCCGGTCTGTCTGCGCCAGTGCCCTGAGCAGACATTGTGCACAAAGTCCACAGCCAGTCCCAAAACACCCAAAGGCAGCTCCACTCCCAGGTGCTCAAACACTCCCAGGATCAGAGGATCACAGGACCCAGGATTTTGGCCACACAAGGATCTCAAGGTCCCAAAGGCAGCTCAACTCATCCAGGATCTCAGGATCACAGGATCCCAGAATCACAGGATCACAGAGACAGCTTGATACTGAGGGGTTCGGACACAACCAGGATCAAAGGAAGGACAGGCTCCAGTCAGACATAGCAGGTAGCACTAGTAATAACCAGATGGCAGGAGGCAAGCATAGGAACATAAGCAACAGAAAACAAAGTTATTTGGCATCAGCAGAACCCAATTCTCCCACCATAGCTAGGCCTGGATACCCCAACACACTGGAAAAGCAAGACTCATATCTAAAATCACTTCCCATGATGATGATAGAGGACATTAAGAAGGACATAAATAAGTCCCTTAAAGAAATACTGGAGAACACAGGTAAACAGCTAGAAGTCCTTAAAGAGGAAACACAAAAATCACTTAAAGAGTTAAAGGTAAACACAATCAATTAGGTGAAGGGAAGGAACAAAGCCATCCAGGATCTAAAATGAAACTAGAAACAATAAATAAAACACAAAGGAAGACAATCCTGGAGTTAGAAAACCTAGGAAAGAGATCGGGATACAAGAGATCGAAGAAAGAATCTCAGGGGCAGAAGATACCATAGAAAACATTGACATAACAGTGAAAGAAAATACAAAAAGTTTAAAGCAAAAAGCTCCTAACCCAAAACATCCAGGAAATGCAGGACACAATGAGAATACCAAACCTAAGGTAACTAGATATAGAAGAGAGTAAAAATTCCCAACTTAGGGCCAGTAAATATCTTCAACAAAATTATAGAAGATAACTTCTCTAACCTAAAGAAAGTAATGTTCATGAACATACAAGGAGCCTACAGAACTCCAAATAGACTCGACCAGAAAAGAAATTCCTCCCTACAAATAATCAAAACACCAAATGCACTAAACAAAGAAAGAATTTTAAAAGCAGTAAGGGAAAAAAGTCAACATATAAAGGCAGACCCATCAGAATTACACCAGACTTCTCACCAGAGACTATGAAAGCTAGAAAACCTGGGCAGATGTCATAGACACCCTAAGACAACACAAATGCCAGCCTAGGCAACTATACCCAGCCAAACTCTCAATCACCATAGATGGAGAAAACAAGATATTCCATGAAAAAAACAATTTTACACAATATCTTTCCACAAACCCAGCCCTACAAAGGATAGTAGATGGAAAACACCAACACAAGGAGTGAAAATTCACCCTAGAAGAAGAAAGAAAGTAATCTTTCAACAAAACCATACCAGCATAATTTCACCTCTAACAAGAAAATTAACAGAAGTAACAATCACTTTTCCTTAATATCTCTCAATATGAAAATTAATATTTCCAACATATCCTGATGGAATTAAGTTCAAAAATATGAGGAATTAGACATTTTTCAGCTGTCATCCTGTGGTCTCTCTAATTTGGTAATGGGAGGAATATGTCCAATATAGTACAATCCATACATATTTTCTCCTTCTTTGTACATAACAGGATCTTGCTGTGTGTCACATGATGGTCTTGAAATCATGCTTCTCCTATCTCAACCTCTCTATCAGTAGGATTGTTTATTTGATATTTGTATACAATACTGTGGATTTCAGAACAGCTTACATATTTCAAAATTATTTATACAGCCAAAAGAAATATAGTCAAATTAATTTGGAAGGTGGCTTATAAGAGAACAGCAAATAATGAGACTGAAGGCTTTGATATTTATAATTATTGTGTCAATTTTGAATAAGAAAACTTTATAAGTTATCCTTATTCTGAGATGAATACTTTTCAAAACTCATCACAGCCAATGAACCAGAATCATACACTCACCTAATGTCTGTTCTACCCTCCAAGCAGAACCATTGTTCATTGAAACAGTTGATAAAGACTTTATGTATAGATCATCTTAATAAAACACCATTTCTTAAATGAATGTAACATGTTCCCTAAGGGTGGAGAATGACGACAATCACTAAAATCAAATAGCTTTGGCCTTAGCAAGAAATATATATCCAAAAATCATGCCTACAATTCATTCCTTGGTGCAGCAGAACTGTCAACTCTTAGCTTATCTACCATGGAGGTAAAATTGTTTGGTGATGTGAGGGACGTTCAAGTACAGCCTTATTACAATGAAATCCAATGTTCAAAATCTGTCCTTATTTTGTGCTTGTACCACAGTAAGAGCCAAAATTTTAAGCTCTACTAAAAACAAAACAAACAAACAAAAAGACTTTATCTATTTATGTACATTAAAAAGAAACTAATAGTGACATATTATTTTAATACAGCTAATATACTTGAAGTTATTTAAAATTTATATTGAGGAAAACGTATGTATTTTCAGTACTGCTGTAGACAAACATTTACATAAAACTGTTCAATTGATTGTTCTTTTATATCTAACAACTTTTATAATATTCATTTTTATTGTTACAATATTTTATAAATTTTAAAGAATATGATGAAAAACAGAAGGTATTGCAGGCTTTGAAGGGGTCCTCTGGGGAGAGATGTGGTAGAAAAGGGAAAGAAGAAAGTGATGTATGTCTACTTACTCAAAATATGTTTTTAAATGTCATCAAATTCAGATAAATTGAAATTATTTCTTTTTTATCATCATAAGGCAATAAAACTTAAATCAACGGGAAAAAACAAATATAAATTAATAAGCACTTTCAAAAAATGGAGATAAGGCGTGAGGAATTTCTGAGCTTTTGCCTTGTAAATAAATCTGATTTTTCATTATTTGCTAGCTATTTTTTTCCTTTCACACATTAAGGAAAATATTACTAAATTTCAACTAATCAGATGGAGCCAACACAACTTTTGGAATTATATAACTTTTCAGTAGGATATATACAGACCATATAAGGAGACTATACAACTCTTATTAATGGAAATACTGTCTTTTCTTTTCTTCTGTGTCTGGCCTATGATGTCTCCCCATAACACAACCTCAGAGGAGCTAACAAGGTCCTTTTGCTTTGAGAAAAACTTAGTAACAAGTTACTATTTAGTCAAATAAAATGATTTTACATTAATTTTAACACAGACTTACTCATATTCCTCCCTTAATTATTGATACATCTTACTAAAAAGAATTCAAAGATGACCTCTTTTGTTTGTTTGTTTCTTTTTTTTTTTAATAAAGCACTTCCTACAATTAAGCACCTAACAAGCCTGGGTAAGAAGAAATATAGGAGCTGGACAATGTTGGCGCATGCTTTTAATCCCAGAACTTGGGAGGCAGAGGCAGGGAGATTTCTTAGTTTGAGGCCAGCTTGGTCTACACAGTGAGTTCCAGGACAGCCAGGGGTAGACAGAGAAACCTTGTCTCAAAAAACCAAAAAATTAATAATAATAATAATAAGAGTTATAAATAAATAATAAAGGAAGAAACATAGGGTGGAAAGGTAGAGTCTCTACTATACTTTACATGCCGTGGTGTGTTTCCTATATCCCAAGAGGATTGGAGGCTCTGTTCTCTTTTAAATCTAGCAATGAGAGCAGATGCTATTTGTAAAACAAACAATCAAACAAACAAACAAACAAAAAACGCTAAGTTCTTTTCTTTAGTTCAATAAACTGTGTTGGTGGTAAATATAGAAGAGGGTAATGTAGATGCTGATTCTTGTTAGCACCATTGTGGGAAAAGAAGTAGGGAACCATGTGCTGCTTCAACTGTTTGGGAGATGGAAAGTTAACCGTTTATTAGGTCTCACTGAAAATAGGGGCATGCAAAGCAAAACCCTTATTGCTACTACATGACTGAGGTAGGAGGTTTGAAGATGACTACCTTGAAAGATCTTGCTGAAGACACCAAGACAGTGAGATGCAGAGAACCCCACCTCATGTGTCATGTGTGTGTGTATGTGTGTGTGTGTGTGTGTGTGTGTGTGTGTGTGTATTTGTGTTTTGTGTTGGTTATAGCAGGGTTGTGTATCAATTTTCTATTTTAAAGACCTTTTTTTTCTAATTACTTTTTATTATCAAAGCATTGAGGTAGAAATTTTAGACTGTGCCTCATTGTGGATTTAGTACAGACTGCATTTATTAGAGTCTGAATAAAAACATAAGTAAGACACAGAGAGAGCCCCCTAACATTTGTTTGAAAGATGACAAATTTTGAATGATGTTGGGAAGAGGGCAAGATTTGATTCTCACCAAAGTAAGCTTAAGTTTTCTGCATTGCAGTGATAATGTCGCAACATGTAGGTGATGAAGAGCAAAAAAACCAATTTGGGAAAAAAGAAAAGAAGTGGAAAAAAAACCTAAATTAGCAAAAATGTAAAAAGAAAAATATTAACTTTCTCTGTGAGAGTTTTATGTACTAAACACTGTAGTCTGTCTTTTTAAAAAGATTGCCTAAGGATGAGTCCATTAGAACATATTTGATACCTTGAATAAAGTGGGGAAGATAAATAAGTATAAAATGTGTTACAAAGCAGCCCATTTAAGTGGTTGGTTTTTCACAATGTCCCCAAAAGGAGACAAGGTGTCTGGTATATAATCTTTTGAGTGTCTTTCACTCCAAGACATATCTGAACACCCAAATGTAGGAGAAAGGAAATTGGGTACTGGAAAATTACTCTTTTAAGAGCTTTTCTCTAGCTCCCAAAGAGATTTGTTTGTTTCCAAGAGATTTATTTTGTTATTATCACATCTGAAATGTGCCAGGAAGAAAGAAAAAGACTTTTGTTAGCGCGAAACAATAGTAAATCAGCTCTCCTAAGAACAGTTCTGTCTTAAAGATTTATTTTGTTTTGTTATAATTGAGATGAGTCAAGGAGACAACATTATGGGAACACTTCTGATTCTGCATCAGGACAAAGGTCAGTCAGAAGACTCCAAGTTCCTTAGAGTAAAAACATTTTCTAAATCTCTTCTGATAGGAAATGTTCCCCTAGGAAGATCAGGGAAAACTTAGTGGACTTGCTGTCCACCAAGGGTCAGAAGAAGTGAGCTTTTGTGAAAATACATTTTGTGTTATTTTCTTTGTGTGTTTTCCATCATCTAAATATAGAACAGAAATGAAAGCTTTGCTGGGATAAACTTCATAATGTACTAAAGAAAGCTCAGATCTGGTAGCAGAGTGACTTTCATTTTGATTTTGGTTTCACTCTCACTTAAGAACCCATTCTCCTCAGAGCTATTCAGCAACTGGATTCTAGGCAAATTTTCAATTGACCACTTACACATATCTAAAGAGAATCATTACTGAGAATGAGCAGAGTCCTGCTCCTGATATATTGTCATCATGTTCTCAGTAACAACTTTGAGCCATGGTTGATTTTGACTGTTCAGAATGGTAGTGATCCATCAACTGTAACCTTAGCAAGAGATATGTGCCCATGAACTACTTGACTTAACAAAAAGTAGATACAGTGAATATTTAATGCCAATGCTCTATAGCTCCAAGTATTTGTCGATCAACTATTTGTTATTGAAATTAGATAACACAAATTTGTGAGATACTCATGAGGTTATAGTTTGAGGAATGCATCTAGGATCGTTCATTCTCTCTCTATCTGCCGCTATGACCTTTGTGAAAGAGTTTGAGATTTTATAAAAATCCATGAAATTATTCCTTATTCACTGCTGAAGTAAACATTGGACTAGGATTTTCAGGAATTATATGAGAAACATAACCAAGTTTCCCGTGCAATTGCTGTCTCAGTAAGCCTCAACACAGTGCTTGATTGTAACCTAGACATTAATACTGGTAAAGAGAACCAGCAATTGAGTAGATGTGCTGAATGAAGAACAGAGATTAAACAGACATTCTGAGAGTCGACTCTGTACACTACAAGGACTGTCCATGGTACCTTGTAAGAATATTGGCCTCTACCATTTCATTTTTTTCTACTCAAGTTTTATTCTTCTCCAAGGCTAGCCAGAATCCCTATAGAGAGGAAGTTCAGAGGAACATAGTTTCTAGTTTTACATGTAAGAAAAATGTACACATATACTTGGAATGCATAAAAAAGAGTCTACCGTGGTTTGAATATGCTTGGTACAGGGATTGGCACTAATAGGAGGTGTGACCTTATTGGGGGAAGTGTTTCACTTTTGAGGTGGGCTTTGAGGCTTCTTTGCTCAGTCTGCCCAGTATAAAAAGGTTTCTTCTCCTGGCTACCTTTAGATAAAGATATAGAACTCTCTTTCCAGTATCATGTTTACCTGGACATTGCTGTCTTTCCCACTATGATGACAATGCATTGAACCCCTGAAACTACAAGCCAGTCCCAATTAAATGTCCTTTATAAGAGTTGACTTGGTCATCATGTCTTTTCATAGTAATCAAACCCTGACTAAGACAGAGAGTTAAGTGATAATAATATAAATAAAGAATAAACTAAATACATAAGAAGGAATGACAATGAACGGTGGTGTATATCTTTAATTGAAGTGCTGGAAAGGCAGAGGCAGACAAATTCTTGAGTATAAGGCCAGCCTGTTCTACATAGCAAGTTTCAGGATAGCCAGGACTACACATAGAAACCCTGTCTACAGAAACAAACAACAACAACAGAAAAATCAAACAAACAAATCAAGAACAGCATCAAGAACATATCCAGGAAGGCAAATGTGATTAATCGGGGATAGGAAACTACGAACAAGAGAACTGAGTAAAGTTGGTCAAGATACAAAGCCCCAGTTGACAAATATAGAAAAATATTCTTAATTTTTAGTCCCATGAAACATGTTTCTAAATATGGCTTAATGGTTTAAAATACACTGGTAAATATTAGTGATAATTCCTAAAGTTGAATATGTTCATTTATAACATCTGTGCTATTTAAAATGATGATTTTACACCTGTGTTTGTATTCTAAGTCCAAATACTGAATGTCATTTCCTTTTAAAATAAATAATAGAACCTTTAGGGATAGCACAGTCACATGAGGGACGTAAACTCTTTTCAGCTCTAGCGGCATATTGATTGTTGTTTTGTCATGCCTATGCAAGGCATAAACATGTTCTTACAAAAGATTATTTGCTTTTCTGATTTGTGTAATACATGTCCCCAATGAAAATCAAAGCTAAACTGCCAGGAATCAATCACACCCTGCATCATTTTACTCTCTGCTTTCCACTTGGAAGTACCACATTCTTTTGTTGACAGAGGGGGCAAAAAATTAAACACTTAGTATATTTTTAAATCACAAAATTCTCTATTAACTCTTAAATCTATAATATTCCACAACACACACACACACACACACACACACATAACATATGTAAGTATATATGTATATAATTTTTTATGCCTTTATGTTTTTATGTCTTCCCCTTATCGCCACTTGATAATGAAGAAATGCTTCACTTGATTTTATGGGATTACTAATTTAATATAAATGGAATTAAATAAAATGAAAATTTTTCCTTTTATTTCTACAAATTGTTAACTTATTCAGTCATAATAATTTTACACATGCATATAGTTATGTCCTATTTTCTTCTCTTATACTCTTACCACTCCTTGAAAATCTTTCTCTTTTCACATTCTCTCCTATGTTTATAGTTACTTTTGTTTTCTTTTTGGATTTTTATTACCCACATTTAAAATTAGAGTTAATTATAATCACATGGACCAAAGTTTAATTACTGGAGCAAGGGCACCTTATCAGTGATTAAACGCTGAAGAATATGACTTATTTTCCCAGGAAGGATTAACTGCCTGTAGTTCTCCAAGTAGGGCCAAAGCATCATGAGTTCTTCCCCTATCTGTGAGGACCAGTCTTTCAATGTAAATTACAGCTTTGTGATTGCTGAAGTATAAATATTATATTATATCCTGAAGAGATTGTTTTGCCACACTCCTTCACATTCTGATGTTTGTATTCTTTCTACAACCTCTGCTTCAATGTTCCATGAATCTTAGAGGCAGTAGTTGTGAAGTACACAATTTGGCACAGTGCACTCAGTATTCACTTATTCTTCTAAATTGGACAAAAGATCACTCTTTAATAACTTTATACCCATTGATTAAAGAAGTTTCTCTGACTAATGCTGAGAGCAACACTACAATGTAGGTTATAAGTGTAAATATAAATATTTAAATGTCAAATTGGCTTAAGCCCTCCTCAACTATGGGATTTGTGAAGCAAGATATGATTTTATTCTATTGCTGAGCAAATAATATTCAACCAGAAAAGTATATGGCTCTCTTATAGGAATCATACCTCTATTACCACTATAGCTATCAGAGTGCACAGATGAGTAAACCCATTAATTATGTTCCTTACCCATCTGCATCTTATAAAACTATAAAAGGTAGCCAGCAGAAAGCTCACAGAGGAATTTCATGCCTTTGTGTACTGAATCAAATTCTGTAGTAAAATAGGAGTTTTCCATCTAGTTTCTGTTGACAGTAAATAGTAATAGCAATAACCTATACTGTTCTGAGAACCTCTAAGGCTCCAAGACAAACAAGGACTCATACCCTACTTCTATTTTTAGGATTTTATCTAAGACCTCATGGCTTCTAGGAGCAGCCCTACTCGTTTATACATTGTATGTTAAATCAACATCCATTTTCTTTTCACATTATAGTTTTAAGTTTGTTAATACAGTTATATATGTCTGTAGGACTTTTTAATGTAATATTTAGTCAACTAACACTACCAACATTGCCTATCTCTATCCCTTGATCTCATCTCTATATCAAATTATCCAAGCCATATTCCTTTCATACCATATGTGTTCTATTATTGCCAAGAAATAAACAATTAAAAGAACCAAGAACACCCTACAGGTGCTTTTTAGGTGTTAAATTAAATTAAATATATATTTTAAGCTAAAATGGTAATAAGAAAGAACATACATTTTACTTTTGATCCTGGGTTACTGCACTTACTGTATTTTTTTTTTTTTTAGATCTCAAATTATATTCCTTTACAGATAATTGAAACTCTATTTTCAACTTTACTACATTTTCATTATTTGATCCACATTTTGTTGTACAATACACTTTGTTTACATACTCCTCTTTCATCAATTTCTCCGAAGTCCATTCCCTCCCTTCCCAACTTACTTACCATTATGTGATCTTCTTTTGTGTTCTAAAGAGTTCAATTTGTGCTTGCTTTTACAAGCACTATTGGATATGTATCCTACTGCAGAAGTCTAGTCAAATCTGTGAGGTACCATACATGAGACAGCGACTCCTGTGGTTGAATTAGTGAACAACTGGAAGAAGGTGAGAAGAGCAATCTCATAAGAAGATGAGCAGTTTCAATGAACCTGGAACAGTGAGATCTCTTAGACATTGAGCCACCAACAAGGCAGCATACACCAACTGATATGAGGCCCCTGACATATTTACAGCAGAGGACTGCCTGGTCTGGCCTCAGTGAGTGAAGATGCACCAAACCCTAGAGAGACTTAAGGCCCCAGGGAGTGAGGAGGTATGGTGGGATTGGAGATTGAGGGTGGGGACATCCTCTTTTAGCCAGGGTGTAGGGGAAGAGGTAAGGGATGAGGAACAGTCAGAAGGCCAAACAGGGCAGGGGAAAAAAGGCTGGAGTGTAAAAATAAAATATATATATATATATATATATATATATATATATATATATATATATATATATATACAGAGAGAGAGAGAGAGAGAGAGAGAGAGAGAGAGAGAGAGAAATTTTAAAAAGACAGAAAAAGAAAATTAAATGTTCCTTTTCCAGCAGTCAACAATTGACCCTTGTTCCTTATGCTTTCCATGCATACCTCCCCAGTACATGATGAGATTGTTATCTTAGTCGGTATTTCACAGGTCTTATGTATATTGTCAAAAGTTTTGTGAGTTCTTAGCTGTAACACTGCTTCCTTGTAGTCATCCATTACATCTGGGTCTTCCAATCCTTAAGGGTTACCACTCCTGCAACACATTCCTTGAGTCGTAGGAGGAAGGAGTGTGTTAGACATGTAATATTTATGGCTGAGCATTCTATAGTCTCTTGTTCTCTCCACTTTGACCAGTTGTGACCTCCCTGTTAATGACAATCTAATGCAGGAAAGGGTTTTAAGAAGATCAGTGAGAGATTCACTAATCTATAAACTTAATGATAAATCATAAGGAACTACTTTAGATATTCTGACTGAGAGGAGATAAAATCTCAAAAATTTTTGATTTACTTTCCTCTGCTATCCATGGATATTGAAGTTTATAAAATATTTACTGACCAATTTTTGTAGAAATAAATGAATCATTCAAAGATTTTGTTTGTTTCAATAACCCATTTTTATTGGGTTATTAATTTACCTGATATTTAGTTTTACAGTTTTGGAGATTCTTTGTAAATATTGAATATGAGTCCTATATCAAAGAAATAATTTATTTAGATTTTTATCTGTTCTAGAGTCTTCCTCTTCACTTGATTAATAATTTCTTTTGCTTTGTAGAAATGCCTTAATTTCAACAGGTTCCACTGGTCAATTAGTGGCATTATTTCCTTATTAACTAGAGTCTTACTCAGAAAATCACTATAATTCTTTTTACCTACAAGACTCTACACTAAGTTTGATAAATCATCTGGAATTTATTTTTGTGTAAGATGAAAATTAAAGGTCATTTTTTACTCTTCTACATACAGATACAAAGGGTTATCAATAATGGATTTTATTTTGTTTAATTTAGTTTACTTTAGTTTAGTTTTGTTTACAAGAAGACATAAAATGTTTTAAATGAGTCCTTCTAATTTATAACTTGATAAATTTATAACTGTGCCTCATAAGGCATAGGAGTTTTATAAAAGCTTTAGTGTATGTCCCTGACTTTTTTCTTCTCTCTCAAAGAAGCACTTAATATTCAAAACAAGTTTCCAACTATAATATTTCAAAAAAAAGTATAACAATAAAAAAATGGTAAAAGCTGGAAGTATTTCCCCAATGAAGGAAAATATTTACTAGCATTCATAAAAATTACACAATCAAACACCCAAGAAAAATCATGATTGTTGATTATCTTTAAATGAAATAAAATATCTAGAGTAAAGAAGTCAACATTACTTATTAGCATCTTGTTTATATGAATAAAAAGTGGTGTGTTGACAGCAGTTTAAGACGTGAAATTGAGAAATATCAAGGCACACCACTCATTTATCTGGACCTAAGGTAAAAGTCGAAGAATACAATTAGATGAGATACTTAAACATCATTTATATCTTAACGATTTCCTTGGACTTTCCTTTTACCTAACTTGTATTTTGCTTATCTATCACCGTTTTCAATTTTGTGTTATATGATCTCTCTCTCTTTCTCTCTCTCTCTCTCTCTCTTTCTCTCTCTCTCTCTCTCTGTGTGTGTGTGTGTGTATGTGTGTGTATGAATGTATGTGTGTATTTTGGCTATCTGAGTATGTATATGTTTGTCCTAATTTATTTGTTATTTTTCTCTATTTGCATATCTTTTTCTTTTAATATTCTATAATTTCTAAGGAAAGAAAGAAAGTATAGATTTGAATGTGTGGGGAGGTGAGGAGAGTCTGCCAGGAGATATGGGAGAGGAAATCAATCACAATACAGCATATAATAGAAGTTTATTTTCCATTAAAATGAATGCATAAATATTGTTAAAATCTGCTGTCATTCTTGTACAATTGATCCAGACGTTCTTGAAGCCATGACATTAACACCATGAATAATTAGTGATCCTAAGGCTGATTTTCATGCCAATAGTATGTTTCTATATTATTTTGCCTTGGTTCTGTTTCCACTTTTGTTAACTCTACACTAAGTGTTTTCCTAGGTTCTCATTAAACATAAAATTGGGTTCTCGTGAAAATTATGTGAATGCTTCCTATCAAATGTAGTAGAATATATGAATTATAGTAATCACTATATGTTTTGGTCTATGCATTTATATTCATAAAATTACTATTTGGTGTTACCAATATTTGCCACAAATGGAAAAAAAGAATTAGATGAATTATAAATAACTGAAACTTTGTGACAACCTTGTTTTAAAAAATGTATTGTACTGAAAATGGTAGGCCTGGCTACTCTCCATCAACCAATTCTGTCTTCTTAATTCTTAACTAAATTTATTCTCGCACTTGCAATACCCAATACACATTCAGCCACATTAATTTTTATATAAAAATATCTTTCTCATGTTTTAACTTCATTCTCCTTTCTATGACTCATTTCATATTTACACCACCTTCCCCAAATACCTATTTGTTTTACCATGTTATTGACTTCAAGTCTGCCACATGTTATTCAGCCTCTCATCTCAGTTCACATGCCTTTCTTCTGAGGATACATATCCTCAGCCAGCACCATTTCTTTATATGATTTGCCTGACTGGAAAGTAATGTAATATTCTCTGAAAGTCATACTTTATTTTCTTTATTACTTCTTAGTGTTTTTCTTATTGATTTTTAGGGTATTAAAGCGTTTCCTTTAACTATGGCAATTTTGTTAACAGTTATCCTGTAAGCCTAGAGTTTTACCTATAATTAATTGATATCCCCCAAACTACATTAATTCAATTGAATTATTTATTCCCTACATTCCCTTAATGTAAATGGAATAAAATATAAAGTTATAAATGAAATATAAGTTATATATACTCTTGAAAAAGATAATATTTATATCTTTTAACAAGTGGTCTTAACTTTTTAAAAGCACATATCAATGATGTTTTGGGAATGGGAGATCTACCTATTAGCATGATTGGATAAATAGTATTCACAGGTATGTGAATATGTTCAAATGATTAAATTAAGAATACTCAAAGTTATGGGAATATGTCCAGGGTCATCGAATTTATTCAAGTACATGAGTGGTTTATTAATATCAGTACCAGAGCAATGTCAGGAACAGTGCCAAAGCAAAAAATAAAGGAACTGGAAAACATTAGTTGATGCTGTACATTTTTTTGTTTTGTTCTGTTTTGTTTTGTGAGACAGGGTTTCTCTGTGTAGCCCTGGCTGTCCTGGAACTCATTCTGTAGACCAGGCTGGCCTGGAACTCAGAAATCCGCCTGCCTCTGCCTCCCAAGTGCTGGGATTAAAGGTGTGCACCACCACCTCCCGGCTGATGCTGTACATTTTAATCTAATTTCAGTTATATTAATTCTTAAAGTATGTGATGATAGTAAGCCAGTTATTACAATTTCAGCAAAAATCAAAATAAAATATGTGCATTACTTTGCTACCAGGATAATGTGTGCTGCACACACAGTTTTCATGCTCTATGGACTGAGTCCATCAGCTAAGGCACTATGCTTCTGCTTCTGCTTGTAGTGTTTAATATGAAGACTTTCAAAAGCTTTCTTATGCTGGGAAGGGTTATTACTATGTTAACTAAGCTCTATGAATACATGAACAAACATTACACTTGAATTTCAAATAACATCACTTATTAAATTTATAGTTAATAAACTACAGTAAAGAGAAAATTAAATTTAAAAATCTCTCATCATTTTCAGGACTTTTTGGCATTACACCCAGTCAAATGATGTGAAATAATTTAGGGTAGAGAAAAGAAATAGCTTTGAGTTTTCATCATTTTCTTTCATTTGGAATCTGTCACCAGGTGTCTTGTTAGCTTGTGTTAAGTTCGGCAATTAGAATCCATTGAGGTTTCTTTAATACTTAAAAGGTCAAAGCAGACAGATCACTTGGAATTATAAATATGGCTTGTTAGAACAGCCAATCTGTCATCTCTTATTTTCTGTGAAGAAACTTGAATTAGTCAAAGTTTTAATACTACAGAGAGAGAAACATAAAATGCACTGGTAATGTGGTTTCCTATATATAAGAAGATCTTAGTCTACTAATTACTTGCTTCTTGTCATTCTATGGCTTCAAGTAAATGTATCATTTAAAGTCTCATTTGCTTCAGATAATATCCACCTTTCCTAAGCCATTGTGAGCTTGGTAAAGAAAAACCACTTCAAAAGATTATTTTGTTTTATTAAACCTTATTATTTTTATGTTTTTGTTCTGGGTGTTGAACTCAGAGCTTTGTGTACATGAGAAAAGCAATTTACCATTAAAATTCATATCCCTGCCATTAGTGGTTTTGTCACTTTCTGATATCAATGCAATTTCTCTCAGTTTAGCTTTTAAGAAATTTAATTCACTATTGAATCAACCATCAATATGTCCTTGTCTTGAACTGATGTTCTTCTGCTGAAGATAAAATGCATTTCAGACATGGTCTGCAGGCCAGAGCTAGAACTGACCTTAATGTTTTCTATATAAGTACTATATTTTTTGGTACCAGAAGTCATCATGCAAGCTCCCAAAGAAGAAAAGCAGCTAACAGTTCTGCTCAGCTATCACATCTATAAACCTTGTTATTAGAATACATTATAATCCTAAGGGTACAGGTGTAAATATTTGGTGAAAACCAGCTACTTTCTAAAAAAAATTCAAAACCCACTAAATATGAGGAAAATCATGATCGGTACTGGACTCACAGACAACTAACCAGTGCCAATGGAATCTTGAACCACAGAGAAAAATTTACAACCACAACTTTATTAAATAATGTAATACCTAAGTGCATTCTAAATGTTTGTATTTCTACCAACAAATAAGTGGAGGCTCTACCAATAATCAGGAATCTTCTCTTTGCAATAGAGATGACAAGAAAACCATAATCAAAATGCAGATTTGTGCCAAATACTCATTCCTGAAAACACAGATACACAATGTAACATATTATATAAAACACAGATACATAGTGTAACATAATGTGGATTGAAGAGGTTCTATCCAGGCATACATAAGTATATGTTTACATATGCATATGTTTCTTTATGATTTTACATATATGTATAGATATATGATGTATAGATTATACATATATGTATAGATATATCATGTAATAACAAAAGTAAAAAGTGAGCATGAATTTCGAGGATAGTAGGGAAGGGTATATGAGAGGGTTTAGAGTGAGACAGGGAAGGGAAAAATATTTTGATTAAATTAAAACTTTAAAAATAAATAAAAAGAATTCCTAATACTAGGAAGAAGCCAGCATGATCTCTGCCTTCTGTAGCATAGTATTCAATAAAATCAGAAAAAGGGCATTATCTACTAAGGTCTACTAAGGCCTTATAAATCTTTGACATAAACCAATAAGTTTCTAAAACAAATCCTATTCTTTTTTTAAAGATTTATTTATTTTTTATTTATATGAATACACTGCAGCTGTCTTCAGACACACACTAGAAGAGTATATCAGATCCCATTATAGATGGTTGTGACCCACCGTTTGGTTGCTGTGAATCGAACTCAAGTCCTCTGGAAGAGAAGTCAGTGCTCTTAGCCATCTCTCCAGCCCAAGAGACCCTATTCTATTGTACTAATATTTTGACCCTTTTTTTAATAAAGTGAAAGTAGTTTTGAACATACAAGAAAGCTTATAAGACATTGATAAACAGATTCTTTGGCTCAAGTGCTTGGTATAAATAAATTGAGGTTGTATTACAAACTTGCAAAAAAATAATCATATGAGTGAGATTTAAAACCAAAATAAACAGAATAATATACAATGTAACATGTTATGATAGAGTGTAAGTAGTCACTAAGAACAAAAAGTGAAAACATAAATGTGTGTGAGGTGCCAGTTTTAAAGTAAATGCTAAAATGTTAGTATATTGAAGGTAAACACTCTAAAAAGTTTGCAAATCTCAACTCAGAGACAGGTGTTTACACAAAGTGCATGACAACATGCTCATAGAAGCACAACATAAGGAAAGCTAATAGTATAGGGAATATGGTACAATTTGTATACAGTCTGCATGAATAAAGGAACAAAGTATATAACTTAAATTTGAGAAAAATAAGAAATATCAGTGAAGAGGCTTATATGGAGATAGGGCTCACAAGCTGCAGAGGGGCAGGTTCTTAAACACTAACAAATTTTGCTTAGTTAGTGATTTTCTTACAGATTAAAAATAATCTACTGCCAAAAAATTCATACATTGCCTCGAGGCAGACACTTTGTACTGTGGGTGTTGTTCCTGATCACAGAATTGGTAAATACATACAAAATAACTATGAAAACAGAAGTCATTTGTTGATAAAGCTTTGTTTTACTGTTTGGTTTTGATTTTTTCACATAAATAATTTGAAAGCAGCTAATATCTTCAAAATTCAAAATGTATTTTTTGTAACTTCAATTTTTTTGCTGAAAGTCAATGTCCAGCATTTCCACAACTAATTTACTTCCTGAGGTATGCGTTCCTTTCCTTAATTAAGCAGTGTGAACAGTATAATATAATTGAAGTGAATACTTCCTACTTATTTACATTTTTAAAATTGAAAAGAATTCTTTTTTTATAATGTATTCTGATAATAGATTTTGCTCCTTTGTCTTCTTCCGGACTTTTCCAAACTCCCTACAGAACCAACTCTAACCCTTCATCTTCTCTTTAGAAAAAAAAAATAAATAAAACAAGCTAAAGAAACAAACAAAAACACAAAGAAAAAACAAACACACATATATGCAAACACATATGACATAATAGTACAGAATACAAATAAATACAAACAAATAAAAATCCTTCTATACAATAAAAATTGCTCTAACAAGGAAATGTGAAACAATAAACAGGATCTTTAAAGTATCATTGTGTTTGTTTTGTGTTGGCCAACTACTATTAGGCATGTATCTCCTACCATTAAGTGTGTTTGGTATATGAAGGGACACTCCATATATGAAAACTAAGTTTTCTTTGGTAAGTGGTTGTCAACTGAGGTTAAGTTCTTGGTAAAGAATGAGAACTTCCCTGAGAATAGAGTAGTCTGTGGGAAGAAAAAGGAAGAGAGGGATTTGCGGGGGGGGGGGGGGGGAGGAGAGATAGGGAAAAGGGGGATTCAATTCAGATATGAAGGGAGATGGGGGAGAAGTACAGAGGGTCAGAAATTTGAAAGTAGGTGTGTAGCAGTCGGGAGGGGAACTGGAAGTAGCGACTAGAAAGTACTAGATGCCAGAGACCCAAGAGGTGCCCAGGACCCAACAGGGAAAAAATTAGCCGAAAGCCCCAAAAGGGGAGATAGAACCTGTAGAAACCATATCCAGTGGATAGGCAAGACTCTCAGTTGAGGGATAGGAGAACCCACCTACCTCATAAATATTAATTCAGAATTTCTCTTGTTAAAAGAAAATGCAGGGACAAAGAGTGGAGCAGAAAATGAAGGAAAGTTCATCTGCTGAAACCAAACCGAGGCACTATTGCTGATGCCAAGAAGTGCTTACTGACAGAAGCCCTGTATAACTGTCCTCTGAGAAGCTCTGGCAGAGCTGGACCAATAAAAATGCTGATGTACACAGCCAAACACTAGGACAGGAACCCCAATGGAGAAGTTAGGGCAAGGACTGTGGGAACTGAAGGGGTTTGCAACCTAATTGGAAGAACACAATGTCAACCACCCAGACACAACATAGCTCCCAAGGATTAAACTACTAACCAAAGAGTACACAGAGGGTACCCATAGCTCCTGCTGCATATATACTAGAGGATTGTCTCATCTGGCATCACTGGGAGACAAATGAAAAATATTAAAACATTTATAACTCAATAAAAGACAAACATTTTAACCAATATTATGCAGTTAAATGGCTTCAATGATGCAGTAATGAAAGGTTTCGACCCTTTAAAACATTATTCTAGCAGAACACATGAGCTTGGTTTCTAGCATCCACATCAGTCAGCTCACAACTATATGTAAGTCCATTTTCAGCATATTCTAAGTCTTCTTCTGGCATTTGTGTATTCCAGTGGTGCACATAAATTCAAGGACACACACACACAAATTTGAAAATAAAGAATAAATATTTTTAAATAATAAAAAAACAAATCAGATTTTTATATTAAAGGTTTTTACGATTGTTATATTTAAAATTACCTTCATTCTGAATACCCCTTGAAATCAGTTGTTTTGTATGAATATAAGTATTCTACTGAGTACTTCAATAAAGTATACTTTATGGTTATTCGAAGTATATTATTCTATCTTGGTGCCTAGTGTAGTATGATGTGTGAAAAACATAAGCTTGCTTTTTGTACACACATTTGATTTAGGGAAGGCTTTCATGCTACCTTTCAGGGTAAACAGAGCTAAATTTTCCTGAATGTATCTTTCTAAGGAGAAGAATGATTGTTTAAAATTTGTAATTTCAAATCAAATTGCTGCCCTACTTGCTCTTCTCATTAAGATATTTTTATAACATTTAAATACAAACATCATGTGCCAGAAAATAGATATAAGATGGTATTCTTAAGTGTGATGTTAATGAGGCTCTAATAATTTCTATTATAGTTACAGATTTCCAAATAAATTGGAAAATATCATAATTTACACATCATGTTAAAATATTACATTATCTCTCTCCTGAGCAAATTGGAAAACAAGCTAAATTTCAGATAATCACTAATATTTTGTAACACACAAAGGTAATTTTGGCTTTTACAGGGGAGAAATGAATTCTTGAGCGCTTCTGTAATGTGTGCATGCCATCAGCTACATTAAATTCCCTAATGTAGTGCTTTTAATGTGTGCCTCACCACCTTCATTAAGCAGATGCCCTCTTTAGAGCTTACGCCAGGCCATGTGTGATTATGTTATAATAGTAGTCTCTCCACATTTATCATTTTAAGTAGAGTGAAGCTCTTTCCCTTCTCTCACAGCTCTCATGCCCTTGCCCTGAGCAAAAATAAGCCTGTCAAATCTGTTTATAAATTCACTTGTGGAAAGACTCTTAGGACATGTAAAACTTATCTGTAGTGAATTAATTACCCAAACATAGACTTGCTTTATCTACATCTAGGACAGATTGTCTCTGGGTTGAAATGTTGCCCTTTTGACCTACTTCATTGATTCACATTAGATTAACAGAAAACAATTGAATCATTTTGCTCTCTTTTTTCCTGCTATTTTTCCCTACTTTAAACATTGAATTTCTTTTGCTGTCACAATTAAAGATTCAGAAAATTAACTAGATTTACAAACAAGGGCATTACTATAAACAAAAATATACTATATCATATTGAATAATGGTACTAAATTAAATATTGAAAATCACCACGAAAATAGGATGTAATAAATCAGATGACAATATTTCCTCAGTTAAGTTTGGTTTGTCTCCTTCTCCCTTCCTTCCTGGAATGTTTACATCTTAGACTATTCTTGAGCAGGTAACCACAGCTACTATTAGATCTAGTAGTTGATATTATGGTATGTGTGATAAATGTATGTAGCCCTTACAGAATAGATTTTAGAAATGAGAAGCAATTCATTGGTTTGACTTTTTAAAATGTACATTATATGATATAAATACACCATAGACTGTGTTGGGAATGAAACCTTATGAAAGGAAGTTTTAGTGGATATATCACGGACTCTGCATTCCAATTCCTACATTTCCTACATTCCAGTAGACATAGCAGGCTCATGAAAAGAAAATGTCTTATGTAAACAGTTTACTTGAACACTAACAATTATAAAAATGAATGAAAGTATGCAATAAATAGTTATTTATTATATTTCCATGTATCAGTTTTAGTTTAAATTAAAGAAAAATACCTAAAAGGAAAATTTGAAAGTCTGTCCAAGGAAGAAATACTTTTTTTAGAGAAGCATTTACTTTGAAGTTAAGAATGAAGTGGTGTTTCCCTTGTTTGTTTTATAACGCAATTTTGTGTTTAATGTCATGTTAAGAAGTTGAATAGCCCACTGCTGCACTGATGATGACTATTGGAAACCATTTTATGTACATTTTTATGTACATGTATTTCTAAAGTATGTTAAATCTGTTTTTGACATCTGCAATGTTGATAGTACAGATTGAAGGCCAGCAAATGCTAAACAAGCATTTTACAGAGATACAATCCCAAAATGTTAAGTTTGTCTCATGAAATGGACCTTAATGAATTTGAATTTTAATGAATTTAATTTTAAAATCATTTGCCTGTTTATAAAAATCTGTAACACACAATCTCTTATTCAACCAAATTGTAAGTCTCCATATATATTAAGACAATAACATTGAATGGAGAATTTGGAGTCTTATTGATCAAATCTGTAATCACACTTAACAATTGTTAATTTTTTAAAAGTACAGTGTTAAATATGAGAAAGTTAATAAAATCTTACTGGAAGGGATTGATTTCAAATTTTATTGATTCATGAAGCATAGCTACACCTTTTAGATGATCTTAATGGGCAATCTGAATTGCAAGTTCTGGCTAGGACTTCAAGTACAATGTTGAATAGGTAGGGAGAAAGTGGACAGCCTTGTCTAGTCCCTGATTTTAGTGGGATTGCTTCCATCTTCTCACCATTTACTTTGATGTTGGCTACTAGTTTGCTGTAGATGGCTTTTATCATGAGTGTTAATAGATTCCCTTATCTAGTACCTCCACTTATGTTTCCTTCTATCAATATTAATGTGGTAAATATATTTTTCTTACCCCTCCTCCTTTTTAATAAATCCATGCTAACTAGTGGATAGTGTTCTAGAAAAAAAAAAAGACCAGACATATTTGTTTTCTGATTACTATGTCCTTGTCTAAGAATTGAGGCCTCACTTACTATACTCTTAATCACAATTAGGAGTATACAGGGTCTTCTCATGAATAACATTTTTGTGTTAAGTTTAACAATTAAGAATATTGTCAAAGTTCATACAATATAGCAATCTCTGTTAAAATTAATTTGTCATAATTTGCCTAGAATTACTAATGCATTTGAAAATATAGAATATAATTAACAATAGTTTGGTAGAAAAAGGTTGTGGATATTACAGAACATAAAACTTATATATCAAAGCCTATGTCTACACAAAGATGCCATGGTTTCAAAAGGAACTCTCAGGTCAAATGCACATTTTGAGATCAGATGTACATAACCATGAGTGTGTTTTGCCATCAATGTTTGGGAAATAAATTTAGTGGCTATATTAATCTTTGTTCATGTCTTCAAGTTTACTAATAAATAATTTTGTATTCAACTAACAAGATTATTTAAATTATTAACTAGCAAGCTAAAGTTCTACAAATTCTGTTGTTCTTAAATATTGGCATGTTTACAGTAAATGAATAAAATACAGTGATGTTTTTGTGACACTCTTAGCTTAGATTTGCTGCAGTTTAGCTCATATCAAATTATACACTAAAACAAAATTTATATATACAAATTATGTACAGTGCTACAATTAACTCAGGATCAGACACTCATTATCCTGCTGTTTTGTTCTGTTTTGGCTCACATGTCAAAATTATCAAGTATGAATGCAATTATTTCATAGGAAGAAGTAGGTGTCAGCAATTCAATACTCAGAAAGTCAACAATCACCGTGTTGTATGACCAAAGTAATAACTTTCTGAAGATAACAGGCAGGCAATTAACCCCACAGCCAGATCAACAACACATTCAAGCCAATTTTAGAACAACACAGGAGAGGTGCAATGTGTCTTTAAAAACAAAAACATTAAAACAAAGCTGATGCTTATGCACTCACTGTAGTTCACTTTTATTTGGCCACATGGGTAGGATAGTGAACATCACTACCCCAAGGTTTATTGTAAATATTTATATCCACGTTCATAACTCAACGTTCTATATAGTACTGGGCCCTGATTTATAGAATAACTTCCAGTCTTCCTCACAGTAATGTTCTTAGTTTTATTTTTCATTTTCTAAGGTTTTCCTGACTAGAAATAACAAATTGGAGATAAAAATATATAAATTATATTTTTTTCTAAACTATATGATGACACTCTGTGAATCCTGATGTTTTGTAATAATTATAGAAATTTCAATATGAATGGATTTGGAAACATGAAACTCAATTACAAAGATCCATTATGTAATTAAACAGGATAATTTTCCAATGTAAAATATTTTTGTGTACTCACTGGCAGTTGTATTAAGGTACTCATCAGACACACAAAATTTAGACTCTAAAAAATTTATAGACTTAATATATATATGTGTATATATATATATATATATATATACATACACATATGTATTAATACATACACATATATAATAATAGCTTTTTTAAAAGAGACTAGAATTTATATAATTCAGTTCACTTATTTCATAGCTTAAAACAAAACTAAATCAGTTAGGGGACTAATAGCCAATATATATAAAGAACTCAAGAAGGTGGACTCCAGAAAATCAAATAACCCCATTAGAAAATGGGGCTCAGAGCTAAACAAAGATTTCTCACCTGAGGAATGCTGAATGGCTGAGAAGCACCTGAAAAAATGTACAACATCCTTAATCATCAGGGAAATGCAAATCAAAACAACCCGGAGATTCTACCTCACACCAGTCAAAATGGCTAAGATCAAAAATTCAGGTGACAGCAGATGCTGGCGAGGATGTGGAGAAAGAGGAACACTCCTCCATTGTTGATGGGATTGCAAGCTTGCACAAACACTCTGGAAATCAGTCTGGCCGTTCCTCAGAAAATTGGACATAGTACTACTGGAGGATCCCACAATACCTCTCCTGGGTATATATCAAGAAGATGTTCCAACCAGTAAGAAGAACACAACACATGCTCCACTATGTTCATAGCAGCCTTATTTATAATAGCCAGAAGCTGGAAAGAACGCAGATGCCCCTAAACAGAGGAATGGATACAGAAAATGTGGTACATTTACACAATGGAGTACTACTCAGCTATTAAAAATAATGAATTTATGAAATTCCTAGGCAAATGGATGGACCTGGATGGCATCATCCTGACTAAGGTAACCCAATCACAAAAGAACTCACAAAATATGTACTCACTGATAACTGGATATTAGCCCAGAAACTTAGAATACCCAAGATATAAGATACAATTTGCTAAACACATGAAACCAAAGTGTGGATACTTTGCCCCTTCTTAGAATTGGGAACAAAACACCCATGGAAAGCATTACGGAGACAAAGTTTGGAGTTGAGACACAAGGATGGGCCATCTAGAGACTGCCATATCCGGGGATCCATCCCATAATCAGCCTCCAAATGCAGACACCATTGCATATACTAGCAAGATTTTGCTAAAAGGACCCAGATATAGCTGTCTCTTGTGACACTATGCCAGGGCCTAGCAAACACAAAAGTGGATGCTCACAGTCAGCTATTGGATGGATCACAGGGCCCCCAGTGGAGGAGCTAGAGAAAGTAAGCAAGGAGCTAAAGGGATCTGCAACCCTATAGGTGGAACAACAATATGAACTAACCAGTAGCCCCCAGAGCTCGTGTCTCTAGCTGCATATGTATCAGAAGATGGCCTAGTTGGCCATCAATGGAAAGAGAGGCCGATTGGTCATGCAAACTTTATATGCCCCAGAACAGGGGAATGCCAGGGCCAAGAAGTGGGAGTGGGTGGGTGGGGGAGTGGGTGGGGGAACGGGTGGGTGACTTTTGGGAGAACATTGGAAATGTAAATGAAATAAATACTTAATAAAAATATTAAAAAACAAAACAAAACAAAAAAAGCAGAAATGCACACACATACATGCACAATGCTCACTGCTATAGATTTTTAAGCTGCATTTTGATGTTGTTCAGACAAATATTACTCAGATATATGATTCTTTTATATAACTTGATATACTATTCTTTTTGTGCATTCACAACTGCATACATGTTAAACTTCTTGCTGTGGAGAAACCTAATATTTTCTTAATATACACAAATGTCAAAAATTATAGTAAAAATGTAAGCAGAATTTAAATTCGCATTTTCAGAACCATGATAGATATGACTCTGTATTCCTTAAAGCAACAGCAACTGGAATATTTTTCTAAGTAAATGTGAATTGCTTTAAGAAATTACACAGAGAAGATACCTCACCCTGGTTAATGTGGAAAACACAATTCACAGAAATCTGCCCAACAAGAGATAACAAACAGCAAGATCATGCTGACATGAGGAATCTCAAATGATAATACAGAAACAGAAAGTAGAAAGATCCAGAACAAAGACAGGGACTATATGGGAGATATCAAGCAAAAGATACAAATACTGAATAGACAGGAAGAAAAAGTTCAAATACGTCATTCCAACTCCTTTCCCCCTCCCTTAAAGGGATAATCAGACTTTTGGCCTGGGAGGAAAGGATAGACAGAAAGGTGGGGGGGGAGGGGGCGGGGGGAGGAGGATGGAGATCTCAGGCAACTGGTGAGCAAGACAAGAAGCAGAATTCTCCAGAAAAAGACTTCATTGAGCATTCTTTAATTGTGGGGAACAAAGGCTACTTAAAACTTTGGGGAGTGGGCACAGGCTTCAGTATATGTCAGTGGACACTGGTCAGGGCTAATGGCCTGGCAATGCCTTACTTACATGAAGAGGTATTCCAGGTGTTTCTGGACATGACTTTATAAGGTGGGAAGAAGTTACCATATAACCTGGATATAAGTCTCTCTGACCACCTCAAAAGTGGCAGAGGTGGGGGTTGGCTGGTAAGTTACATGCTTGGAAACATGAAGTCCCAGACACAGGGAATATGTGTCGGAGAGAATTCTATTCCTACAGATCTCAGGATGAGATTTCTAGAGTTTGGATTTCCTTGACCTGACTCTTGCCCCAGGCCTACACCCCACAGTTCCTTCAATGGCTCCTCTGGTGCCACAAAAACATATGTACAGAATGGTATCACAGTAAGTAGTGTACTCTACCTGAAAAATGCTGAGGAAAGCTATAAAATTATCATCAGTGACATGATAACAATGAAAGACAATACTGACGTTCAGTTGGAAGTTTCAAGTGTATATGGATATAAATAACAAGTATGCATTTTGTAAGAACTTCATGAAATTCTCTCATTCTTAAAATTAGGTAAGACCTCTTTGTATTAGAAACACAGAGACTCTGTAGAGAGCCAAGAATTAGGTATGCACGGTTTCTGGTTTCCACTACTAGCCACAAGGTAGAAATTTCTTCAGTGAGTCAGATGATCCCCACAAAAAAAGCTCTAACTAGATAGAGGCCTTGATCCTAGGAGTATAAGTATATGGATTCTACCAAGAGCTGGGGCCAAATGCTAGGCAACACTTTCTACTATATAATTTATTTCTACCTACCCAAAAGGCTGGGTTCAACTGTCTCCTTTTCACATTCATTCACAAGAAATTCATAGAGGTTTAAAAGTTTCACAATGATATTAAAATAATCTGGCTGCAGTGGGAGAAGATATGCCTAATCCTGCAGAGACTTAATGTACCAGGATGGGGTGATACCTTAGAGGGGCCTACCCTCTCACAGAAAAAACAGAGGGGGCAATGAAGAGGGACACTTGTGGACCACCATTTGGGATGTAAATAAATAAATACATGCAGAAATACATAAATAAATATAACAATCTATTAAACCTTCAGCATAATTGAATATATTATTACTCGGAGTTTTTGTAAGAGAATAGAAAAAAATGATATACAAAAACTAAGGACTCAGATAAAACTGAGGAGGCAAAAAGCTTTTCATTTGCAAATAGTCAAAATTATGAAACTTTAATTGTAAAGAAAAAGCTAGTATTTCTAAAGGATGACTTAAAGCCTTCATATTTTACTGGTACTTTGTTAACTATAGCGATGGAAACAAATGTAAATTTTCATCAACATATAGATAATGAAATTATATTATGTACATATATGTATATGATGAAATATTCTGTATTTGGAAAATGAAATCACAAAACGTGAAGAAAAATGAATGAATTTAAAACATGCAAGTTAAGCACAATCACAAAATATTAAAAAGATAAAACCTATGTTTTCTCTCACACATGGGGATCCTATCCTATTATTATATATGTGTGTGTTTGTGTATAAGTATGTCTGGATATGAGTATAAGCAAGTGTACATATGAGTACATTGTAATATGTAAAAATAAATTTCAAGTGATGAGGAATGTATGAGTGTTTGAGGAATATTTTTCTGCTTGATCAGTGCATTGAAAATATATTTTATAGTAAAAATATTAAGTGTAATGAAATGCCCGATAGCTTTAGAATAGCTGTATTAATTTTATCAAATAATGTCTGAGATTTAGAGACATTTGTGTGTAAGTCATTAGTTTTATTTTTGTGGAGTTTTTGCAAGTTCTCTGTGATAAAATTGTGACGATATACTAGGTTAAATAATAACATGTTTGTAAAACAATATTGGGACATACTTGAGACAATATCTGATATTTTGAAATCATTTTCATATACATATTTTTATCTATAGATCCACTATAAAATGATATGTGGATAATAATCCCTACAAAAGAGGGCTTTTAACTCAGAAGATATGAATGTAACTGAAATTTATGGGATCCTAAGTATGAACATTTTATTATATAGTATTGTAAAAATTCAAATTTCATGACAATAACTAATTTAATGTTTTGGTTCTTCAAATAAACACATTGGTTATTGAGTTTTATGAACCACTTTTTGACTGTTTTCTAGGGAATAATACACAAAGTTTGTAAGATTTGCTATGTCCGGATCATTGATTTCTACTGCCAAAAATCATTATCATCACTAACTACCCATTTTTACACACTGACTTATAAAGTGAAAACCACATCTAAAGTAATGACTTATGTAATATGAACACAGAATTATGAAAAACATACTTTTTCTTCCAACTTAAGTTTTCATTAAAATTTAAAAGCAATGTTCATTGAAACTAAATGTTATCTTCTACTTTCTATTCTCCAATACTTAAAAACTGACAAAAATCAGTGGACACATCACCATATATAATTTTGTTTGGTATTGAAATGAATTAGAGTCAAAAAGGTTTCTGAAACAATCCCGAAGTCTGAATACATTAGCTCATCGTTGTCTCCTATGTGCACAGCACAGACTTTGGAGATAATTTATTCAAAATGATAAGTCAGAAAGCCAACACTGCCATAGGAAAGGAAAGGACAGTATTTCATCAGAATAAATATGGTTCATTTCAAGTATGTATTTAATCTAAAGGAATGCAGAATGAAATTCTCTAAAAGCCAGGTAGAATTATTTCTTGACAATGGTACTGTGAAGATTTGAATGCTATCAGCAACATTCAGCAGTATTCCCTCCTTTTATCTTATAGGGAAACATGGTATTTGTCACAATACAAATTTATATTCTTATTTGGGAACTCACAGACACTATGCAGTGAGCTTCCTATGAATAAATATTGTCAATCTGAACCCATAGGAATCATTGTTGAAAGGAAGTGATAGTTTGTCATGCACAGAAGTTTGCTTAAGGAAACGTTGACAAAGTAATAAAGTTGACAGATATGAAATCCTACTTTCTAAAGTAGTTTTCATTAGTTGAATCATTGAACTAGATTACATTCTTTACAAGTTTTGTTTTCAACTGACAGGAAAAATAACTTAATTAGAGAATATGCCCAGAAATGTAACTTTCATATCATTTAGAGAATATTCTTTTGTGATAGCATGAATACACTGAAAATGCCTTTCCTCAATTAATTTTGCTGTTGTTTTCTGGGTTTGAATAATTTTATTGTCTTATGTTAGTATTTTGATAGGAAAATACACAATATATTTTTTCTGTAATATCACCAATATAAAGTATTGTGCATGCTTAGATGTAACATGGACTACCAAGGCTTCCTTGGCAGAACTCCATCCTCAATATCCAAACCCATAGGACATCAAAGTAATCAATCTCAATAAAGAATGCTAAGAGGGTGTTTAGAAGCAAAACCTATCATTTGTAACCCTGGAAATAATTGCTGTTAGCTACCTAGTCTGTCGATGTACTCCTTGTCAATTTTCTAGAAGAAACAAATCACTAAGATAAACTGAAACCATCACATAAATGATACAGCATTAACATCAACAAGATGAACCATGAAAAGTATTAAAAGATTACTATTCTGGCACGATTCAGAATATTCCATGTTGTTGTTTCAATGAAATGCAATTAGCTTTTATTTATTTGCTTCAATACAGGAAAAAATGCATAAAAGTTAAACAAAATACTTTTATAACTGCAATGATATTTGAAGCAAAACTCACACATAAGTGGATGTGCTTAAGTGGTAGGTAAATAGTTGACAACTTCTACCACATATTATATCAGATTCACATATCTACTGGCCCTGAGAATATTCACATGTTCTACCATACTTTTGTGATTGTTAAGAAAAATCTTGGTTTTATATTATTATTGTGTTGATTCAGAAACTTGCTCAATTAAGTTATGCTTCATTTCGGCCCATCCTAAAATCACTATTTATTCTGCTTGCCACCCTTTTGTCAATACATGTCAACTCAGATGCTAGCAGCTGTTGGGCATCTGGCTGTCAAAACTAGAGAAATAGAATTGTGTTGTGACAGAAATCACATATCACAAGCTGCTTTCCTGTCCTGCTTTCTAGATGATCATGTTGTGTCATTTGAAACTAAAGTGAAGAGATTCTTGACTGAAGATGATAAAACCGATTTGTGAGCTAAATGTATTTACAGATATAGTAAGTTACTGCCTTGCTTTTCTCTCACTGAAATAAATTAAACATATTATAAAACACCTGTACTTTCTTCATTATTTATAGAAAGACTGTAAGTGCTGAGAAATTATAAGACATTGTTTCATGAACAACCTTCAGATGAATAGAAAAGTATATTCTATCTGGATAAATTAGACAATTATAGCTCTTGCTTGCTGTATGACCTAGGACAAACTGTAGCTATCATCCTGTTAATAATCTCCTATATTTTATGAAACATTTTAGCTATTATTTAGAATTTTAGAGAGAATGGAAATTTAAAAATGCATCATATATGTGTTTAAAGACATATAAGTTACATATTGTCATATATATATTATATTGGTAGGTCATACATATGGTCATATGTAGTATGAATTTCTATATTTAAATATGTTGCCAAGGTTTATAAGCACTGGTTTATTGTTATTCTACAAAGTGAGTTCCAGGATAGCCAGGGGTATACAGAGAAACTCTTTCTCAGGAAAAAAAAACTTTAAAAATTAATGATACTTGTTTCTTACTATTATTTTCACTGTTTAGATTTTCTAGCAGAAAAAGGCTACTCATAAAACTGTGAATATCCATGAGAATATTTGCCATTTGTGATTGTTAACATTTGGGACTTATTAAAGATAAAAATTATACCTGTCAGTTTTATGTAAGAGCTCCACTCCCTATATAGGTTATATAGGGACACTGGGAAAACATGTTACATGTGTACAGAGGTATTTTATGTTTAGCACATTACACACTTTTATACTCAGTCTGCATCTGCCTCTCTGAAAATCAGTCTTAAAGTACAGCTGATAAATGATTTGAAGTCTTTATTCATATGTAAAAAAAGAATATTGAAATAATGTTTCCATATAGGTTTATATGGAACAAAGAAACAGGAATTTCTACATCTAAATATTTGAGATAATCAAAGAAATTGTGAGCGTCATTTTAGATTTTAATTATAAAAAAGTTCTTTGTAGATGATTTTCATCATTAGAAAGGAATCATATAAAAAAATAGAATCTATGAAAAAATCAACTATAAAAAGTTATCAGAAGCCAGGCAGTGGTGGTGCACTCCCAGCACTTGGGAGGCAGAGGCAGGTGGATTTCTGAGTTTGAGGCCATCCTGGTCTACAGAGTGAGTTCCAGGACAGCCAGGGTTACACAGGAAAACCCTGTCTCAAATAAATAAATAAATAAATAAATAAATAAATAAATAAATAAATAAATAAATAAATAAAAAGTGGATATCAGAACGTGAAGTATTGACAGACCTGTGTTAATGTGAATTGTTTCATTTAAAAAGCAAGAAATAGGATCATGCTTTCACACTGTTACCAAAGAAAACATTTTTACTAAATTTGTTGTTTATTTATTTTCAAAATCGAAGAAAATAGAATGTTAGTAAGAACTATTTCTGTTGAATCAGTTGTATTAGACTCATAATGAAGTGATAAGAGAAATGAGGGAGACTTGAGGAAGTCAGCAATGTATCTGAATGAATAAAGAGAATCATGGATTGATCTTGAGGAACTGTTTGATATGCTGAATATTGTAAATAGCAAGAGTAGATTACATATTAAGAAAATTGTGCATTAGTGATTTTCCTTGTTGCTGTGAGAAAATGCTTGGCATAAGCAATGTAAATAGAGAGAATTTACTTTACTCATGATTTTAGGGGGCAAAGTCTATCACGCTCAAGAAGATATCACAGAAGTCTCTACGTTTATGGAGTATGAAACAGCGCTATAGTCTCTCATATTTACCATACCAGAAAGCAAAGGATTATCAGTTGAACACCATCAGCTAGTAAAGGTATTTTACATGCTCACAGTGACTTTAACAGACATTTTAGGACTGTGTATGCATGGAGAAGGAGAAAGGGGTTCATCAGACTCCTATAGGAATATAGCAACAAGGAACATAAATTTATTACCATATTCCAAACAATATCATCCCAAACACAATTTTAAACCTGTAGCCAAGAGACAGAGAACAGATCAAATCCCTCAGCAATATATTCCCAAACAGCCTTCTCACACTCAGACCACAGTAATGAATTTAGTAGGAACTTCAAAAGAAAGAAAGAATGAAAGAAAGAAAGAAAGAAAGAAAGAAAGAAAGAAAGAAAGAAAGAAAGAAAACTAAGAGCTTTCCCCTGTCCACTTTAGCATGTCTATTGTTGTCCTTGTATGCTTTGTTATCTCATGTTTAGGAAAGAATAGATTTTTATTTCCAGAAAACTCTGGAACTCACTCTGTAGACCAAGCTGGCCTCAAACTCAGAAATCTACCTGTCTCTACCTCCCAAGTGCTGGGATTAAAGACATGCACCACCACTGCCCCGAGAAAAGCATGTTTTTGAGAATTTGTAGGTGTCCCTTGCTTCTGACATTCTAAGGTTATGCAAACAGCAAACCCCAGGAGTATTTGGCTCTTACAGATTTTCTGCTACCTGTTCTGATTCAAGAACTTTAGCTGCTGAAATGTTTTATAGATGAATGCATTTGGACTTTATACTGTAATTCTACATTTGTTTTGGTTATAGTTTGTTGTTGTCATTGTTGATTTTCTGGTTTTAGGTGGTCTGTTTTGTTTTGTTTTGTTTTGTTTTCTTGTTTTGTTTTGTTTTTGGTAATTTTCTCCCACTTTCAATGAGAAGTGTTTTGTTGGTGTTTCTTTTGGAAAATAAAAATTCTTATTTGAGTGAAGTAATATTTCACATTTGTTTTTGTTTGCCTGTTTGAATGTTTGAAAATAAGCTGTTGATTGCTTTTGGCAAGATAGCCATTTTTATAGTGTTGATCCTGCCAATCCATGAGCATGGGAGATCTTTCCATCTTCTGAGATCTTCTTTAATTTCTTTCTTCAGGAACTTGAAGTTCTTATCATACAGAGCTTTCACTTCCTTAATTAGAGTCACACCAAGATATTTTATATTATTTGTGACTATTGAGAAGGGTGTTATTTCCGTAATTTCTTTCTCAGCCTGTTTATTCTTTGTGTAGAGAAAGGCCATTGACTTGTTTGAGTTAATTTTATATCCATCTAATTCACTGAAGCTATTTATCAAGTTTAGGAGTTTTCTGGTGGAATTTTTAGGGTCACTTATAAATACTATCATATCATCTGCAAAAAGTGATATTTTGACTTCCTCTTTTCCAATTTGTATCCCCTTAATCTCCTTTTTTGTCAATCCCCATCAAAATTCCAACTCAATTCTTCAACGAATTAGAAAGAGCAATCTGCAAATTCACCTGGAATAACAAAAAACCTAGGATAGCAAAACTCTTCTCAAGGATAAAAGAACCTCTGGTGGAATCACCATCCCTGAACTAAAGCTTTACTACAGAGCAATTGTGATAAAAAACTGCATGGTACTGGTATAGTGACAGACAAGTAGACCAATGGAAGAGAATTGAAGACAAAGAAATGAACCCACACACCTATGGTCACTTGATCTTTGACAAGGGAACTAAAACCATCCAGTGGAAGAAAGACAGCGTTTTCAACAAATGGTGCTGTCACAACTGGTTGTTATCATGTAGAAGAATGCAAATAGATCCATTCCTATCTCCTTGTACTAAGGTCAAATCTAAATGGATCAAGGAACTTCACATAAAACCAGAGACACTGAAACTTATAGAGGAGAAAGTGGGGAAAGGCCTTGAAGATATGGGCACAGGGAAAATATTCCTGAATAGAACATCAATGGCTTGTGCTGTAAGATTGAGAATTGACAAATGGGACCTCATGAAACTGCAAATCTTCTGCAAGGCAAAAGACACCTTCAATAAGAAAAAGACCACCAACAGATTGGGAAAGGATCTTTACCTATCCTAAATCAGATAGGGGACTAATATCCAACATATATAAAGAATTCAAGAAGGTGGACTTCAGAAAATCAAATAACCCCATTAAAAAATGGGGCTCAGAACTGAACAAAGAATTCTCACCTGAGGAATACCGAATGGCAGAGAAGCACCTGAAAAAATGTTCAACATCCTTAATCATCAGGGAAATGCAAATCAAAACAATCCTGAGATTCCACCTCACACCAGTCAGAATGGCTAAGATCAAAAATTCAGGTGACAGCAGATGCTGGCAAGGATGTGTAGAAAGAGGAACACTCCTCCATTGTTGGTGGGATAACAAGCTTGTACAACCACTCTGGAAATCAGTCTGGCGGTTCCTTAGAAAATTGGACATAGTACTACTGGAGGATCCTGCAACCTCTCCTGGGCATATATCCAGAAGATGTCCCAACCGGTAAGAAGGACACATGCTCCACTATGTTCATAGCAGCCTTATTTATAATAGCCAGAAGCTGGAAAGAACCCAGATGCCCCTCAACAGAGGAATGGATAGAGAAAATGTGGTACATTTACACAATGGAGTACTACTCAGCTTAAAAATAATGAATTTATGAAATTCCTAGGCAAATGGATGGACCTGGAGGGCATCATACTGAGTGAGGTAAAACAATCACAAAGGAATTAGCACAATATGTACTCACTGATAAGTGGATATTAGCCCAAAACTTAGGATACCCAAGATATAAGATACAATTTGCTAAACACATGAAACTCAAGAAGAATGAATACCAAAGTGTTTACACTGTGCCCCTTCTTAGAATTGGGAACAAAACACCCATGGAAGGAGTTACAGAGTCAAAGTTTGGAGCTGTGATGAAAGGATGGACCATCTAGAGACTGCCATATCCAGGGATCCACCCCATAATCAGTTCCAAACGCTGACACCATTGCATATACTAGCAAGATTTTGCTGAAAGGACCCAGATATAGCTGTCTCTTGTGAGACTATGCTGGGGCCTATCAAACACAGAAGTGGATGCTCACAGTCAGCTATTGGATGGATTACAGGGCTCCCAATGGAGGAGCTAGAGAAAGTACCCAAGGAGCTAAAGGGATCTGCACACCTATAGGTGGAACAACATTATGTACTAACCAGTACCCCGGAGCTCTTGACTCTAGCTCCATATGTATCAAAAGATAGCTTAGTCTGCCATCACTGGAGAGAGAGGCCCCTTGGACACACAAACTTTATATGCCCCAGTACAGGGGAACGCCAGGGCCAAAAAATGGGAATGGGTGTCTAGGGAAGTAGGGGTAGGGTATGGGGGACTTTTGGGATAGCATTGGAAATGTAAATGAGGAAAATACGTAATAAATTTTTTAAAAAAGTTAAAAAAAAAGAAAAGAAAAGAAAAGAAGCTGTCTTTTCAAAGTTACTCATTGAAAATTTATATTTCTGGCCCAGGAGCTCACCCTGTATCACAGGCCACCACATCCAAATCTATCATAGAAAAAACTTGGCACCCAGGAGAGTTGAAACACCCAAGCCCAGCAATGATACCACTAGTACTGCCCCTATAGCTGGCCCAAGTGCGACCTTCCCCAAGCCCAGGAGACCCAGTAAACTCAGCACAGTCAGAGTCAGATTCCTTCCAGTTTTTATCTGAGCCTGGAAGCTGAATCTGTGCCAAAGCCCTCCTAACCCAAATCCCTCCCAGAGAAAAGCTAACCCCCAGGAGTGTTGACATACCCATGTTCACAGACTCAAAAGTAACCCTCAGAGTCAGCTAGACCACCTAACACCAGAGATAGCCAGATTGTGAAAGGCAAGCACAAGAATATAAGCAAGAGAAACCAAGGACATATGGCACTATCAGAACCAAGTCTTCTAACACAGCAAGCCTTGGATAACCCAACACACCTTAAAAGCAAAATTATGATGTAAAATCACACCTCATGATGATGATAGAGTATATTAGGAAGGACATATAACTCACTTAAAGAAATTCAGGAGATCACAGGTTAGAAGCCCTTAAAGAGGCAATACATAAATCCCTTAGAAAAGTAGAGAAAAACACACACATACACACATACACACATACACTCAAATAGGATCTAATACTGGAAATACAAACAATAAATCAATCACAAAGGGAGAGAACCCTGGAGATAGAAAACCTATGAAAGAGATCAGGAGTCAAGTATCACAAACAAAATACAAGAGATAAAAGAGAAAAATTCAAGTATAGAAGATAACAAAGAAAACATTAACAAAACAGGAAAAGAAAATGCTGAATACAAAAAGCTACTAATCCAAAACATCAGGAAACCCAAGACACAAGAAAAAGACCAATCCTAACAATAATAGGTATAGAAGAAAGCAGAGTCCTAACTCGAAGGGACAACAAACAACTTCAAAATTTTAGAAGAAAACTTCAGTAACCTAAAGAAAAAGATGCCCATAAACACACACACACACACACACACACACACACACACACACACACACACACAGAATCCAAAATAGATTGGACCAGAAGAGAAATTCCTTCTGTCACATAATAAACAAAAGTCCAAATACACAGGATAAAAGAAAAAATATTATAGGCAGTAAGGGAAAAATGTAATGTAACATCTAAAGGCAGATCTAACATATTAATACCAGACTTCAGAGACTCTGTGAACCAGAAGATCTTGGGCAGATATCATACAGAACCAAGAGAACAAAATGCCAGCCCAGGCTACTGTACTCAGCAAAACTCTCAGGTACTGTAGATGGAGAAACCAAAATACTCCATGACAAAACCAAATTTAAACAATATCTTTTCACAAATCCAGTCCAACAAAGGATAATAGATGGAATATTCCAACAAAAAAAAAGAAAAAAATACACCTAAGAAAAAGCAAGAAATTAATCTGTTTACAACAAACCCAAAAGAGAGCCACACATATAATTCCATCTCTTACAACAAAAATAACAGGAAGTGACAATCATTGTCCTTAATATCTTTTAACATCAATGGAATCAATTCCCCAATAAAAAGACAGACTAACAGCTTGAATATGTAAACAGGACCCAGCATTTTTTTGCACATAGGAAACACACTTCAGTGACAAAGACAGACAATAACTTACAGTATAAGGCTGGAAAAAAATTTCAAGAAAATCGATCCAAGAAACAAGGTGGAGTGGCCATTCTAATATCAAATAAAATTGACTTTCAACCAAAAGTTGTCAAAAAAGGTGAGGAAAGACACTTCATACTTGCAAAAAGAAAAATCTACCAAGATGAACTCTCAATTCTTAACATATATGCTCCAAATGCAAAGGCACCGACATTACAAGAAATCTTATTAGAACTAAAGTGTAAAGTCACACATTGAGACTCGCACAATAATAGTGGGAGATTTAAACACCCTACTATCACTAATTGACAGATCATGGAAACAAAAAATAGACAGAGACACAGTTAAAGTAACAAGTTATGAACAGATATCTATAGAACAATCTGCCCTAAAACAAAAGAATATACATTCTCTTAGCAACTCATAGTACCTTCTTCAAAATTGATCATATAATCAGACAGAAAACAAGTCTTAACTGATAAACGAAGATTAAAATAATCCTGTGCAACCTACCAGGTAACCCTAAACTAAAGCTCATTTTCAAAAACAACCAAAACAAAAGATATCTCATATACTTGTGGAAATGAACAACTTTCTACTAAATGATAACTTGGTCAGGGCAGACATAAAGAAAGAAACCAAAGAGTTTTTAGAATTTAACAAAAATTAAAGCACAACACACCAAAATCTATGGGACACAATGAAAACAGTGCTTAGAAGAAAACTCATAGCTTTGAGTGTCTACATAAAGAAATTGGAGAGAGAATACACTATCAGTTTAACAGCACATCTGAAAGCTCTAAAGCAAAAAGAAAGAAATCCTCCCAAGAGGAGTAGAAATCATGTAATAATCAATCTCAGGGTTGAAATCAACCAAGAAGAAACAAGGAGAACTATACAAAGAATCAACAAAACCAGTAGCTAGTTATTAGAGAAAATCAACAAGATAGATAAACCCTTAGCCATGCTGGACAGTGGGCACAGAGACATTATCCAAATTCACAAAATAAGTAATGAAAAGGGAGACATAACAACAGAAACCAAAGAAATTTTTAAAAATCATCAAATACTAAACAAAAGCTGATACTCAATGAAAATGAAAAATCTAAATGAAATGGATGATTTTCTAGACACGGGGCAGGTACCAAAATTAAATCTAGATCAAATAAACCATCTGAACAGTCCCCAGACCCCTAAAGAAATAAAAGCACTCATTAAAAGTCTCCCAACAGAAAAAAAATAAGCCCAGGACCAGATGGTTTTAGTACAGATTTCCATCAGAACTTCCATGAAGACCTAATGACAATGCTTTTCAAACTATTCCACAAAATAGAAACAGAAAGAAGACTCCCTAACCTGTATTAAGAAGACAAAATTATGCTGATACCTAAATCAAACAAAGACTCAACAAAGAAAGGAAATTTCACACCAATTTCCCTTAAGAGTATCAATGCAAAAATACTCAATAAAATTTTCACAAACTGTATCCAAGAACATATCAAAACAATCATTCAACATAATCAAGTAGGCTTCATCCCAGGAATGCAGGGATGGTTCAATATATGGAAATACATAAACATAATTCACTATATAGCCAAACTAAAATAAAAAAATACATGATCATCTCATTACATGCTGAAAAGCATTTGACAAAAACTAAAAAACAAACAAACAAAAACACCCCTTCGTATTCAAAGTCTTGGAAAGATTAGGAATTCAAGCCCATACCTAAACATAATAAAAACAAAACAATAGGTAACATCAAACTAAATTGAGATGCACCGCAAACAATCTCACTAAAATCAGAGATCAGAGAAGACTACCCATTCTCTCCCTATCTAATTCAATATAGTACTCAAAGTTCTAGCCAGAACAATTAGACAACAAAAGAAGGTCAAATGAATAATATTTAGAAATGAAGAAGTAAATATTTGCAGATAATATGAAAGTATTCTTAAGTGATTCCCAAAATATTCCACCAGAAAACTCTTTCAGCTGATAATCAAAGTGGCTAGATGTAAAATTCACTCAAACAAATCAGTAGACTTACTCTACTCAAAGTATAAATGGGCTGAGAAAGAAATTAGGGAAACAACAACCTTCACAATAGTCACAAGTAATATAAAATATCTTAGTGTGACTCTATCCAAGCAAGTGAAAGATCTGTATAACAAGAACTTCAAGCCTCTGAACAGACAAATCTAAGAAGACCTCAGAAGATGGAAAGATCTCCCATTCTCAGGGAGGCTTGACATAGTAAAAATAGCCTTCCTACAGCAATCTATAGATTCAGTGAAATTCCCATCAAAACTACAACTCAATTCTTCACAAAGATAGAAAAAGGAATGCTCAAATTCATCTAGAATAACAATAAACCCAGGATAGTGTAAGCTATTCTCAACAACAAGAGAACTTCTGGAGAACACTCCATCCCTGACCTCAAGCTCTACTACAGAGTAATAGTGATAAATTAAACTGCATGGTATTGATACAGAGACAAACAGGTAACTCAATGAAATTGAAGACCAATAATTAAATGTATATACCTATGGTTACCTGATCGTTGATAAAGAAGTCAAAAGTATCAACTGGCAAAATGGCAGCATATTCAACAAATGGTAGTGGCTCAGGTGGCAGTTGGCATCTAGAAGAATGCAAATTGATCCATCCTTATCTCCTTGAACAAAGCTCAAGTATAAGTGGATCAAAAAATTTCAGATAAAACCAGATACACTGAATCTAATAGAAGAGAAATTGGGAAAGAGCCTTGAACATCTTGGCACAGTACAAAATTTCCTGAACAAGACACCAATGACTTAGGCTCTAAGATTAATTATAGACAAAATTGAAAAGCTTCTGCAAGGCAAGGGACAATGTCAACAGGACAAAATGGCAACCTAAGATTGGGAAAAGATCTTTATCAACTCTACAAATGATAGACGCTATTATCCAATATATCCAAAGAGCTCAAGATGTTAGACTACAAAGATTCAAAAAACCCTACTAAAATTAGGATACAAAGCAAAAGAGTGAAGAATTAAGAGTGGGTGAGAAGCTCCTAAATAAATGTTTAACATCCTTAGTCATCAGGTAAATGTAAATCAAAAACCACCCCAAGGTTCTACCTCATACAAGTCAGAATGACAAAACAATAAACGTCAGGTAACAGCAGATACTGTCAAGGATGTGGAGAAAGAGGAATACTTGGAGGGACCCATGGTGCTAGCTACATATTTAGAAGAAGATGGCTTTGCCTGACATCAATAAGAGGAGAGGCGCTTGGTCCTGGGAAGGCTCTATGCTCCAGTATAGAGGAATGCCAGGGCAGGGAAGTGGGAATGGGTGGGTGGGGAGTATTCTCATAGAAGCAGGTGGAGGGGGGATAGGATAGGGGTTTTCCAGAGTGGAAACCAGGGAAGGGGAAAACATTTGAAATGTAAATAAATAAAATATCCAATTAAAAAAATTAATTGTTTCTAAATGTCATGAGGAAAGATGGAGTCCAGAGACAAATGACAGGCTCTGATATGTATCCTCTATAAAGCAGTTCCTGGTTTTCCCTGATGACTCTATTCCAACTTCTCAGCGAGATTTAGAGTTCCTGCTTATTTAGGCAAGGCCCCATAAATGCTTACCAACATTTTCCAGATCACCATCAGATCATCCAAGTCTCTGTTTCATACTCACATCCTTGTCCTGTCACATGTGAAAAAAATTTTCTCAACACTCCTTTGCTACTCTGCTACACGAAACTGAAGAAGAACGAAGACCAAAGTGTGGACACTTTGCCCCTTGTTAGAATTGGAAACAATCACCCATAGAAGGAGTTACAGAGACAAAGTTTGGAGCTGAGACAAAAGGATGGACCATCTAGAGACTGCCATATCCAGGGATCCATCCCATAATTAGCCTCCAAACGATGACACCATTGCATACACTAGCAAGCGTTTGTTGCAAGGACCGTGATATAGCTGTCTCTTGTGAGGCTATGCCAGGGCCTAGAAAAGACAGAAGTGGATGCTCACAGTCAACTATTGGATGGATCACAGGGCCCCCAATGGAGGAGCTAGAGAAAGTATTCAAGGAGCTAAAGAGATCTGCAACCCTGTAGGTGCAACATTATGAACTAACCAGTACCCCGGAGCTCTTGACTCTAGCTCCATATGTATCAAAAGATGGCCTAGTCGGCCATCACTGGAAAGAGAGGCCCATTGGACAGGCAAACTTTATATGCCCCAGTACAGGGGAACGCCAGGGCCAAAAAATGGGAATGGGTGGGTAGGGGAGTGGGGGAGGAGGGTGTGGGGGACTTTTGGGATAGCATTGGAAATGTAATTGAGGAAAATACATAATAAAAAAAAAAGAGAGAGTAAAAAAAAAAAACAAACAAACAAACAAAAAAAAACAATGACTTAATAAATATTTCAGGAAAATAAATGGATTTTGAAAATATGATGAGTAAGTAACCTAATGTCAAAAGAACATACATGGTATGTATTCACTTATTAGTGGATATTAAACAAACAAAAACTTGGAATACCCAAGGTACAACTCACATACCATATGAAACCAAAGAAGAAGCAAGAGCACACTAAAGTGTAGATATTACAGTCTTGCTCAGAAGATGAAAGAAAATAATCTTGAGAGTTAGAGGCAGAGAGGGACTTGGGAAGCAGAGAGTAGGTAAGAGAAAAAAAGGGGTAGAATCAGGTATGGGAACAGACAGGGGAGAACCACAAAGGGTCTGGAAATTGAATGGAGGTCTGAAGCTTGGGTAATGGAGAACTGGGGGTAGCCAATAGAAAATCTCTGATGCCAGGAAAGCAAGAGGCTCCTAGGACCAAACATCGAAAGCATTAGCTGAAATACCCAACAAGGGAGAGAAAGAACCTATAGAAACCATATACAGAGTTTAGGCATGGCATCAGGTTAAGGAATGGTACTCCACAAACAACACAGAATTGTTTATTTTTAAAGAAAATGCAGGAACAAGGAGTGGAGCAGAAAGTGAATAACAGAACATCTAGAGACTGTCCCACCTAGGAATCCATCCCTTCTGTAGACACCAAACCCAGACACTAGTGCTCATGCCTAGGAACACTTGCTGATAGGATCCTGGTATGGCTTTCCCCTGATAGGCTCGATTAGCAGAGCCTGACAAAAGATGTGGGTGGTCTCAGGCATCCATCAAACTGTGCTCAGGGACTGCAATGGAAAAGTTAGGGGAAGGAGATGAATGGGTTTGCAACCCATTAGGAAGAACAACATTATCAACAAACCAGTCCCTCCCTCAGAGCTCCCAAGGACTAAACCACCAACCAAAGAGTATAGATGGAGGGATCCATTGCTGTAGCTTCTTACATTGCCTTCTCTGGCATCAGTGGGAGGGGAGGCCCATGGTGTTGTGAAGACTCGATGATACAGCATAGAGGAATGTTAGGGTGGTAAAGCAGGAATGGATGGGTGTGAGGAAGGGGGTGTAGCTCACTTATAGAAGAAAGCAGGAGGTGGCATGGAATAGGGAGATTTTTGAGGAGAAAACAGAAAGGGGATAACATTTGAAATATAAATAAATAAATAAATAAATAACCAATAAAAAAAAAGAAAATTTATATTTCTATTTGGAAATATAGTTAGAGGTATTATTCATTTTTTTGAAATTGAGTTCTATTTATTTTTGCTATTGAATTTTTAGTGTCCCCTATATATTTTATACTTGTATGTTTTTTCATATATGACAAAATAAAATGTTTTAAGAAAAATTATCAGAGCATAATCCCAAATCTAATCCATGCAAGCTACAGTGTTTACAAAAGTAGATTGGTAAGGGTTTCAGTTAAAGTTTAATTATTTAAAATGGATGAATTTCTGTTTATCAGAACCATGGAATTGTAACTAATTCAGAATAAAATATGGAAAAAACCAACATGGCAGTGGCCTCTGGCACTTGCCAATGAACATTGAGTAGTCTGAAAGACCCCTGGAAGCAGTGGAGGGTAGCAACATGGCTGCCTAAAAGAGACTGCAGAGCCAATAGTACCTTGGGAACAACAACGACAACAACAACTGCAACAGAGAATGCTTATGGAAATACTTTCCATCTTTTCAAAGATATTCTTATAGAAAGAACAGAGCCATGATTGCATCACAAAATGACAAATCAATACTCTTCTGCAGTATCTCAGTCATCAGGCTGAAAGCACATAGGTCATACCTGATAAGCCATAGGAGTCCACTACCCATGCCCGGGATACGTCAAGTGACCTTTATCTTCCATGGTAACTCATCACCCAATCTTGTGATCACCCTGGTTTTGACAATGACAGGATGTCCACAATGAAGGGCAGTTCATTTTCTGGGTGGAAACTTCCTTTATGGTCCATTTTAGTATTTTCTGTCTGCTGCCTCAGGCAGTATTGAAGCTACAGTTCATGTGTATGTCTGCAGTGTGGACTGTCCATGGAGGTCAAGTGAATATCTGAGCCCTGTGCTACCTTTGGAGGCCAAATGGATGTCCACAGTATATGCTATGACAGGAGGCCATATTAGTATCCATGGTTTAGGTTGCTTCTGAAAGCCATGTTGATATATATGGTCCATGCAGCCACAGAGCACCATTTTTGTGCCTTGTTGCCTTACTGCAGTCAGGGGTCATGTTGATGTCCTTGGTCCTTTTTACTACAAAAGTCTATGAAAACGTCCATGGTTTATGCCACTGCCTTAAGCCATGTTGCCAATACGAAGGGCCATGTTGATGTGAGTGAATTGTGTAACTAGCTGAGGCCAGGTTGATATCTCTTGGACTGTGATACCAAAACAGGCTAGATGAGGTCCATGGGTCTTGCTGCCACCAGACAATGCTGCCTCCATGTGCTGATGCTAGAGAACATGTGGCTATGTACTCATGCCCAATTCTTCCATTAGAAACCATGTGGAAGTCTAATGTATGTGAAGGGCAAGAAAGCTACTTTTGCAGTGGCATTGATGACTGCAGACTCACAATTATGAAAGAGGGACATACAAGGCATCTGTGACAACACCTATGCCCCAATTCATTCACTTCCCCAAAAGTAACAGCTTACACTGAAGGCCACTGAAGTGAACTCTTAAAATTTTTGACAAGGGTGTTGAAGTACTGTTATCTACAATTAATAATTTCTGGTGGGGATTTAGTGTAAGATAAATTAATATTGTGTACATGGGCCTGTAAGAAACCTTGAATGAATTCTTCAAGATGTCTATAATGGTATATCCGATTTGAAAAATAATCATATTTATTCACATAATAGTATCACTATATTCTTTCTTGTTAAAAATATGTATTGAAACACTGGACAAGTACAGATAACTAAATTATAAATCTCTGAAATCCTAAAACAGATAAACATCAGACTGTGTCCCAAATAAGTACAAAATAATAGCTACAGAGTAATAAATTGTGGAATATTTTAACATAGTAAATAATATAAAATTGGCATGTGGGGGAGCACATAAAACCATGCCAGGAGTTTTGGTAAGATGGACCATGTCCAGAACCAGAGACTTGATGGGTACACATCTGAGGCTTAGGTGACTCCCAGCTCCCTTTTAGACTCTTGACTTGGAACAGAAGACATGCTTATCACAAAAAAAGAGACATAACCTGTGGTCATATAGGCCCAAAACAGAGTTCTCTATGCTAATGAGGTACCTAGAGTCCCAAAAGGACTTCGCCAATAAGCTTTCCTCCTCAGACATTGCTCCCTGCAAAAGTTATTTAATCTCAGACCTAACCTGAGTATGGTTTTACACATTCATTTTCCTACACGACAATACAGTGTTGAAAACCATGGACTGTCTCTTTTCACCAATCTCCCCTCATGGGGTGCCTTGAAGACGTCCTTCGCCTACAGATCCACAGTCTAATCTCTCCTAGAAGGCCTCTCTGTGTTTCCAGCCACAACAGCCACAAAGCCTATGGTCATCAAGCTAAGGATAGTCATCTCTGCTGGGACTAGCTGGAGCTCCCCTTCCCCACTCTCCTACCCAGGGGCTAGATACTGTCACCAACCCAAGTGTCCCTGACTCCATTCTCTACTCTTCTGCTACTCCAAGCAGCGCCTGGATGTCCAAGAGTCTGAGAATCCCTTAACCCTCTCCTCACAGCAAGCCTGGTGAACTCCACCTGTCCCTGCTCCCAGCCAGCTCCAGCTTTTCCATGTCTCTGACAGCTCTTTTCCACCAATGGAGTGATCACTCGAGGGTTCCCTATTCCCCAACACCCACCCAGAGCAGTAGAACTTCCCACATTCTGCCCCACCAATCAGTTGTGCCCTGTGTTGGAGATTATGTGGGCCCACAATCCTACCTGTATATATTTATAAACATACTGTTTAATGACAGCTAATTCTAATTATATGTGATAATAAAACAAATGGGAAATCATGGATCCTGCATAAGACTTTTAAGTTTTATAGTGCGACAGTCTGGTATGGCGAGACAAATTAATCTCTCATACATTCTGGAGCTTCACCTCTGGCTATTTTGTGAGTTCTAAAACAAGGCAAGGGACTGTATTTCAAAATAAGGTGTAAAGAATTTTAAGGAATGGCACTAAGGGTAACTTCTTATACACACACACACACACACACACACACACACACACAAACACACATATTGGCCCAAGCAGACACACACACATACAAAGATATACATACATACAAAAACATATAACTCAACACATAAGCATGCAAAATCAAATACAAAATAAGTTAATTGATTCATGAATATATTAGAAAATCAAAAATAGAAATGCATAATTTTAAACCAAATACAGAAAAACATAATATGATAGGTAAAACTCTATGAGTTTAGCAGAAATCTTGACTTCTTGAATTGTGTTGCTAAGAACCTATATTGCATTGTCACATTTTCCCCCAGATACAAGAACATGTCTATTCACTTCCCAAAGGTTTCTTGGTAGCACTTCCCCACCATCCTTTTTTTTTTTCTTTCTGTAATATTGTCTGTCTATTGGAATTATTTACTTCTAAATTATATGAAGACATTAAAGTAAAACAAATATTACATGAATAAAAACAATCACATATTAGAATATATGTCCACATAAAATTAAAGTGCTATAGGTATAAATACAAAGTCATTTTCATTGTAGGCTTAATCACTATAGTAAAGGAATAAAAAATCAGATCTTGGTCCGGGACCCGCCAAACTTAGGAAATTAGTCTGAATAGGTGAGAGGGTGCGCCAGAGAACCTGACAGCCTCTGGAACAGGCAGAAGCACAGAGGGGCTGAGGCAGCACCCTGTGTGGGCCGGGGACAGCCGGCCACCTTCCGGACCGGAGGACAGGTGCCCGCCCGGCTGGGGAGGCGACCTAAGCCACAGCAGCAGCGGTCGCCATCTTGGTCCGGGACCCGCCAAACTTAGGAAATTAGTCTGAACAGGTGAGAGGGTGCGCCAGAGAACCTGACAGCTTCTGGAACAGGCAGAAGCACAGAGGCGCTGAGGCTGCACCCTGTGTGGGCCGGGGACAGCCGGCCACCTTCCGGACCGGAGGACAGGTGCCCGCCCGGCTGGGGAGGCGACCTAAGCCACAGCAGCAGCGGTCGCCATCTTGGTCCCGGGACTCCAAGGAACTTAGGAATTTAGTCTGCTTAGGTGAGAGTCTGTACCACCTGGGAACTGCCAAAGCAACACACTGTCTGAGAAAGGTCCTGTTTTGGGCCTTCTTCTTCGGCCAGGAGGAGGTCCAAATACAAGATATCTGCGCACCTTCCCTGTAAGAGAGCTTGCCAGCAGAGAGTGCTCTGAGCACTGAAACTCAGAGGAGAGAATCTGTCTCCCAGGTCTGCTGATAGACGGTAACAGAATCACCAGAAGAAAAATCTCTAAACAGAGTCAACTATAACTACTAACTCCAGAGATTACCAGATGGCGAAAGGTAAACGGAGGAATCTTACTAACAGGAACCAAGACCACTCACCATCACCAGAACCCAGCACACCCACTTCGCCCAGTCCAGGGAACCCCAACACACCTGAGAACCTAGACCTAGATTTAAAAGCATATCTCATGATGATGGTAGAGGACATCAAGAAGGACTTTAATAAATCACTTAAAGAAATACAGGAGAACACTGCTAAAGAGTTACAAGTCCTTAAAGAAAAACAGGAAAACACAATCAAACAGGTAGAAGTCCTTACAGAAAAAGAGGAAAAAACATACAAACAGGTGATGGAAATGAACAAAACCATACTAGACCTAAAAAGGGAAGTAGACACAATAAAGAAAACTCAAACGAGGCAACACTAGAGATAGAAACCCTAGGAAAGAAATCTGGAACCATAGATTTGAGCATCAGCAACAGAATACAAGAGATGGAAGAGAGAATCTCAGGTGCAGAAGATTCCATAGAGAACATCGGCACAACAATCAAAGAAAATGGAAAATGCAAAAAGATCCTAACTCAAAATATCCAGGAAATCCAGGACACAATAAGAAGACCAAACGTACGGATAATAGGAGTGGATGAGAATGAAAATTTTCAACTCAAAGGTCCAGCAAACATCTTCAACAAAATTATTGAAGAAAACTTCCCAAATCTAAAGAATGAGATGCATATGAACATACAAGAAGCCTACAGAACTCCAAATAGACTGGACCAGAAAAGAAATTCCTCCCGACACATAATAATCAGAACATCAAATGCACTAAATAAAGATAGAATACTAAAAGCAGTAAGGGAAAAAGGTCAAGTAACATATAAAGGCAAGCCTATCAGAATTACACCAGATTTTTCACCAGAGACTATGAAAGCCAGAAGAGCCTGGACAGATGTTATACAGACACTAAGAGAACACAAACTGCAGCCCAGGCTACTATACCCAGCCAAACTCTCAATTATCATAGAGGGAGAAACCAAAGTATTCCACGACAAAACCAAATTCACGCATTATCTCTCCACGAATCCAGCCCTTCAAAGGATAATAACAGAAAAAAACCAATACAAGAACGGGAACAACGCCCTAGAAAAAACAAGAAGGTAATCCCTCAACAAACCTAAAAGAAGACAGCCACAAGAACAGAATGCCACCTTTAACAACTAAAATAACAGGAAGCAACAAGTACTTTTCCTTAATATCTCTTAACATCAATGGTCTCAACTCGCCAATAAAAAGACATAGACTAACAAACTGGCTACACAAACAAGACCCAACATTTTGCTGCTTACAAGAAACTCATCTCAGAGAAAAAGATAGACACTACCTCAGAATGAAAGGCTGGAAAACAATTTTCCAAGCAAATGGTATGAAGAAACAAGCAGGAGTAGCCATCCTAATATCTGATAAGATTGACTTCCAACCCAAAGTCATCAAAAAAGACAAGGAGGGACACTTCATTCTCATCAAAGGTAAAATCCTCCAAGAGGAACTCTCAATTCTGAATATCTATGCTCCAAATACAAGAGCAGCCACATTCACTAAAGAAACTTTAGTAAAGCTCAAAGCACACATTGCGCCTCACACAATAATAGTGGGAGACTTCAACACACCACTTTCACCAATGGACAGATCATGGAAACAGAAACTAAACAGGGACACACTGAAACTAACAGAAGTGATGAAACAAATGGATCTGACAGATATCTACAGAACATTTTATCCTAAAACAAAAGGATATACCTTCTTCTCAGCACCTCATGGTACCTTCTCCAAAATTGACCACATAATAGGTCACAAATCAGGCCTCAACAGATTCAAAAATATTGAAATTGTCCCATGTATCCTATCAGATCACCATGCACTAAGGCTGATCTTCAATAACAAAATAAATAACAGAAAGCCAACATTCACATGGAAACTGAACAACACTCTTCTCAATGATACCTTGGTCAAGGAAGGAATAAAGAAAGAAATTAAAGACTTTTTAGAGTTTAATGAAAATGAAGCCACAACGTACCCAAACCTTTGGGACACATTGAAAGCATTTCTAAGAGGGAAACTCATAGCTATGAGTGCCTTCAAGAAAAAACGGGAGAGAGCACATACTAGCAGCTTGACAACACATCTAAAAGCTCTAGAAAAAAAGGAAGCAAATTCACCCAAGAGGAGTAGACGGCAGGAAATAATCAAACTCAGGGGTGAAATCAACCAAGTGGAAACAAGAAGAACTATTCAAAGAATTAACCAAACGAGGAGTTGGTTCTTTGAGAAAATCAACAAGATAGATAAACCCTTAGCTAGACTCACTAAAGGGCACAGGGACAAAATCCTAATTAACAAAATCAGAAATGAAAAGGGAGACATAACAACAGATCCTGAAGAAATCCAAAACACAATCAGATCCTTCTACAAAAGGCTATACTCAACAAAACTGGAAAACCTGGACGAAATGGACAAATTTCTGGACAGATACCAGGTACCAAAGTTGAATCAGGATCAAGTTGACCTTCTAAACAGTCCCATATCCCCTAAAGAAATAGAAGCAGTTATTAATAGTCTCCCAGCCAAAAAAAGCCCAGGACCAGATGGGTTTAGTGCAGAGTTCTATCAGACCTTCAAAGAAGATCTAACTCCAGTTCTGCACAAACTTTTTCACAAGATAGAAGTAGAAGGTATTCTACCCAACTCATTTTATGAAGCCACTATTACTCTGATACCTAAACCACAGAAAGATCCAACAAAGATAGAGAACTTCAGACCAATTTCTCTTATGAACATCGATGCAAAAATTCTTAATAAAATTCTCGCTAACCGAATCCAAGAACACATTAAAGCAATCATCCATCCTGACCAAGTAGGTTTTATTCCAGGGATGCAGGGATGGTTTAATATACGAAAATCCATCAATGTAATCCATTATATAAACAAACTCAAAGACAAAAACCACATGATCATCTCGTTAGATGCAGAAAAAGCATTTGACAAGATCCAACACCCATTCATGATAAAAGTTCTGGAAAGATCAGGAATTCAAGGCCAATACCTAAACATGATAAAAGCAATCTACAGCAAACCAGTAGCCAACATCAAAGTAAATGGAGAGAAGCTGGAAGCAATCCCACTAAAATCAGGGACTAGACAAGGCTGCCCACTTTCTCCCTACCTTTTCAACATAGTACTTGAAGTATTAGCCAGAGCAATTCGACAACAAAAGGAGATCAAGGGGATACAAATTGGAAAAGAGGAAGTCAAAATATCACTTTTTGCAGATGATATGATAGTATATATAAGTGACCCTAAAAATTCCAACAGAGAACTCCTAAACCTGATAAACAGCTTCGGTGAAGTAGCTGGATATAAAATTAACTCAAACAAGTCAATGGCCTTTCTCTACACAAAGAATAAACAGGCTGAGAAAGAAATTAGGGAAACAACACCCTTCTCAATAGCCACAAATAATATAAAATATCTCGGCGTGACTCTAACGAAGGAAGTGAAAGATCTGTATGATAAAAACTTCAAGTCCCTGAAGAAAGAAATTAAAGAAGATCTCAGAAGATGGAAAGATCTCCCATGCTCATGGATTGGCAGGACCAACATTGTAAAAATGGCTATCTTGCCAAAAGCAATCTACAGATTCAATGCAATCCCCATCAAAATTCCAACTCAATTCTTCAACGAATTAGAAGTAGCAATTTGCAAATTCATCTGGAATAACAAAAAACCGAGGATAGCAAAAAGTCTTCTCAAGGATAAAAGAACCTCTGGTGGAATCACCATGCCTGACCTAAAGCTTTACTACAGAGCAATTGTGATAAAAACTGCATGGTACTGGTATAGAGACAGACAAGTGGACCAATGGAATAGAATTGAAGACCCAGAAATGAACCCACACACCTATGGTCACTTGATCTTCGACAAGGGAGCCAAAACCATCCAGTGGAAGAAAGACAGCATTTTCAACAATTGGTGCTGGCACAACTGGTTGTTATCATGTAGAAGAATGCGAATCGATCCATACTTATCTCCTTGTACTAAGGTCAAATCTAAGTGGATCAACGAACTTCACATAAAACCAGAGACACTGAAACTTATAGAGGAGAAAGTGGGGAAAAGCCTTGAAGATATGGGCACAGGGGAAAAATTCCTGAACAGAACAGCAATGGCTTGTGCTGTAAGATCGAGAATTGACAAATGGGACCTAATGAAACTCCAAAGTTTCTGCAAGGCAAAAGACACTGTCTATAAGACAAAAAGACCACCAACAGACTGGGAAAGGATCTTTACCTATCCTAAATCAGATAGGGGACTAATATCCAACATATATAAAGAACTCAAGAAGGTGGACCTCAGAAAATCAAATAACCCCCTTAAAAAATGGGGCTCAGAACTGAACAAAGAATTCTCACCTGAGGAATACCGAATGGCAGAGAAGCACCTGAAAAAATGTTCAACATCCTTAATCATCAGGGAAATGCAAATCAAAACAACCCTGAGATTCCACCTCACACCAGTGAGAATGGCTAAGATCAAAAATTCAGGTGACAGCAGATGCTGGCGAGGATGTGGAGAAAGAGGAACACTCCTCCATTGTTGGTGGGATTGCAGGCTTGTACAACCACTCTGGAAATCAGTCTGGCGGTTCCTCAGAAAGTTGGACATAGTACTACCGGAGGATCCAGCAATACCTCTCCTGGGCATATATCCAGAAGAAGCCCCAACTGGTAAGAAGGACACATGCTCCACTATGTTCATAGCAGCCTTATTTATAATAGCCAGAAACTGGAAAGAACCCAGATGCCCCTCAACAGAGGAATGGATACAGAAAATGTGGTACATCTACACAATGGAGTACTACTCAGCTATTAAAAAGAATGAATTTATGAAATTCCTAGCCAAATGGATGGACCTGGAGAGCATCATCCTGAGTGAGGTAACACAATCACAAAGGAACTCACACAATATGTACTCACTGATAAGTGGATACTAGCCCAAAACCTAGGATACCCACGATATAAGATACAATTTCCTAAACACATGAAACTCAAGAAAAATGAAGACTGAAGTGTGGACACTATGCCCCTCCTTAGAAGTGGGAACAAAACACCCATGGAAGGAGTTACAGAAACAAAGTATGGAGCTGAGATGAAAGGATGGACCATGTAGAGACTGCCATATCCAGGGATCCACCCCATAATCAGCTTCCAAATGCTGACACCATTGCATACACTAGCAAGATTTTACTGAAAGGACCCAGATGTAGCTGTCTCTTGTGAGACTATGCCGGGGCCTAGCAAACACAGAAGTGGATGCTCACAGTCAGCTAATGGATGGATCACAGGGCTCCCAATGGAGGAGCTAGAGAAAGTACCCAAGGAGCTAAAGGGATCTTCAACCCTATAGGTGGAACAACATTATGAACTAACCAGTACCCCTGAGCTCTTGACTCTAGCTGCATATGTAGCAAAAGATGGCCTAGTCGGCCATCACTGGAAAGAGAGGCCCATTGGACACGCAGACTTTGTGTGCCCCGGTACAGGGGAACGCCAGGGCCAAAGGGGGGGAGTGGGTGGGTAGGGGAGTGGGGGTGGGTGGGTAAGGGGGACTTTTGGTATAGCATTGGAACTGTAAATGAGCTAAATACCTAATAAAAAAAATGAAAAAAATAATAATAAAAAAAAAAAAAAAAAAAAAAAAAGGAATAAAAAATCAAAGTGTTCACCAGACAATGGCTGGATCAAGAAAGTTTTGCATATATTGCAATGCATTATTTTTGCTCTTACAAAAAGGAAAATGTCATTTATGCTAATAATAATGAAACTGAAGATCATTTTCAAGATGAAATAAGCCAGACACGAATACATACAAACACACACATACATAATCCACTGGCTCTTAATTATAAATGTAATTTAAAGATTGATATTACAGAAACAAAGAGCAGGATGGTGACAAGCAGAAAAAAGGAAGTAATGGATATTTTAAGGTCCAAAGTTGTAAAAGTTTTGATTTATAGAGAAATAAATTCCATGATTTATTGCAGAGCAAGATGACTATAATAATGTTGTATGTTCAATATAACATATTTATGTTAAATGTCTCATGACAAAAAATGATAAGTAAATAAATTTATAGTGTTTTCAGGACATTTTCTTTTCATACTATATATAAACATTACATTTTGCCCCATAAATATAAATGATTACTTTTGTTATTATCTAAAAACATTGCTAACAAAAATATGTCTTATTTATCACTTTGATGAGAAAAAGAAATTTAAAGTATTCATTTATTTTTACAATTTTAAATATTTAAGACCAATATCAAAGGGCTCCTTTTTTTTGAAATATAAAGAGAAAGAGTTCAAATCTCCTGACAGAAGGGCATGACAATGTAAACCTAATGGCATCCAAGAAAGGTTGGGCAGAGTAATAATAAAATACAACTTTTTTGGTCTGATTTTGGCAGTATAGTAGTGAGCATAGCTACGTTCCAAGATAATTATTTCAAATTCATACCTCCAGTGACTCACTTTCTACCACCTTTTAATAATGTCTATAAAATATTATTCTTTTATAGATTAACCCATTGATTGAATTATTTTTTAATTGCATCATTAAGTGAGACCTGACTCTTTAGCTAATGTACATCTGGTATTATTGTTATTCAAACCATAAAATGTAGTACTTCTAAAGTGTCAAAATTGACTTTGTTTTGGAGTGTATATTTTCTTTTTATTGTCTCCTGGAATCTATTGTTTAATTCAATAAAAAAATGAATTTATGAAATTCCTAGGCAAAAGGATGGACGTGGAGGGCATCATCCTGAGTGAGGTAACACAATCACAAAAGAAATTACATGATATGTACTCACTGATAAATGGATATTAGCCCAGATACTTAGAATACACAAGATATAAAATACAATTTGTGAAACTCATGAAACTAAAGAACGAAGACCAAAGTGTGGACACTTTGCCCCTTCTTAGAATTGGGAACAAAACTAATGGAAGTAGTTACAGAGTCAATGTTTGGAGTTGAGACAAAAGGATGGACCATCTAGAGACTGCCATATCCGGAGATCCATCCCATAATCAGCTTCCAAACGCTGACACCATTGCATACACTAGCAAGATTTTGCAAAGGATCCAGATATAGCTGTCTCTTGTGAGACTATGCCAGGGCCTAGCAAACACAGAAGTGGATGCTCACAGTTAGCTACTGGATGAATCACAGGGCCCCCAATAAGAGGAGCGAGAGAAAGTACTCAAGGAGCTAAAGGGATCTGCAACCCTATAGGTGGAACAACAATATGAACTAAACATTACTCCCCGGAGATCGTGTCTCTATCTGCATATGTATCAGAAGATGGCCTAGTTGGCCATCAGTAGAAAGAGAGGCCCATTGGTCGCGCAAACTTTATATGCCTCAGTATAGGGGAACGCCAGGGCCAAAAAGTGGGATTGGGTGGGGGAGGATATGGGGGACTTTTGGGATAGCACTGGAAATGTAAATGAAGAAAAAAAAGAGAGAGAGAGAGAATAACTGATATGTAAATATGTTTTTAAAATTTGGAAAAAAAATCTCTGTGAATTCATAGATCATATTGCCTCTAGGAAGCATAACTGTCTACTCATGAAAGAGTGAGAGAACAAAAACTAAAACCATCTTAGTACCATTGAAAAGAATTTTAACCTTGAGACTTTCTACCAAATGTCAGAAAATCTTAGAGGTCTCAAGATGACCTTGTAGTTCTGCAACCTTAAGAAACAAGCTTACAGAAACATGCAAAATTTATTTCCCTTTTTTCATTGTTTCTGTAAAGCTGTTTTTTTTTTTTTTTTTTTTTTTTTTTCAGGGACAGACAGGATTGCAAAGTTTACTGACAGTCCACATAATTTGATTTAAATTATTAAGATTTGAGCCTTGGAAGATATCAAATAGCATTGATCATGAAATGGAAGGAAGAATTATATTACAAAAATAGTCTAACCCACTAGTTCATCTAAGCTCTAACTTGTAAAAAAAAAAAAGAAAGAAAAAGAAAAAAAGAAAAAGAAAAAAGAAAATGCTCTCTTGCTCAAAGAAGTTTAAGATTCAGGAAACTAGGATAAAATGTCAGAATTTCCCAGCACTAAGCCAACTAAACAGAGGATAATGTGCATTAGCATATAGATGAAAGCACACAGGAAAAGCAATAGTCCTTCAAACCAAGAACAATTAACTGGCAGTATAGAATGATCAGAGAAAGTGCTTCCAGAAGTAGGTAATTTCCATTTTCTTTCTGTATACTAATGGAGACAATACAGCTTTGCCAGTGGTACCATGTTATCAGTCACTTCTGAGATTTAAGATTCACTGAGACAGGATCAGAGAAGCTGAGGTTCACTGAGCATTTTTATCAAAGCAAATGAAGGGAAGATGCTCATCAATTAAGCTTTTGTCATATATTTATTGGAAGCCAACAATGATTCAGATGATCTACCATGTTATGAGGTAGAAGCATCAAAGATATTCCCATTTTAATAATTTATTGATAAAATTTAGTTTATAAGTCCTTCAACCAGATTTTAAATTGTTAATTTAAGAATAGATGTTCAGTAAAATGCATAAGATGTGGAAGGATTGAATCATAGGACTTCCAGGCATTTCTATATTGCTTTTATTGTTAACTATAAAAACGATAATCAAATATCCTTTGATTGCAGTTGATATATGTCAAAATGCTAGATATAGAGTTAATTCACTTGATTTTGGAGGGTTTGTGAAAGATCTCATGTTGATTTGAAAACTTAGTTTCTAATTTCATCAAAAATATGAAGAAATATCTCTAAAAAATAGACACTGTTGTTATTATTTCTTTTAATATACTAGTGAAAAGGGTATTTTAATTAAAAAATTGGGTAGCCTCATACAAAAGAGGCAACATTTCATTAATTAATATATAGAGTATAATATAACGCATTACAAGGATTTTAAAATATTATAGAACTTAGAAGGTATGCCAAAATCTTTTATTGGAAATCTATCAAGTATATTAAAGAAAACTACAATGGAATATATGATTAGTCAAAATGCTCAAAGATATAAATAGACGACATGAATAAGCAAATACTGGCTTCAAAAATGAAGAATAGAGACACAACTCTGGGGGTTAGTTAGTTCATAATGTTGTTCCACCTATAGGGTTGCAGATCTCTTTAGCTCCTTGGGTACATTCTCTAGCTCCTTCATTAGGGGCCCTGTGTTCCCTCCAATAGATGACTGTAAGCATCAACTTCTGTATTTGTGGGAGTTGGTGGATTGGGGAGCAGGGCAGGGGAGAGGGTATAGGGGGCTTTGGGGATAGCATTTGAAATGTAAGTGAAGAAAATATCTAATAAAAAAGAAAAAAATGAAGAATAGAAGAGATAATTACAAATCTTATTCTATGAAAATGTGAATAATTTTTACTATCAACTAATAAAAAACCTTCAGGTTGTACTTTTTCAATATAATTGGCACAACTCCATACAATAACAAACTACTTATGGCATGATAACCCTTTATATGTATGTGTGAGTATATGTATGTATATATATATATATATATATATATATATATATATATATATATGTTTGTGTATGTGTGTGCATGTATTTGTGTGTGTTTATATGTTTATATTTACATGTGCAAAATACAAAGAATGTAATTATAAAGCAAAATTGAGTGGAAAAATAAGTTCACAGTACACAGTTAAGTACATAAACCATCTATATACTGGTTTTTAAAAGATGTTGAAACACAAATATATTTTTAATATTTGAATGTAAAGCCACAAAGTGGATTCCCACACTGACAAATAAAACTGTTAATTTGGGCCAGGCAATACTGGAGACTGAATAGATCTGAGACATTGTGTAGAACTAAAGATGACTGGCAAAAATAAATTAAATGAATGATTTCTAATGATATTGTGTTATATTCAGTTTGGTGCTTTATCTAGTGATCATCTAAGAGTTTTCCTCTGGCAGGAGACAGGGGTGAATGTAAAGGCTCACAACCAAGGATTGTGCAGAGAAATTTTAAATTGGAGGTTTCCATCCAGACCGTCTGATTACCTCAAAGGTGCCCCCAAAAATCCTCTGGAAGAGAGGAAGGAAAGACTTTGAGAAAAGCAAGCTACACTGACTCCATGACAGGGTATGTGATGACAGTTCGGGAAACTAGACCTAAGTTTCTATGTCTCAGAACTGGATAAGTGTAGGCAAGTCAATTACTGGAAGTAACACAGCCTTGTCATCTGACCTGAGGCAAAAAAACAATTAGGATGAATTAACAACAATTTCTAGCCCCCCCCCCCCGGAAAGTTCCTGGAATCCTAACCTATCCCAGAGACATTTATACACCTAGAAATAGAGCCAAAACACCAGGAAAAAAGGTCACCTACTACTCCCTGTGCTTCCCCTAATCAGCATTAAATTGAGCCTGTAAAAGACATACCCCTGTCTCCATTCTGGAGAATGGTAAGTCTTTTCGTGCTAGATTTCTGTAGAATAAATGTTCTTTGCTTTTGCATATGATTTAAACCCAGGGTTTTCTCTTTAGTGATTCCTGGGACCTTGCAGTTTTAGGAGTTAGAAGGTATGGAGGGCACCAGAAATGCCTGGCTCACCATATCAACTAAGTAGGGCTAACATGGGCTCACAGAGATTGAAGCAGCAAAGTACATGGCCTCATTAATCTCTATTAGGTCCTCTGTGTATACGTTACAGCCAGTATCTTGATGTTTTTGCTAGATTTCTAACAGTGGGAGCAAGTGTATCTCTGACTCTTTTACCTGTTCTTGAGTCTCTTCCTCTTCTAGTTTTGCCTGTCTAGACTGGTTATTTCACATATTATTGTGTCTTGCCTTATTAAAAACTCTAAATAGATAGATAGATAGATAGATAGATAGATAGATAGATAGATAGATAGATAGATAGATAGAGACATAGAATCTGGGCCTTCTTTAAATATGCAAAGCATCATATTCAGACAAGCTTCTCCAGTTTAGATGACTGTTTCAAAACAGAGCATTGATATTGCCATGTCTTTTTCATTGATATCTCATGTCAACTGCTTTCATAACTTTCAAAGAACGTAACACCTTATAAAGTCTGAGAAGCTTGCAGTGTTCATATACTGCTTGAAATCACTCAAGAAAGAGTGGGGTGAGAAAAAAACCTAATAGGATTCTGTTTTGTTAAGAAAAAAACATTACTATCCTGTTTGTTCAACGCTTTTCATTAAATTTGGCTTAGCATAAAGATTTGGCATTTTAATATGCTGCCTCCAACATATCAGTGGCTGAATGTATATGTCCAGAATTTACAACTGTATAAAATAAGGCTATCACTTCTAGAATATTAGGTTAAATTTATTATGTGGGTCAGTTATAACATTTGCTAAATTTTGAGACCATGTGGTTTATTGTTGTTTTGTATGTATTTGTTTATTGTTTGTTTTTTAACTATTTCAACTAGTAACTTTATTTCTAATCCATTATGGTACATTTGGATTACATTTCTCCAGTGACGTAGTACTGCCTTTAATTTATTGTTGGTAAACAAAGGAGAAAATATGAAATGGTTTTCATTCAGATCTTAATACAATGATAGTTCTTTGTTCATTGGTGAAAAAGGTGTGATGGGAACTCTTTGAGCTGCAGAGCATAGCATCTAATATTAATCTTCGGAACTAAGGAAATACCTAGATTATGAGTACTGGACCCATTGGATCTACTGTGAATCATTTTAAAAGAAATAAACTAGCATCTTGTAGTATTAAAAATATTAATGGTTCCCTTCCCACAGTAAGCTCTAGGTGTCACAATGAGATGCTAAGATGTACTACATATTAAATATAGAGAATTAAAACAGAGACCCTGACTTTCCTTCAGAGTGTCATCCTATATAATTGGATGTGTTTTAGAAATGTTATGCAGTGAAGATCAGTTAGCAGCAGCCTATAAGTTAAGGTCATATTATCATAACTATTTTTCCATTGACACTCACAGGTAGTTTTGAAATTATTATGTAAATAAAGGAATATTTTGGCACATTATTTGTCAAATTCATACTTCCTTTGGGTGAGAGCATGATAGCTAAGATCAGCTCCAAAGATAAAACAAGGGAGATTCTTTGATACCTTTGAGGGATGCAGAAATCAGGATGCATCAAGAACTATCTCTTTTGCCTCCGACCTGATCTCTATACCTGCTCATCACTGCTTGATCCTGCATTTGATACATTATATATTTCACAGTTCTGTGTTGTGATTTGTTCTGGGCACACTTTGAGCTTCCCCTCTTATTAAGGCATTTGAAACATTAAATTTTATTTAAAGATTTTTCAAGAAGAATGTCAAATCTAGAGAAAGCATGTGGACATGGTGACATTTTTAGAAAACTTCAGTATTTCATGGTGGGAGGAATTCAGATCATTAAGACTTAATAGAAAGTGACATGCTGATAAATAATTGTAGAAGCATAAATCAAAATTCATTTTTACCTGGCAGCATCACACAATGAACTTCCAGGTCATTCACTATGATTATGAAGAACTAGCACTTGAAATATATGTATGTAGTCATGTATATGTTAATCTTAATGTAAAACTATTACATGTATTTCATCAATGAAATTTCATTACTTTCAATTACATGTTGAAAAACAACTTGTTCTCTGATTATTTCTTAATTTCCATTTATTTCTTCTATTTCTTGGATTCAACTAAGCTGGTGATATAAATAGAATGCTTACCAAGTACGCATAAGAACATGAGATGGCCCTAAATTATTCCCAACACTAAAGACCACTAAACACACACACACACTAAATTTCACTAAATTTTGGTGAATCTCTTTGGATGTAATTTTTGCCACCTTATATTGATTTCAAATTATATTGCCAGGCTTCATTGAATGTGTCTTCTGAACTGTGATAGAAATTCAAAAATAATTAAGATATAAGCGAAGGAATTTCTAAGAAAACATAGAAACACACACACACACACACACACGCACACATATATATTCCTATGGAAGGCCTCTTCCTTTTGAGTTTTTGGTCAGTGTCCAAGAGACACTCAAAACAATAAAAGATATTGCCTCTGCCTTAGGTTGCTTCAAAATTTGAAAAATTCCTATTACTAAACAACATATATTTCAGATACAGGACTCAAAAGAATTAATAGGCATTTAACCAAAAAGCCTTCTCCATGATTATTATGCTTCATAATATCTGAAAGTTAAATGAATTTTTTCAAGGATAGAAAGCATCAATATTTCTACATGGCTGTGTTGCCCATGAACAACAATGATGTTCATGGCAAGATATTTCTAATGGTACAATACATAGTGACACTCATATATTTTTGATAACCAGCATCTCTCTAATTTGTCTTAAGTCACATTTAACAGAAAGGGAAACATGCCTGCTACCTCCTATCAGTGAAAGAGGGTTAATGTGTTTTTACAGCTTTACTAGGATTTCTTTTTTTTTTTTTTTTTTTTTTTTTTTTGGGTTTGGGGCACAGTATTTTTTTAATTGGGTATTTATTTCATTACATTTCCAATGCTATCCCAAAAGTCCCCCACATGCCCCCCCACCCACTCCCCCACCCACCAACTCCCACTTCTTGGCCCTGGTGTTCCCCTGTACTGAGGCATATAAAGTTTGCAAGACCAATGGGCCTCTCTTTCCACTGATGGCCAACTAGGCCATCTTCTGTTTCATATGCAGATAGAGACACGAGCTCCGGGGGGGGGGGGGTATTGGTTAGTTCATATTGTTGTTCCACCTATAGGATTGCAGATCCCTTCAGCTCCTTGGGTACTTTCTCTAGCTTCTCCATTGGGGGCCCTGTGATCCATCCAATAGCAGACTGTGAACATCCACTTCTGTGTTTGCCAGGCCCCGGCATAGTCTCACAAGAGACAGCCATATCTGGCCCCTTTCAGCAAAATCTTGCTAGTGTATGCAGTGGTGTCAGCGTTTGGAAGCTGATCATGGGATGGATCCCCGGATATGGCAGTCTCTAGATGGTCCATCCTTTCATCTCAGCTCCAAACTTTGTCTCTGTAACTCTTTCCATGGGTGTTTTGTTTCCAATTCTAAGAAGGGGCAAAGTGTCCACACTTTGGTCTAAGTTCTTCTTCAGTTTCATGCCTTTAGCAAATTGTATCTTATATCTTGGGTATTCTAAGTTTCTGGGCTAGTATCCACTTATCAGTGAGTATATATTGTGCGAGTTCTTTTGTGATTGGGTTACCTCACTCAGGATGATGCCCTCCAAGTCCATCCATTTGCCTAGAAATTTCATAAATTCATTCTTTTACAAGTGTGGTTGTCCTTGCATTTGGAGCATAGATGCTAAAAAATGAAATGTTGTCTAGTTATTTTCCCCTTTGATTAGTATAAGTTACCTTTCTCCATCTCTATTGTTTAATTTTTGTTTGAAGTCTATTATTTTTATATATTAGAATGACTAATGTATGTACACCAAGTTGCATTTTAGGTCCATTTGCTTTCAAAAATGTTTTCCATCCCTTCACTTTAATGTCATATCTTTCTTTGATGTTGATGTGTGTTTCTTGTATACAGCAGAACGATGGATCCTATTTTCACGTCTATTTTATTAGTTTGTGTCCTTTGGGGGCAGTGTTGAGTTCATTGATATTAACAGGTATCAGTGACCAATGATAACTCCTGGGTATTTTGATTTTGCTTTTGGTGCTAACTCTATGAGTGTGTTTGTGGGTGCATGTGTGTGTGTGTGTGTGTGTGTGTGTGTGTGTGTGTGTGTGTGTGCGTATGTTCCATCTATTGTTTTGGCTGGTATAGGATTATTTATTTCCTCTGTTTTCATGAGCATATTTAATCTTCTTGAGTTGGAGTTTTCCTTCTATCACCTTCAGTAGGAAAGAATTTCTAGGTAGGTATTGTTGAAATGTGAATTTACCATAGAATATCTTGTTTTCTCCATCTTTGCTGATTGAAAGTTTTGGTCATTAATGAAGACTGAACTGGTATCCATGATCTCTTCAAGTGTGCAGGACATTTGCCCAGACTCTTCTGACTTGTAGCTACACCAATGAGAAGTTGGCTGTATTTCTATTAGGTGTGCAGTCATATGTTAATTGGTGTTTTATTATTGCAGCTTTTCCAATTTTTGTTGTTATTGTTGTTCTGTATGTTTATTGTTTTGATTCTTATGTGGTGAGGGAGACTTTATTTTCTGGTATAATCTATTTGTTCTTCTATATGTTAAGTGTAACTTAATAGGTATGACCTTCTTTAAACTAGCAAAATTTACTTTAATGATTTTGTGAAAAATATTTTCTGAGCCTTTGGTATGCAAATGTTCTCCCTCTTCAATTCCTATTATTCTTAGGTCTGGTCTTTTCATAGTGTCTCAGATATTAATTTACTCACATTCCTTCCTTTTTTGGTTCAAAAACAAAACTTAACATTTCTTTTCTGCTGCCATTCCTGCCACTTTGATATTTCTCTGTAATGAACATTATTTACTAGTTAAAATGTGAGAGAAAACAAACAACTTTTTTGAGACAGGCTTTCTCTGTGTAGCCCTGGTTGTCCTGGAACTCATTCTGTAGACCAGGCTTGTCTCGAATTCAGAAATCCACCTACATCTTCCTCTCAAGTTCTGGGATTAAAGGCATGTGCCACCACTGCCTGGCACAGGCATATAATTTTTAATTAAAATAATTTTGAAATTTCATACAGTAATTTTCAAATAGTATATTTGCATCATTCCACATCATGGAAACATACCTATAGAACTGTAAGCCAAAATAAACTCTTTTTATATATGATGCTCTTGTCATGGTGTTTTATCACACAAACAGAAAATAGTTAATAGAGTACTATCAAAGAAGGGGGACAGAAAATTTCTAAGTAATATATACATTTATACTGATAATTTCTCAACAATACTGCTGCCTAAACAAGACCTGAATATTTCTAACACTAATTGCCATTGAAATATAGAGAGAGATGAAATTTCATAGGACCTTAGATCAAAATTACAATTAACCACTGCTTAAAGAGATAGAATTATCCCTCATATGAGATTTCTCTCTTAATTGGTTATGCAATAAAAAATATTGCATTCATAAAATCATGTATGTTCAAATATCAATTCAAAAACTTATCAGCAGAGAATATGGAGGAAGCTAGAAGGGGGAGATAGAGGAGAGAAATTATACAGTATTTCAATTAAAAATAAAAATTGAAAACTAGTGAGAAATATAGAGTACTATTTAGTAATTAAAATGTAATAGAAATTCAGATTTCATTTACCAAAATTATTATTTTAATTAAAATAATTTCAGAATCTTATAGTAGTGAGTTTACATCATTTCAATCCCTTTCTTCTTCTTTCCATCTCCAATTCTTACTCTTACTATTATCCCTCCCACTCCTTTTCTAATTTATGATCTCATTTATTATTGTTTTATACACATGTACACACACACATACACACTCATACACACTCAGATACACACACACATACACACAACACACAGATTCTATTTAGTGTTGCTAGTTTGTTCACATGTTTAGAACTCATAACTTTAGAATGGATAACCTATTAGAGAAGTCATAACTGGAGAAAAGTCATTAACCCTCTATTAGGAGCCATTTGCTGACATTAGCTCTTAGAATAGAAGTGGGTCTTTATGAGATAGCCTCCATATAAGTAGCTGTGTCCATGATGTTCTCATAATGCAGATCTTGATAAGAGACAACATGGTTGGGATTTCATTGGTTCAACTTTCCTTTCATGTGTAGAAGACACAGCTTCACAGCATCTGTTCTATTTTTGACTCCTGCAATTTTCCTTTATCTTCTACAATACTCTTTGACCATTATGTGTAGAAGCTGTGTTGTACATGTGAGAACTTTGGTGGTATACCCTACTTCTTGTCTGAATTTGGACAAGGTGTGGACAACTGTATAAGTTCTCATCTCTTGCAAGAAGAAGCTTCTTTGATAAGGAATAAGAGCTATGTTTATCTATAGGTATAATTATATGTATTAGTTGGACTGACACTTATTTCTGGACAGACCATGTCAGGCACAGTAGCACAGTCCCATGAGAAAATACTTTTATTGAATGGGGAAGTGAGGAAGAGAAGAAAGAGAAAAAAGGGGTGAGGGGTCTGGTCTCAGTCATTTATTCAGGCAGTAAAGTAGATGCCAGGTAATGAATAATGTTCATCACTGTGCACAAGTGACAAAGGGAGAGTGTGGTTGTTGCCATGGTAACAGATGCAAGAGGATCTTTGCCACCTATGGATGACATCATCACTGGATTCAGAGGCTGACTGTAAAACTGCTTCTGATGGTAACATACCTCCCTTTTTCTTATCGTAAAGAGAGGGACAAAAGGATGGGAGAGGGAAGCCGATGGTGAAAAGGGAATAGGAATGTTGGATCTCTTAAAATGCTCCCTGCTGTCTAGGCACATCATCAATTTTGGTCTGTAGCTGACTTTCACCATCTCACCATCGGTGTCCACTCCATAGTCATTTGCATTATGCTCTTGTGTGGACAATGGCTGGTATTCCTGTAAAAGAAGCTGATTAATTGTTTGGATAATTTTTTTTAATTTGTTCTTGAAGGAATGTGGAAACAAATTAATGAGGCAGTGAGCAAATAGTAACACCAGGAACATGAGGAGAAAGGTGTTATGAATGGCAGTATCCATTTCCATATAAGGATTTGAAAATCCAGGAATTGGAGGCCTCACACTAGTCCATGTGATTCTGGATGTCTGATTGTAGGTGCTAGATTTTATTTCTTAATATCCCACATTTGTTGACATAGAACAGCATTCTTATTAGAGAAACATGCAAAGACCACCTTCTCTGGCTGTCAGGACATCTAGGTCCCATCCATGTGAAGCACCACTGCTGCCAAAGTATCGATCTGTTTCTGGATGGTTAGCATGGTTTCAGACACTTCTTGAAAGCTGTAGTCAAGCTGGGAAGATACATTACTGTATAGGGTTAGGAAAACAGTCAGCTCTACTATTCCAGCCTTAGCACCTATAAATATTCCCACAGCGATCCGGAGAGGCAAAACCTGAACTGATGCTATTATAATGTTGTGCAGGTATTGTGTCTACAACTGGGATTCATAGAGGCTCTTTTCCATGGATTACTCCTAGTTCACAGAAAGGGAACACCAATGTGCAAACTCCTGACCAGAATCTACAACTTTTGGAATGCAGGACACTCTGGCACAGATGATGTTTAGCAACAGAGGGGCTCTGGAAGCCCTAGATTTGGGGGACTACCTGGAAAGCTGGCAAAGGAAACACCATGGTAAACTAAGTAGGATAACTGGCTAGAAGGAGAAGCAGAGGGCCTGGTGGCAAGCTTGGGTTTAGGTGAATAGAGAGAGCAAAGAAATAGAGGCTCAAACTTAGCTAGAAGACATGTTAGACAGTACATGTTGGGACAGTACAATATTGGCACTACCAAAAAGGAATGGATGAGAGGAACATCTCTAAAAATGAAACTAAGTGGTGGGAGTCTGGTGAGGAAGGTCAGGTTGTCCTCCTACCTTGACAATAGGAGAATGACAAGGAGAGGTGGGTTCCTAAAACTTCATCAGGACTGAGGACGGACGTGGGCCCAGTGACCAAGAGGAAGGAGATGGGCCACCCGCATACCATGATGACTACTCAGGGCTATCTGCAAGTGACAGACGTGCTACAGTCCAGGGCGCTCAGGCATCTTCAGTCATCCATAGCCAAGCTGAGGAGATAAGCTGGAGGGTTACCTGGGAGTGATGTCCCTCTGTCCTGTGTGGCATGAGGACATTAGACAGCCCGATGTTCCTCTTGATGTCACCTAGGACATGGCCCTTTTGGTAAGCACTCACCCAATGACTTTTTTGATGCCATTTTTAGCAGGAGCCTGGTGATCTCTGAGCCTTAGAAGACCAGGAGTCCAGGGCTAGAGGTAGGTCGCACAGCCTTTGCCATTATATGATATTTTTGTCTGCTGTCCTTTTCATCTCTCTGATGCTACACTTTGGAGGATGAACCAAGACTTCTGCCTGTGGAGTTAGTTGTCCTTTCTCTAAACATCTAAGTTTGGCTTTTTATGCTGGGTTAGCTCTGGGAAAAGAAGTAGGTCATTAGGAGTTGCTTATCTTCTGGGTTTTCATGGTCTAGATTAGTGTATTGTAATAGGGCCTTTGTAAAGAGTTCTAAAAATTGAAATGTTTTTTTTTTCTTGTTTGTCATGGAAAACTTCTTGAAGCTTTTCAAAATTAAATGGTTTCAAGTCTGCTCCATAGAGACCAGCCAAGAGGCAGGTTTTTAACCTATCTTTGGTGAAAATACCACCTGTGGAATTATAATTCTATTGAGGATCCTGGTAGATCCTAGTTGACTGACACAGATCTAATTGGATATGTTGAATGTTGTCTGATGAAACCCATCTGCATGTATTCTAGCCTACTCCCAAACTTGTCTGTGTTTGTCAGGGAGTAAATTATTAGTGAGAATAATATGAACATAATGGAAAGTCAAGCTATAATATTGAGTAATATACTGGAGTTCTTTAATAAAGGCAGAGGAGTTAGGGGTATAGATTCCAGTCTGTTTTCTACTTGAGAATGTTCAGTTAGTGAGAAAGGGACATGTCCTCTGATTTGACTATCTACCCCAACAACTTCCCTTAAAGGAATGACTGATTCTGGGTTAGGCATCCAGGGAGAAGAAGGGCCTGTTGGGGGCTGGGGTATTGACTATGAATTTAGAGCAAGTGGTAGGAGGGCTGAAATGCAATTGGAGCAGTCTGTAACTGGAAGAGGAAGAAGGAAGATATCTGGAGAGGTTGAACAAGGAGACTCTGGGGAAGTCTGTTGATAAAAGAAAGCTGAAGGGTTTTGGAAGGTGTAGAGACAAGTCTGCAGTGGAATGAAAGTGGTTAGTTTGCTGGATCAATCGTTGTAGTGTTATCTGGTACAGATTTCACAGCTAAGAGAAGTTGAGTTGGGAGACAAGAAGAACAGAGAGAGTGGTTAGAACAAAGATAGTTAAACGTTTGGGCATAAGAGATCACTTTCCATTTACCAGACCACTGGAAGTATGTACAAAGTTCTTTTTAAAATATTTGGATTTACTGTGCCATTAACTGCCTATTTAGAGCCATTTTCTAATGAGGACTGAATCCAGACCTTATTGCAGAGGTGTCAAAGATTTGATACTCTCAAACCAGGCATCGGTTTTAGAGATTTGAGATTTTCCAGGAAACTGACAAGAGAAGAACCTGGACACACAGTCAAATATGACTATGAACCCATTGGGTGATGGGAATATGTTATTGAGCTATTCATATTGGTGTCCTGAGAAAAAAATCAACAACTAATACAAGATTGCTGTCAGGCTAAACATAGCCGGTTGTCATGTGAACACTAGGGGTTATAGTGAGTCCTGAAATCACAGAAAAAAGGTGGCCGACCTAAGCTTAGGAGTTTGTTCTATGGCTTCAAGAGCATGAGTGGGGGTGGGGAGGTGTGTCACAAAAACCCGTATATAGAGGTTGGGCATCCAAGATTACAAATCCTATTTTTGAACTATGGCTTGGAGGCCAGTCATAGGGACTGTGAAAAGCCCACTTCTAAACCCATAGAGGCTGCTCAGACCTCTCTAGAGGAAGGGACCCTCCACGTTGGAGGAAAAATCTTACAAATCTGCTAATGCTTGTGCTGGAAGATTTTGAGAATGATGTTTGGCCGGTGTGGCTTAACCACGTGGTAGAAGCTAGCCCACGTGGTGGATGTCTGCATGTCCCCCAGTGGCAGTGGCAGTGGCAGTGGCCCATTTCGTGAAGGTCCACGTGCCCAACAATGGCAGAAGTTGCTGCCGGAGGTAGCTGTGGCACAGCAGCTGCGGTTGGGTTGCAGCTGACACACCAGGGCGGTCGCTAGTGATTCCCCTTAGTTGGATGGTGGCTCATTTCTGGACAGATCAGACCAAGACAGTCAGTCCCATGAGAAATTTTTTATTGGATGGGACAGAAAGTGAAGAAGAGAAAAAAGAGAAGAAGGGCGTAAGGAGTAGAGTCCAGTCATTCGGGCTGTGACATAGATGTCAGTTAATAAATGGTTCACACTACCTCCACAGTGAGGCCTATGCTGTGTGTGGCAACTGCCATTGCAACAGAAGCTACAGGGTTCTGTCCCCAAATATTACATCATTGGTGTTTCTGAGGCTGGTTGTAAAACTAATTCTGATGCATACTTCAACATGTATTATGCACTTAGAATCTACATTTTTCAGACTATGGAAAAAATAGACTGAGTTTATAGTACCAGGCATGAAATCCCTCCTGTTGAGTGGACCTTATGGTCAAATTAAATAGTTGCCTGGTAGCCTCAAGATAAAAATGCTGATACTACACCATCAAGAATATCTCATTGAGATTTTCGTTGCTGTGGGTCAAAGTGCTGTACAACTAGTATACCAAAGGCTTTTATCTTTTGGCAGCTTCTATTCAGCCTTTGGATGAGAGCTAGTTCTGAAAGAGAAGTTACCCAAGTTAATGATAGCTCTATTTCCCCAAGTTCTGCATCCAAAGTGTGCCCTATCTTACGCAATATCCATTTCAATTCATGTTTTGGGAGAAAACCACCTGAAATGCATTAACCATATTATTTTAAAGAACCTCTAACAACTTAAAAGCAGGTTCTCCATGTGCCATGCTGTGATTTTTGTTAGTTTGTCTATAGATTTATAAGAAACCATTATAACTACATGTAGCATAATTTTATTTAAAATACACACATATATATGTTTGTGCGTGTGTTATTTGTATTTGGAAGTGTAGCTTTCAGTAATATTCTCTGCAGCTTTTAAGAAACATTCTTCGTGTTGTTTATATCTCCCCAACCTCCTACTATATTACTTTCCTTTTCTCCACCAGTTATAATCCTATTCCATTTCTCCCTTTGTTCTTCATAGCACCAGTGTCCTATTAATATTCTCTTGAAATTATTTTTAATTGGTTTATAATCATTCTTTTTTTCACCATAAGCTTTATCAGATAAAATATTAGAAATACATCTGCTGGTATAAGCAGCAATGTAAACTGTATGTCTAAGGTTTGTTCTTTTTTTTTTTTTAAAGATTTATTTATTTATTTATTTATTTATTTATTTATTTATTTATTATATGTAAGTACATTGTAGCTGTCTTCAGACACTCCAGAAGAGGGAGTCAGATCTCGTGATTGGATGGTTGTGAGCCACCATGTGGTTGCTGGGATTTGAACTCCTGACCTTCGGAAGAGCAGTCGGGTGCTCTTACCCAGTGAGCCATCTCACCAGCCCCCTAAGGTTTGTTCTTATTATACATATACTAAGCAATTGTTACTTGGAACTGAGATATACATTGCTGTGGACTTTGGGCACTGGAAATCAGACTTGGGTACTGTATAAGATTTGTCCATGCTTTGAAGTTCTGAGTCACCTCTCCAGGCCTTCATTTATAATTCTGTAATTTCTCAAACAATTTTGGGGCCTGATATAAGCATTAGTACTATTGTGAGCACACTCAATTTTCCAGTATCTCAATAGACTCCTTTGGCTTGGAGAACTCAGAGAATAGGCACAAGTACAAAATCCTTGATGAAATAAATAGACAAGACAGTATTGTAGGAGCACAGAGATTAAATCTGAGATAAAGTCATGTGAGGTATAGGAACATGTAGAGCTAAAAAGGGTATCAGCTGTAAAAAGAGCTAAATGCTTGTTAGTGTGGGTACTGTTTGCTAATGGGACTTTGCTTCACACAAGTAATGCTTACTTAATATATGAAAATATTTTTCATGTATATATATGTAGGTATCATTAAGAACTGTAATTAAATTTCTTATTCTTTTTACATGATAAATAAAATTCTGAGCCATCCTTATGGTTCTAACACAAAATGTTTTTAAGATGGTATTATAGCAAATATTATGCAATCACATTTTGAAATAATCTTGCTAGAAGAAAAATTTATTTGATTTTTGCTTCTCATTACCATCCTTGTTCCATAAAAGTCAGGATAAGAACAATGAACATCATCAATTTAGGTCTGGTTCTCATAAAATTAAAGCAATATATAATATGCATATATATTATTACTTTTTTACCCTAATGTTGAAGATGTATAAGACATTAAAAGCTAAAATAATAACATATACAATGAAATATACAAAATAATAATATACAAATATATAGAAAATAAAAAATATTGTCTTTCTAAATTCACAGTTATCTCATGGTTTTCTAATTATATTTATAAAAAAAGCCACTTTAATATGTTTATCACTGAGAATTTATAAGTGAGAATCAGTGAGAATCAAATACCACACTAGACATTTTCCCTTTTTTACTATGATTTCAATTAATTAATACAATTTCAAATAACATTAGTTATTTATTTTAACTTTCTCTCATGTAGCAAAAAATATTAAGATATATTATGCCCTGATCAGAACTTTTTCCCTCTACTTAGCATCCTAAGATATAACTGTAATTTATCCAAGCCTATGGATATGCTAAATGCTATAATATATATCTATATAATGAGTCTTCTCCCCTCCAAATGAGGGCCCCTTGGTCTAGTGGAGGCTTGATGGCCCAGGATAGGGGAACACTAGGCAGCTGAGACAGCAGTGGGTGGGCTGATGGAGGAGCACACTAATTGAGGCTGGGGGAAGGAAGAGGGGATAGGGGCCTTGTGGACAGGGAAATGGGAAAAGGGAAACATTTGAAATGTATATAAGTAAAATAAGCAATAAAAAAGTGAAAAAAGAAAAGAAGTATTGCCTTGGTTATGGTGCCTGTTCATAGCAGTAAAACCTTAACTAAGACACAGACCACTGTAGATTTAAGCTGAACTTTAACAATAGCAAAAACAACAGAAACATTACATACTCACAGAAACTGAAAAAAACTCTTTACTCAATAATCACTGGGTCAGGAAATAAATATAAAAAGACATTAAAACCATTCTATAATTCAATTAAAATGAAGGTACAACATACCTAAAGTCATAAGTTACAATAAAAGCAGAGGTACTAGTAATGTTCATACCACTAAGTACTTTTGTAATTAATTTGTAGAGTCACATACTAACAATTTAAAAGTTCACTAAAATCTTTTTAAAATAAAAAAAAGAAGCAAGCACATAGAATAGGAAGAAATAATAAAAGACATAGATGGCAAGAAATCATCAAAATCAGAACTCAAATCAATGAATTAGAAAGAAAGAGAATCAATGAAACCAAAAGTTGGTTTTTTGAGAAAATCAAAACGGTAGACAAACCCTTAGCCAAACTAATTAAAAGGCAGACAGACATTGTCTAAATTAACAAAATCAGAGATGAAAAGGAGACACAGCAGCACATTAGGAAATCATAAGAACAATTAGGTCTTTCTTCAAAACATTCACTCTGCCAAACTGAAAAATCAAACAAAGACATTTTTCTAGATATATACCATGAACCAAAGTGAAATAAAGATCAGATAAACAATTAGAATAATCCTATATACCTAAGGAAATGAGCAGTCACTAAAGTCTCTAAACACAAATTAAATAACAAAATAAAAGCCCAGGGTCAGAGAGTTTTAAAATAGAGTTCTACAAAATTTTCAAAGAAGAGTTAATGGCAATATTATTCAATTTTTTTCCATAAAATAGAAACATAAGTATCATTGCCAAATTTCTTTTATGAGGACAAAGGTGATACCTAATCCACACAAAGACCCCACAATAACAACAAGAATGGCACATGCAGAGCAAAAGAATTACAGACCAGTTTCCCTCATGAACTTTTATGTAGAAATACTCAATAAAATACCTGCAAACTGAATCCAAGAACACACACACACAAAATCCACCATGATTTACTAGCTTCATTTCTGGAATGAAGTAGCCGTCATTCCTTCCAGAGATGCAGGGGTGATTCTACATACAAAGATCTATCAATGTAATGCACCATCTAATCAAACTGAAAAACAAAAACAAAAACAAACACATGATCATCTCATTAGATACTGAAAAAGCCCTTGACAAATCCAGTACCCAGCATCAATTACCCAGTAATCCTTATTATTCTTGAGTCTAAAGCCAGGGCCACATGGCTTAAGATGACAAGTTCTGCTGTTTGCAAGAGCTGGGACATGACACCTTCCCCCTTATTATCTTATGGATTTTCCGTTTTCCAACTCCCTCACTGCCTAAGTGTGGCTGTCTTGGAACTTGCTCTGTAGATGCACCTTGAACCCTTTGATCTGCATGGCTTTGTCTCCTGTGATTAAAGGTATGTAGCACCGTGCCTTAGATCTAAACTTAGCTGAGAGAGACCTTGCCCCAAGGTCCTACTCCTTTAATCTGTCATCTCCTAGAACACAGGATTCCACTTCCTGGTACCTCTTTAGTACTACTGAAACTATGTGTGTGTATATATATAATTTTTCCCTTCTCTGCTTTCTGTGTTTGTTCAAAATGCTCTTCATGAGACTCAAGCAGAGTCTCTTGTTTGGCTTTTTTGAGATGTCCTTTGTCGGTGCAATTAATATTATTCTCTTTAGACTAGGGCAAAAGGCAGCTACATTCTTCACCACAAAATACCACAAAAACAATTCCTACATCACATACTGGAATTCTTCTCTCAAACCTCTTGGGTCAGGTCTGCATAGTTCAAATCATGCACATAATCTTCCATATTATTACTAGGATGACTCATTAAGCCCCACTTAAAACATTCCATGGTCTTCCAAATTCAAAATCCCCAAATTCACGTTCTTCTAAACAAAACATGATCAGGCCTATTCTTCTAAACAAAACATGGTCAGGCCTATCATGGCAATACCCCAGTCCCTGATAAAAAACTTCTGTCTTAAGATTTTATTGCTATAAACAGACACCATGACCAAGACAACTCTAATAAGAACATTTAATTGGGCCTGGTTTACAGGTTCAGAGGTTCAATCCCTTATCACCAAGGTGAGAACATGGCAGTATCCAGCCAGGCATAGTGTAGGAGGACTGTGAGTTCTATATCTTACCTTATTTTTTTTATTTTTTTTTATTTATTTTTTTATTATGTATTTTCTTCAATTACATTTCCAATGCTATCCCAAAAGTCCCCCCCCCACACACTCCCCTACCCACCCATTCCCATATTTTGGCCCTGGCATTCCCCTGTACTGGGGCATATAACGTTTGCCTGACCAATGGGCCTCTCTTTCCAGTGATGGCCGACTAGGTCATCTTTTGATACATATGCAGCTAGAGTCAAGAGCTCTGGAGTACTGGTTAGTTCATAATGTTGTTCCTCCAATAGGGTTGCAGATCTCTTTAGCTCCTTGGATACATTCTCTAGCTCCTCCATTGGGGGCCCTGTGATCCATCCAATAGTTGACTGTGAGCATCCACTTCTGTGTTTGCTAGGCCCCGAGGCTTCTAGAAGAATACTGGCTTCCAGGCAGGTAGGATGAGAGTCTTAAAGACCACACACCCATCTAAAAAGGCCACACCTATTCCAACAGGGTCTCAACTTCTAATTGTATCACTACATATACAAAGCACACCAAAGAACACTAAAGTTGACCCATGTTCCACCATGTACATAATAGCCTTATTTTTGATAGATAGAAGCTAGAAACAACCCAGATGTTCCATGGGAAAGAACAAATACAGAAATGTGTGTTATTTACACAATGGAATACTCTTCAGCTATTAAAAAGGATGACATCATGAGATTTACAGGCAAATAGATGGAACTAGAAAATATCAGTCTGATTGAAGTGACACAGATGCAAAAGAACATGTATGATATGTATTCACTATTTAGTAGACATTAGTCAAAAAGAGTATATTATACCCAGGATATAATCCACAGAACTCAAGATAGTTAACAAGCAGAAGTACCCAAGTGAGGATGCTTCAATCTCACTTGGAAGGGAGAAGAAACCAGAGGGCAGAGGGAAATAGCAAACTTGGTGGGAGAGGAGAAGGAGATGGCAGGAGAAAGAAGGAACATGATCAGGTATTGAGAGAGGGGAACAAGAATTGAAGCCCTGAGAGGCAGCAGAATTAGGGGAAATATACAACCTCAGGAGATTATAGGTGGTAGGGCTATCTAGAATGCACCAGAGACCTGGGAAGCAAGAAAATCTCAAGAGTGAAAGGAGAGACCATAGATGAAATGTCTAACAGTGGGGAGAGGGAACTTGTAGAATCTATATTCAGTATAAAGTCAAGGCATCAAGTGGAGTGATGGGGATCCTACAGTCAAAAATCTCCAACCCAGAATTGTTCCTGTCTAAAAGAACTGCAGGAACAAAAATGGAGAAGAGTCTGAGGGAAAGGAATTCCAATGACCAGTCCAACTTGGTATTCATCTCAAGGGGAAGCTCCAAGGCATGATACTGCCTGATACTAGTACTGATGCTATGGTGTGCTTATTGAAAGAGAAGTATGACTGCCCTATGAGATTCTCAACAAGCAGCTGACTGAGACAAAAGTAGATGCTTGCACCAAACCAGTGATCTGAAGCCAGGGACCACTGTGGCTTAATTGGGGAAATGCTGGAAGAAGTTGAAGTGTATAGAGACCTGATAGGAAGACCAGCAGTCTCGACCAACCTAGACTTCCAAGATCTCTTAGTCACTGAGCCACCAACCAGGCAGCATGCAGAAGTTGGTCAGAGGGCTCTGACAGATATAAAGTAGAGAACTGACTATTCTGGATTCAATGAGAGCAGATGCACCTAACTCTTGAAAGACTTGAGGTCCCAGGGAATTAGGAGCTATGGCAGGGTGTGGAGGGGTAAGGTGAGGACATTCTCTGGAGGCATGGGAGGAGGAATAGGATAAGGAACTGTCAGAGTGGAGAATGGGAGGGGGATAAGGGCTGGACTACAAATAAAAATTATTAAATATAATAAAAATATTGAAGCAAGAAAAGAAGTTAAAGTATAGCTGTTTTGAGATAATAGCATACAAGAGCAAATTGAAACTTTTACCAGAGAACTGTGAGAAAGATATCAGAAAAACAATAGCTACAAATAACAAAATATGTTGGCCTAACTCTTACCAAGCAAGTGATATCCTGTATGAAAATAACTTCAAGACTTTGAAGAATTAAATTGAAGCAATTATCAGAAAATGGAAAAAACTCCTATGATCATAGATTCAATGAAAAGATTCTTAATGCTATTCTGTTATCATTAAGAATGCTTAGCATAATCCTCATGAGAGAAGCTTCTTTCAGCAACTGATGGAAACAAATGAAGATGAATATTAGGCAAAGCTTCAGGACATCCTGTAGAAGAGGGCAGGAAGTTGTAATAGCCATAGGGGTCAAGGACACCACAAGAAAACCCACAGCTCACCTGGGCTCAAGACTAATCTGCCAACCAGGGAACCTGAATAGGCCTGAAGCAAGCACTGAGATCATATTTTACATTTGTGTGGTTTGGTCTTCTTGGGGGCCTCCTAATATTGGGAACAGGAGATGTTTCTGACTCTGTTGACTACCTTTGTGACCTTTTACCCTTGCTGGGCTGCCTAATCTAGTTTTAATACAAGAGAAGGTACCTGGTCTTATTACAACATGATACAGCAGGGTTGATTGACATCCATGGAGGCCTGTCCTTTTCTGAAGAGAAATGAAGGAGGAGTGAATGGGGCAGGATGGAGTTCAGCAAGATCCTTTGAAGAGAGAACAGGGGGAGGGGAGAAATTGTAGTAGGATGTCAATAAAATAAAATTAGGAAAATGCATTTCTTAAATTATTGGTAGATTTAATGACTATATGGGCACTAAGGTCAGCAAAGTAGAACTTTTATTTTAGAAATTTCTATAGATATTCTTTAGCTTCTTTTAATTTTCAACATAATTGTCATATATACTGGTCATATATCTTCATTGTCTATATTCTTTCAAGCATATATATCTTTGATTATGATTAGGGGTTAACATTTCATTTATTAAATGATTATCTGCTAGCTGGAGTTTTTCTTTTCCTTTCATTGATTTATGTTATATTTTCTTGCGTGCTCTCGACTGGCCAGGAAGAAGGACGCTGCAACAGGATCCTTCTGCACACATTTATTGGGAGAGCTTGATTGTAGAGGCGAAGAGACCCCGAGCCCAGAACTGGTGCTGCTTATATAGGCCTAGGAGAGGCGTGTCTCACACCCGGATTGGTTATGCACTACGCCTCATTTGCACGTTCCTCATCTGATTGGCTACTCTCTCTCTGTACCTCACAGAGCCTCATTATCATACCTCATTTGCATGTCTCACATCTGATTGGTTATATTCTCAAAGCCTCATTATCATGCCCGGGCCAGGCAGTGTCTTTGCAAAAAACTTTACTGCATTTGTACACATTGGTGTTTGTCCAAACTTATGTGTGGTGGCCAGCAGTAGTCAGTGCCACTCTGCAACGGCACATGTGGCTTCCCACAATATTTGTTTTATTTTATATGTTCATTTTTATTATTATGTTCTAGAAGATAATTTACAAATGTGCTCAAATTTATTTTTTAACTTTTTAAATTGATCATACATAGAAATAAGTTTTGTTGTAGCATTTGTATAAACATTTCATCTCTATTAATTTTCTTGCCATGCTTCTCTTGTCTATCTATGTTTAGAATAGAATAACCACATCCTATATTTCTGTCACATGAGAATTCTTCTTTGCTTCCACATTCCTGCCACTAAGTAACAGGGCAAAAGTTTCTCCATCTTTTCTCAGCTGATGCAATCTTTGGTTTCTATTTACTTCCCTGAAAAGTCCTGGGGGAATATATCAAAACCTTTTTTAGACACTCTGGATGAAAAAGCGTCAGCTAAATACATATTCTTAACTCTTGTTAAACTGCTTTCTTACTTCCCCCTGCAACTGCCAACCAGAATGTAGTACTTAAAAACTCCTTGTAATATGTACTTGTGGTTGCTAAAAGTGTTTCTACCAATGCAGTTGCTAAACAGCTTAATTACTCTCAATTTGAACTTTGGTGAGGCAGAGCAGTCTTTGAAACTCTACCCTACAACAGTGGGAGTGCTTTTCTCATCTTCTTCCCATATTTACATCACATAATTACTACTATGACCTCTACAAACTCCATTACCTGTCACAGTCCCCTTCTCAGTTTCCTGTGATATGGTACATTCACACACACACACACACACACACACACACACACACACACACACACACACACACACATTCATCTACCTATCTACCTGTTATGCAGTACCTGAAGAGAAAAAATATCCCTAGATCCTGTATAATTCAAACTGTCTTTAGTAGACACAATTGGGTTATTTGGGTTTGAGCATTTGAAGGCCAAACAAAACAACCAAAATAAACAACAAACAAAAAATATGATATGTACAGAAAGTTATTCTTGTCTACAGAGCAGAAAGGGAAAAGTTAAGTGGTCAGCCAGTTAAACTTTAGTAGAAAGTCATACTGTACATTAATTTAGGATTGGTCCAGAGACCAGTTTTATCCAAGATAATTTTAGCACTTAAAGTATTCTTAAAAATACTTTCAAGATATGTCATAACTATAGGCAATAGCTTATTACATATCTATCCTTATTGTATATGAGACTTTGGAATCCATTCATATTCTTGACAAACGAATACTAATAGGTAATTGTATTGAGGTACTACATTTTAAATATCCATTCATTAGTTAATGGCCATCTACATTGATTGTATTTCCTTGATATTGTAGACAGAATGGAAATAAACATGATTATATAATATCCCTATGGCAGGACATAGTATCATGTCTTAGTTACATTTCAGTTGCTGTGGTTAAAATCTCCCTGGCAAAGGTAAGCCATGAAATAAAGTATTTAATTTGGGGCTAATAAAATTTTAGATAGTTACAGTCCATGATGACAAAGAACAGATGGAGGTTATTCTTGATCAGAAAATAAGAGGCTGAGAATGAGATACTGTGAATGGTAAAAGACTTTTAAAAGCTCAAATATTGTCCCCAATTACATGCCTCCTCCACCAAGGTCTTACCCCTAAATCATTTCAAAACATTTCCACCAACTGGAAACAAGAAATAAAAATTATGTAGTTGCTGGGGTTGTTCGTACTCCAAGTATCACCATCCATACCATAGGATTTGGATCATACCATAATACAAAGTTCATTTAGTCCCACTTAAGAAGTCCCTGTAATTATTTCCAATCACAACACATTTTAAATTGCAAATATCCATATCTCTTCTGAGATTCATTGCAAATCTTAGTTATAAATCCTGTGTAGTACTTTGAATCAAATGGACCCCATAGGTCCATAAGGAGTGGCACTATTTGGAGCTGTGAACTTCTTTGGAGTAGGTGTGGAGGAACTGTGTTACAATGAGGGCATGCTTTGAGGTGTCCTGTGCTTAGGCTATGTCCAGGGTTGCTCAAGGTACCCATCTACAGCCTGTGGATCAGCATATAAGACTCTCAGCTCATTCTCCAGCACCATGTCTGCCTGCAGGACGTCATGTTTTCCACCAGGAAGATAATGGACTAAACCTCTGAAACTGTAAGCCAGTCAATTAAAGGATTTCCCCTATAAATGTTACTGTAGTCTTGGTGTCACTTCCCATCCATGGAAACTCTTAAGCCATTTTGTTAAATCAAAATAAACTACATATTTCTAATATATGATGGCACAAAATATGTATTACCATTTCAAAAAAAAAAGAAAAAAGAAATTTAAAGAAACAGTAGAACAAAGCAAGACAAAACAGAGCAGAGACAACTCCAAGTTAGGTTGAGATTGCTCCTTTAGTTCATCTTTGATGACGGCAGCTCACTACTCTCTTGGTCTATTTCCATTCCTGATCTGCAGCTCCCTTTTGTAGCTGCTTGTATTCAAATGCTCATTGTGTCCCCAAAAGAGTTTCACAAGAAGGTGTGCATATAGGTTCTGGGAACCTGCCCCAGTTCTGATCAGTAAATAAAAATGCCATCAACAATAGCTGGAGCAAGGAGAGAGGCAGGTTTTAGGTTTCCCAGCCTTGGGACACAGAGGAGAGAGGAGAGATCAGCCATGCTTTAAGAGAATATGGAGAGGGGAGAGACACAGATATCACCAAGGGATATAGGAGCAAAGAAAGAACCCTGAGCTTTGGGTCAAGAAAGCACCAGCCAGAGGGCTGCTCAGTTGGATCCCGAGCAGCCAAGATGGAACACAGGAATTAGTAGCAACTTGGAATTATCTGAAGGAGGTACATTCTAGCAGCATGGAGGCTATGCAGTCTGCCAGCTATTGTGCTGCTTAAGTCATGGTATATAAAGACTGTGTGTGTCATTCAATCAAAAACTTAAACCATTGAGGCAGGTAGCAACCCTGCACCAGGATTTATTAACAATTAATGCAACAGCCTTTGGCATATGTCTCATGGCTCTGGGATCTCCAACATCCTGAGGAGTTTCCAATGCAGTGTAGACTTCATTTTCACAGAATCACAAAAATGACATTTCAAAGCCTTGCTGCAGTCACTTCCCTGCTCCAAGCCTGGCTTCAGTGGCTATCCTCAACTTTGGAGGAAGATTTCCTAACTCCTTTACTCATGTGTCTTTTATGACAAAGTTGCCAAGTCTGATTGTCCCTTTGAGGTACAAACAGGCTCCCAACATTTGCTGGTTTCCTTTGTTGCTGTCATTCAGGAGCACAAATTTCCTCAGCATTTAGAATCTACAAGTTAGATGTGTAGCAGTCTGGGTTTGCTTTTAGGGTACAACTCTCTTTATTCCAGTCTGGATCAGGCTTTCCTTTAATCTTTTCATATCTTTCAGTACAAACCTAAGCTCCAACATTAAATTTCCTGGTCCCCTTCCTCCTAAAACTGAACATTTTGACCTGCATGTACTCTTTAAAGTATGAACATACATAAGAGTAATTTCTAATAATCATACGACAGATGCAATATTAGGCTGTCTTGAAATCTCTTCCACCAAGGAAATTAAACCAATACTTTTCAATAAAGACTCAGGTAGATTTCTAGATCTAAGACAGAAAGCAGCCACATTTTCTCTCAAAATATTACAAGTGCAGTCTTTAGCCTGGTTGCTAAAATTGTTCCCCTCAAAAAACCTCTTGACCTGGGCTTACATAGTCCAAGTTGCTTTCAGCACTACTGGCTTCCAAGATCCTACTAGAATGGCCTTTTAAGCCCCACTTAAATCTTTAATCACCTTTCTTTCTAAAGTTCCAAAATCTTCTACATTCTTCCAAAAGATAACATGGTCAAGTCTGTGATAAAAATAGTCCTGGCATGAGTTTTTGTCTGAGTTACTTTACTGTGATTAAAACACCATGACAACAACGTATAAAATAAAGTATTTATTTGAGGTTCAGTTTTAGCGTCCCTGATGATTGAGAAAAGCATGGTATCAGAAACTACTGAGAGCTTAAATCAGCAAATAGAAGCCAGAGAGAGAGAGAAAGAAAGAGAGAGAGACAGAGAGAGAGACTGAGAAAAACAGAGACAGAGACAGAGTCAGACAGACACATAGCTGGCAATGGTGTGAATTTTTCTTTGTGTGTGTGTGTGTGGTTTTTTTGAAACCACAAATTCTACAACCAATGATGTACTAACATAATACCTTCATGAGGACAAAGTGCCAATTTATATATTGGCAGTTATATATATATGTGTGTATATATATATATATATATATATATATATATATATATATATATATATATATATATTAGCCTATGGGGTGCCCTTCAAACCAGCATGGTCATTTGTGTTTCTCCTTAGCTTGCTACAACTGGATTATAAGAGAGTTCTAGTTTTAGGTTTTCACAGTGACTCTGCTGGCTTATATCACCACCAGAACAGAATATTTCTTTACACTTCCTGACATTTGGTGAATATATTATCCTGAAGTTTTATTCTTTTCTGCAGTGAAAGTGAGACTCAGAATTCTTTATTTTTAATTCCCTAGTAGCTAAGGATACCGAAAAGATCTGGAGACATTATTGAGCATTTATATTTTCCTTACTGTGTTGATAAAATATCTGCTCAATTGACTAGTCGATGTGTTGCATTGGATTTTGTTTCTTGGTATTTAAGTTTTGCCTTTCTTTTTTTCTTTTTTTGTTTTTGTTTTTTTGTTTTTCTGTTTTTTTTTTTTGTTTTGTTGTTGTTGTTGTTGTTTTTCGAGACAGGGTTTCCTGTATAGCTCTGGCTGTCCTGGAACTCACTTTGTAGACCAGGCTGGCCTCGAACTCAGAAATCCACCTGCCTCTGCCTCCCGAGTGCTGGAATTAAAGGCATGTGCTACCACGCCCGGCAAGTTTTGTCTTTCTTAATGAAATGAAAACATTCAGTACTGCAACAATAGATATCGATTCTGTAAAATGCTTCTTCATTTGATAATGTACTTAAATGTTGACCTATTTTGTCAATATTTCACTTTTACTTATTACATCTTTTCCTGTTCCTTTATTTGATTTTGGTATCATATATGTCAACTTTTTCCTCATATCATAAAAGGATGCAATCTTGGAAATTGTCCCTGGAGACATGACAACTACAGCTGCAATATATAACCATACACAGGTCTATATAGTAAGGGCAACTGCGTGTGTCTGGCCTGCCACAGGGCTAGGGACTCTCATGGAGGCAAATGCAGGAAGTTTGACTGAATTCACCCCATGCTGCCACAGGGTGGGACATCAGGCTGTGAGAAGCCACAGGAACCAGCTGGGAGCAGGGTTAGGAGCTGCAATCTGAGGTTCCCTCAGAAGTGCTGGAGTTGGATTGGGGGCTAGGGACAACGGCAGGTTCTCAGGGTCTTGGGCACCACAGATGCCCTGGATGTTGCAGTGTTACAGAAGAGCTGAGAACAGAGTGGGGGGGAGTCGGGTGGGGGGACGATGGGCTGGCTCTAGCCTGGGCCAATCAGAAAAGGGCAGGAGGGCTCAATCTAGGTCCCACGGTCACAAGAGTCTTTGGCTTGCCTGTCCCATGGCTGACTGGCTTGGCAGAGACTGTGGCTGAGAGAACAGAGAGGCCTCATGGAGGGAGATTAGACATGTAGCTCTTTAGAGGAAGACCAGCTCCATTGCTTCAGCATGGCAGGTCCTGATGAGAAGAGGCACACCATTGGTTTTAAGGCATTTATTGTCATGGCAGGAAGGGTAGCTAAGATGGTAGTAGAGGGAGAGAAAGGCAGAGAGAGCAAAACAGTAGAGAAGTAGAGGCCAGCCCTGGTCATGTAGAGAGAGGGGAAAAGGGAAAAGGGAAAGACAGAGAGCTAGAAGGGGCAAGCAGCCTCCTTTTAGAGTGGGCCAGACCTACCTAGCTGTTGCCAGGTAACTGTGGGGGTGGAGTTCAGACAGAATACCAGGGGATTGGTTGTTTCCCTACATGACTGATGGCCACAGAATTATGAAGACCTGGAGCCTCATATCAGGAGCCTGGTGTCTGGGAGGCATGGCAAACAGCCTTTTGTCCCTCGCAGGAACACCTGCTGAGTCTTTGGATTTTAAACCTAGCTCAACCAGAAAACAGGCTGCCTTGTATGGTCCCAAAATAGAGCACTGACACCAAGTAAAGAGAGTCACGAGACTCTTGTCTCTGATTTCTACTACTCATGATTCTACCAGTTTCAAATGATCAAGGGATATAGAGGAAGTGAAGGGATACTCAAAAGTGAAACTTGATGTAGATTCCAAGAGGATACCATTTATCAATTGTTGGAACTTTGTGGCTGTTGAACCTAGCATGGTTCTTGTTAGGTGACCCATCCAGCAGGTCCAGTTATTTCAGGGTCTCAAGGGGACCTTCTCCTAAGAACCAAATGCGGGAGGAGAGGCGAGAACCAAGTGCAATGAACAACACATGGAAGCACTCTGATTAGCATCAAGGTCTCACTGTATTTAGCAAGGCTCAAGGCTTAAATGCACAAGCAAAAGGGGAAGTACTTCTCAGCAGGAGGGATGGGGCAGTAGAAAATTTTCTTTTGGCAACTACACGGGGAAGCAGGAACTTGGTGGTATCAGGGTACATCTTGTGGTCAGGACATCAGGCGCTGACTTAGGGCTGGAACAATCTGGTTATTCTCCGAGCGGTGCGTGACCTGCTTTTGACCCCCTTTTCTTCTGGGAGGCGGGGGGAGAGGCCCAATTCAGAGATCGAGACAATAGAGTTGTCTTAATAGCTCCCAACAGTTAGAGACAGAGTGACATGCTGATATGGCTCCTGCCCCTGGGTTAGGGCCATAGTGTGAGTCTCTACAAATGTGGGTGTAAGGTTTGTTTGTGTAATAATGTACATATTCTCATATTCCTCTGAGGAATGTCCTCCTTGTTAATGATAATGACTCCATGATAATCTGAGACTACATGAGTGCAGGAGGCAAAGAAGTGGCTATTATCTCAATAAAATGGCAAACACTAAGACCTTCAGGTTAGCTCTTAAGAAAAAGCTCTAAATACAAGAGTTTAAAATACGTATCATTTTTCAACTATGCAAAAATATAAGGACACAATATGAATTATTCAGGGAGTCATGAATCTAAAGAAAAAAAGGCAGCTATGCTATGAACCAGCTGGTCAGAAATATAGGAAGGCAGGCAGATTCCTGAGTTCAAGGTCAGCCTGGGATACAGTAAGGGTAGTCTGTGATAGAAATGGTACTTTCTGTTAGGTATGGTAGAAACGGTCATTTAAGGGCAGGGTTCCATGCAATTACCTTATTTAATGAGACCTGTGTTCTGTAGGAGAATGTTTTGGATAAAATGAGAACTACTTGGAGAACAGACAGACATAGAGATATTCACACACAGAGAGACACAAAGAGAAATACACACTTGTGCGTGTGTGCGCACACAAACACACTCACATGCAAGACAAGGACAGAGAGTTCTCTTAGAATAGCAAGCAAGCAGAATATATATATATATAGTGAAATTTCCAGAGAGAAATCAGAGCATAGAAGGAGATTGGAAAATCTGTATCAAGCAGAACACAAGTTGTCAGCTTGGATCCAAGATTTGATTTCAAGTCGTTCTTTTCACTGCTCCCAAATACTTCTTCTCAAAGATCCCCTCTCCAAATTGATCCTGGTACTTGGCATTTTGTGATGCAGATGTTTAGGGTTAGCACATTCCTATAAGCAGACTTTTATTTGAGTAGTGTAAGAACACTCAACACATCTGTGTCAAGTTGTAATTGGAATTAAGTGCCTATATTCAATGCACTAGGATAATCAGGTTTATTTGTATCTCCTCATGAAATGTTAACAAAACATGTATCAGTATAATGTTTTCACACAGTAAACTTAATGTTTTCTATTTTTGGAAGACTTAAAAAGTAAGGTTTTACAATTTGATTAAGAATTTTGTAAAATTCAGCAGGTAGTTCCTATGATCATTTGAAAAATTCAACAAAGGAATAATAAAACTTGTAAACATTATGCACAAAGCATGAAAGGATCCTAATTTTATAAAATAAACCTGACAGGGTATAAATGTCTTAGAGTTCTAGTCACAATGGCATTGTCAAATTTTGACTTTAATTTTCTTTTCCAATAATTATTTTTGAATTTACTTTATATCAGCTTCTACTCCCACCTCTTTTCTCAGACTTACTCTCTTACCTCCCTCCCCCTCTACTGCTCTGCCTTTTTCTTCAGAGAAGGTAAAGCCTCCTATGAATATCAACCCACCCACCGTGGTATATCATGTTGCAGTAGGATTTGGGGCTTCTGATCCTATTGAGGCTAAACAAAGCAATTAGTAGAATAGGATTCAAAGCCAGGCAGCAGAGTCACAGACAATCCCTGTTCCTGATACTATGGTACTCACATGAAGACCAAGCTGCATGTCTATTATGTGTGTGTATGGGATCAAGATCCATCCCATGTATGCTCAGTGTCTGGTGGTTCAGTTTTTGTAAGCCTCTTTGAACCCAAATTAGTTGATTCCATAGGTTTTATTTTGGTGTCCTTGACCTCTCTGTCCCCTTCATTCCATCTTCCTGATCTTCCACACATTTCCCCAAACTCCACTTAGTAATTGACTGGGGGGGTCTGTGCATCCATTTGCATTAGCTGCTGAGTGAATCCTCTAAGATGATAGATATGCTGGGTTTGTGTCTGCATGTGTCATTATCATTAATATCATTAATAATTTCAGGGATAGAATCTCTCTTATGGCATGAGCTTCAAGTTGGTCCAGTCATTTGTTGGAAAGTCCCTCAATTTCTAGTCCATATTTATCCTGACACATCTTGTAGACAGGACAAATTGTGGATCAGTGTTTTGTTGCTGGATTGGTGTGCCTATATCTCCATTGATCTTGCCTGTTTAAAGGAAGTGGCTGTTTCAAGTTCCGAATACCCTATTGCTTATAGTCTTAGCTAGGGTTACCTCCATACATTCCCTGGAGTTTCTATTTTCCTAGGTTCCTAGCTTGTCCCAGAGTTCCACGCCACACCCCACTGTCAAGATGCTGTTTCCCTCCTAGTTCTTTCTAACTCACACCTCTCCAGAATTGAACCCCCCTTTTCCATACCCTACCTCTTTTCCCACCTTGTTTCATTTACTCCTAAATCCTGTTACAATCCTCCTTCTCAGTGAGATTCAAGAATCATCCATTGGCCCCTCCTTGTTCCTTAGGTTCTCTGGGTCTGTGGACTGTATCAAGTTCATTCCATACTTAATGGGTGATAACCACTTATAAGTAATACATATCATGTGTGTCTTTCTGAGTTTGGTTTACCACACTCAGAATGATATTTTCCAGTTCCATTTATGTGCCTGCAAATTTCATAAAATCGTTGTTTTTAATAGCAGAATAATATCCTATTCTGTGGATTTATCCCATCTTCTTTATCCATTCTTTAGTTAAGGGATACCTAATTTTTTTCTGTTCTGGTTTCTGGGTAGTGAGAATAAAGCTGCTCTGAACATAGTTGAGCAAGTATCTTTGTAGAATGTTCAGTATCTTTTGTATATGATCAGGAGTCTTGAAATAGACCTATCTTCAATTTTTGGAGACATCACCAAATTGATTTCCAAACTGGTTTTACCTGTTTGCACTCTCAGAAGCAATTGGGAACTGTTCTCTACATCTTTGCCAGAATGAGCTATCACTTGAGGTTTTTTTTTTTTTTTATCTTAGCCATTCATAAAAGTGTAAGATGGAATCAAAAAATTGCTTTGATTTGAATTTTGCTAATGACTTAGCATGCTGAACATTTCTTTAAGTGCTTCTGAACTATTAGAGAGTCTCTGTTTATATTTATACCTCATTTTTACTTGGGTCTTTTGATTTGTTTATGTCTAAGTTCTTGAGTTCTCTATATATTTTGGATATCATCCCTTTGTTAAATTTAGAGGTGGTGTAGATAATTTACCAATCTTTCCACTGTCATTTTTTTTCCGATTGATATTGTCCTTTGCCATACAAAAGATACAGAGCAATTTCTAGCTGAAGAAAAGTTCAGGTCCAGGTGTAGTGGTACACATCTTTAATCCTACCATTCAGGAGATAGAGTCATACATATCTCTGAATTCAAGATCTGGCTACAGAACAAGTTGTAGGACAGTCAAGCTTAGTCAATGAAGAAGTTAGAAAGCAGGAAGCTGTTGATAATGTACTAGAGTAATGGGGCTATGTTCCAGCTTTATCAAGCAACAACTTGGCAGCTTCTGTCATGTGACTCTGTCTTTAAATTCAAGGCACTAAGGCCATAAAATTCTGATTGATGGGAAAAACAAAAGTAAGTTAGGGTAAATAATTGAATTGATATGCAATTACTAAGTATGCCACTTATGCATAATAAATTTAAAAAAAACAGGGCTTTGATTTGCAAAAGAGATATCTCAAGCAGAATGCTGTCTGGACCAGAACACTGAGCTGTCAGCTTATATCCATCACTGAATCTAAGTTTTCATCTGATGCTGTCAATCACCCCTTCCTCAGGATCCTCTTCCAAGCTGAGGCTGGTCCTCAGCATTCAACATCTGCAAAGAATTATTTTGAATTAGTGATGTGAAGTACATTGAATCTGTAGAGTCCTTTGGGTAATATTGCCAATTTTACTATGTTAATTCTACATGTCTTAGGCTTTCATACTGTGAAGAAACATAAATGACCAAGGCAATTCTTATTTAGAAAACCATTTGGGGGGCTGCTTACAGTTTCAGAGATTTAGGCTTTAGTGATTATGGTGGGAAGCACGGCAGCCTTCAGGTAGACATACTGATGGAGGAGCAAAGAGTTCTACATCTTGATCTACAGACAGCCAAGAGGAGACTCTGTTTCCACACTGAGCAGAGCTTGAACATAGGAAATCTCAGTGTCTTCGAAATGTCTATACTTCTTCCAACAAGGCCACACCATCTCCAAAATAACCTCTACTCCAAATAGTAACACTCCCTTTGGCCAACTATTGAAACACATGAATCTAGGCAGGCCAAACCTATTCAAATGACCACATTCTATTTCCTGGCCTTCATAAGCTTTTAGTGATAACATAATGTAAAATGTTGTCAGTCAAACTTCAAAAATACCCATAGTTTATCACAGTCTCAACAATATTTAAAAATCCAATATTAAAAGTCTTACCTGAGATTCATACAATCTCTTAACTATGATCCCCTATAAAATCAAAAGAAAAGAACAAATTGCATAGTTCCAAACTCACAGGACATAGAATCTAAATTTTGGATCACCATTTGTAAACATAGAACATATACTTGAAAAAACAGATGGTATATAAAGAGGATATAAACATAACCCAAAAGAGAATGGATGGCACTATGTAGTATTGGTATGCCTTATCATTCTTTCCTGGTCATCATTTGGTCATGACTTCATAGAGAGAAATGCCACCAAAGAACTTCTGCTGCATCTGCAGAAGAAATGCAGGCTACAAGGCTACATTCCATCCTAGGCCACCATTGAGTGCTGGGCTTGTAGGACATGCCAATATATTGCTCATGGGGTAGGAAAATACAGTCTAAGCTGGGAGCCACAGCCCAGATGAGAAATAACACAGCCTGAGGCTGAATCTGGTGTTCCCTAACTCTTGGATAATCAGACACTGCTGGGAAGTGGACTGACATGAATCATGGGATGAGGGGAGGATGAATCTCCAGCTTAGCTCAGGGATGAATGTCCATGAGCTCAGAGGCATCTTCTGCAGAAGATTCAGGTGGTGTGGCTCTATATTATGAAGGCTTCCCCCCAAGGCAGTTTTTGATGAGAGAGACAGTCCTTGGTCCCAAACTGTTTATTGATTATTCATCATCAAGAATAGCTGAATACAATTCCCTCAGGGTGGACCATAGATTAAATACCTTTTGTAATAAGGAATGTTCTGGAAGGGAAGCACATTGGCTAAACCTTCAGGAGACATCTAGATACTGTATTAGCATGGGAAGCCCTGTGTTCTATACTCCGTGGCTATGTTGGGAGTCATGGTCATGTGTTCCAGGTGAGAACTTTGGTTGGGAGTAGAAGAAACACCTATCATCCTCAGGAATGTGGGTGCTGGGGTTTCTGAATCCACTCAACCATACCAAGATTTCTGTCATTGCCCACTGCTCTACGTGTGTGTGTGTGTGTGTGTGTGTGTGTGTGTGTGTGTGTGTGTGCGCGCGCACCCAAGGTGCAGGTATGAAATGTTTTTCTTGCATATTCTTGGATGAAATTAAACTTCTTGGATTGGAGTTTTCCTTCTTGTATTACCTGAAGTAATAGATTTGTGGATAGATATTTTGATTTTGTCAAGAAGTATCTTGTTTTCTCTATGAAGTTTGAATGCTTTTTTTGGTGTGGTAATCTGGGATGGCATTTGTGGTCACTTATTGCAGACTGCAATATGTCTACCCATGCTCTTTTGGCCTTTTGTGTCTTTGCTAAAGTCAGGTGTAATTCAGATAAGTCTGATTTTATGTTACTTGGACTTTTTCCCTTGCAGCTTTTAATATTGTTTCATTGTTCTTTACATTTAGTGTTTCTGTTACTATGTGAAGGGAGGAATTTTTTAAACTGGTTGAATCTATTTAGTATCCTGTGAGCTTCTTGCATTTTTACAAGCATCACTTCCATTAGATTAGGGAAACTTTCTTCTATGATTGTGTTTGAAATATATTCTGGACCTTGAAGCTAGAAATTCCCTTTCTCTATTCCAATTACGCTAAGGTTTGTTCTTTTCAGAGTGTATCAGATTTTCTGGATCTTTTGTGTCAAAAGCCCTTGATTTAACATTTTCTTTGACTGATATATTATTTTCTTCTATTGTATATGTTATGCCTCTTATTATATCTTTGTGATGATTTGGGTATGCTTGGCCCAGGGAGTGGCATTATTAGGAGACCTGACATTGTTGGAGTAAGTGTGTCAGTGTGGGCATGGGCTTAAGACCCTCTTCCTAGCTGCCTGGAAGTCAGACTTCTAATATCCTTCAGATGAAGATGTAAAACTCTCAGCTCTACTTGTGCCATGCCTGCCTGGACACTGCCATACTCCTCCCTTGATGATAATGAACTGAACCTTTGAACCTGTAAGCCAGCCCCAATTAAATGTTGTCCTTTGTAAGACTTATATTGATCATGGTGTCTCTTCATAGTAAAACCTTAACTAAGAAAGAAGTTGATATCCTGGACTGGGGTATTGCTGTGATAGGCCTGACCATGCTTTTCTTTGGAAGATTGTCAACTTTTGGACTTTGATTTTGGAAAGCAGTGGAATGCTCCAAATGGGGCTTAATGGGCTATCGTAGTAGGAATATGGAAGACTTTGTTACTGAGAGTGATTTGAATTCTGCAAACCTGGCCAAAGAGGTTTCAGTGGAGGTATCAGCATGTGGCATAACAACTATTTTTGTGGTCTTTTGGTGAAGAATGTGGCAGCTTTTTTTGCTTATCTTGGGTCTACCTGTGGCTAAGGTAAAGAGGTTTGTATTAATTGCATTGACAAAGGAAGTCTCAAAAAAGTCCAGCAGAGACCTTGTTCTCTGATTAAGTCTCATGAAAGGCATTTTGAACAAGTGTAGCAATCTTAGGAAAGAAAAATATAAAATGTATGGGTTGAGTATCAATGGGGTACCAGGAAGAGAAATGGAACCATATCGTGTGTTCTAGGAGATTACAGATTAAGGGAGTGGGATTTGGGGGAAACATTGTACCCAGCTAAATTTAGATCCAGACATGGTGGTACACACCTTTAATCGCAAGAGGTAAAGTCAAGTAGATCTCTGACTTCATGGCTAGCCTGGGACAGAGCAGGCTCTAAGTAATGAAAGGTTTAAGTCTAGGTGTGGTGGGGCTTACCTTTAATCCTAGGAAACAGGCATGCAGATCTCTAAGTTCAAAGTCAATCTACAGAGCAATAATGAGGATAGCCAAGCTTAGCCAGTGAAGCAATTGGAAAACAGAAAGCTATTGATAATGTAATAGAACAAGACAGAACTCGGCAGCTTCAACCATGTGGCTCTGGCTTTAGATTCAAGAATGAAAGGGACTACTGGGACAATTGATGGTACATAGCTCGAGCTAAGAAATTAGTGGTGATTAAGAAGAGACCAGCATCACTGAGGTGAAATCTTTTGGGAAGTGTTTTCTGAGAGCACAAAGAATTTGTGTTCCAGAGATAGCCAAGGTTGTACCTCATGCTGCAGCTGTAGTTGGTAATGTGTAAGAGTCACCCAGGTTGTACTGGATTTGAACGCATGAAGGGGTCATGAAGGCCACCTGATACTTGGAACTATGAAAGGCCAAGGTAGGCCATTGGTGAAGGTGCATCCTTAGTTGTAGCTGACAACCCAGAACTGAAGACGTCATGCAAAGGATTTAAAACTTTGTACAATGAAGAGAACCTATGAGATGCTATTGGTGAATTCTAGTTGCAGCATAAGACACCATTGTATTGGATATGCCAGTACCATGGGATGATGATCACCAAGAACTACAGCAGTATTGGAGTATATAAACATAAGCTTGGAGTGCTACAAAGGGCAGAGCTGTAGAAGTGACAACAGCCGTTTTGAGGAGCCCAGAAGATCATGTGCAGATCTCAGACATTGAAACAAGAAACACTGAAGTTGCCTTGGAAACCACAAGATTTTTCAAGGTGCCAGAGCCATAGAATATCTGCTGAGGAATTCTGCTAATAGGGAGTGGAAACAACCCAGGGAAAAAAATTGTGCAGTAAACAAAAATGAAAATGGAGTTGGAGATCTGGAGATGGCTTTGACATCAGAGATGAAGATGCAGAATTTGGAGATTGTCCAGCTTGTTTCCTTTCTTGGTTTGGGGATTACAGTTAAGTAATTGGATGAATCTCAGTACAGACTTTGAACTTTGAACGTTTAACATTTTTGAGACTGCTATAGACAATGGATATTTTGGGAGTTGGACTACATGTACCTTTTTATTATGCTATGGCTAGATATGTCACCCCCCTCCCCGGACATGTGTTTGAACAAGCCTATGAGATCCAGGGAGTGGAAAGTGACAGTTTGTATATGCTTGGCTCAGAAAGTGGCACTATTAGAAGGGCCTTGTTGGTATGTCACTGTGGGCATGGGCTTAAGACCATCTTCCAGCTTCTTGGAAATCAGTCTTGCACTAGCAGTCTTAAAATAAAGATGTAGAACTTGCAGCTCTGCTTTTACTGCCATGCTCCGGCCTTGATGATAATGGACTGAACTTCTGACTCTGTAAGCCAGCCCCACTCAAATGTTTATATTTATAAGACATCCATTGGTCAGGGTGTCTTTTCACAGCAGGAGAACCCTAAGACATTCTTTTATCTTTGTATTCTCTTAGTGGATGCTTGCTCTGTAATTTCAGTTCTTTTACATTTTTCATCTACAAAATTCCCTCAGCTTGCATTTTCATTAACTTCTATTTCCACTTCCAGGTCTTAAATGGGTCTATTCACTTCCTGTTTGATAATAGTAATTTTTTTTAATGCTAAGACTATTTTATTCTGCTGAAGTCCAGCATGCTGGGGTCATCCCCTTACTAAGACAGAGAGACATCTAACTGAGCTTGCAGGCCTAACTCAAAGCACATTAAGAAATTCTGATATATGTGACCTGTATGTTAATCTGTTGGGTCCATCTCAGTGGACATTCCATTATGAGATTATAAAGGTTGGAATCTTACTGTGGATGTCTGAGAATTGTTCCTAATGAAGTAGCCTTATGTCAAGGAGAGAACCTAACACAGTGGAAATGGTCATGGCTTTTATCTCAATTGTTTGGAGGTTCTAGCTGGTTGAAGACATCCTCTCCAGAGTAATAAGTAACTCTGGGTACAACCTATCCTAGAATATAAATATCTTCTGTATTTCTTTAGGGGGTTTATTGAATTCCATTAAGAAGGATTCTATAATTTTCATGATGTTGGATTTAAGGTCATTTATTTGTGCTTCACCTTTGTTAAAGATATCTAGGGTTTGCTGTAATAAAACAGCTGAGTTGTCCAGGTATTACCCTGGCTGTTGTTGACTGTGTCCTTACCTTGGCCTTTAGCTATCTTGTTGTTCCTTTTCCAGACACACCTCTTGGAATGCAGGCAGGTTTTTGTTCCAGAAAATTCTGCACAGGGGATCAGGTGCAATTTATAGTGCGTTAGTGGGACCTGGCAGACAGAGTATTTGGGGGATGGGTCTTGCCTTGTTGTTCCTTGTACCAGCAAGCCTTCAGAAATGGATGTAGAGCTATGCACCAAAAATGAAGGGCAAGGAACAATCATTGTAATTTTCTTATTTAGATATTCTCCAAACTAAAATTGTCATAGAAGTTGCAGAAGAATGGATCAAATAATGGTATATATATCTTTGATCCTAAGTGAGTTGTGTATATTCACACCTCTTATTAAATGGTATATTTCTAAAATATTCATTTTGTTAATCAGAATTCATGCATTAAATCACATAAGTCTTATTTCCTTCTTTCTTTATACAATTAGTTCTATGCTATATGATAATTACTGGTAACGCAGGAATAAATGTCTACTCACCACAGATATGACAGTGATAGAAGCCAAAACTGAAATTCTATCGAAATTTAGCTTCAGCGTGTGATGAGTTTACTGGGGTGACTTAAAAACAGTGGGTGAGAGGACAGGTGTCTGCCTGACTTGGGAGGCGGCTTCAGCCTCAGCAGCAGCGGTCGCCATCCTGGTTCCGGGACTCAGCAGAACTTAGGAAATTAGTCTGAACAGGTGAGAGGGTGCGCCAGAGAACTGGACAGCTTCTGGGGCAGGCAGAAGCACAGAGCCGCTGAGGCAGCACCCTTGGTGGGCCGCAGACAGCCAGTCACCATCCGGACCAGAGGACAGGTGTCCGCCTGGCTTGGGAGGCGGCTTCAGCCTCAGCAGCAGCTGTCGCCATCCTTGTTCCAGGACTCAGCAGAACTTAGGAAATTAGTCTGAACAGGTAAGAGGGTACGCCAGAGAACTGGACAGCTTCTGGGACAGGTAGAAGCATAGAGCCGCTGAGGCAGCACCCTTGGCGGACCTCAGACAGCCGGCCACCGTCCGGACCAGAGGACAGGTGTACACCTGGCTTGGGAGGCGGCCTCAGCCTCAGGAGCAGCGGTCGCCATCTTGGTTCCGGGACTCCCTGGAACTTAGGAATTTAGTCTGCACAGGTGAGAGTCTGCACCACAGAAGCTGATAGCTTCTGGGAACTGCCAAAGCAACACAGCTTCTGAGAAAGGCCCTGTTTTGGGCCTTCTTTTTCGGCCAGGAAGAGGTCCAAAAACAAGATATCTGCGCACCTTCCCTGTAAGAGAGCTTGCCAGCAGAGAGTGCTCTGAGCACTGAAACTCAGAGGAGAGAATCTGTCTCCCAGGTCTGCTGAGAGACGGTAACAGAATCACCAGAAGAACAATCTCTAAACAGAGTCAACTACAACTACTAACTCCAGAGATTACCAGATGGCGAAAGGTAAACGTAGGAATCTTTCTAACAGGAACCAAGACCACTCACCATCATCAGAACCCAGCACTCCCACTTCGTCCAGTCCAGGACACCCCAACACACCCGAAAACCTAGACCTAGATTTAAAAGCATAACTCATGATGATGGTAGAGGACATCAAGAAGGACTTTAATAAATCACTTAAAGAAATACAAGAGAACACTGCTAAAGAGTTACAAGTCCTTAAAGAAAAACAGGAAAACACAATCAAACAGGTAGAAGTCCTTACAGAAAAAGAGGAAAAAACATACAAACAGGTGATGGAAATGAACAAAACCATACTAGACCTAAAAAGGGAAGTAGACACAATAAAGAAAACTCAAAGTGAGGCAACACTGGAGATAGAAACCCTAGGAAAGAAATCCGGAACCATAGATTTGAGCATCAGCAACAGAATACAAGAGATGGAAGAGAGAATCTCAGGTGCAGAAGATTCCATAGAGAACATCGGCACAACAATCAAAGAAAATGGAAAATGCAAAAAGATCCTAACTCAAAATATCCAGGAAATCCAGGACACAATGAGAAGACCAAACCTACGGATAATGGGAGTGGATGAGAATGAAGATTTTCAACTCAAAGGACCAGCAAACATCTTCAACAAAATTATTGAAGAAAACTTCCCAAATCTAAAGAAAGAGATGCCTATGAACGTACAGGAAGCCTACAGAACTCCAAATAGACTGGACCAGAAAAGAAATTCCTCCCGACACATAATAATCAGAACAACAAATGCACTAAATAAAGATAGAATACTAAAAGCAGTAAGGGAAAAAGGTCAAGTAACATACAAAGGCAAGCCTATCAAAATTACACCAGATTTTTCACCAGAGACTATGAAAGCCAGAAGAGCCTGGACAGATGTTATACAGACACTAAGAGAACACAAATTCCAGCCCAGGCTACTATACCCAGCCAAACTCTCAATTACCATAGATTGAGAAACCAAAGTATTCCACGACAAAACCAAATTCACACATCATCTTTCCACAAATCCAGCCCTTCAAAGGTTAATAACAGAAAAAAACCAATACAAGAACGGGAACAACGCCCTAGAAAAAACAGGAAGGTAATCCCTCAACAAACCTAAAAGAAGACAGCCACAAGAACAGAATGCCAACTTTAACAACAAAAATAACAGGAAGCAATAATTACTTTTCCTTAATATCTCTTAACATCAATGGACTCAACTCCCCAATAAAAAAACATAGACTAACACACTGGCTACACAAATAAGACCCAACATTTTGCTGCTTACAGGAAACACATCTCAGAGAAAAAGATAGACACTACCTCAGAATGAAAGGCTGGAAAACAATTTTCCAAGCAAATGGTATGAAGAAACAAGCTGGAGTTGCCATCCTAATATCTGATAAGATTGACTTCCAACCCAAAGTCATCAAAAAAGACAAGGAGGGGCACTTCGTTCTCATCAAAGGTAAAATCCTCCAAGAGGAACTCTCAATACTGAATATCTATGCTCCAAATACAAGGGCAGCCACATTCATTAAAGAAACTTTAGTAAAGCTCAAAGCACACATTGCACCTCACACAATAATAGTGGGAGACTTCAACACACCACTTTCACCAATAAACAGATCATGGAAACAGAAACTAAACAGGGACACACTGAAACTAACAGAAGTGATGAAACAAATGGATCTGACAGATATCTACAGAACATTTTATCCTAAAACAAAAGGATATACCTTCTTCTCAGCACCTCATGGTAACTTCTCCAAAATTGGCCACATAATAGGTCACAAAACAGGCCTCAACAGATTCAAAAATATTGAAATTCTCCCATGTATCCTATCAGATCACCATGCACTAAGGCTGATCTTCAATAACAAAATAAATAATAGAAAACCAACATTCACGTGGAAACTGAACAACACTCTTCTCAATGATACCTTGGTCTGAAGAATAAAAAATTACTGAACTCTTCCTCACCCCAGAGCCCGACCCCTCCCATCTAGAGAGTGTTCCCAGAACACTCCTGAACTCTTCACCCCAGAATGCATTCCTGAACTCCTCATCCTAGAGTTCGAACCCTCCCAACTAAAGACTGTTCCAAGAACATTTTTGAGATAAGGGCCTCCTGGAACAACCTCAGAATGAACCGGGTACATTGCCAAATAATAGGACATGACCCCTTAGTTACGTAGAAACCTTTGGCAGAACCCCTTGTCCCTTGGCAGAACCCCTTAGTTATGCAAACTTGTACTTTCCCTGCCCCGCTCTCCCCCCTTGAGTTTTTCCTATATAAGCCTGTGAAAAATTTGGCTCGTCGTCGATTCTCCTCTACACCATACTAGGTGCATGAGTTTCGACCCCAGAGCTCTGGTCTATGTGCTTTCTTGCTGTTGCTTTATTAAATCTTGCTTTCAACATTTTGAGTTTGGTCTCGGTGTCTTCTTGGGTCCGCTGCTGTCCCGAGGCTTGAGTGAGGGTCTCCCTGAGGGGGTCTTTCATTTGGGGGCTCGGTCCGGGATCAGCGCGACCACCCAGAGACCCTAGACCCACTTTAAGGTAAGATTCTTTGACCTGTCTTGGTCTGGTGTCTGTGTTCTGTTTCTAAGTTTGGTGTGATCGCAGTTTCGGTTTTGCGGACGCTCAGTGAGACCGCGCTCCGAGAGGGAACGCGGGGTGGATAAGGATAGACGTGTCCAGGTGTCCACCGTCCGTTCGCCCTGGGAGACGTCCCAGGAGGAACAGGGGAGGACCAGGGACACCTGGTGGACCCCTTTGGAGGCCAAGAGACCATCTGGGGTTGCGAGATCGTGGGTTCGAGTCCCACCTCGTGCCCTGTTGCGAGATCGTGGGTTCGAGTCCCACCTCGTGTTTGGTTGCGAGATCGTGGGTTCGAGTCCCACCTCGTGTTTTGTTGCGAGATCGTGGGTTCGAGTCCCACCTCGCGCCTTGTTGCGAGACCGTGGGTTCGAGTCCCACCTTGTGTTTTGTTACGGGATCTTGGGTTCGAGTCCCACCCCGTGCAGAGGGTCTCAATCGGCCAGCCTTGGAAAAGCCATCTGATTCTTTGAGTTGCTTGTGGTCGACGCGAAGTCGCCGCTGCTTTTGGTTTCTTTTTTGTCTTAGTCTCGTGTTCGCTCTTGTTGTGTCTACTATTATTCTGGAAATGGGACAATCTGTGTCCACTCCCCTTTCTCTAACTCTGGAGCATTGGAAGGAGGTGCAGGTCAGAGCCCACAACCAGTCGGGGGAGGTCAGAAAGGGTCCGTGGCAGACCTTTTGCGCCTCCAAGTGGCCGACGTTTGGAGTGGGCTGGCCACCAGAAGGTGCTTTTGACTTGTCACTAATCGCCGCCGTCAGGCGAATTGTTTTTCAGGAGGAAGGGGGTCACCCTGATCAGATCCCCTACATTGTGACCTGGCAGAATCTCGTCCAATTCCCACCTCCATGGGTCAAGCCTTGGACCCCAAATTCTTTGAAACTGACGGTCGTGGTTGCCCAGTCTGATGCAGCCGGAAAGTCCGGCCCGTCAGCACCCCCCAAGATCTATCCAGAGATTGACGACCTCCTCTGGATGGACTCCCAACCTCCCCCTTACCCCCTGCCCCAGCAGCCACCTGCAGCCGCCCCACCACAGGAACCAATAGCGAGAGGGGCTCAGGGACCGGCGGGGGAGACTCGGAGCCGCCGAGGCCGAAGCCCCGGGGAGGAAGGGGGGCCGGATTCAACAGTTGCCTTGCCACTTAGAGCATATGTGGGAGGGCCAGCGCCAGGACCTAATGATCTCATTCTTTTACAATACTGGCCTTTTACCTCGTCTGATTTATATAATTGGAAAACTAACCACCCTCCCTTCTCAGAGAACCCCTCTGGCCTTACTGGGCTCCTTGAGTCACTTATGTTCTCCCATCAACCCACTTGGGATGATTGTCAGCAGCTTTTGCAGGTTCTTTTTACCACAGAAGAAAGAGAAAGAATCCTGATGGAGGCGAGAAAAAATGTTCTGGGAGCGGACGGCACACCCACTGCCCTCCCTAACCTCGTGGACGAGGCTTTCCCCTTGAACCGCCCCAACTGGGACTACAACACCGCGGAAGGTAGGGGACGCCTCCTTGTCTATCGCCGGACTCTAGTGGCAGGTCTCAGAGGAGCCGCTAGACGGCCCACCAATTTGGCTAAGGTAAGAGAGGTCTTGCAGGGGCAGACTGAACCACCCTCAGTCTTCCTTGAGCATCTCATGGAGGCATATAGGAGGTACACCCCTTTTGACCCTTCGTCAGAGGGGCAGAGAGCCGCCATAGCCATGGCCTTCATTGGTCAGTCCGCTCCCGACATTAAGAAAAAGCTGCAAAGGCTGGAGGGGCTCCAAGATCATACACTCCAAGATTTAGTAAAAGAAGCAGAGAAAGTCTATCATAAGAGGGAAACAGAAGAAGCGAGGCAGGAGAGAGAAAAGAAAGAAATGGAGGAAAGGGAAAATAGACGGGATCGCTGTCAGGAAAGAAATTTGAATAAAATTTTGGCCGCAGTTGTAAATGATAGACAGTCAGGAAAAGGTAAAACAGGGCTCCTGGGCAACAGGGCAGTGAAACCGCCAGGTGGCAGAAAGATACCACTGGAAAAAGACCAATGCGCCTATTGCAAAGAGAAAGGACACTGGGCTAGAGATTGCCCTAAAAACCGGGAGCGATCCAAGGTCCTGACCCTAGAAGATGATTAGGGAAGTCGGGGCTCAGACCCCCTCCCTGAGCCTAGGGTAACTTTGTCCGTGGAGGGGAATCCCGTCAACTTCCTGATAGACACCGGAGCAGAGCATTCAGTACTCACTAGCCCCCTAGGCAAGCTAGGCTCTAAAAAGACCATGGTGATTGGAGCCACTGGTAGTAAATTTTACCCCTGGATGACCGAACGAGCCCTACAGATAAACAAGAACATTGTGACCCACTCCTTCCTGGTGATACCTGAGTGTCCTGCTCCCCACTTGGGGCGCGATCTGCTAACCAAACTAAAGGCTCAAGTCCAATTTACTTCAGAAGGCCCACAAGTAAGCTGGGGAAAAGCCTCCGTTGCCTGCCTTGTCCTCAACACAGAGGAAGAGTATCGGTTGCATGAAGAGCAACCCAAAAATGCAGTCTCTTCAGGCTGGCTAACTGCATTCCCCAATGTCTGGGCAGAACAAGCAGGAATGGGGTTGGCTAAACAAGTGCCTCCGGTTGTGGTAGAACTTAAAGCTGATGCCACCCCCATCTCGGTAAGACAATACCCCATGAGCAAGGAAGCTAGGGAGGGCATCCGGCCTCATATCCAGAGGTTGCTAGACCAAGGAGTTTTAGTGGCCTGTCAGTCCCCCTGGAATACACCACTTCTGCCGGTTCGAAAACCAGGGACCAATGACTATCGCCCAGTGCAAGACCTCCGGGAGGTTAACAAAACGGTCCTGGACATTCACCCCACAGTCCCGAACCCGTACAATTTATTAAGCTCTCTCCCACCTGAGAGAACATGGTATACAGTCCTGGACTTAAAAGATGCCTTCTTTTGCCTGCGTTTGCACCCTAAGAGTCAGCTCCTGTTTGCCTTTGAATGGAGGGACCCAGAGGGCGGACAGACTGGTCAACTAACCTGGACTAGGCTACCACAGGGGTTCAAAAATTCCCCCACCCTGTTTGGCGAGGCCCTCCATCAGGATCTCACGCCTTTTCGCGCTCGAAACCCTCAGCTTACCCTACTACAGTATGTGGATGATCTCTTGGTCGTGGCGGCCTCGAAGGAGCTGTGTCACCAGGGAACTGAGAGGCTCCTCACAGAACTGAGTGACTTGGGGTATCGAGTTTCGGCTAAAAAGGCACAAATTTGTCAAACTGAGGTAACCTACCTGGGGTATACCCTCTGAGGGGGTAAAAGATGGCTCACAGAAGCCCGGAAGAAGACTGTTATGATGATCCCATCGCCAACCACCCCACGGCAGGTACGTGAGTTTCTGGGGACTGCTGGCTTTTGTAGACTCTGGATTCCAGGCTTTGCAACCCTAGCGGCACCTCTATATCCTTTGGCTAAGGAAGGGGTTCCTTTTGAGTGGAAAGAAGAGCACCAAAGAGCTTTTGAGGCTATCAAGTCGTCTCTAATGACTGCCCCCGCGCTAGCATTACTAGACTTGACTAAGCCTTTCGTCCTATATGTGGACGAGAGAGCGGGTGTAGCCAGGGGAGTGTTGACACAAGCACTGGGACCCTGGAAGAGACCTGTAGCCTATTTGTCAAAAAATTTAGATCCTGTTGCTAGTGGATGGCCCACATGTCTAAAAGCTATTGCGGCAGTAGCCCTGCTGATCAAAGATACTGACAAATTGACAATGGGACAACAGGTGACTGTTGTAGCCCCTCATGCCTTGGAAAGTATCGTGTGGCAGCCACCTGACAGATGGATGACAAATGTCCGAATGACACACTATCAGAGCCTGCTGCTAAATGAGCGTGTAACCTTTGCGCCCCCTGCCATCCTCAACCCAGCTACCCTTCTCCCTCTAACAAATGATTCTGTCCCAGTACATCAATGTATGGACATCCTCGCTGAAGAAACTGGGACCAGAAGTGACCTGACTGACCAACCCTGGCCTGGAGCTCCCAGTTGGTATACGGACGGCAGCAGTTTCCTGATAGAGGGGAAGCGAAAGGCTGGAGCTGCGGTGGTGGACGGGAAAAAGGTAATTTGGGCAAGTGCTTTGCCTGAAGGAACATTGGCACAAAAGGCTGAACTTATAGTGCTTATACAAGCCCTCCGAGAGGCTAAAGGTAAGATCGTTAACATCTATACTGACAGCCGCTATGCTTTTGCTACCACACACATCCATGGGGCCATCTACAGGCAGCGAGGGCTATTGACTTCGGCTGGTAAAGACATTAAAAACAAAGAAGAAATTCTGGCCCTGTTGGAAGCCATACATGCACCTAAGAAGGTAGCCATCATCCACTGCCCCGGCCACCAAAGAGGAGAAGACTTGGTGGCCAAGGGCAACCGAATGGCAGACTCAGTGGCAAAACAAGTTGCTCAAGGGGCCATGATCTTAACTGAAAAAGGTGATCCGCCCAAAAGCCCTGAGGATGAGAGGTATAACATAAAAGAGCTATTGTGGACCAGTGATCCCCTCCCATACTTTTTTGAAGGGAAAATAGAATTGACTCCCGAAGAAGGAATAAAATTTGTGAAAGGACTAAACCAATTCACTCACCTGGGAGTTGCAAAAATGATAAGACTAATTAAAAATTCCCTATACCAAGTCCCCAACCTGAAGTCAGTGGCTCAAAAGATTATAGACTCCTGCAAACCATGTGCATTCACTAATGCGACTAGAGCCTACAAAGAACCTGGAAAGAGACAACGGGGAGACCGTCCTGGAGTGTATTGGGAGGTAGATTTTACTGAAGTTAAACTTGGAATGTATGGTAACGAGTATCTGTTAGTATTTGTAGACACTTTTTCAGGATGGGTTGAGGCGTTTCCCACTAAAACTGAGACTGCCCAGATTGTGGCCAAGAAGATCCTTGAAGAAATCCTGCCAAGATTTGGAATCCCTAAGGTAATCAGGTCCGACAATGGACCAGCCTTTGTTGCCCAGGTAAGTCAGGGCTTGGCCACTCAGTTGGGCATCGATTGGAAATTACACTGTGCTTACCGCCCTCAAAGCTCAGGACAGGTAGAGAGGATGAATAGGACCTTAAAAGAGACCTTGACTAAATTAGCCATTGAGACCGGAGGGAAAGACTGGGTGGCTCTCCTCCCTCTTGCGCTCTTCCGAGCCCGAAACATCCCTGGACATTTCGGGCTCACTCCTTTTGAAGTTCTGTATGGAGGACCTCCCCCCTTAATGGAAGCTGGTGGAACATTGGTTTCCAACTCTGACCCTGTCTTACCCTCCTCTTTGCTTATTCATTTAAAGGCCCTAGAAGTGATTAGGACCCAGATTTGGGACCAACTGAAGGCAGCCTATACCCCAGGGACCACCGCAGTACCCCACGGGTTCCGAGTTGGAGACAAAGTCTTGGTCAGACGGCATCTAACCGGCAGCCTCGAGCCACGGTGGAAGGGACCCTATTTGGTGTTACTGACAACCCCTACTGCGGTAAAAGTTGACGGGATTGCCTCCTGGATCCACGCCTCCCACGTCAAGAGGGCCGCCAGTCAAGATGAAGAAAACCACGAAGACAATTGGACAGTGGCAGCCACTGACAATCCTCTTAAGCTTCGTTTGCGCCGCAGGCGCCACCCTGAGCCTAGGGAACCACGACCCTCATGCTCCAATTCAACAGTCCTGGGAAGTGCTTAATGAGGAGGGAAACATTGTATGGGCAACCACTGCAGTCCATCCCCTCTGGACTTGGTGGCCTGATCTCACACCTGACATCTGTAAGTTAGCGGCAGGATCCCCCAATTGGGACCTCCCAGATCATACTGATCTTAGCAACCCACCCTCTGAACATCGGTGTGTCCTGGGCGGGATAGGGAACTCGTATGGATGTTCGGGGCAGTTCTACCGAGCTAATCTTAGAGCTGCACAATTTTATGTTTGCCCTGGTCAGGGTCGGAGCAAAAGGCTTCAACAAGAATGTGGGGGGGCATCAGATTACTTTTGTGGTAAATGGACATGTGAAACGACAGGGGAGGCTTACTGGAAGCCCTCCTCTGACTGGGACCTAATCACGGTAAAACGAGGTAGTGGCTATGATAAGTCAAACCAAGGAGAAAGAAACCCCTATAAATATCCAGAGAATGGGTGCACTTTTAAAAACAGCCCCCCAGGACCATGCAAAGGTAAATACTGCAACCCCCTACTTATAAAGTTCACCGAGAAAGGGAAACAACACGGTCTAAGTTGGCTTAAAGGAAATAGGTGGGGTTGGCGAGTATACATTCCACTAAGAGATCCTGGGTTCATTTTCACGATCAGACTGACAGTGAGAGACCCGGCGGTGACACTCGTAGGGCCCAACAAGGTCCTTATAGAACAGGGCCCCCCAGTCGTACCGGCTCCCCCAAAGGTCCCGGCCGTACCAGCTCCACCAACTCCACAGCCCAACACAGTGGTACCCTCCCTAGGGACTAATGCTCCCCTCATAAAGCCTACCTTGGCTTCCCCACCGCCCCTGGGTACAGAGAACCGTCTGGTCAGTCTAGTCCAGGGAGTTTTTTTAGCTTTAAATAGGACAAACCCTAATATGACTCAATCATGCTGGTTATGCTATGCCTCTAGCCCCCCTTATTATGAAGGAATAGCTCAGATCAGGACTTATAATATTACTTCAGATCATTCTCAATGCCTTTGGGGAGAAAACAGAAAGTTGACTCTAGCAGCAGTTTCAGGAAGAGGGCTTTGTTTGGGCCAGGTACCTCAGGATAAAGGGCACCTCTGTAATCAGACCCAGAACATCCAGTCTAGCAAAAGTGGTCAGTATCTAGTGCCCCCCCCTAGACACAGTGTGGGCTTGCAATACCGGTCTCACTCCTTGTGTGTCTATGTCTGTTTTTAATAGTTCCAAAGATTTCTGCATTTTGGTTCAGCTTATTCCTAGACTCCTGTATCATGATGATAGCTCCTTTTTAGACAAATTTGAGCATCGGGTCCGCTGGAGAAGAGAACCCGTTACCTTAACTTTGGCAGTTCTATTAGGATTGGGAGTAGCGGCTGGAGTAGGTACAGGAACCGCTGCCTTAATTAAGACCCCCCAATACTATGAAGAACTACATGCAGCTATGGATGTTGATCTTAGAACTATAGAACAGTCTATAACCAAATTAGAAGAATCTTTAACTTCCCTGTCCGAAGTGGTGCTACAGAATAGAAGGGGATTAGACTTATTATTCCTTAAAGAAGGAGGACTCTGTGCTGCCCTAAAAGAAGAATGTTGTTTTTATGTTGACCATTCAGAAGTAATCAAAGATTCTATGGCCAAACTTAGACAACGCCTAGATATACGTAAAAGAGAAAGAGAAAGCCAACAAGGATGGTTCGAAAGCTGGTTTAATAAGTCCCCTTGGCTCACCACTCTCCTCTCCACCATAGCAGGACCTTTAATTACACTTATGCTTTTGCTTACTTTTGGCCCCTGCATCCTTAATAAGTTAGTAGCTTTTATTAGAGAAAGGATAAATGCAGTACAGGTTATGGTACTAAGGCAACAATATCGGGTCCTTCAGGAGGTTGAAAACTCGCTCTAAGATTAGAGCTATTTTCTAAAAGGAGTGGGGAATGAAGAATAAAAAATTACTGAACTCTTCCTCACCCCAGAGCCCGACCCCTCCCATCTAGAGAGTGTTCCCAGAACACTCCTGAACTCTTCACCCCAGAATGCATTCCTGAACTCCTCATCCTAGAGTTCGAACCCCCCCAACTAAAGACTGTTCCAAGAACATTTTTGAGATAAGGGCCTCCTGGAACAACCTCAGAATGAACCGGGTACATTGCCAAATAATAGGACATGACCCCTTAGTTACGTAGAAACCCTTGGCAGAACCCCTTGTCCCTTGGCAGAACCCCTTAGTTATGCAAACTTGTACTTTCCCTGCCCCGCTCTCCCCCCTTGAGTTTTTCCTATATAAGCCTGTGAAAAATTTGGCTCGTCGTCGATTCTCCTCTACACCATACTAGGTGCATGAGTATCGACCCCAGAGCTCTGGTCTATGTGCTTTCTTGCTGTTGCTTTATTAAATCTTGCCTTCAACATTTTGAGTTTGGTCTCGGTGTCTTCTTGGGTCCACGGCTGTCCCCAGGCTTGAGTGAGGGTCTCCCTGAGGGGGTCTTTCAGGTCAAGGAAGGAATAAAGAAAGAAATTAAAGACTTTTTAGAGTTTAATGAAAATGAAGCCACAACGTACCCAAACCTTTGGGACACAATGAAAGCATTTCTAAGACGGAAACTCATAGCTCTGAGTGCCTCCAAGAAGAAACGGGAGAGAGCACATACTAGCAGCTTGACAACACATCTAAAAGCTCTAGAAAAAAAGGAAGCAAATTCACCCAAGAGGAGTAGACGGCAGGAAATAATCAAACTCAGGGGTGAAATCAACCAAGTGGAAACAAGAAGAACTATTAAAAGAATTAACCAAATGAGGAGTTGGTTCTTTGAGAAAATCAACAAGATAGATAAACCCTTAGCTAGACTCACTAGAGGGCACAGGGACAAAATCCTAATTAACAAAATCAGAAATGAAAAGGGAGACATAACAACAGATCCTAAAGAAATCCAAAACACCATCAGATCCTTCTACAAAAGGCTATACTCAACAAAACTGGAAAACCTGGACGAAATGGACAAATTTCTGGACAGATACCAGGTACCAAAGTTGAATCAGGATCAAGTTGACCTTCTAAACAGTCCCATATCCCCTAAAGAAATAGAAGCAGTTATAAATAGTCTCCCAGCCAAAAAAAGCCCAGGACCAGATGGGTTTAGTGCAGAGTTCTATCAGACCTTCAAAGAAGATCTAATTCCAGTTCTGCACAAACTTTTTCACAAGATAGAAGTAGAAGGTACTCTACCCAACTCTTTTTATGAAGCCACTGTTACTCTGATACCTAAACCACAGAAAGATCCAACAAAGATAGAGAACTTCAGACCAATTTCTCTTATGAATATCGATGCAAAAATCCTCGCTAACCGAATCCAAGAACACATTAAAGCAATCATCCATCCTGACCAAGTAGGTTTTATTCCAGGGATGCAGGGATGGTTTAATATACGAAAATCTATCAATGTAATCCATTATATAAACAAACTCAAAGACAAAAACCACATGATCATCTCGTTAGATGCAGAAAAAGCATTTGACAAGATCCAACACCCATTCATGATAAAAGTTCTGGAAAGATCAGGAATTCAAGGCCCATACCTAAACATGATAAAAGCAATCTACAGCAAACCAGTAGCCAACATCAAAGTAAATGGAGAGAAGCTGGAAGCAATCCCACTAAAATCAGGGACTAGACAAGGCTGCCCACTTTCTCCCTACCTTTTCAACATAGTACTTGAAGTATTAGCCAGAGCAATTCGACAACAAAAGGGGATCAAGGGGATACAAATTGGAAAAGAGGAAGTCAAAATATCACTTTTTGCAGATGATATGATAGTATATATAAGTGACCCCAAAAATTCCACCAGAGAACTCCTAAACCTGATAAACAGCTTCAGTGAAGTAGCTGGATATAAAATAAACTCAAACAAGTCAATGGCCTTTCTCTATACAAAGAATAAACAGGCTGAGAAAGAAATTAGGGAAACAACATCCTTCTCAATAGTCACAAATAATATAAAATATCTCGGCATGACTCTAACTAAGGAAGTGAAAGATCTGTATGATAAAAACGTCAAATCTCTGAAGAAAGAAATTAAAGAAGATCTCAGAAGATGGAAGGATCTCCCATGCTCATGGATTGGCAGGATCAACATTGTAAAAATGGCTATCTTGCCAAAAGCAATTTACAGATTCAATGCAATCCCCATCAAAATTCCAACTCAATTCTTCAATGAATTAGAAGGAGCAATTTGCAAATTCATCTGGAATAACAAAAATCCTAGGATAGCAAAAACTCTTCTCAAGGATAAAAGAACCTCTGGTGGAATCACCATGCCTGACCTAAAGCTTTACTACACAGCAATTGTGATAAAAACTGAATGGTACTGGTATAGAGACAGACAAGTAGACCAATGGAATAGAATTGAAGACCCAGAAATGAATCCACACACCTATGGTCACTTGATCTTCGACAAGGGAGCTAAAACCATCCAGTGGAAGAAAGACAGCATTTTCAACAATTGGTGCTGGCACAACTGGTTGTTATCATGTAGAAGAATGCGAATCGATCCATACTTATCTCCTTGTACTAAGGTCAAATCTAAGTGGATCAAGGAACTTCACTTAAAACCAGAGACACTGAAACTTATAGAGGAGAAAGTGGGGAAAAGCCTTGAAGATATGGGCACAGGGGAAAAATTCCTGAACAGAACAGCAATGGCTTGTGCTGTATATCAAGAATTGACAAATGGGACCTAATGAAACTCCAAAGTTTCTGCAAGGCAAAAGACACCGTCAATAAGACAAAAAGACCACCAACAGATTGGGAAAGGATCTTTACCTATCCTAAATCAGATAGGGGACTAATATCCAACATATATAAAGAACTCAAGAAGGTGGACTTCAGAAAATCAAATAACCCCATTAAAAAATGGGGCTCAGAACTGAACAAAGAATTCTCACCTGAGGAATACCGAATGGCAGAGAAGCACCTGAAAAAATGTTCAACATCCTTAATCATCAGGGAAATGCAAATCAAAACAACCCTGAGATTCCACCTCACACCAGTCAGAATGGCTAAGATCAAAAATTCAGGTGACAGCAGATGCTGGCGTGGATGTGGAGAAAGAGGAACACTCCTCCATTGTTGGTGGAATTGCAGGCTTGTACAACCACTCTGGAAATCAGTCTGGCGGTTCCTCAGGAAATTGGACATAGTACTACCAGAGGATCCAGCAATACCTCTCCTGGGCATATATCCAGAAGATGCCCCAACTGGTAAGAAGGACACATGCTCCACTATGTTCATAGCAGCCCTATTTATAATAGCCAGAAGCTGGAAAGAACCCAGATGCCCCTCAACAGAGGAATGGATACAGAAAATGTGGTACATCTACACAATGGAGTACTACTCAGCTATTAAAAAGAATGAATTTATGAAATTCCTAGCCAAATGGATGGACCTGGAGGGCATCATCCTGAGTGAGGTAACACATTCACAAAGGAACTCACACAATATGTACTCACTGATAAGTGGATATTAGCCCAAAACCTAGTATACCCAAGATATAAGATACAATTTCCTAAACACATGAAACTCAAGAAAAATGAAGATTGAAGTGTGGACACTATGCCCCTCCTTAGAAGTGGGAACAAAACACCCTTGGAAGGAGTTACAGAGACAAAGTTTGGAGCTGAGATGAAAGTATGGACCATGTAGAGACTGCCATATCCAGGGATCCTCCCCATAATCAGCATCCAAATGCTGACACCATTGCATACACTAGCAAGATTTTATCGAAAGGACCCAGATGTAGCTGTCTCTTGTGAGACTATGCCGGGGCCTAGCAAACACAGAAGTGGATGCTCACAGTCAGCTAATGGATGGATCACAGGGCTCCCAATGGAGGAGCTAGAGAAAGTACCCAAGGAGCTAAAGGGATCTGCAACCCTATAGGTGGAACAACATTATGAACTAACTAGTACCCCGGAGCTCTTGACTCTAGCTGCATATGTATCAAAAAATGGCCTAGTTGGCCATCACTGCAAAGAGAGGCCCATTGGACTTGCAAACTTTATATGCCCCAGTACAGGGGAACGCCAGGGCCAAAAAGTGGGAATGGGTGGATAGGGGAGTGGGAGGAGGGTATGGGGGACTTTTGGGCTAGCATTTGAAATGTAATTGAGGAAAATACATAATAAAAAAAAAAAGAAAAAAGAAAAAAAAAAGTAGAAAAAAAAACAAAACAGTGGGTGAAGGATAATCTTTAAGAATTTGAGGAAATCAAAAGAAACTGTATCTTCAAAATGCTTATGAAGTATGTCTTAAATCCAATGAGAAAGCAGTTAGTTGTGCCCATAACTGCCATACCATTATTACACTGCAGACACATCATACTTGGCATACATCATACAGAGTCTACAAGAAAAGGACTATTAAAAATATGAGTGACACCTCTGATCACTGAAAATACTAACCATCAAAGATGATAATTCATCATAGTGTTAGCTTGATATTTTTCACATACTGGAACCAAAGTGTGACATCTTCAGCAAGCCTTGGCATGGATCCAATAGCAACAGACTTTACAGATTCCAGGGCAGAAAATCATCATAGAAAAAAAAATCATCCTTCACACTAGAATTATAATCTAATAATATTTTCAATCTACTAAGGATAGGTTCCTCCAAGCGCTCTAACAGATATTTCCATTGTTCTCACAGATTGTATTCGATCTTTAAGAAACTCAAGGGTTACTATTATGTAATGAATATTTCTTTACATAGGTTAAATAACATATCTGAAGACTCACTGATGTAAATTCCAAGTAAGATCCCACTGGTCTTCGGACTTGACACTTAAAAGGTATTAAAATTAAATATCATCAAACTGCCATGTTCCAGTAGCTTCATTATTAACATAACACTTGTTTTCATTGTTTTGCCAAAGAAACAATATTGAATACAGTGACATGTATGGGGACAGGACATTAATTCAGATCTGTATAACTCTCAGTCTCTATGAGATGTACTCATCCTATTGCACTGTCTGCACATCTAAGAGTTTCAAGAGGATGAATGACTCCTCAGCATTACTTCAAGGCTACTGAACTATAAACATATTAACTTATTTATTAAATCTCCTACTGGGCTGGAATTTTGTATCCTGAATATTCCAAACCTAAAAAAAAAAAAAACAAAAAAAAACAAAAAACAAAAAAAACCAAAAAACAAAACAAAACAAAACAAGCAACAACGACAACAAACTGAAACCAAAAAACAATCATTTTTCTATGAGCCATACCTAGCGGGAGAAGGGGTTCAGCTTGAGATAAGCATTCTTTACTATGAGCCTGTGTACTGGAGGCTTTCCATAGAGATCTCTGACCAAGTTGGGTTCAAGATTTCTGGCAAAGGGGAGCGAGTGTAAGTAGGGAGGGGAAGTTGTTTCTGCCTTTCCCTCTGCTGCAGTTGGCTCCACCTGTCTCTGACTCACTGTCTTGGTTACTCCATGCTGCCCTGTACTGAGTAGGGTGGGCCTGGGCTGATGAAAAGCCAACTAGCGAGTGTGGAGTGTAGGGGAGCTTCAGACAGCACTTGGGGGGAGCAGAACTCTTCCCAAGTGTTACAGTTCTTATGACAGAAGCTCTCAAATGATGGAGTAATTCTCACATACCTTTAATCCTTCCAGATAGGATCCTTATATACAGTTTTGGGGCAGGTAAGGGTCTGACAACAGGTACTGCTCATTGGCTTGTTCTGAGAGCTTGGGGAATCCTTATATTTAAGTGGGAGGGCTTGGTGCTACTCCTAAGTGACTAATGGCCACATGCCTCTCTGTGGGGACCTGTGGGACGCTGTAACTGTGACAGGAGCCAAGAGCCCAAGGCAGATGTCACCTACTGGGTCTCCGGGGTTCAAGGCATGTGCTTGACCAGGGACCAGGTGGTTGGGCACAGCTCACAACCCCACATTCTACTCCCACTATAATTGTAATCAGGGAAGAATGTATATAGCATATTCTGGAAGGATAATTACCTACATACCTACACTTAATTTTAAGAAAGTTTTTGTCTGTACTACTCTCTTCCTCACCCCTTACACCTACTTTTAAAAATCTTTTATTCATACTTCGCTTTCAAACACTCACAAACATAATTAATACTTGGCTTTATGTCAACTTTTGTTTTTTTCTATAGATGCTCTGGCATAGCAAAAATCTTGTCCATTTTGCTATTCAGCAATTTAGAAAGACTCCATCATATGATTTCTCAATTTTTATTTAATCTTCATCAAATTCATACCTTATAAACTTGTCTCCATACAGCTCTAAATTATTCAAATCTATCAGAACCCACCCAACATTAAAAAAAAAAAATCATGTTCCACAATGGGCCTATGCACGATTCCAAAATTTCCTAATCAACTCAAGACCTTTACTGAATTATTTCTCTTAACTTTCTCAATAAAAACAGTACTGGAAGTATGGTGAATTAAACATTATATACTACCCCCTCAAATTTTCAGTTCCTTAAGTATTGCTAGCTATTCTTCTGTTATCTTCTAGTCCCTGAGGTTCAGAGAAACATTAGCTAGTAATAACTAGTTGTCTCCAATGACTCATGTAAGTTATATTAGGGATAACATTTGTCTATTGCCCCAGATTATGCAACTTTGCCTCTTGGGTGTGAATAGTCATGTTATTCTTCTTCTCCTTTTTTTAAATACTTTTAACGAACGTTGATCTATTTCATGTTTCAGATGCCCATGAGTAAAAATTTGAGGGTTATTTTCTTCTTATTTTAATTTAAAAGACTTTTTCAGTTCTGGTAGTAAGAGATAGAGAGCTCCCTGATTATCATAGTATCCTGAAATGGATCATAATTTGGGCGTACACTTATGTGATTTGGATCATGGAATTTTTTCCTATCCCTCTCTTAAATATCAAACCTGAAGGATAGCTTATATCATTATTATTTTGCTTCCCCCTATACATTTTATTATTTCCCTCATAAATTCCAGGTTTCCATATCTGAGGAAAAGCTTTTAGTAAAGCTCAAATTTTTGAGCTCATTCATTGGTATTTCATTTCATGTAACAATTTAACAATGTTAGCTTCTACTGCTTTTTTCTACATTTCCTCCCTAAATCATTGACTTCCATTGAAGATAATGTGCATATGTCTTTTCAATATTGTAACACAAAATATATATATACATTTTTAATGGGATGATAGTGAAATCTGAGCTTCATATTGTATTGCTTACAGCAAAAGCAGCATAACTGCTGTCATGTCTCACTTATTTATGCAATTTATTTGGACTCTGAAATTGTCATATATTTATATATCATTTGGAGAGCATAGTTTTACTCACATAAGAGGCCACCACAGCCTTCTGGTTTCTGTGTGCACCCAGAGCTGATCCTGTGCCACAGTGTTCTAAACAAAAATAGCACGAGGAGACAGCTGGTCTCCTAGGACTGCTGACACACCTATGAGTACAAGTAAGACCACCACTTCTGCTCAAATTTCTGGGCTAAGAGGGAACCCTCTCCCTTAGAATCATCAGGACACAGAATCCAAGGAACAGTTGGGGACAGGCTCCTTCCATTTACTGTCCGCACCTCAGAGCTGACCCTGTTCCAGACCTTTCCATACTCAAATTCCTCCTGTAGAGAACTGGTGTCACATGAATACTGACACAAAGGCTTGCAGAAGGGACAAGCCACAGAAAGACAGCAACAGAAACCAAGGCTACTTGGCATCATCAGGATATAGTTCTCTAATAACAGTGAGTCCTGGATACCCTAACACACACAAAAAAAAGCAAGATTCTCTTCTCATTTAAAAATCAGATCTCATGATGATGATAGAGGATGTTAAGAAGGGCATAAATAACTCCCTTTAAGAAATACAGTAGATTACCTCACTCAGGATGATGCCCTCCAGGTCCATCCATTTGCCTAGGAATTTCATAAATTCAGCAACATCATGTGACAGATATACTATGCCAAAAGTCCTTTAAGGGAAACAGATATTACCTAGAGTCAGAAATGCAGAGAATGGTGCATACAGCCTCAAAGCTCTGCTGAAATTGAACAGGATGTGGACCAGCACTGAGTATTTTTCATCTAGTCAGTAAAAGTCATAGTCTTATTGAGATTTCTCTAAGGTAATTACAGCCTTTATAAAACGGTGGGATTTATTTAAAACATGTGTGCACTCAGCCATTTAAAAAAATAGTGGAGAGCAATGCAAAACAAAACAAAACAAAAACAAAAAACAAATACAGTAGAAGAGAGGAAAACAGGTAGACGACCTTAAAGAGGAAACACAAAATCCCTCAAAGAAATACAGGAAAACCAAAACAAACAGGTGAAGGAAATGAACAAAACCATCCAAGATATGAAAATGAAAACAATAAATAATCACAACGAGAGAATACCCTGGAGATAGAAAACCTAGGAAAGAGATCAGAAGGCATAGATTCAAGCATCACCAAGAGAATACAAGAGATAGAAGAGAGAATCTCAGGTGGAGAAGATAACATAAAAAATATTGACACAACAGTCAAAGAAAACGCAAAATGCAAAAAGGTCCTAACTCAAAACATACAGGAAATCCAGAGAAAAATGAGAAGACCAAACCTAAGGATAATAGGTATAGAAGAGAGCAAAGAATCCCAATGTAAAGGGCCAGTAAATATCTTCAGTAAAATTATAGAAGAAAACTTAACTAACCTAAAGAAATAGATGCCCATGGACATCCAAGAAACCTAAAGAAGTCCAAATAGATTGGACCAGAAAAGAAATTCCTCCCATCACATAATAGTCAATACACAAAATGCACAAAACAAAGAAAGAATATTAAAAACAGTAAAGGGAAAAAGTCAAGTAAGATATAAAAACAGACCTATCAGAATCATACCAGACTTCTCAACAGAGACTATGAAAGCTAGAAGATACTGGGCAGATTTTATACAGATTCTAAGAGAACACAAATGCCAGCCCAGGCTACTAGACCAAGCAAAACTCTCAGTTATCATAGAAGGAGAAACCAAGATATTACATGACAAAATCAAATTTTCACAATATGTTTCCAAAAACCTAGCCCTATAAATGATAATAGATAGAAAACTCCAACAGGAGAGAAAGTACACTCTACAAAAGTAAGAAAGTAATCTTCTTTCAACAAATCCAAATGAGAGCCATACAATCACAAAAATAACTACAAAATTAGTAGGAAGCAACAATCACTGTTCCTAAATATCTCTTATTATCAATGCATTCAATTCTAAATCAAAATACATAGACTAACAGACTTGATACTTAAACAGGACCCAGCATTTTGCTGCATACAGCAAATACACCTCAGTGTCATACAGATACTACCTCAGAGTACGGGCTGGAAACCAATTTTCCAAGCAAATAGTCCCAACAAACAAGCTGGAGTAGTAATATCAAATAAAATCAACTTTCAACCAAAAGTTATCAAAATAGATAAAGAAAAAGGAAAAAATCTACCAAGACTCTCAATTCTAGTATCTATGGTCCAAATGCAAGGGCATCCATATTCATTAAAGAATCTTTACTAAAGCTCAAGGCATACACCTCACACAACAATTGTGGGAGAATTCAAAACCACACTTTTAGCAATTTTCAGATCATGGAAATAAAAACTAAACAGAGACACAATGAAACTAAAAGAAGTTATGGACCAAATGCATTTAACATATATATTGAGAACATTTCATCCTAAAACAAAAGAAGATAACTTCTGCTTAGCACCTCATCATACCTTCTCCAAAACTGACCACATAAATCAGTCACAAAACAGGCCTCAACTTATATAAGATGATTGGAATTATCTCATGCATCCTATCAAGTCACCATGGAGTAAGGCTGGTCTTCAATACTAACAAAAACAACAAAAAGCCCACATACACATGGAAACTGAAAAACACTCTACTCAATAATATCTAGGTCAAGGAAAAAGTAAAAAAATAAATTAAAGACTTTGAATTTAAAACATATACAAACTTATGGGACACAATGAAAGTAGTGGTAAGAGGATAGCTGATAACTCAGTGTGCCTCCAAAAAGAAACTGGAGAAAGCATACAGTAGCAGCTTAACAGCACACATGAAAGTTCTAACACAAAAAGAAATAAATACACTCAAGAGCAGTAGATGGCAGGAAATCATCAAACTCAGGGCTGAAATCAATCAAGTAGAAACAAACAAACCAAAAACAAACCAAAAACAAAACAAACAAACAAACAAAAAAAAAACTATAACTGTACAAAGACTCAAGAAAAACAGGAGCTGGTTCTTTGAGAAAATCAGCGAGATAGATAAACCCTTAAACTGACTAACCAGAGGGTGGAGAGACACTATTCAAATTAACAAAACCAGAAACGAAAGGGGAGATATAATGACAGAAAATGAGGAAATTTTAAAAATCATCATATCCTTCTACAAAAGCCCATATTCCACAAAATGGGAAAATCTGGATGAAACGTACAATTTTCTAGACAGATACCAAATACCAAATTTAAATCCGGATCAATAAACCATCTAAACAGTCCCATAAGGCCTAAAGAAATAGAAGCAGTCATTAAAAGTCTCCCAACAACAACAACAACAAAAAAAAAGAAAAAAAAACAAACAAAACAAAAAACACTAAGAAAACAAACCAGCAAAAAACAAAAAAACAGAAACAAAAACAAACAAACAAACAAACAGAAAAGCCAACAAACCCAGGGCAATATGGTTTTAGTTCAGAATTCTATCAGACCTTCAAAGAACTGTTACCAATACTCTTCAATCTATCCCACATAATAGAAACATAAGGAATCCTCCCCAATTCATTCAATGAAGCCACAGTTATGCTGTGTATTATTCTTTGGATATGGAATGATTTTTGTGTATTCAGGAAGTTGTCATAATTTCCTTTCATAGATGACTTCATAAGAGATTTTTGACTCCTATCATGTTTAATGTTTCAGATAAATTTTCAAAACTGGTTGAGTGCATATTACTTTTAACTTTTGAAGATGTCATGTATATATAGGACACATTTAACTATTATAAGGTATTTTGAAGACTTAAAAATGTGAAAACTGAGTTGTATATTTTAAAATAAATTTTATTAGTTTAATAAAAAAATGGTGTTGATCTAACTGGATGTCTAAATATAGGGAATGCAAATAAGTCCATGTCTATAACCATGTGCAAAACTCAATTTCAATTGGATCAAAGACCTTAATATAAAACTGGAAACACTAAATCTAATAGAAGAGAAAATGAGGCACTGCCTTTAGCATATTGGCACAAGAGAAAAATTCCTGAACAGAAAACCAGTAACTCAGGCACAAAGATCATCAAACAATTATTGGTACCTCCTGAAACTGAAAAAATATTTTGCAAGACTAAGGACACCATTAATAAGATAAAATGGCAATATACAGAATGGGGAAATATCTTTACCAACTGTATATCCAAGAGAGGACTAATATCCAAATGTGTGGGGGGTTGTAAAAAGTTCAATAGAGAATTCTCAACAGCTGATTCTCTAATGGTCGATAATCAGTTAAAAAATGTTCAAATGCAAATCAAAATGATCCTGAGATTCCATCTTAGCCCCATCAGAATGGCTAAGATAATAAACTCAAGGGACAACATATGCTGGCAAGGATTTGTAGCAAGGAGAAGAACACACCTCAATTGCAGGTAGGAGTACAAACCTTTACAATCACTTTGGAAATCCATTTGGTGGTTTCTTAGAAAATTAGGAAAACTTCTAACCCAAGACCCAACTATACCACTCCTGAGCACATACCCAAAAGATACTCTCCCATCCCCCGAGGACAATTGCTCAAATATGTCCATATGAGCTTTAGTTGTAATATCCAGAATCTGGCAACAACTAGATGTCCTTCAACTGAAGAATGAGCAAAGAAAACATGGTTAATTTACACAATGGAATACTACTTAGCTATTAAAATCAAAGACATCATGCAATTTTCAGGCAAATTGATGGAAGTAGAAAAATACCATCCTGAGTAAAGTAACCCAGACCCAGAAAAATACACATGGTATGTATGTACTTATATGTGGATAATAGCCATAAAATAGAGAATAACCATGCTACAATCAAAGAAACTAAGTAATAAGGTCCTAAGTTGGGATGCTTGAATTTCACTCAAAAGAGTAAACAAAATAGTCGTTGAAGGAGGATAGATAGTGGACAGAAGAAGGAGTAAGGAGGAAATTGGAGATAGGGATCTAATGTGGGGAATGGGGTTGGGAGAGAACTGAGAGAAATTGGTGGAGCCATCACTTCGACTAGCTGGAGACCTGGAACGGGGAATGCTCCAGGGAGTCTGGGGGAGTGGGGTGGGTGTGACCCTAGCAGTTGGGGATATAGAGACTGGAATGGCCACTTCTAGTTGCCAGTAAAGGACAAAACCTTCAACCCAAACTTTGTACTGCCTAAAAGATGGGCAAGGTTAAACATGGAGCAAAGATTGAGGGAAAGGCCAACCAATGACTGCCAGAACTTGAGACCCATCCCATGTGAGAGACACCACCCCTGACACTATTAACAATACTCTGCTATACTTGTAAGCCAGAGCCTATGATAATAGTCTCCTAAGAGGCTTCATCCAGGAGCAGATAAAAATAGAGTCAGAAACCCACAGCCAAACATGAGGTGGTCTTGTTGAAGGTGGGAGATAGACTTGTATGAGCACATAGGGGTTGGACATAAGTCCCTTACTCATTTGTAGCACATGTGCAGTTTGGACTTCATGTGGGTCTCATAATAATTGGAAGCAGGGGCTATAAATGACTCTGTTGCCTGCCATTGGATCTCCTTCCCCTAACTGTACTGCCTTGTTGGGTCTCAATTTTAGCGAATGCCCTTAGTCCAGCTGTGATGGATGTGCCAGGCTGGGGTGGTACACAAGGTTGGCTTCTCCTTCTCTGAGTAGTAGGGAACGGTGAATGGGGAGAAGAATTTGTAAGGGTGGGACTAGAAGGAGAGGAGGGGTGAGGAGTCTGTGATCAGGATATAAAGTGAATAAATAAATTAATGAAAATAAATAAATTAGTGAAAAAAAAAGAGGCCATCACATGTCACATGTCTCTACCATGATATCTGACTCTCAGACAACTCACTCTTTTTTTGTGTCTTATCACCACATTACTATTTCCTTGCTGTTCATCTTTCAAATCATTTATGCATAGAAATTTAGTCACTGAAAATTTCTTCCATATATGCTAATTTAACTATATTCCTTTTTTTGGTTAAATGTTGACTTTATTTATTTATTTATTTATTTATTTATTTATTTATTTATTTATTTTTATTAGGTTTTTTTCTTCATTTACATTTCCAATGCTATCCCAAAAGTCTCCCATACCCTCCCCCCGACTCCCCTACCCACCCACTCCCACTTCTTGGCCCTGGTGTTCCCCTGTACTGAGGCATAAACTATATTCCTTTTAATGGATATTTTGATGTTATCTAAATGATTATACAATTTCCCCATAATCAACATGATTGGAACTTTTGTACATATACTGAAAAGAAAGTAATTGTAAGACCCCCGATGCCGGGCCTCGGCTCAAGTCCCAGGATGAGATGGCCAACACCCCAACGTTCAGAGAGAAAACCACACCTGATGCAAACTGCAAGAGGTTTTATTATTAGCTAGCTGAGGATGAACCCCTCATGCCTCACAGGGCAGGGGAGTTTAACCCCAAGCGGTTACAGTAGGGGGCTTTTAACAGCTAGCTGAGGAGTTGGGAGGAGTTGGGAGGAGAGTTGGGAGGAGTCCTTGGTGAAATTTACAAGGCAAGAGTGGGGAGTGAGTTCTTTCTGAATTTTTATCCCCATGTCCTCGGCACAGGAAGGCAGGCATCTTTGGTTGTACAGTACAAAAACAAAAAGGCTTTGTGCTGGCAATAGAGAACAAAGAGCTTCTTTCTAGCTGTATTTTTAAAGATCATGGAAAACAAGCTTGGGGAACATCCAAGGGCTTTACCTTCCAGGGAGAAACGCTCTAAGTCGGGGTCTCACATAATAAAGTAATAAGAGAAATGGTATGATATTTTATTTTCCTATGTCTAATATTTTCCACTGTTCTGTTATTTTCCAAAGCTATCAAATTGCTGGGGATTTTAATCAGCCACCTTAAGTATTTTGTATTCAAGCTTTACTAATATATTTGCAGTTCCTTTTTCATAGAAATACATTTATTAATGTTTAGTGCAACATTGTATAAATAAAAATAAATTAATAAATTATATAGAATTTCTTTATTGTTTGCCATTTCCTTCTAAGAGAAACAGCTGTAATTTTCTTGCCAGTAGGGCATGAAAATATTATTCAATACACTTTTAATTAAATTTGTCTTCACAAATTTGGCTTTGTTATGATCTGAAGACCCTATGGCTATGAGAGTGGGGAATATTGTGGGGAGCCGCCCTCACATTCGCTGTTACAAGATGGCGCTGACATCCTGTGTTCTAAGTGGTAAACAAATAATCTGCACATGTGCCAAGGGTAGTTCTCCACTCTATGTGCTCTGCCTTCCCCGTGACGACAACTCGGCCGATGGGCTGCAGCCAATCAGGGAGTGACACGTCCTAGGTGGAGGATAATTCTCCTTAAAAGGGACGGGGTTTCGCCATTCTCTCTCTTGCTCTTGCTCTTGCGCTCTTGCTCCTGAAGATGTAAGCAATAAAGCTTTTGCCGCAGAAGATTCCGGTTTGTTGTGTCTTTCCTGGCCGGTCGCGAGAATGCGTGTAAGAGAATATAATCAAACAAACTCTGTGTTATGAGCAGGAGAGATGTGACCAATAAGTAATCTTACCTAACCTGGTAATTTCCATCACTGTGCCATAGTCCACTCTCAATATACATACTATTAGCTTCTATTCTAAGATATGAGGAGGGTCACAGTTCCCTGTGGAAGGTTCTTCTATGTCCCCTTCTCATCAATGTCCAAACTTTCCACTACATAGACTTTTTACTCAGTTCTATTTAGAAATCTCAATCAGATTTCTGGGTCCATATTATTAATTTTCCTATCAAATGAAGAGAGAGGCCAATGAGATTTGGAACTACAAAGATTTAGAAGTTCTTATTCTATGAAATTGAAATATTTGAAAGAAAGATGACTTTCCTCCACCTTGCCATTGGTTGAGCATACTACAAAGGGCAAAGAAGCCTTTTTTAAATTACCAGAATCTATACCAATTTCCTTAATTCAATAGTGGATTCTTCCTGTTTATTAAGGACACACTGAATGAGACCTCACTTTTCTGTATGTTGTTCATAGGCACCTATTTGTACTATTTATTTTATTAATCTAAGTTCCAAAATTTCTGGTGTTTGCTGTCAGAGTTTTGTGTCTTTACACAACACCATACTACTGTAGTATTAGATAAATTTTGCAAAAGTAGAGACGTGTGCTGGGTATCTCTAATTTTCTATTTTATTTGCTTTCATATAAACACTTTTCCTACAACCTTCTCTTTCACTACTTCTTATTAACAAAGCACTTCTCTAATAATCTGTTTTCTATATTCATTCCATAGCTTTTATGTTTCATATATGAAAGAAATAGGGGAGTACTTATATTTCTTTGTCTGGGTAAGTTATATGATGTAATAATTACTAGTTCCTAACCTATAACTATTTAACACTGTTTTATTAAGTATATATTTGTATAGAATATATTTTATAACTTTAAACTTTATAAATATATATGTATATGTATTAAGTATTTAACAACTTGAAAGAATCCTATGCAGGTTTCATATCTTATAACTCTGAGTGCTGTTTAAATATAAAATGTTATGCATTTGTTTGTATAGGAGATGGCTTCATTCTTTTTATGTATAAGGATGGGAATAATGAATGTTGATTTTATGTTCTGTCTAGTTTCAGATTTGTGGAAATCTTCACACAATCAAACTGGCTTTCCTAATTTACATTCACACCAACATATAAGAGTTTCCTTTTCTTCACTCACTTCCTAGCATTTGTTATCTGTCTGGTTCTTAATAACATCCATTCTACCTAGGCTGATATAGAACCTCAGTTAAGTTTTGATTTGCATAACCACAGTGGATAAAGATGTTGAATATATTGTTTTATATGTTACCTGGTCATTTGATCTTCTTTTGAGAAATATCAATACACAGTAATGTTCCATATATTGATTTGAACAATTGTTCTTTTGTTATTAAGCTTGTGACTTTTCTATAGATTCCACAGTATTTTGGATGGCTCATATTGCATCACATTGTGGCATTTTGCTAATTGTCTTTACCACATTGTTTTATTTGTAACACTGAAGTATTTTGATTTGAAAATTCTTGGTTTTGTATCCTTAGCTATGGGAGTTCTGTTAAAGATACCTAACTGTACCAAGGTATTTTCTTCTACATTCAATATTTAACTCTTCTAGTGGGACCTTCAATTTCCTTTATATAACTTTATACAAGGTGAATATATTATTGTGTCAGTCATCTGCATGTGGTTATCTATTCACCACTCAACGTTATAAAAGAGGCTGTCTTTCAACAAAGTATGTTTTCTACACCTTTGTTGAGAATCAGAAATCTCTACACATAAGGATCCATTTTTTGTAAATATACCTCATTAGTATTAGGCAAATTCAGTGTTCATTTTTAGCCTATTGAATCTCTTGAGTGCCATTGATTTCATGATTATTTCAGTAATATTAATTTTTCCAATTAATGAATATGTAGAACCTCTCTATTTGTGTCATCTTTATTCAAAAATATTTTTTGTTTTCATTGTAGAGACCATGTGCTTGTTGCTATGTTGTATTTGAAGGCATTTTAAGTGTTCTATGAATGTGATATTTTCATGGTTTCTATCTCAACAAATTCTTTATTAGTTTATAGAAAAGTTACTAATTTTTCTACATTGATTTCTTTTGTTGTTTTTGTTTTGTTTGTTTTTTGGAAGAATGTATGACTAGAACATTCTGAATCGTACTCCTTTAGGAAGTTGTAAGTATATAATCATGCAATTTGAAAATGGATATAATTTACCTTCCAATCTTGTTGTTTGCATGTGCTCTATTTCTCTTTCTTTACCAATTACACTTGGAAGAAATAGCCAAAAGAGCAACTGATGTTTTGTTCAGGACAATTTCACCTGTGCCCATGAGTCTGAGGCTCTTCCTGACTTTCTCTTTTATAATTTCAGTGTATCTGATTTCATATGGAAGTCCTTGATCCACTTGGACTTGAGTTATTAACAAGGAGATAAGAATGAATTGATTTGCATTCTTCTACATGCTGACCTCCACTTGAACCATTATCATTTGTTGAAAATGCTGTCTTTTCCCCACTGGATGGTTTTAGCTCCTTTGCCAAAGATCAAGTGAAGATAGGTGTGTGGGTTCATTTCCGTGTTTTCAATTCTGTTCCATTGATCTACCTGCCTATCTCGGTATCGATACCATTCAGTTTTTATCATTATTGCTATGTAATGCAGCTTGAGGTCATCACCAATTGCTTATGCACTAAGATCAATAATCGACAAATGAGACTTCAAAATCGCAAAAGACGCTGTAATTGGACAAAATAACAGCCAACAGATTAGGAAAAGATCTTTACCAACTCTACATCTGATATAGGGCTAATATCCAATATATACAAAGAACTCAAGAAGTTAAACTCATGATAACCAAAGAACCTTATTTAAAAAGGGGGGGTACAGAAGAAGATGGCCTAGTCAGCCATCATGGGGAAGAGAGGCCCCTTGGTATTGCAAACTTTATATGTCCCAGTACAGGGGAATACCAGGGCCAAGAAGTGGGAGTGGGTGGGTAGGGGAGCAGGGCAGAGGTAGGGTATAGGGGACTTTTGGGATAGCATTTGAAATGTAAATGAAGAAAATATCTAATAAAAAAGAAAAAAAAAGAAAAAAATGGGGTACAGAGCTAAACAAATAATTCTCGATTGAGGTATACCGAATTGCTGAGAAGCACCTAAAGAAATGTTCAACAACCTTAGTCATCAGGGAAATGCAAATCAAAACAAAACCCTGAGATTCCATCTTACCACAATGATTGTGGCTAAGGTAAAAACCCAAGGAGACAGCAGATGCTAGAGAGGATGTGGAGAAAGAGGAACCCTTCTCCATTGTTGGTGGGGATTGCAAGCTGGTACAACCATTGTGGAAATCAATCTGGCAGTTTCTCAGAAAATTTGACATAGTACTACCTGAGGACCTAGCTATACCACTTCTGGGAATATACCCAAAATCTTCTCTAATATATAAAAAGGACATCTACTCAACTAGTTTATAGCATCCATATTTATAATAGCTAGAAGCTGGAAACAAGCCAAATGCCCTTCAACAGAATACTAGATACAGAAAATGTGGTATATCTACACAATGGAATACTACTCAGCTATGAAAAACATTGAACTCGTGAAATTCTTAGGCAAATGGGTAGAATTGGAAATATCATCCTGAGTGAGATAACCCAGTCATAAAAGAAGACACATATATATTCATTGATAATTGGATATTAGCCTAAAAGCTTGGAATACCCAAGATAAAATTCACAGATCATATGAAGCTCAAAATGAAGAAAGACCAAAGTGTGGATGCTTAAGTCTGTCTTATAAGGAGGAACAAAATACTAAAGGGAGGAAATAAGGAAATGAAATGTGTTGCAGAGACTGAAAGAAAAGGCATTCAGAGACTGCCCCACCTGGGAATCCAGTCCATACACAGACACCAAACCCAGACAGTATTGCAGTTGCCAACAAGTGCTTGTTGAAAGGAGCCTTATATAGCTGACTCCTGAGAGGCTCTGCAAGAGCCTGGCAAATACAGAGGTGAATGCTTGCAGTTAATCATTGGACTGATCAAGGGGTCCATAATGGAAGAGGTAAAGAAAGGACTGAAAGAGTTGAATCAGTTTGCAACCCATAGGAAGAACAACAATATCAACCAACCAAACACACCAGAGCTTCCAGGAACAAAACTACCAACAAAAGAGTATGCATGAAGGGACCCATTGCTTAGCATAGGATGGCCTTGTTGGACATTAATAGGAGAAGAGGCCATTAGTCCTGGGAAGGCTTGATGCCCCAGTATAGGAGAATGGCAGGGTAGGGAGGAGGTAATGGATGGGTGAGTGAGTGTGCACCTTCATAGAATCAGGAAGAGGGAAAATGGGATAGAGGGTTTCCAGAGGGGAAACCTGGAAAACAAATAACATTTGAAATGTAAATAAATGAAATATTCAATAAAATTAAAAAGAATAAAACATAAAAATCAAAGATATTTCATTATATGCAAAGATCCATTCTAGACACTCCTAGTTTTTCCAGAGTTTACATGATATAGACATTGAATCCAGTATCAGAACAAGGCACAATAGTATATATCTTTAATTTCTGTGATTTGTTTATGGCAATAAAATGAAATGTATAAAAATTACCCAAAAGAACCATACTAAGTAAAGTGATAAGCATATCTCTGTTCCAAGTAAAAGGAAACTCAGTTTCTAATAATTTAGTATAATCATAACTATTTATTTGTTATGTTCAGAATTTATAGTGTTGAAGTCCCACCTATTCAACATTTGTTTGAAATGTTTTTCCATGAAAAGATAATTTTGGTAAAGGGTTTTTTTATCCATCGATGAAATAAACAGTGGATTTTTAAATTGATTTTATTCATATAATTTCTATTTATTGCACTTTGGATTTTTACGATGAACCCAGTTTGATCACAATCTATGAAGTTATTTTTTTGGTTTGTTTGTTTGTTTTTTTGTTTTGTTTTGTTTTGTTTGTTGGTTTGTTTGTTGGTTTGGTTTGGTTTGGTTTGGTTTGGTTTGGTTTGGTTTGGTTTGGTTTGGTTTGGTTTGTTGAGACAGGGTTTCTCTATGTGGCCCTGGCTGTCCAGGAACTCACTTTGTAGATCAGGCTGGACTCGATCTCAGAAATCTGCCTGTCTCTGCCTCCCAAGTGCTAAGATTAAAGGCATGTGCCATCACTGCCTGACTTGAAATTTTTATCATACTTTTTAATTAAATTTTTATTTTAGTTAAAATATGAGGCAGAGGATGACCTAGTCAGCCATCAATGGGAGGAGAGGCCTTGGTATTGCAAAGATCATATGCCCAAGTAGAGGGGAATGCCAGGACCAAGAAGTGGGAGTGGGTGGGTTGGGGAGCAGGGTGGGGGAAGTTTACAGGAGGCTTTGGGGATAGCATTTGAAATGTAAATGAAGAAAATATCTAGTAAAAATGCCTAAAAAAAAAAAAAGGAGTCTTCATATCTACCGTCAAGGAAATCAGTTATGGTCTTATGTTTTCAGTATGTCCTTATCAAATTTTAATAGACAGGTAATACTATTTTTTAAATATTTTTATTAGGTATTTTCCTCATTTACATTTCCAATGCTATCTCAAAAGTCCCCCATACACTCCCCCCAACTCCCCTACCCACCCACTCCCACTTTTTGGCCCTGGTGTTCCCCTGTACTGGGGCATATAAAGTTTGCACGACCAATGGGCATCTCTTTCCAGTGATAGCCCACTAGACAATCTTTTGATACATATGCAGCTAGAGTCAAGAGCTCCAGTATACTGGTTAGTTGAAAAAGTTGTTCCGCCTATAGGGTTGCAGATCCCTTTGGCTCCTTGGGTACTTTCTCTAGTTCCTCCATTGGGGGCCCTGTGATCCATCCAATAGCCGACTGTAAGCATCCACTTCTGTTTTTGCTAGGCCCCAACATAGTCCCAAAAGAGACAGCTATATCAGGGTCCTTTCAGCCAAGGCTTGCTAGTGTATGCAATGGTATCAGCGTTTGGAGGCTGATTATGGGATGAATCCCTGGATATAGCAGTCTCTAAATGGTTCATCCTTTTGTCTCAGCTCCAAACTTTGTCTCTGTAACTCCTTCCATGGGTGTTTTGTTCCCAATTCTAAGAAGGGGCAAAGAGTCCACAATTTGGTCTTCGTTGTTCTTGAATTTCATGTGTTTAGCAAATTGTATCTTATATCTTGAATATCCTAAGTTTCTGGGCTAATATCCACTTATCAGTGATTACATATTATGTGAGTTCCTTTGTGATTGGGTTACCTCACTCAGTATGATGCCCTCCAGGTCCATCCATTTGCCTAGGAATTTCATAAATTCATTCTTTTAAATAGCTGAGTAGTAGTCCATTGTGTAAAGTACCACATTTTCTGTATCCATTCCTCTGTTGAGGGGCATCTGGATTCTATCCAGCTTCTGGCTATTATAAATAAGGCTGCTATAAACATAGTGGAGCATGTGTCCTTCTTACCAGTTGGGACATCTTTTGGATATATGCCCAAGAGAGGTATTGCAGGATCCTCCAGTAGTTCTATGTTCAATTTTCTGAGGAACTGCCAGACTGATTTCCGGAGTGTTTGTACAAGCTTGCAATCCTACCAAGAGTGGAGGAGTGTTCCTCTTTCTCCAAATCCTTTCCAGCATCTGCTGTCACCTGAATTTGTGATCATAACCAGTCTGACTGGTGTGAGGTTGAATCTCAGGGTTGTTTTTATATGCAATTCCCTGATGATTAAGGATGTTGAACATTTTTTTTTTCAGGTGCTTCTCTGCCATTCGGTATTACTCAGGTGAGAATTCTTTGTTCAGCTCTGAGCCCCATTTTTAATGGGGTTATTTGATTTTCGGGAGTCCACCTTGTTGAATTCTTTATATATATTGGATACTAGTCGCCTATCTGATTTAGGATAGGTAAAGATCCTTTTCCAATCTGTTGGTGGTCTTTTTATCTTATTGACGGTGTCTTTTGCCTTGCAGAAGCTTTGCAAGTATATGAGGTCACATTTATAGATTCTTGATCTTACAACACAAGCCATTGCTGTTCTATTCAGGAATTTTTCCCCTGTACGCATATCTTCGAGGCTTTTCCCTACTTTCTCCTCTATAAGTTTCAGTGTCTCTGGTTTTATGTGGATTTCCTTAATCCACTTAGATTTGACCTTAGTACAAGGAGATAGGAATGGATCAGTTCACATTCTTCTACATGATAACCGCCAGTTGTGCCAGCACCATTTGTTGAAAATGCTGTCTTTTTTCCACTGGAAAGTTTTAAATCCCTTGTCAAAGATCAAGTGACCATATGTGTGTGGGTTCATCTCTGGGTCTTCAATTCTGTTCCATTTGTTTACTTTTACAGAGCTAGTCTCTCAGTTCTACTGGTAGAGGGTAACAGAATCACCAGAGGAACAATCTCTAAACAAAGACAACTATAACAACTAACTCCAGAGATTACCAGATCGCAAAAGGTAAACTTAAGAATCTTACTAACAGAAGCTGGGCGTGGTGGCACAAGCCTTTAATCCCAGCACTTGGGAGGCAGAGGCAGGCGGATTTCTGCGTTAGAGGCCAGCCTGGTCTACAAAGTGAGTGCCAGGACAGCCAGGGCTACACAGAGAAACCCTGTCTCGAAAAACAAAAAAACAAAAACAAAAAAAAAAAAAAAAACAAACAAAGAATCTTACTAACAGAAACCAAGACCACTCACCATCATCAGAACCCAGAACTCCCACTTCGCCCAGTCCAGGGCACACCAACACACCTGAAAAGCTAGACCCAGATTTAAGAGCATATCTCACGATGATGGTAGAGGACATCAAGGACTTTAATAACTCACTTAAAGAAATATAGGAGAACACTGCTAATCAGGTAGAAGACATTAAAGAGGAAGCACAAAAATTCCTTAAAGAATTGCAGGAAAACACAACCAAACAGGTAATGGAATTGAATAAACCCATCCAAGACCTAAAAAGGGAAGTAAACACAATAAAGAAAACCCAAAGTGTGGCAACGCTGGAGATAGAAACCCTAGGAAAGAAATCTGGAACCATAGATTTGAGCATCAACAACAGAATACAAAAGATGCAAGAGAGAATCTCAGATGCAGAAGATTCCTTAGAGAACATCAACACAACAATCAAAGAAATTGCAAAATGCAAAAAGATCCTAAAAAAAAACATCCAGGAAATCCAGGACACAATGAGAAGACCAAACCTACACATAATAGGAGTAGATGAGAATGAAGATTTTTCAACTCAAAGGACCGGCAAATATCTTCAACAAAGTTATAAAAGAAAACTTCCCAAACCTAAAGAAAGAGGTGCCCATGAACATACCAGAAGCCTACAGAACTCCAAATAAACTGGACCATAAAAAAAATTCCCCCGACACATAGTAATCAGAACAACAAATGCACTAAATAAAGATAGAATACTAAAACCAGTAAGGGAAAAAGGTCAAATAACATATAAAGGCAAGCCTATCAGAATTACACCAGATTTTTCACCAGAGACTATGAAAGCCCGAAGAGCCTGGACAGATGTTATACAGACACTAAGAGAACACAAATTCCAGCCCAGGCTACTATATCCAGCCAAACTCTCAATTACCGTAGATGGAGAAACCAAAGTATTCTACAACAAAATTGAATTCACCTATTATCTTTCCACGAATCCAGCCCTTCAAAGGATAAGAGGAGAAAAAAATCAATACAAGGACTGAAAACATGCCCTAGAAAAAGCAAGAAGGTAATCCCTCAACAAACCTAAAAGAAGAGAGCCACAAGAACAGAATGCCAACTTTAACAACAAAAATAATAGGAAGCAACAATTACTTTTCTTTAATATCTCTTAATATCAATGGACTCAACTCCCCAATAAAAGACATAGACTAAGAGTCTGGCTACACAAACAGGACCCAACATTTTGATGCTTACAGGAAACTCATCTCAGAGAAAAAGATAAACACTACCTCAGAATGAAAGGTGGAAAACAATTTTCCAAGCAAATGGTATGAAGAAATAAGCTGGAGTAACCATTCTAATATCTAATAAAATCGACTTCCAACCCAAAGACATCAAAAAAGACAAGAAGGGGCACTTCATAATCATCAAAGTTATAAATCCTCCAAGATGAACTATCAATTCTGAATATCTATGCTCCAAATACAAGGGCAGCCAAGTTCATTAAAGAAACTTTAGTAAAGCTCAAATCACACATTGCACCTCACAAAATAGTATTGGGAGACTTCAACACACCACTTTCACCAATGGACAAATCAGAGAAACAGAAACTAAACAGGGACACAGTGAAAGTAACAGAAGTTATGAAACAAATGGACCTGACAGATATCTACAGAATATTTCATCCTAAAACAAAAGGATATACCTTCTTCTCAGCACCTAATGGTACCTTCTCCAAAATTGACCACATAATTGGTCACAAAAAAAGCCTCAACATATACAAAATATTGAAATTGTCCAATGCATCCTATCAGATCACCATGAACTAAGGCTGATCCTCAATAACAAAATAAATAATAGAAAGCCAACATTCAGGTGGAAACTGAACAACACTCTTCTCAATGATACCTTGGTCAAGTAAGGAATAAAGAAAGAAATTAAGGACTTTTTGGAGTTTAATGAAAATGAAGCCACAACATACCCAAACTTATGGGACACAATGAAAGCATTTCTAAGAGGAAAACTTGTAGCTCTGAGTGCCTCCAAAATGAAACTAGAGAGAGCACACATTAGCAGCTTGACAACACACCTAAAAGCTCTAGAACAAAAGGAAGGAAATTCACTCAAGGAAGTAGACACAGGAAATAATCAAACTCAGGGGCAAAATCAACCAAGTGGAAACAAGAAGAACTATTCAAAGAATCAACCAATCAAGGAGCTGGTTCTTTGAGAAAATCAACAAGATAGATAAACCCTTAGCTAGATTCTCTAGAGGACACAGGGAAAGCATCCTAATTAACAAAATCAGAAATGAAAAGGGAGACATAACAACAGATCCTGAAGAAATCCAAAACACCATCAGATCCTTCTACAAAAGGATATACTCAACAAAACTGGAGAACCTGGATGAAATGAACAAGTTTCTAGACAGATACCAGGTAACAAAGTTAAATTAAGATCAGGTTAATGATCTAAACAGTCCTATATCCCCTAAAGAAATAGAAGCAGTCATTAATAGTCTCCCATCCAAAAAATGGCCAGGACCAGATGGGTTTAGTGCAGAGTTCTATCAGACCTTCAAAGAAGATATAATCCCAGTTCTTCACCAACTATTCCACAAAATAGAAACAGAAGGTACTCTATCCAACTCATTCTATGAAGCCACAATTACTCTGATACCTAAACCACAAAAAGACCCAACAAAGATGTTGAGCTTCAGACCAATTTACCTTATGAATATCGATGCAAAAATCCTCAATAAAGTTCTTGCTAACCAAATTCAAGAACAAATCAAAACAATTATCCATCCTAACCAAGTAGATTTCATCCCAGGGATGCAGGGATGGTTCAATATATGGAAATTCATCAATGTAATCCAGTATATAAACAAACTCAAAGACAAAAACCTCATAATCCTCTCATTAGATATGGAGAAAGCATGTGACAAAATCCAACACCCGTTCATGATAAAAGTCTTGGAAAGATCAAGAATTCAAGGCCCATACCTAAACATGATAAAAGCAATCTACAGCAAACCAGTAGCCAATGTTAAAGTAAATGGTGAGAAGCTGGAAGCAATCCCACTAAAATCAGGGAGTAGACAAGGCTGTTCACTCTCTCCCTACCTATTCAACATTGTACTTGAATTCCTAGCCAGAACAATTAGACAACAAAAGGAAATCAAGGGGATACAAATTGGAAAGGAAGAAGTCAAAATATCACTTTTTGCAGATGATATGATAGTATATATAAGTGACCCTAAAAATTCCATCAGAGAACTCCTAAGCCTGATAAACAGCTTCAATGAAGTATCTGGATATAAAATTAACTCAAACAAGTTGATGGCCTTTCGGTTTACAAAGGATAAACAGGCTGAGAAAGAAATTAGGGAAATAACACCTTTGTCAATAGTCACAAATAATATAAAATACCTAGGCATGACTCTAACTAAGGAAGTGAAAGATCTGTATGATAAAAACTTCAAGTCTCTGAAGAAAAAACTTAAAGAAGATCTCAGAAGATGGAAAGATCTCCCATGCTCATAAATTGGCAGGATCAACATAGTAAAAATGGCTATCTTGCCAAAGCAATCTACAGGTTCAATGCAATCCCCATCAAAATTCCAACTGAATTCTTCAACGAATTAGACAAGGCAATCAGCAGATTCATCTTAAATAAGAAAAAAACCTAGGATAGCAAAAATTCTTCTCAAGGATAAAAGAATCTCTGATGGAATTACCATGCCTGACCTAAAGCTGTACTACAGAGCAATTGTGATTAAAAACTGAATGGTTCTGGTATAGAGACAGACAAGTAGACCAATGGAACAGAATTGAAGACTCAGAGATGAACCCACACAGCTATGGTCACTTGATACAGACTACTGGTAATACTAATTTTTAAACTTTATATTTTAACATAATTACATTTTTGCTTCTTTTTCTCTCTCCAAACAATCTCATATACCCCTTATTTCTCTCTTTTAAGTTGATGACCTCTTTTTTTCCATTGTTATTTCATGAATAGATTATATCTGTACCTATATCTACAGCTACAACTATATCACCTATACCTTTATAATATATGTATACAATTATATACATATGCATACATCTTGATATCCATATATTTATAAATATAAACTAATCAGTATATATATAATGTTACTATATGTATATTTCAGATCTGACCATTGGTATTGGACAACACTTTGGTGCTCTCTTTGCAAGGACAGACTATTTTTCCTACAGGCCTTTTGCTTATTGTTCCTTGTGTAGCCTTTACAACACACATAGGCCTTTTCCTTTATCAGTAGGCCTCCTTGACTTTATCATTTTCATTTGTATAGGTGAGACTTTATGGGTGTAGCTTATAACATTCTTTTTTTTTTCTTTTTCTTTCTCTCTTTCTTTCTTTCTTTCTTTCTTTCTTTCTTTCTTTCTTTCTTTCTTTCTTTCTTTCTTTCTTATTAGATATTTTCTTTATATACATTTCAAATGCTATCCCAAAAGTTCCCTATATCCCTCCTCCTCCTTGCTCCCCTACCCACCCACTCCTGCTTCTTGGCCCTGGCATTCCCCTGTACTGGGGCATACAAAGTTTGCAAGACCAAGGGGCCTCTCTTCCCAGTGATGGCCGATTAGGCCATCTTCTGCTACATGTGCAGCTAGAGACACGAGCTCTGAGGGTACTTGAAGGGACCTTGTTATAGCTGTCTCACATGAGGCTATGCCAGGGTCTGGCAAATATAGAAGTGGATGTTCGCAGTCATCTTTAAGATGGAACACAGAGCCCCCAATGGTGGAGCTGCAGAAAGCACCCAAGGAGCTGAAGGGGTCTGCAACCCTATAAGTGGAACAACAATATGAACTAACCAGCTTCTAACATTCTTGAAACACACAAATATATTACATTTCAGATTGAGTCTGACATTATGCATTTCTACTCTGTTATAAAAAAGTAGTCACTGCTAGATTTTTTTGTAAATTTATCTAGTTCTGGAATTTTCTTTGTTAAGAGATGTTTTATTGGTATTTCAATCACATTGACTGTCCTTACTCTATTTGCATTTTTCCTACTTATTAAATGTTGAAAGAAATTGTTTGGAAATGTACTCATTTAAAATAAATATTCCAATTCATTGTTTTATAATTTCTTTGAAGATATACACTGTAGTGTTTATAATACGCTTCACATTTTAAATATTTTATTTTATTTGTTTGAAAAACAATCCTTTTTATTAGATATTTTCTTCATTTACATTTCATATGCTATTCTGAAATTCCCCTATACCCTCCCCCCACCATGCTCCCCAACTCACCCACTCCTGTTTCCTGGCCCTGGCATTCCCCTGTACTGGGGCATATAATCTTCCCAAGACCAAGGGCCTCTCTTCCCAATGATGGCTGACTAGGCAATCTTCTGCTACTTATGCAGCTAGAGACACAAGCTCTGAGTGTACTGGTTAGTTTATATTGTTGTTCCTCCTATGTATTGCCGAACCCTTCAGTTCCTTGTGCACTTTCTCTAGCTCCTCCATTGGGGGCCCTGTGTTCTGTCGAATAGATGACTGTGAGCATCCACTTCTGTATTTGCCAGGCACTACCATAGCCTCACAAGAGACAGCTATATCAGGGCCCTCTCAGCAAAAGCTTGCTGGCATATGCAATAGTGTCTGGGTTTGGTGGTTATTTATGGGATGGTTCCTCTGGTGGGGCAGTCTCTGGATGGTCCTTCTTTCTGTCTCAGCTCCAAACTTTGTCTCTGTAACTCCTTCCATGGGTGTTTTTCCCCATTCTAAGGAGGAACGAAGTATCCACTCTTTGGTCTTCCTTCTACTTGAGTTACATGTGTTTTGCAAATTGTATCTTGGGTATACTAAGTTTCTAGGCTAATATCCACTTATCAGTGGTGCATATCATGTGGTTTCTTTTGTGATAGGTTTAGAAGTCCTTAAAGAGGAAACACAAATATCCCTTAAATAATTACAGGAAAACACAAGCAATCAGGTGATGGAATTGAACAAATCTTTTATGCATTGCTTATTTATTTTAAATTCCAGATTTTATTCCACTCCTGTTCCACCCTCCGACTGTTCCACAGCCCATACCTAGTCCCTACCCACCTGTCTCATGGAGGATGTCCCCAACCCCCACCCCACCAGACTGCTAAACTCTTTGGGGCCTCCAGTCTCTTAAGGGTTAGGTGTATCTTCTCTGACTAAATCCAGAGCCAGAAGTCCTTTGCTGTATTTTGGGGGCCTCAAGTCAGGTGGTGTATGCTGCCTGGTTGGTGGTCCAGTGTTTGAGTGATCTCAGGGATCCAGGTTAATTAAGACTGATGGCCCTCCTACAGGGTCACCCTTCTCCTCAGTTTCTTTGAGCTTTTACCTAATTCAACCATAGGGGTCAGCAGCTTCTGTCAATTGATTGGGTGCAATTATCTGCATCTGACTCTTTTAGCTGCTTGTTGGGTTTTTCAGAGGAGAGTCCTGATAGGTCCCTTTTTGTGATCACTCCATAGCCTCAGTAGTAGTATCAAGCCTTGGGGCCTCCCCTTATGCTGGACCCCTCTTTGGGCCTGTTGCAGGACCTTTTTTCCCTCAGGCTTCTCTCCACATCCATTCCGGCAGCATTTCAGACAGGAACAATTATGGGTCAGAATTTTAATGGAGGGGTGGCAACCCATCCCTCTCTTGAAGCCCTGACATTCTGCTAGAGATGGGCTCTATAAGTTCCCTCTCCCACTGTAAGGCATCTTACTTAAGAGCCCTACTTCGATTCGATTCCTGAATCTCTCACCTCCCAGATCTCTGATACGTTCTAGGGGGTCCCCCCCCCCCTTGCCACAACCTCCTACCTTCTGAGGCTGCCTGTTTCCATTCCTTCTGCTTGACCTCAGGGTTTCAGTCTTTTACCCCAACCAATACATCATGTTCCCCTCATACCTCCATCCCCTTTGCCTGGCATGCTCCTACATCCCTCCCTGCTTGTGCTTGCTTTTTGTATCCCACACAAATGGGACTGAGACATCCTCACTTAGGCCCTTAAGCTTGGTGAATTTTTGAGTTGTGTGGACTGTATCTTGAGTTCTCTGTAATTTTTTTTGGCAAAACACACTTATTACTGAGTATATACCATGTCTGTCCTTTTGGGTCTGAGTTACCTCACTCAGGATATTTTCTAGTTCCATCCATTTGTCTGCAAAACTCAGGATGTCCTCATTTCTGATAGCTGAATAGTATTCCACTCTGCAATTGAACCACATTTTCTGTATCCAATCTTCTATGCTGGGACATCTAGGTTGTTTCCAGCTATCACAAACAAGGCCACTATGAACACAGTGGAACACATGCCTCTGTGGCATGCTGGGGCAACTTTTGGATATATTTCCCAGAGTGGTATTACTGGGTCTTCAGGTTGATCTATTTCCAATTTTCTCATGAACCTCCAGATTGATTTCCAGAGTGGTGGTACCCGCTTGCAATCTCACCAGAATTGGAAGACTGTTCCTCTTTCTTTACATCCTTGCTAACATGTGCTGTCACCTGAGGTTTTGATCTTAGCTATTCTAATTGGTGTAAGATAGAATCTCAGGGTTGTTTTGATTTGCATTTCTCTGATTACTAAGGGCTTTGAACTTTTTTTTTTATGTGTTTCTTAGTCATTCAAATTTCCTCTGTGATGAATTCTCAGTTTAGTCCTATACCCTATTTTTTGATTGAGTTGTTTGGTTTTTTGGTGATTAAATTCTTGAGTTCTTTTGGGTATTAGCCCTCTATTGGATTTGGGGTTAGTGGAGGGTTTTTTTTTTTTCCTTCCAATCTGTAGGTTGTCCATTTGTCTTATTGTCTGTCTTTTACCTTACAGAAGCTTTCCAGTTTCATGAGGGCACATTTGTCAATTCTATCTTTTTTTTTTTCTTTTTTATTTATTACGTATTTTCCTCAATTACATTTCCAATGCTATCCCAAAAAATCCCACATACCCTCCCCCCCACTTCCCTACCCACCCATTCCCATTTTTTTGGCCCTGGTGTTCCCCTGTACTGGGGCATATAAAGTTTGTGTGTCCAATGGGCCTCTCTTCCCAGTGATGGCCGACTAGGTCATCTTTTGATACATATGTAGCTAGAGTCAAGAGCTCCAGGGTACTGGTTAGTTCATAATGTTGTTCTATCTATAGAGTTGCAGGTCCCTTTAGCTCCTTGGGTACTTTCTCTAGCTCCTCCATTGGGAGCCCCGTGATCCATCCAATAGCTGACTGTGAGCATCCACTTCTGTGTTTGCTAGGCCCCAGCATAGTCTCTCAAGAGACAGCTATATCTGGGTCCTTTCAGCAAAATCTTGCTAGTGTATGCAATGGTGTCAGCGTTTGGAAGCTGATTATGGGATGGATCCCTAGATATGGCAGTCTCTAAATGGTCCATCCTTTTGTCACAGCTCCAAACTTTGTCTCTGTAACTCCTTCCATAGGTGTTTTGTTCCCAATTCTAAGAAGGGGCATGGTGTCCACACTTTATTGTTGGTGGGATTGAAAGCTTGTTCAACCACTCTGGAAATCAGTCTGACGGTTCCTTAGAAAATTGGACATAGTACTACGGGAGGATCCAGCAATACCTCTTCTGGGCATATATCAAGAAGATGTCCCAACCGGTATGAAGGACACATGCTCCACTATGTTAATAGCAGCCTTATTTATAATAGCCAGAAGCTGGAAAGAACCCAGATGCCCCTCAAGAGAGGAATGGATACAGAAAATGTGGTACATTTCCATAATGGAGTACTACTCAGCTATTAAAAAAATGAATTTATGAAATTCCTAGGCAAATGGATGGACCTGGAGGGCATCATCCTGAGCGAGGTAACCCAATCACAAAGGAACTCACACAATATGTACTCACTGATAAGTGGATATTAGCCCAAAACTTAGGATACCCAAGATATAAGATACAGTTTGCCAAACGCATGAAACTTTAGAAGAATGAAGACCAAAGTGTGGACACTGTGCCCCTTCTTAGAATTGGGAACATTTGTCAATTCTTAATCTTAGAGCATGATGCATTAGAGGTCTGTTTAGGAAATTTCCGTCTGTACCAACGAGTTCAAGGCTCTTCCCCACTTTCTATTCTATTAGATTCAGTGCATCTGGTTTTATGTTGAAATCTTCGGTCCACTTGAACTTGAGCTTTGTGCAAGGTGACAAATAAGGGTCTATTTCATTTTTCTACATGTCGACAGCCAGTTAGACTAGCACCATTAATTAAAGATGCTTTCTTTTTTCTTTTTTTCTTTCTTTTTTCCTTCCCTCGTCCTCCTCCTCTTCTTCTTCTTCTTCTTCTTCTTCTTCTTCTTCTTCTTCTTCTTCTTCTTCTTCTTCTTCTTCTTCTTCTTCTTCTTCTTCTTTTGATTCTATGTGTTTGTCTTCTTTGTCAAAGATCAAATGCTTGTAAGTGTTATAAGTGTGCAATTTTATTTCTGGGTCTTCAATTATATTCCATTGATCAATGTGTCTCTCCCAGTACCAATACCATGCAGTTTTCATCATTATTGCTCTATAGTAAAATTGTGGTTAGGGATGATGATGGCCTCAGTCATCCTTTTTTTGCTATCCTCGGTTTTGTTTTGTTTTGTTTTGTTTTGTTTTGTTTTGTTTTGTTTTTGCCTTTCTAGATGAATTTAAGAATTGATTTTTCCATGTTTTTAAAGAATTGTGTTGGGATTTTGATGAGATTGCATTGAATCTGTAGATTGCCTTTGGTAGGATGGACATTTTTATTATGTTAATTCTGCCAATCCATGAGCGTAGAAGATCTCTCCATTTTCTGTGATCTTCTTTGATTTCTTTCTTCAGAGACTTGAAATTAGTGTCATACAGATATTGTACTTCTTTGGTTAGTGTAGTTCCCAAGATATTCTATATTATTTGTAATTATTGTTGTTTCCCTAATTTCTTTCTCAGTCTTTTTATCATTTGTATAAAGGAAGTCTATTGATTTATTTGAACTAATTTTATATCTGGCCAATTTGCTAAAGTTGTTTATCAGCTGAAGAAGTTCTCTGGTAGAGTTTTTAGGATGCTTATGTATAGTATCATACCATCTGCAAATAGTGAAACCTTTATTTCTGCTTCGTCAATTTGTATCCCCTTGATCTCTTTTTGTTGTCTTATTGTTCAAGCTAACATGCCAAGTACTATATTTAATAGATATGGGGAGAGTGAGAATCCTTTTGTTGTCCTTGATTTTAGTGGGATTGCTTTAAGTATTTCACCATATAATTTGATATTGGCTGCTGATTTGCTGTATCTTGTTTTTACTATATTTAGGAATGGGTTTTGAATTCCTGATCACTCCTATACTTTTTTTTTCTTTTTTTTTTATTACGTATTTTCCTCAATTACATTTCCAATGCTATCCCAAAAGTCCCCCTCAACCTCCCTCCCCCACTCCCCTACCCACCCATTTCCATTTTTTGGCCCTGGCATTCCCCTGTACTGGGGCATCTAAAGTTTGCCTGAACAATGGGCCTCTCTTTCCAGTGATGGTCCCTGTGATCCATCCAATAGTTGACTGTGAGCATCCACTTCTGTGTTTGCTAGGCCCCAGCCTAGTCTCACAAGGGACAGCTATATCATCGTCCTTGCAACAAAGGCTTGCTAGTGTATGCCATGGTGTCATCGTTTGGAGGCTAACTATGGGATGGATCCCTGGATATGGCAAAATTTTGTCTCTGTAACTCCTTCCATGGGTGATTGTTTCCAATTCTAAGAAGGAGCAAAGTGTCCACACTTTGGTCTTCGTTCTTCTTCAGTTTCATGTGTTTTGCATCTTGTACCTTATATCTCGCTATACTAAGTTTCTGGGCTAATATCCACTTATCAGTGAGTACATTTCATTTGAGTTCTTTTGTGATTGTGTTACCTCACTCAGCATGATGCCCTCCAGGTCCAACCATTTGCCCAGGAATTTCGTAAATTCATTCTTTTTAACAGCTGAGTAGTACTCCATTGTGTAAATGTACCACATTTTTTGTATCCATTCCTCTGTTGAAGGGCATCTGGGTTCTCCCATACTTTTAACGTGAAGGTATATTGTATTTTCTCAAATGCTTTTTCTTCATCTAAGGGTATGATTATGTGATTTTTTTTCTTTGAGATTGTTTATATAGTGGATTACATTAATGGATTTTCTTTTTTTTTCTCAGTAAAAATGTATTTTATTTTATTTTTTGTGTTTGTATAACATGATTTTAATATTTTAAAACAGAATAATTATTTTAAGATTTATTTTGTTTTTATGCATCCCTTTTCATTTCTCATTTTATTAATTTGTATGCTGTCTTTGTGCCCTCTTGTTAGTCTGGTTAAGTGTATCTCTTGTATCTATGTTATTGATTTTCTCAAAGAACCAGCTCCTGGTTTTTTTGATTATTTGTATAGTTTTTTTTTTTTTCTTATTTGATTGATTTCAGCCCTGAGTTTGATTATTTCTTGCAATCTACTCCTCTTGGATGTATTTGCTGCGTTTTGTTCTAGAGCTTTTAAGTGTGCTCTCAAGCTGCTAGTTTATGCACTCTCCAGTTTCTTTTTGTAGCCACTTAGAGCTAAGAGAGTTCCTCTTACTACTGCTTTCATTGTGTCCCATATGTTTAGGTATGTTATAATTTCATTTTCATTAAATTATTAAAAGTCTTTAATTTTTTCTTCATTTCTTCCTTTACTAAGTTATCACTGAGCAGAGCATGTTCACCTTTCATGTGTATGTGTACTTTTTGTTGTTTTTGTTGGTATTTAAGACCAGTATTTAAGTCTGTGCTGATCTGATAGGGTGCATGGGATTATTTCAATCTTCTTGTATCTGTTGAGGCCTGTTTTGTGAGAAGGTACCATGAGGTGCTGAGAAGAAGTTATATTATTTTGCTTTAGGATGAAATATTTTACAAATACCTGTTAGATCCATTTGGTTCATAAATTCTCTAAGTTTCACTGTGTCATTTCAGTTTCTGTTTTCCTGATCTATCCATTGATGAAAGTGTTGAAGTCTCCCACTGTTATTGTATGGGGTACAATGTGTGCTTTGAGCTTTAGTAAAGTTTCTTTTATGAGTGTGGGTGCCCTCGCATCTGGAGAATAGATGATCAGAAATGAGAGTTCATCTTGGTAGATTTTTCCTTTGAGTAGTATGAAGTGTCCTTGGTTATCTTTTTGGATAACTTTTGGTTGAAAGTTGAATTTATTCGATATTAGAATGCCTACTCTTGCTTGTTTATTGTGACTATTTGCTTGGAAAATTGGTTTTCAGCCTTTTGCTCTGAGGTAGTATCTGTATTTGTCACTGAGATAAGTTTCTTGTATGCAGCAAAATGCTGGGTACTGTTTATATATCTAACTGGTTAGTCTATGTCTTTTTTGGGAACTGAGTACATAGACGTTAAGAGTTATTAGGGAAAAGTGATCGTTATTTCCTGTTATTTTTGTTGTTAGAGGTGGAATTATGTTTGTGTGTCTATCTTATTTTGAGTTGGTTGAAAGATTATGTTCCTGCTTTTTTCTAGGATATAGTTTCCTTCCTTGTGTTGGTGTTTCCATCTATTATCCTTTGTAAGAGTGGAATTATGAAATGATCTTCTGTACATTTGGTTTCATGACAGAATTATTTGTTTTCTCCATCTTTGGTAATTGAGAGTTTTGTTGGGTACAGTAGCCTGGGATGGCCTTTCTGTTCTCTTGGTGTCTGTAGGACATCTGCCCAGGATCTTGTAGCTTTCATAGTCTCTGGTGAGAAGTCTGGTGTAAGTCTGATAGTTCTGCCTTTATATGTTACTTGAACTTTTTCCCTTACTTCTTTTAATAGTCTTTCTTTGTTTAGTGCATTTGGCATTTTGATTGTTATATGACAGGAGTAATTTCGTTTCTTGTCCAGTCTATTTAGAGTTCAGTAGGCTTCTTTTATGTTCATGGGCAATACTTTCTTTACTTTAGGGAAGTTTTCATCTATAATTTTGTTGAAGATATTTACTGGCCATTTAAGTTGGATTCTTTGCTCTCTTCTATACCTATTATCTTTAGGTTTGATCTTCTTACTGTGTCCTGGATTTCCTGGATGTTTTGGGTTAGGAGATTTTTGCTTTTTGCATTTTCTTTGACTGATGTGTAAATGTTTTCTATAGTATCTTCTGTTCCTGAGATTCTCTCTTCCATCTCCTGTATTCTGTTGGAGATGCTTGTGTCTATGAGTCCTTGTCTCTTTTCTAGGTTTTCTAAATCCATGTTTGTGTCCCTTTATGATTTCTTTATTTTTTTCTATTTTCAATTTAAATCTTGGATGGATTTGTTCATTTCCTTCACCTGTTTGATTGTGTTTTCCTGTAATTCTTTGAGGGATTTTTGTGTTTCCTCTTTAAGCACATCTACCTGTTTACCTGTGTTCTCCTGCATTTCTTTAAGTGAGGTATTTATGTCCTTCTTAAAGTCCTCTATTATCATCATGAGAAGTGATTTTATATCCAAATCTTGCTTTTCCAGGGTGATGGTGTATCCAGGACTTCCTATGGTGGAAGAATTGGGTTCTCATGATGCCAAGTAACCGTGGTTTCTATTGCTTATGTTCTTATGCTTGACTCCTGCCATCTGATTTTCTCTAGTGCTATCTGCCCTCACTATATCTGACTGGAGCCTGTCCTTACTATAATCCTGGTTGTGTCACAACTTCTCAGAATTCAACTGTCTCTGTGTTCCTGTGACTCTGTGATCCTGTGATCCAGTGATTCTAGGCATATTAGATCACCTGGGAATGGAATTTCTTGTAAGAGATGTAGGACTGACTCCTTAATGGATTTTCATATATTGAACCAACCTTGCATCCCTGGGATGAAGCCTAATTGTTCTTCATGAATGATGGTTTTGATTTGTTCTTGGATTCTGTTTGTAAGAATTTCATACAATATTTTTTATCAGTATTCATAAGCTTGATTTGTCTTAATACCTCTTCTTTGGTTGAATTCTTTTGTGGTTTAGGTATCAGAATAATTGTAGCTTCATAGAATGAATTAGATAGTGTGCATTCAGTTTCTATTGTATGGAAGAGATTGAGGAATATTTCTATCACATCTATGAAGGTCTTGTGCAATTCTTCACTAAATCTATCTGGTCCTAAACATTGTTTTGGATGGGAGGTTTTAAATGACTTCTATTTTATTATGGGATATGGGCCTGTTTCAATAATTTACCTGCTCTTGATTTTACTTTGGTATGTGGTATCTGTCTAGAAAACCATCCATTTCATCTAGATTTTCTAGTTTTTTTGAGTATAGGCTTTTGTAGTAACATCTGATGATTTTTTGAATTGCCTCCATTTCTGTTGTTATGTTTCCCTTTCATTTCTGATTTTGTTAATTTTGATTTTTGCCTCTGGGCCGTTTAGTTAGTTTGTCTAGGGAGTTATCTATCTTGTTGATTCTCTCAAAGCACCAGCTTTTGGTTTTGTTGAATTTTATATTGTTATCTTTGTTTCTATTTTGTTGAGTTTGGCTATTTCTTGCCTGCTACTCCTCATGGGTACATTTACTTCTGTTTGTTCTAGAGATCTCAGGTGTGATGTTATTTTACTAGTGTGAGATCTCTCCCATTTCTTTACCATGGTTCTTAGTGCTATGATTTTTCTTTTTAGCACTGCTTTCATTGTATCCTGTAAGTTTGGGTATTACATATGAACATTTTCATTACATTCCAGGAAGTCTTTAATTTCTTTCTTTTTTTTTTTTCTTCCCTGATCAAGGAATCATAGAGAATTGTTCAGTTCCCACATGTATGTGGGCTTTATGTTGTTTGTGCTTTTATTAAAAACCAGTCTTAGACCATGGTAATCTGATAGGATGCATGGGAATATTTTAATCTTCTTGCATCCATTGACAGTTGTTTTGTGACCAATTATGAGGTCAATTTTGGAGAAGGTATGATGAGGTTCTGCGAAGGTGTATCCTTTATTTTAGTGTGAAATGTTCTGTAGATATCTCTTAAATCAATTTGGTTAATAACCTCTCTTAGTTTCACTGTATCTCTGTTTAGTTACTGTTTCAATGACCTACCCATTGGTGAGGGTCAGGTGTTGGAGTCTCCCATTAGTATTGGGTGGGGTTCAATGTGTGGTTTCAGTTTTAGTAAAGTTTCTTTTATGAATGTGGGTGTCCTTACATTTGGGGCATAGATGTTCAGAATTTTTCTTGCTGGATATTTCCTTTGATAAATATGAAATATCATTCTTATCTTGCTTGATAATTGTTGGTTGAAAATATATTTTATTGTTTCCTGGAACCATTTGCTTGGAATACCTTTTTCCATTCTTTTACTCTGAGATAGTGTCTGTCTTTGTTTTTGAGGTATGTCTCTTTTATGCGGCAAAATGCTGGATCTTGTTTGCATATCCAGTCTGTTGACTTATGTCTTTTTATAGGTAAGTTTAATCTATTAATATTAAGAGACACTAAAGACAGATGACTATTGTTTCCTGATATGTTTGTATTTTTTAGGTATCTTTATGTGCTTGTGGTTCTCTTCTATTGGCTTTGTTATAAGACACTTAATATCTTATCCATTCTTTGGTGTAGGTACCTTCCTTGTGTTGGAGTTTTCCTTCTAGGATCCTGTGTAGGGCTAGACTGGTAGATAACTACTGTTTGAATTTGGTTTTGTCTTGGAATATTTTGCTTTCTCCATCTATGTTGATTGAGAGTTTTACTGGGTATAGTACGGTGGGATGTTCTGTGTTCTTTTGAATCTACATGACTTCTAACCAGGCTTGCATAGTCTCAGTTGAGAAGTCTGGTGTATTTCTGATTGGTCTACCTTTGTATGTTACTTGGCCCTTTTCCCTTGCAGCTTTTGATATTCTTTCATTGTGCTGTATGTTTAGTGTTTTGATTATGTCAAGAAAGAAATTTCTTTTTTGGTCCCATCTATTTGGTATTCTATAGGCTTCTTGTTTCTGTATTTCTTTCAGTGAGTTTAATTGTATATTCCTTAAAGGACTCTATTTTCTTCATGAGGTAGGATTTTAGGTCAATTTCCATATTTTCAAATGTGTTCCTGTATTCAGGGCTTGCTGTGGTGAAAGAACTGGGTTTTGAAGATGCCAACATATACTGGCTTCTGTTGCTTATAGTCTTACACTTGTCTCATGCCATCTGGTCATCCCTGCTGTTTGCTGGTCAGAGTGACTATGACTGGAGTCTACCTCATATGTCCCTAGGTTGCTTCAGGTCTTATAGTAGGCCTGCTGCCCTAGTTACAGCAGACCATCTGTGGGGCCTTCCAACTAGAGGCTCTTCAGAAGGACAGAGTTGCTACTGATCTGTTGACCTGACTGCAGTAGATCTCCTGGGAAACCTTCAGACTGTTGGATTTTCAGAGGAGCAATAAGTATGTTGTACGGTGTGAAGATGTTCTCTGTGAAGTGGTGGGTGGACTATGGTTTCTGTTTCCCTGTGTACAGCAGACTTCCAGGGGAGCTTTCAGTCTGTTGGGTCAGTTGCCCTGCATGCTACAGAACCCCCAGGAGGTCTTCAGATTTTAGTGTCTGCTGTCCAGTTGCCCTGTGTACAGAGGAGCTCCTGGAATACCTTTAAATAGAAGTGTCTTCAGGGGAACAAGCAAGCTGGTGATCAGTTGCTCATTTGCCTTGTGTGTAGCAGATCTCTGGGATGCCAGTTGTTCCGTGTGCTGTAGGTCTCCTGGGATGTCTCAGGTTGTTGTGTCAGTTACCCAGTGTGCAGTGGATCTACTGGGGTAGCTCAGGATATGTTGGCTCCAAGGGAGCAGTGTACTTAGCATTCTGCCCAGAAGAAAGGACAGGGTTGAAGGGGAGGGGTACTAGGAGGTGGGGGATTGGTGGTGATGGATCCGGAGTCCACTGGGCTGCAAGAGGCAGTTCTGGGACTTCCAGTGGGTTCTTACCAAATGCTCAGAATGTAGCTGATTTTCAGGGATGGCTCAGGATATGGCATCTCCAGGGTAGCAGACTAGCTAGCAGTCTGCCTCACCAGAAAGGATTGGGCCATAAAATTGTTAAGTACTTTTATTTATTTGGATATTTTTTCCTCTTACTGGGTAGTGGAGAAAGATGTAACAATTTTGGTTGTTTTGTACACAGTGCACATATTTGTTCCCTGGATACTTCTTATTGTTTTTTCTATCACTATTACATTAATTTTGAGCAGCATGTCTTTTAGTTTTTTAATTTACATTGTCCATTTTGTTTTTTGATGTAGCATATTTATTGGTATACTTACATGTGGATCCTTTACATCTCAGTGATAAGATGCCTACAGTTCTGTTCCATTTGCAAAATTGATTTTCTTTCTTTTGTCTTTGTGTCACAGTAGCACACATCAAAACCAATTTTAATGAAGGCAAACTGCCATGTGTGAAGTTCATATTAATCAACTATCTTAGTTTGTCTTAGCTTCTAGAATATTATAAGTTTCATAAATAGAACACTGAGTAAGCAGATCCTCAGGAGAATCAAGTCATAAATTTACAATAATCTGTTCATGTAAATGATAAATTTACTTGGGTCATTGTTTCCCCATGACAATTTACAGTAGAGCTTTTTTTGTACTTGCACAGTTCTCTCACAATATTCATAAAAATCACAATGTAACTGGTGCTAGAATTTTCTTATGATATCCAGGCCCAATGTGTTTCTAACATCCATAGTGAAACACAGGCAATTATTCTTCAAAGGCTGAGGAGTGTGAAATCTTTGGGCAGCTTATAAGTATAAAAGTCTCAATGGTCTCTGTTGAATAGTATTATTCAGTTGCTGCCAAAAATTCCTGTTGTGCTTTCTAGTTGAAATCACTTTTGAAATCTTCTGAGTAGTGATGTCATAACACCCCAATGGGCAAACTTGGGCTATAAACTTTTGTGAAATATTTAAACCTGTTTCTGCTCAAAATTATATTTAAATTTACATTTTCTTCTGTCAAATTTGAGAATTGATATTAATACTATTCCTCCAGGGGCAATGAATGTCATCCAAACCTGAATAGCCCTGCAAGCTCCACACTTTCAGTTTAGTAGATAAGCCAGTATGAGACTAAAAAAAAAAAAAAAAAAAAAAAAAAAAAAAAAATTGAAGCTATGAAATTTTCAGGTAAATAGATATAACTAGAAAGACTACAGGGATGTCTGTGTAGGGGAGAAAGCAGTGAAGAGAGTTAATCATAGGAAAAGGAAAAGGAACAGCCACAAATATTCTTATATTCTCTTGCAACTCAACTCAAAATATAATTCATTTAATAAAAAAAAAAGTAATAGAAAAGTTGGTAATCCAGTAGTCACACATGGCTCTTGTTATACTAAATGGGCCACAGAACCAAACTGAAGGTCTTCAATCTGGGAAAGGAATACAGAGGGGAAAAAAAGGGGGAGGGGGATGATTGGATTGGGAAGGAGATAACATAGGGTATAGAAAAAGAGTAACAAGAAACAAGAATATCCATATATGACAGTATCAAAGAACTAAATTAATGAAAAAGAAATAGTAATTTATCTTTTACACTTTGTAGCATACATTTTGTAACTTGTTTCTGGCTCTGATTCATGAAGGTAGAAAGTATTTTTTAAGTTTGGTCAGGACTTGAGTTTCATTGATTTTAAGTTATGGCCACTGTTTGAAGAAATATTTTTTCTCATATTTCAGACTTCATTATTTAAGGAACTGTTGTGTCATTGCTGCTTCAATATATTAACTTATCTTTGAATTTTAGTACACACACCTACAGTAGCAGTGAATATAGACAGTATAGAGGGAAAATTTATTCTACCAAAAGATTTTCCTTTGAAAAATTAGGGTATATTATCTTTTTTCATTCATCTGTAATTTACATATGGTTACTTATGGACATTTTGCAGCTAACAAACTACCTGCTACTTAGGTCTCAACACACAAAACTTAAAACTGATTTTTACAAAATATTTTAGTTACTTATTTTCACATGTATCTGTACATTGTCTGCCCATATGCATGAATGTATTTGGCACTCCTGGGAAATAGAAGAGAACACTGGATCATTTGTACCTAGAGTGATAAACATATTTGTGGTGTCACGTGTGGACTGAGTAGCAGATCAATGTCATTGGCAAGAATATCCAAAGCTTTTGCCAGTCGGCCAATTCTCCAGCTCCATATCTTATGTATAATTAGCAGGTTCAGTAACTATTTTGAAAGGCAACTCAAGAAGTCTAGCATAATTTTATAAGGAAAAGGATAGAGTAACTTTTTACTATGTTAATAAGTATTTTATGACATTATTTTTACCCAGTCTACTTTCCTTCATCTTTAAATTTCATTCAGTAAATATAAACTTATGGACATTCATTTTATTCCTCAAATTAACCTTTAGCATGGATAATTTTTATTCCAGTACTCTGGTGGTGCTATGTGCCAGTGCCAGAAAATCTTTTTTTTTTTTAAGTATGCCTGTCCTCTCATAAGCCTTTTAAATAGTTAAAATGAATCCTCTTGATGTTAAAGGATTAGAAGGTGTCCTATGACATTCTTAATACTAAAATTAGTCATCTATGCAAAGATCTTTGGTTACTTTTTTACATGAAAGTGTACTTAATTCTTGTAGAAACTATATCATCACTGCATGTGTTAATTTTCATAGGCTTGGCCTAGGATTTAGAACTATTCTGAGGTGTGGCCTTGTGGAAGGAAGTGTGTCTTGTGGGTCTGGTCTTTAAGGCCTTTCTCCTAGCTTCCTTAAAGACAGTCTTCTCCTACTTGCTTCCCAAACAAGACATACAACTCTCAGCTTCTTCTCTGACATGCCTGCTTTGAAGCTGTCAAGTTCCCTCTCCTTGAGGAAAGTGCACAGCACCTATGAATGTGAAAGGCAGCCCCAGTTCAATACTGTCCTTTATAAGAGTTTTCTTGCTTTTCTCTTCACAGCAATGGAAACAGCATTTAAGACACTGCATCTATGCATTGTCAGTAGCTTACATGGGAAGTAATCGTTTATCCTAAAGTTTCTACAAAATATTTTACTCTGTATTAATCAGTCTCAATTTGTCCTAAAATAAAAGAGAGTTTAGGCTGCTACGTCTCCCACTGTGTACAATAGGATAAATATTCAACTGTTTTCTTACACTTGATATCACCTAAAATCACCAAGGTTAAACACTTCTAGACAAGGATATGTGACTTATCTGTATTGGGTTAACCTCTAGGCTTGCTGGCAAGAAGGTATCTGTGTTATGTAAACTGAAGGAGAAGAAGGTGGGCAACACATTTCAATAGGATGAGGTCCTGGAAACATTAAATGGAGGAACTATGCTGGGTTGTAGCATCACTTTCTGCTTTTTGACTATAGATGTAATGTGATTAAAGAGATAATATGGCCAGTTGCCTGAAGGACCTGATACTGTGGTTACTGTGGTTTTCTCACCAATATAAACTCAGTTCTTGGATTGCTCACAAAATTAAACCCTTCTTTCCCTGAGTTGCTTTGTCAGGGTAATTTGTCACAAGAAGTAACTAATATATCTGCATGCTTAATGTTTTTTAAAAGTAAATATTAGAATTCCCTATTTGTAGTACTCAGTAATTTGTTCAATCTATTACATATGCAAAATAGATCCAATATTATGAATCTGCCTTTCGAAAATAAATAAAATTAAAAAAAAACTTGCCGATAACAGTTTTGGTTTCTTTTTTCTTTTTATTTATTTTTTTCGTTTTCTTTTTCTTTTTCTTTTCATCTTTGGTTATAAACACTTACTATTTCTAGAAGCTCACTTAGAAAGCCTTTATATTTCCTGGGAATTCTAGTTACAATGAATGAATTTACTGGACTAAACTTACAAAACAAAAACTTTTGCATTTTCTGAAGAAAATAGAAATCCTAAATCATATGCCTAAAATTAGCTACCAAGAAATGAACAGTTATGTGGGTGATTACACCATTCTCAATAGGCCAAGAGATTACATAAGTTCCTCTCGGTTGAGGAAATTAATAATATAAAAAGAAATTGGTTCCTATGTCAAAAGGAATAAACATAGTTGAAATGGCTATGGATAAAAATTTAAATGTAAAGTCATTCCCATTGTTAACAAATAAACACAGGAAAACTATTGAGATTCTACAAGGTATTAATTTAAATTAATTAACGTCTTAATTTAATTTACTTGCCTTATAAATAAAGGATTTGCATGCATTATAAATCCATAACTTCAGAAACTACAGTTACAACTTTAAATCAAAATGTTTTATCAATTAGATGTATTTACAAGTTCTACATTGTACTGATGGCAAAAAAAGAAAGACCTGAAACAGTACTACAGTAACAAACAAGACATTCTGTTTGCTTACATCACATAATTTGTTTCATTGAATGTATGAATGTATGAATGTATGAATGTAGTAGTGAGTTATTTAAACACCATTATATTAACAAAGTTGAAAAGGAAACATTAATTGGTTGACTAGGTCAAGATTGTTATATAAGCTTTAATTTTCCATTTATGTCCATATATAAAGAACCTCAAGGCTGATGTGTTAGACTTTCCTAAGGATACTTAAATTAATGTCTCTTCACCAGAGATACCAGTGCTAGACCATTTTCATTGACATCCAAATATGTGATCCAATGACTATTGGGCTTACTGATGAGCAGATGGTGTGGGCTTACATAAGAATGTAGACAACCAGAGTGGTTGTACAAGCTTGCAATCCCACCAACAATGGAGGAGTGTTCCTCTTTCCCCACATCCTCATCAGCAACTGCTGTCACCTGAATTTTTCATCTTAGCCATCCTGAATGGTGTGAGGTAGAATCTCAGGGTTGTTTTGATTTGCATTTCCCTGATGATTAAGGATGTTGAACATTTTTTCAGGTGCTTCTCTGCCATTCGGTATTCCTCAGGTGAGAAATCTTTGTTCAGTTCTGAGCCCCATTTTTAATGGGGTTATTTGAATTTATGGACTCTACCTTCTTGAGTTCTTTATATATATTGGATATTAGTCCCCTGTCCGATTTGGGATACATAAAGATCCTTTCCCAGTCTGTTGGTGGTCTTTTTGTCTTATTGAGGAAATCAGTCTGGCGGTTCCTCAGAAAATTGGACATAGTACTACCAGAAGATCCAGCAATACCTCTTCTGGGCATATACCCAGAAGATGCCCCAACTGATAAGAAGGACACATGCTCCACTATGTTCATAGCAGCCTTATTTATAATAGCCAGAAGCTGGAAAGAACCCAGATGCCCCTCAACAGAGGAATGGATACAGAAAATGTGGTACATTTACACAATGGAGTACTACTCAGCTATTAAAAAGAATGAATTTATGAAATTCCTAGGCAAATGGATGGACCTGGAGGGCATCATCCTGAGTGAGGTAACCCAATCACAAAGGAACTTTCACAATATGTACTCACTGATAAGTGGATATTAGCCCAGAAACTTAGGATACCCAAGATAAAAGATACAATTTGCTAAACACATTAAACTCAAGAGAATGAAGACCAAAGTGTGGACACTTTGCGCCTTCTTAGAATAGGAAACAAAACACCCATGGAAGGAGTTACAGAGAGAAAATTTGGAAGTGTGATGAAAAGGATGGACCTTCTAGTGATTGCCATATCCAGAGATCCATCACATGATCAGCTTCCAAATGCTGACACCATTGAATACACTAGCAAGATTTTGCTGAAAGGACCCATATATAGCTGTCTCTTGTGAGACTATGCCAGGGCCTAGCAAACACAGAAGTGAATGCTCACAGTCAGCTATTGAATGCACCACAGGGCCCCCAATGGAGGAACTAGAGAAAGCACCCAAGGAACTAAAGGGAACTGCAACCCTATAGGTGGAACAACATTATGAACTAACCAGTACCCCGGAGCTCTTGTCTCTAGCTGCATATGTATCAAAAGATGGCCTAGTCGGCCATCACTGCAAAGAGAGGCCCATTGGACTTGCAAACTTTATATGCCCCAGTACAGGGGAACGCCAGGGCCAAAAAGTGGGAGTGGGTGGGTAGGGGAGTGGGGTGCGTCGGTATGGGGGACTTTTGGTATAGCGTTGGAAATGTAAATGAGCTAAATACCTAATAAAAAATGGGGGAAAAAAAGAATGTAAACAACCCTCAAAAAGTTCTACCAGTTTAAAATCTCACCTCATAATGGGTGCCAACCTTATAAAAACTGCAACATGGGTCATACTTTCAAGTAGCCTTCCTTCCCTTAAATACATAGTTTAGCATATTCCAAAATCACTTTTGTCTAGTGCCACCTTGGTGAGTATTGGCTTGAGCCCCAAAATAGGGGTATTTGTCACTTTGTTTCATTTTGTTTCATGGTCATTGTATGCTGGAGTGTGTGTGTATGAATTTGTGTGCATACATGTGACAGAGAAAGAGGGATGAAAGGAAAGAAAGAAAGGGAAAGAGAGATTGTGTGTACCTGTGAGTTTGAGTGTATGCACATGTGTTCATATGTGGTGTGTGTGTGTGTGTGTGTGTGTGTTATATGTGTGTGCATACAATGTCATATATGTCAGAGAATATCATGAATCAATGATCTCCACTTACCATATGTGTTCATGTTATTGAACTAACGTCTCCAGTAATGATTGTAAGCAACTTTCCCTTATGAATCTTCTTGCTCAGCTGTTCCACCTTTTCATTTTCGCATCAATCATGCATAAGATATGAGTTGAAAACAAGAAAAACAGAGCAGTAAGGCATAAATTGGGTATCAGAAAACAATCCAATAGAATTTTAAATGTATAGACAAAGTTATTTTAAGATAGAAATAAGTCATGAGTCCTTTGGTATCTAGATCTACAAGTAACAATTTACCCTGTCTTTTTCTAAGCAAGATCACCATGAAACTATTTGAAACCCCTGCAATTCTTAATTTCTCTTATCTCATCTCTTCAATAATCTCAGTAGGATTTACAGAAAAACATTCACACCACAGAACATAGGAGTAAGTTGATGATTTGAGGGTGTATACATGGGAAGAGTTGGAGTATAAAGAGAAGGGTGGATTTGCAAAATAAAATACAATCATCAATGGAAGAGAAAAATATTAGCTGATAGAAGAAACAAAGATAGAACTTCAGATTAACACTTCTGCTAATAGTGCTAGCAGCAAAGAGGGCAATGGCATAAAAGTTGAAAATTTTAAGCAAAGATATGAAAATTCTCAATAAAAAACAAAAAGTAATTATAGAATAAAATCTATCATAGAAACTCAGAATGTCACATAATGATTTATCAATAGACAAGATTCAGAGAGGAAATACATCTGAGAAGTTTGAAATACTTTTTGACTTACAGGTATTTAAGTGAATGAAAGTTGGTCAAAAGACAAAAGCTAAACCAAATATTAAAGAACTATGGGAAAATATCAAACAGTATAATGTTTACATAGGGCTCAATAGCACCAAAAGAAATAATGAAGAAATATACTAGAAAAGAGTTGAGAACATATTATTTCTAAAGCAATTAAGTTGTTTTACACCACAGATTAAGTAGATGAGCCAAACTAATATAAATAATAATGAAGAATGTCATATCTGAACTGAAGAAATGACAACACAAAGGAAAAAATACTGGAAGGCATAAAATAAAGGAGTTCACTATTTATTTAGGTGAGTAAAAGGATTACAAAAATATTTGTATCAAAAAATCATGTAAGCACTGAAGTACAAATAAGTATTGAAGTTCTCTTTAAAAAGTTGAATCTTATACACAGAGAGCTGTGCTTTAATGAGAAGGAAAAATACCCCACCCCCACCCCCAGAGATGCAGAATGTGAGCATCACTATGCCAATGGGCCCTCCATAGGAGAAATGAATTGCATCCAGCAACAAAAACAAAATATGACACTACCCTGCTCCTTCAGAGAAGAAATAAGTAAGTACACACTAGAATAATTAATAGGAAAACATCTCAAATATTTTCTTAAAGGAACAAAATGACAGAAATATAGGTAATTAGTGACTTGGTGTAGCAATGAAGAATCTGAGCAACATGACATAAAACAGACTGCTATTTGATGAAGGGACTATATTAATTAAATGTATATTGCATCAGTGGGTAAGCTGCTGATTTATAGATTATGCATAATATTTTAATTGACTATACATCATTAAATTACATAAAATCGGGTTCCATTAGCACCAACAAAACAAAAAAAATTAAAACAAAATGTAATGTAAAGCGATGTAAAACAAAACAAGGTAGATGTGTAAGAAATATCAATAAGAGTAGTCATTAAGAGCATCTGCAGGAGACATCTTGGTTTGCGCATCCAACCGAAACTAGTCTGCGCAGGTGAGAGTGTGGACTACAGAAGCTAACAGCTTCTGGGACAGGCAGGAGCCACAGAACTTCTGAGGCAGACCCCCTTTCTGGCTCCAGACATCTGGGCACCTTCCCTGCCAGAGGAGAGGTGTCCGCCCTGCCAAAGTAGGGAGTTGCAGAAGCATGTGCGGGAGACATCTTGGTTCCTGTATCCTACTGAGACTAGTCTGCATAGGTAAGAGTGTAGACTACAGAAGCTAATGGCTTCTGGGACAGGCCCTGTTTCAGGCCTTCATCTTCTGCCAGGAGAAAAGTCCTAATGCCAGATATCTGTGCACCTTCTCTGCAAGAGGGGAGCTTACCTGCAGAGAGTGCTCTAACCAGTGAAACTCAGGAGACAGCTAGTCTCCCACATTTGCTAGTAGAGGCTAACAGAATCACAAAAGGAACAAGCTCTAACCACAGACAACTATAACAACTGACTCCAGAGATTATCAGATGCCAAAAGGCAGACATAAGAATCATACTAACAGAAAACAAGACCACTCTCCAACATCAGAACCCAACACTCCCACCTCAGCCACTCCTGGGCACCCCAAAACACCCGAAAAGATAGACCTGGATTTAAAGGCATATCTCATGATAATGGTAGAGGACATCAAGAAGGACTTTAATAACTCATTTAAAAAAATACAGGAGAACACTGCTAAAGAGTTACAAGTCCTTAAAGAAAAACAGGAAAACACAACCAAACAGGTAGAAGTCCTTAAAGAAAGACAGGAAAGCACATCCAAACAGGTGATGGAAATGAACAAAACCATACTAGACATAAAAAGGGAGGTAGATACAATAAAGAAAAGTGAAAGTGAGGCAACTCTGAAGATAGAAACCCTAGGAAAGAAATCTAGAACCATAGATGCCAGCATCAGCAAAAGAATACAAGAGATGGAAGAGAGAATCTCAGGTGCAGAAGTTTCCATAGAGAACATCAGCACAACAATCAAAGAAAATGCTACATACAAAAATATCCTAACTCAAAACATCCAGGAAATTCAGGACACAATGAGAAGACCAAACCTATGGATAATAAGAGTAGATGAGAAGGAAGATTTTCAACTTGAAGGGCCAGAAAATATCTTCAACAAAATTATAGAAGAAAACTTCCCAAACCTAAAGAAAGAGATACCCATGAACATACAAGAAGCCTATAAAACTCCAAATAAACTGTACCAGAAAAGAAATTCCTCCCGACACATAATATTCAGAACAACAAATGCACTAAATAAAGATAGAATATCAAAAGCAGTAAGGGAAAAAGCTAAAGTAAAGGCAGGCCTATTAGAATTACACCAGATTTTTCAACAGAGACTATGAAAGCCAGAATAACCTGGACAGATGTTGTACAGACACTAAGAGAACACAAATGCCAACCCAGGCTACTATACCCAGCCAAACTTTCAATTACCATAGATGGAGAAACCAAAGTATTCCACAACAAAACGAAATTCACACATTATCTTTCCACGAATCCAGTTCTTCAAAGGATAATAACATAAAAAAAAAATACAAGGACGGAAACCATGTCTTAGAAAAAGCAAGAAAGTAATCCTTCAAAAAACCTAACAGAAGACAGCCACAAGAACAGAATGCCAAATTTAACAACAAAAATAATAAGAAGCAACAATTACTTTTCCTTAGTATCTCTTAATATCGATGGACTCAACTCCCCAATAAAAAAACATAGACTAACAGACTGGCTACACAAACAGGACCCAACATTCTCCTGCTTACAGAAAACCCATCTCAGGGAAAAAGTCAGACACTACCTCAGAATGAAAGGCTGGAAAACAACTTTCCAAGTAAATGGTCTGAAGAAACAAGCTGAAGTAGCCATTCCAATATCTAATATAATGGACTTCCAACCCAAAGTCATCAAAAAAGACAAAGAGGGACACTTCATACTCATCAAAGGTAAACTCTTCCAAGAGGAACTCTCAATTCTGAATATCTATGCTCTAAATACAAGGGCAGCCACATTCATTAAAGAAACTTTAGTAAAGCCTAAAGCACACATTACACCTCACACAATAATAGTGGGAGACTTCAACTCATCACTTTCATCAATGGACAAATCATGGAAACAGAAACTAAACAGGGACACTGTGAAACTAACAGAAGTTATGAAACAAATGGATCTAACAGATATCCTCAGAACATTTTATCCTAAAACTAAAGGTTATACCTTCTTCTCAGCACCTCATGGTAACTTCTCCAAATTTGACTATATACTTGGTTACAAAACAGGACTCAACAGATACAAAAATATTGAAATTGTCCCATGCATCCTATCAGATCACCATGGACTAAGGCTGATCTTCAATAACAACATAAATAATAAAAAAGCCAAAATTCACGTGGAAACTGAACAATACCCTTCTCAATGATACTTTGATCAAGGAAGGAATAAAGAAAGAAATTAAGGACTTTTTAGAGTTTAATGAAAATGAAGCCACTACATACCCAAACTTATGGGACACAATGAAAGCATTCCTAAGCACACACTAGCAGCTTCACAACACACCTAAAAGCTCTAGAACAAAAGGAAGCAAATTCACCCAAGAGAAGTAGATGGCAGGAAATACTCAAACTCAAGGGCAAAATCAACCAAGTGAAAGCAAGAAGAACTATTCAAAAAATCAACCAAAGAAGAGCTGGTTCTTTGAGAAAATCAACAAAATAGATTAAACCTTACTCAGACTAACTAGAGGACACAGGGACAGTATCCTAATTAACAATATCAGAAGTGAAAAGACAGACATAACAACAAAATCAGAGGAAATTCAAAATCTCAACAGATCCTACTACAAAAGCTTATACTCAACAAAACTGGAAAACCTAGATGAAAGGGATAATTTTCTAGACTCATACAAGTTACCAAAGTTAAATCACGATCAGATTTAGGATCTAAACAGTTCCATATCCACAAAAGAAATAGAAGCAGTCATTAATAGTCTCCCAACCAAAAAAAGGCCAGGACCAGATGGGTTTAGTGCAGAGTTCTATCAGACCTTCAAAGATGATCTAATTTCATTTCTTCACAAACTATTCCACAAAATAGAAGCAGAAGGTACTCTGCCCAACTCATTCTATGAAGGCACAATTACTCTGATACCTAAACCACAGAAATACCCAACAAATATAGAGAACTTCATACCAAATTTCCTTACGGATATCAATGCAAAAATACTCAATAAAATTATCACTAACCTAGTCGGCCATCACTGGAAAGAGAGGCCCATTGGTTAGGCAAACATTATATGCCCCAGTACAGGGGAATGCCAGGGCCAAAAAATGGGGATGGGTGGGTAGGTTGTTGGGGGGGGGCTTTTGGGATAGCATTGGAAATGTAATTGAAGAAAATACATAATAAAAATTTTTTAAAAAAAAATTAAAAAAAAATTATCACTAACCGAATCCAAGAACACATCAAAACAATCATCTATCCTGACCAAGTAGGTTTCATTCCAGGGATGCAGGGATGGTTTAATATACAGAAATCCATCAACATAATCTACTATATAAACAAACTAAAAGACAAAATCCACATGATCATCTTGTTAGATGTGGACAAAGCATTTGACAATATCCAACACCCATTAATGATAAAAGTCTTAAAAGATCAGGAATTCAAGGCCCATACATAAACATTATAAAAGCAATATACAGTAAACCAGTAGCCAACATAAAAGTAAATGGTGAGAAGCTGGAAGCAATCCCACTAAAATCAGGGACTAGACAAGGCTGCCCACTTTCTCCCTACCTCTTCAACGTTGTACTTGAAGTCCTAGCCAGAGCAATTTAAGAACAAAAGAAGATCACATTGATATAAATTGGAAAGGAAGAAGTCAAAATATCACTATTTGCAGATGATATGATAATATATATGTCACCCTAAAAATTCCACCAGAAAACTCCTAAACCTGATAAACAGCTTCAATGAAGTAGCTGGATATGAAATTAACTCAAACAAGTCAATGGCCTTTCTGTACACAAAGGATAAACAGGCTGAGAAAGAAATCAGGGAAATAACACCCTTCTCAATAGTCACAAATAATATAAAATACATTGGCATGACTCTAACTAAGGAAGTGAAAGATCTGTATGATAAGAACTTCAAGTCTCTGAAGAAAGAAATTAAAGAAGATAACAGAAGTTAGAAAGATCTCCCATGCTCATGGATTTGCAAGAAAAATACAGTAAAAATGGCTATCTTGCCAAAAGCAATCTACTGATTCAATGCAAGCCCCATCTAAATTTCAACTCAATTCTTCAACGAATTAGAAAGGGCAATTTGCAAATTCACCTGGAATAACAAAAACCTAGGATAGCAAAAACTCTTCTCAAGGATAAAAGAACCTCCGGTGGAATCACCATGCCTGACCTAAAGCTTTACTACAGAGCAATTGTGATAAAAACTGCATGGTACTGGTATAGCGACGGACAAGTAGACCAATGGAATAGAATTGAAGACCCAGAAATGAGCCCACACACCTATGGTCACTTGATTTTTGACAAGGGAGCTAAAACCATCCAGTGGAAAAAAGACAGCATTTTAAACAAATGGTGCTCAAACAACTGGTGGTTATCATTTAGAAGAATGTGAATTGATCCATTCCTATCTCCTTGTACTACGGTCAAATCTAAGTGGATTAAGGAACTCCATATAAAACTAGAGACACTGAAACTTATAGAGGAGAAAGTGTGGAAAAGCCTCGAAGATATGGGTACAGGGGAGAAATTCCTGAATAGAACAGCAATGGCTTGTGCTGTAAAATTGAGGATCGACATATGGGAACTCATAAAATTGCAAAGCTTCTGTAAGGCAATAGACACTGTCAATAAGATAAAAAGGCCACCAACAGATTGGGAATGGGTCTTTACCTATTCCAAATCAGATATGGGACTAATATCCAATATATATTAAGAACTCAAGAAGGTGGACTGCAGAAAATCAAATAACCCCATTAAAAAATAGGGCTCAGAGCTAAACAAAGAATTCTCACCTGAGGAATACTGAATGGCTGAGAAGCACCTGAAAAAATGTTCAGCACCCTTAATCATCAGGAAAATGCAAATCAAAACAACACTGACATTCCACCTCACACCAGTCAGAATGGCTAAGATCAAAAATTCAGGTGACAGCAGATGCTGGGGAGGATGTGGAGAAAGAGGAACACTCCTCCATTGTTGGTGGGATTGCAAGCTTGTACAAACACTCTGGAAATCAGTCTGGTGGTTCCTCAGAAAAATGGACATAGTCCTACTGGAGGTCCCCAATGGAGGAGCTAGAGAATGTACTCACGGATCTGGGTTGACCTGCAACCCTATAGGTGGAACAACAATATGAACTAACCAGTACCCCACCCCCACCCCGCAGAACTCATGTCTCTAGGTGCATATGTATCAGAAAATGACCTAGTTGACCATCAGTGGAAAGAGAGGCCCATTGGTCATGTAAACATTTTATGCCTCAGTACAGGGGAACACCAGGGCCAAAAAGTTGAGTCGGTGGGTGGGGGAGTGGGTGGGGAACTTTTGGGATATCATTGGAAATGTCAATGTAATAAATACCAAAAAAAAAGTAAAGAAAAGCAGGAAAAATTAAAAGACTATAATAATATGTGGAAAAAAGAGTCGTCATTAAAAATTACATTAAAAGATATTAAATGTGGTCACATTATATTCTTAGAAACATAAAGCTTTCTCAATATATGAAAAAGAAAGATCTCATGATATATTGTTTATAAGAAACTTATATAGAAAGATGTACCATGTTGATTCAACACAAAAATTCACTAGAAGAGTTACAGCAGTTTCAGACAAAGTAGATGTCATTTATATAATAAGATGTCATTAATTAAATAGGGTTTGGTAACATAAGTGCTTTTCTTACATTTTGAAAGCTTACAGTTTATTGAGTCACTATATGAGTTGAGTTCACTATTTCATGTATGCATGGCAGCTTCTTGTTGTCTTTCTGCAATAACGAAATGAGCTCCTTGTAATACTGATAGCTCAATCATGATCTACTCAATTTCACAATGCTTAAAATCCATCATCTTAGGATTTGGATTCTGACCTGATAATTTTATGTGGTATAAATATTAAGAGTAAAATAATTTAAGAAGAATGATATTATTTTGGATAAAGCAAAAATTTCACACAGTTACATTAAAATTTTCTTGGATAATTTGATTTTAACTGAACCTTTACTGATGATGTTTCTGATAAAATCAGAATGGCTATTCTTTTCAAACAGTCATAAGACATTCACCAAGATAAAATATATTTCAAGTTATATAATTTCAATAATAGGGACCATGTAAAATATAGTTTTAAATAAGTATGAAATTAAGATTAAAAACATTAATAGAGAAAGAACAGTCAAATTTTGATATTGAAATCATTATAAATGGAAACTAGTTTATAAGAAACAACATTCTGAACTAACCAGTACCCCGGAGCTCTTGACTCTAGCTGCATATGTATCAAAAGATGGCCTAGTCAGCCATCGCTGGAAAGAGAGGCCCATTGGACTTGCAAACTTTATATGCCCCAGTACAAGGGAATGCCAAGGCTAAAAAGTGGGAGTGGGGGTGTAGGGGAGTGGGGGGGAGTATGGGGGACTTTTGGGATGGCATTGGAAATGTAAATGAGGAAAATACCTAATTAAAATAATAATAATAAGAAAAAGAAACAATATATAAAAAAGAAATCTTCAAGAGAAACTCAATATTATTTCAAGCTAACTGTAATTAAAATTAAATCTAGAAAAAATGTCAGGGCCAATAGAGAAATATATATTGGGAACATTATAGCAATTAAAATATATATTACAAAATAGAAAGTATTTGCGATAAATTATCTAGGATTTTCATAGCAATGAAAAAGCAAAGCAATAATGTAATTCTAAAGACAGTAGAAAGACTGTAAAAATCAAGAAGATATCAATAAAACTTAGCAAAAGCAAATAATAAAGTCAAGAATTCTAAAAGTTGAAATAAAACAAACTAATAAAATTCTAGCAAGTCTAAATAAGACAAAGGGAGTTAAGACACTGATAATAATTTTACATAAGAATCAAGGCAAAAGGATATCACTTCCTCTTTCAGAGACTATTAACTAATGAAATTGGTATTTCTAAACAAACTTATGATAAGCAAGAAACACTATTCTAATATCTGTTTTGAACAGAAATGTAAAAACATGTGATAAAGTATTAAAAAATTAAATCCAATTATTTGCCTTAAACAAATTTTGTTTATTTTGTGTTACAATTTTTTCCTATTCTATTTTTTAAAATTAATGTGTCTCATCAATAATTTAGTCACTGTTCTTTTGTTATGAAGAGACATCATGATCAAGACAATTTATAACATTTAATTAGAGGCTTGGTTAATTTCAGAAAATTAATTCATTATTATGGCAGGGAGTTTGGTGGACTGCAAGCAGGCATTGGAGCAGTACTTGAGAGTGATACCATGATCTGTTGCAGAAAGAGAGAGAGGGGAGAGAGAGAGAGAGAGAGAGAGAGAGAGAGAGAGAGAGAGAGACAGAGAGACAGAGAGACAGAGAGAGGTAGAGAGAGAGACACAGAGAGACACAGAGAGACAGAGACTATGGAAACCTTCAAAGCCCAATCTCAGTGACACACTTCCCTAAAATTGGCCACACATCCTATTGTATATAATGTTATTAGCCACTTATTGATGACTAAGCCTTCAAATATTTTTTTTAAAGTGGCCTATGGAGTTTATTCATATTCAAACCAGCATACCCACATAATAAACTAAGAAAGAAAAACAAACAGGGGAGGAGTGTATGTATATTCTTGTGTTTGTTCTTTGTAGAAAAGCATTTAATAAAATCCACCATGCAGGTGCGGGTCTTCCCAGCCATGCATTAGTTCCTCAAAATAGTGACTCTGAGACTAAATTATATTTATGAATACATACTTAGGCCATAAGCTTGTTCCCCAACTAGTTCATAGTTGAATTATACCATTTATTCTTGTCTAAATCATGCCAGGTTACCTAATCCTTACTTTCAGGCTACCATCTTCTCTTTACATCAGAATTAATCCCAGAATTCTTATCTCTCTACGTGATGCCCCACTTTCTATCCCTGCCTCATCTCATTAGTCAATCAGCTTTTTATTAGCAGGTAATGTTTTTAGTGCACATGAGATTATCTCTACATTTCCCCTTTTTGTTTAATAAAAGGCTCTTTCTCTTAAAATAATAAACTATATTCAATAAAAAACACTTATGGGAACTATAGGGTAAGGTTTATATTCACAATATACAATCCATATATATTTGAAAACCTTGAAGAAAGTATTCTTCTGTCAATCCTATATTAGTGAGTTTGGAGTTATATACCTAAATTGATTTCTATCATAACATGCATTACTAACAAAAAATCTTATTAGACTTAAACACATCCTTTAAAATCCAAAATAATGCAAACTCTATTGAGAGACTATAATTATATAGTCTTCAACCCCATCAGAGACCTGAAAAGGGATAACTATTACCTGAAGATGCAGAAAGTACAGGAAAGCAGCATCCAAAACTATAGATATAACAGAGGACTAAGTGACAATCACCCAATATTTCTTTTTGCCTTAGGAGCATCCACAAATGGCCTTCTGTTTCAGAATATCTTACAGACTTTTCTGTAAAACAGGAATCCTGAAGGACTGATTACCCTGTTATGGCAAAGCACAGCAAACAACTCCCCTGTGTTGGGATTATCCATTTTAGACAGTATTCTGTCAGCAGCTGTAGCAGTGGATAGATTTCTCAGTGAATAGCTTTCCGTATATAAATCAAGCTTCATAACAAGTTTTTTTCATTGCTCATCATGTTCTGTGAAGTAGAATGTGGGTGCTGCCAGGAGCAGACCTGTCTCATTTTCATAAAACCCTTGTAATGATAAAACTTCTTTAAATGCCATATTCTATGGATATCTATCTGTCAATCAATCAACCAATCAAATAATCATCTATAGTATAGCAGAATACTAAATAGTATAGTAATGCTAATTGTTTCTAAATATTTACTCTCTATTCAACCTTGGAAACATATTTCTGTAATAAACTAGATTAGTATCTAATATAGCAATAAGTTTGAATGATTAACTATTAACTTGCATTTCTTAATTATCCTAAACAGGTTTTAATAGCAGCTTTTAAAAGGTCTATGACTTAACATTGCATAAGTACAATACCTTAAATAAGAGTTGAAAGATTTATACATAGTATGTTATAACAAAACACAATCCAGTCCTACTCTATCAATATAAATAGATATATACCAATGTAAGATTTTTGCCTGTTGCAGCTCTATAGTTGGAGTTGATGCAATAATCTACCCTTTATTCTATAATTTCTATATCCCCACTGTTTACATCCCTCCCACCTTCCATTCCCCCTAATACTAGATAGGAGAGGGGAAAAATGATAGGAAAGAAAGCAAAAGAGAAAAAGAAAGTCCTGAATCTTACCTCCCTTGTTTGTTTTCTCCCTGTTTAAGACACTAACAACTTGTATCCAACCCCTTTCCAATTTCTTACTTAGGATTTTACTGTTGTAAACAGACACCATGACCAAGCAACTCTAATAAACAACATTTAATTGGGGCTGACTTACATGTTCCCACGTTCAGTCCATTATTTGAAGCTAGGAGTACGGCTGTTTCCAGAAAGGCATGGTACAGGCAGAGCTGAGAGTTCTACATCTTTATCTGAATGTGTCTAAGAGACATCTAGGCAGCTTGGACAAAGGTCTTAAAGTTAATGACCACAGTGACACACCTATGCGAACAAGGTAACACCTACTCCAACAAGGCCACACCTCCAAATAGTACTAGTCCCTGAGCAGAGAATAGTCAAACTACAAAATTCCTTTCCCTGTGCCCCATAGACTTCTTCAAACACTTAAATCTATGGGGGTTATACCTAGTCACAGCATAATTAAAAATATATTTAGCTCAATGTGCAAACTCCCCATATTCTCTAATAGTCTCCAAAATATTAAAAATCCAAAGTTCAAAGTCTCTTCTGAGATTCATCCAATCACTTAACTGTAATCCCCAAAGCAAAACAGGAAAGCATCTGGACAAATTCCAAACTCTGCATCTCCATGTCTAATGTCAAAGTCAGATCTCCATTCCTTTTTCCTTTGCTGAATGCAACAAGCTTCATTCATCTGGGATGGTTCCACTATCTGTTTCGAATCTTTCCTCACCAGATATTCCATATCTCTGGCATCTTGAAAATCTTGGGTCTCCAAGGCAACTTCAATGTCACAGGTCCTTGTTTTACTGTCTGGGATCCACATGATCTTGTGGACTCCTCCAAAAGGGTTTGGTTCACATGTCCCAGCTCTGCCCTCTGTAGAACTCTAGGCTTTGGTTAACTCCATTCCTCTGATGGTGCTGTTCTTGGAGATCATCCCATGGTCTTGGCATCTCCAATACACTAGAGTATTTCACTGCAAATAGGCTTCAAAAATAGCATCTCATAGACTCTCTTCATAGTGCCAAGTCTTAAGTTCTTTGCATGTCTCCTTCAGCCCTGGGTTATCAACTGTAAGAGAGGCATCCACCTCTACCAATTTCCTTCTCTTTCCTCTCACAGTGTCAAGCCTCAGCTGCTCTCCATGAACCATGCATACCTTCAAAACCAGTACCACTTAGGTGATTCTTACACATTACCAAGTCCAATTGCAACATGAGGTACAACTTGGGCATTCTCAGCTTCTTTGTGCTCTCAGAAAATCAGCACTATTTTTTTTTTTAGATCCAGCTAACCAGAATTAATTGTCCCAATAGTTTTCTTTTCCTCTTGACTCTAAAGACAGAGCCAAATGGGTGAAGCTGCTGAGTTCTGCTGATTGCTGGGGCTGGAACATACCCCACTTGTTCTATTACATTATCACCTTTCTGATTTCAACAGATTTATTCTCTGGCTAAGCTTGGTTATCCTGGAACTTGCTTTGTAGACTATGAACTCAGAGATTGCATACCTGTCTCCTAAGTGTTGGCATTAAAGGTATGGTTTACCATGCCTGGATTTAAGCTTTTCTTTACTTAGAACTTGCACTGTACCAGGCTGGCTTTGAACTCAGAGATCTGCATGCACCTTTCTCCTGTAAATAACAGTGTGTACTACCTTAACTGGGTCTAGGCTTTTCATGGCCACTATTCCTCAAGATCCATATCAAAATCCTGTGTCTTTAAGCCTCAACATCTAGATCATAAGCATACCCTCCATTTTTGGATTTTAGTTCATCCCGAATTAAAAGTTCAAACTATTCCTTGTTCAACTGCAAATACAAACACTAAGCTTAGATGAGTGAGGTCTTGCTCTGAGATCACCACTCCATTAATCTCTTTATCAACTTGAACACAGGATTCAGCTCTATTTCACTCCCTGTTGCTTCTGTAATACTCAAACCTTATATTTTAGATTTTTTTCATTCTCAGCCTTATACTGAAACAGGAAATTGACAGTTGTCACAGCCTTCAGTTCTCCACTCTCGCAGATACAGGAAATACTCAATTCAAAGAATAACAAAAGCAGAAATGGGTGGTTGTCACAGGACTCCAGTCCTTCACCCCACCAGGTACCAGGATGTCCCAGTTCAAAGACCAACCACAAGATGTACACTCCCAATTGATTCAACTGCACTTGTAGCCAACGAATCAGCCAGAAAATCAATCTGATTCTGTTATTCTGTTAAATTTAGAAACACCCCTTGCAGTTTGTCCTATTCCCCCATACACTCTTTCCTGATCACTTAACACCAAGGCATGGAGACCCCCACCCCCACACAACTTGGGTTTTGTTGTTGTTATTGCTGTTTGGTTTTGGTGTTTTTTTGTTTTGTTTTTGTTTGTTTGTTGTTGTTTTTCTTTTATAAACCCAAACACTGATACCCTGAGCCTCAGCACTGCTTTCCTTCTCTGCCGCATCTTTCATAGGTTCTTTAATGGTCAGAGCTCAAGCGCAAAAATAAAACCACTTGTGTATTATCCCGAGCTTTTGTCCCCGCCGGCAAGAACACACTCAGGACAACTGTAATGTTCTGTGGCAAAGCTTTTATTGCTTACTTACCAGGAGGGAAGACCCCGAACCAAGAAAATGGCGCTGCTTATATAGCCCGCAGCGTGACGTTTCAGCACCTGATGTGGCATGACAGCTCTTGATTCGTTGCTCGCCCATCACCCCATTAGTATGCCACGAGATGGGCAGTGACTAGGCGTGAGTTCACTCTTGCACTTGCACATAAGACTTGTTTACTAGTTAGGCGCAGTGGAAGCCAGTGCCATCTTAGAATGGTGATTGCTCACGGCACGCATGCGATTGCTCGCAGCATGGCTCTCCACATCTCCCCCTTTTTATGTTATTAAAATTTGAGGCTGGTCTAGGCCTCTACAGTCATGTCCATCTGCTGTGGCTCCTGTCTTAGGTCATTCCTCCAATGTCACAGCCTTTCCTGTCATAGGGTAACCCTATCACCACCGGGTCCCATGTCTTTGGTTGGTCTGTGCATGAGGAAAGTTGCCCGTCTCTGGATACTGCAGTACTGTGTGACAGTAACTGCTAAATGACCTAGGGCGAACTCTATAAAAGAGGCCAGCCAAAAAACGAATTAGTAAACCTCACCGAGGTGTAAGTGCTGATCAATGAGCGTTGAGTCTCTTACATCCCAGTGCAATGTATCCACAAATCCATGGGACGCAATAGCAGAGAACTCAGATGCCTTTTAGGTCTTAAGCATGGACAACCAAATTTCAGGGGAGGCCCCTTGTTCAATGGCTGCAAGTGCTTGTGCGATAACGACCTTGTCATGGTTTTGTTGGGTTCTGAGCTTACAAACCAACCAGAGCATAAACACAAGTCCACAGCAGATGGCAGCAGCAAACAAAACCACCCCCACCCATTCCTTAAAATAAGAAAAAGCAGATGAAATCCAGGAGGAGAGACCCTCTGTCAATGACAGGTCCACTCGTGTCGAGTGGATCCTGAGAACAGCCGCTCTCAGGGCCTCAAGGGTCTCATCGAAACTTTCAGACCAATTTCCTGCAAGATACAAAGAAATCTGCCTAGACAGATTAGCAAACATGTAAATATTGATTTTTCCCAAAGGAGGAAATATGCGTGACATCCATTTGCCAGCTCAAAGAACGGAATGTCCTGGTTTGCCACAATTAAAGCAAAGTTTGAGCTCAGTTGAATCTGAGCGCCTCCTCCCCTGCAGAATGGCTGCTGCCAATCCAACATTAGTAAGCAGCCCTCCAAGCTCACGGCAAACCTTTAACCAGTCCTGTAAACCCTTACTCTTTCTAGGTGTAATTGCTGATCTGCATTCCTGTGTAGCTTGTTCATAAACTAATTGTTCAATTAAAGGCATAGCTGCTTCTGGGTCTCCAAATATCCTCCCGCTGCCTCTGTCATTCTGGCCAAAAGTCTGAGAAGGACTCCTGTGCACCTTGAGTAATCTTGGTCAAATGCCCACTTGCCTCTCCCTTCTTAGAGAGTGCCTTCCATGCCTTAACAGTGGCAGCTGAGATCTGAGCGTAAGCTCCCCAATGATAATCTGTTCGATTAGCAGCATGCTGTCCCTGACCAGTAAGTAATTCAAAGGTCCACGTTCTTTGGTCTCCTTCCATGGTGGCATTGACCCCTGCCTGCGTCTCACAGGAGTCCTGCCACAAGGCTTTCCACTCAAGATACATTCCCATACTGGGGGCTGCAGCTTTTACTACAGTCTGCCAATCACCAGGAGTCATAGCGTGATTCGCAAGCCTTTCGATTTGTGCTATAGTGAAATTAGCGCTGACTCCATAATTGCGAACTGCTTCTGTGAGCTCCTTAATTTGTATATACTCTACCAGAGCGTGAACACGTCCTCCCTTGGCTCCTTCAAAAACTGGGAACGCTTGCTGCACTTTTCTTTGTTCCTCTTTTGGAACGAATGAATGTGAATGATACGTCTGCACATAAGGCTCTGAATGGTACCTCTGCACATAGGGCTGAGGTGCACTAGGACCCTGAAGCCGACAGTCCAGAGGCCGAGCAGCAAGCTGGCTTTTGCCAGCTGCTTTTTGCCTTTTTCTGGAATGAGTAGCTCGCTTTTTATCTTGCTGGTACCTTTCTCCCTTATAACGAACTGCTTCCTCCTCCAAGTCCATTTCTTCAGAGGAGCTAAGTCCTTCATCTGATTCTGAGCTACTAAGAGCTAGCCGCTTAAACTCATCTAGTGGCAGGTATAAGTTCCTTCTCCTAGAAACCTCCGCTGATTGATCTTTTTTTCTTTTCTTTTTCCTTCTCCTTCCTTCCAATCTCTCCCCAGGTATTCTTCCCTGACATTAACTTTTTCTCGGGTTCAAGACCTGTGGAAAAGCCTGTATGCTTAATTGGTGCACCATGTTTCCTCTTTGCTCCTACTCTCTCTCCCCACTTTACCTCTGATAGACTGTCTTGAATTTCGTCCAGAATTCTCTGCCCTGCCTTAACCACTTGTTGACATGTGAAAAGGAACAAAAAGGCTTCTAACACTGGAGAAAGTTCAAGGCCAAACATACCTCATAAAGCTGTAATGTGTCCTGCAGTTCTGGTTCTGCCCCACGAACGAGGGATCTCCCTTGCGCCAGGGTAGTTCCCGAGTTTCTCGGCGCCACTTATCCCGAGCTTTTGTCCCCGCCAGCAAGAACACACTCAGGACAACTGGAATCTTCTGCAGCAAAGCTTTTATTGCTTACTTTTCAGGAGGGAAGACCCCGAACCGGGAAAATGGCTCTGTTTATATAGCCTGCAGTGTGACGTTTCAGCACCTGATATAGTGTGACAGCTCCTGATTCATTGCTCGCCCATCACCCCATTACTACGCCACGAGATGGGCAGTGACTAGGCGTGAGTTCACTCTTGCACTTGCGCATAAGGCTTGTTTACTAGTTAGGCGCAGTGGAAGCCAGTGCCATCTTATAATGGCAATTGCTTATGGCACGGCTCTCCACAGTGTATACATCAGATCCTGATCCCTTGATGGTCTTCTTGGGGGTATTGTGAATCTGGCATAACACTATACTTGTTCAAAATTCTCTTCATGGGCTTAACCAAAGAACAAAGTCTCTGTTGGGCTTTTTTGAGGCTTCCTTTGTCAATGCAATCAATCTAAATCTTTCACCTTAGCCTCTGGCAGACTACTTGAACAATGCCAAAAAGCAGCAACATTCTTTACCAAAATACCACAAAAACAGTCCCTGTGGCACATACTGAAATTCTTCTCCACTGAAATCTCTTGGGCCAGGACTGAACAGCTCAAATCACTTTCTGCAACAAAATCTTCCATATACCTATAAGGATAGTCCAATAAAGTCCACTTAAAGGATTCTATTAGTTTCCAAATCCAAAATCCACATTCTTCCAAGCAAAAGTATCATAGCAACACCCCACTCCCTGGTACCAACTTCTGCCTTAGGGTTATACTGGTGTGAAGAGATATCATGACCAAGGCAACTCTTATGAGGACAATATTTAATTGAGGCTGGCTTACAGGTTCAGATGTCAGACTAGTATCATCAAGGCATGGTAGTGTCCATGCAGGCATGGTGCAGGAGGAGCTGAGAGTTCTACATCTTCACCTGAGCACTGCTAGGAGAACACTGACTTCCAGGCAGCTAGGATGAGGGTATAAAATCCCATGCTCTCAGTGACACACCTATTCTAACAAGGCCACTCCTCCCAATAGTACTACTCCCTGGGACATGAATATTCAAACCACCACAGCCACCATCTCTAATACACATGCAGTCTCAGAAACAATCATCCCTTTCAAAAATTAAGACAGAAGTCCATTGGAATTCTGAATATGTATCAGTATTATCATGTATCAACACATGTATATATCTCAATTCTCCAAACTGTACCAAATGAAACATTTAATCTATTATACGAAATGACTGTAATGTTACTTCATTAAACAAAATTTTCATTTTTTAACTCAGCATATAGACCTTCCTCTAGTAATTGATCATTGACAATATAAATATAGTCTCCCTTCTGACCATGGTGGTTTATTGCTGAAGCTTATTTTGTTTTTTGTTTGTTTATTTTTGTTTTATTTTGTTTCCTGATTGAAAGAATCCTCTTACCTCTTTCCTATGGCCATTAATCTAGTAATCTATTTTCCAGTCCGTTTCTTCTCTATATCTGCTATACTCTGATCTCCCTTAGGAGAATACATAAAATTGTCATTGTAATTGAAAAAATAATTATTTTTATACTGATAAGGGAAACAAAATCATAGAGGATTGTGGGGAGCCGCCCTCACATTCGCCGTTGCAAGATGGCGCTGACATCCTGTGTTCTAAGTGGTAAACAAATAATCTGCGCATGTGCCAAGGGTAGTTTTCCACTACATGTGCTCTGCCTTCCCCGTGACGACAACTCGGCCGATGGGCTGCAGCCAATCAGGGAGTAATATGTCCTAGGCGGAGAATAATTCTCCTTAAAAAGGGACAGGGTTTCGCCATTCTCTCTCTTGCGCTCTTGCACTCTGGCTCCTAAAGATGTAAGCAATAGAGCTCTTGCTCTCTTGCACTCTTGCTCCTAAAGATGTAAGCAATAGAGCGCTTGCTCTTGCTCTCTTGCACTCTTGCTCCTGAAGATGTAAGCAATAAAGTTTTGCCGCAGAAGATCCTGGTTTGTTGTGTTCTTCCTGGCCGGTCGCGAGAACGCGTGTAAGAGTTGGTGCTGAAACCCGGGATGAGAAAACCCGGGACGGTTACCATCACCGGCGCAAGGAAGATCCCTCATTCCGGAACCAGAACTGCGGGTCATGGTAATGAAGTGTTCCCGTAAAACAGACTGTTGAAAAGGATTCAACTGCGTGAATTCAGAACTCTTCAGCTGGGGAACAGTGGTAATAAAGTGTTCCCGTAAAACAGACTGTTGAGAAGGATTCAACTGCGTGAATTCAGAACTCTTCAGCTGGGGAACGGTGGTAATGAAGTGTTCCCGTAAAACAGACTGTTGAGAAGGATTCAACTGCGTGAATTCAGAACTCTTCAGCTGGGGAACAGGGTACCCGTAAGTATAGCTTTACAAGGTAAGTCTGGTCTTGAACTTTCTAACGAAATTCAAGACAGTCTATCAGAAGTAAAGTGGGAAATAGCTTTACAAGGTACGTCTGGTCTTGAACTTTCTAACGAAATTCAAGACAGTCTATCAGAAGTAAAGTGGGAAATAGCTTTACAAGGTATGTTTGGCCTTAAACTTTCTCTAGTGTTAGGAGCCCTTTTGTTCCTTTTCACATGTTATCAAGCGGTTAAGGCAGGGCTAAAAATTCTGGATGAAATTCAGGGCAATCTATCAGAAGTAAAGCGGGGAGAGAGAGTAAGAGCAAAGAGGAAATATGGTACACAAAATAAGTATACAGGCCTTTCCACGGGTCTTGAACCTGAGGAAAAGTTTAGGTCAGGTAAGAATACCTGGGGAGAGATTGAAAGGAAGAAAAAGGAAAAAGAAAAGAAAAAAGATCAATTAGAGGAGGTCTCTAGGAGAAGGAGCCTATACTCATTACTAGATGAGCTCAAGGAGCCAGTTCTTAATAGTTCTGAATCAGATGAAAAGGCTATTAGGGCCTGGAAGGCGCTCTCCCGAGCAGGTGAAGCCACTGGACAACTAACAAAAATCGTCCAGAGACCTCAGGAGTCCTTCTCAGATTTTGTGGCCAGAATGACAGAGGCAGCAGAGCGTATTTTTGGAGATTCAGAGCAAGCCACACCTCTGGTAGAACAGTTCATTTATGAGCAAGCCACACAGGAGTGCAGAGCGGCCATAGCCCCAAGAAAGAACAAAGGTTTACAAGACTGGCTCAAGGTTTGTCGGGAGCTTGGCGGACCTCTCACCAATGCAGGCTTAGCGGCCGCCATCCTCCAATCCCAAAAATTCTCCATTGGCAGAAATTAATCAACGCATAGATCTTGTCCAGGAACAACTAGATGTATTATGGCAAATAGCTCAGCTGGGATGTGAACAAAAGTTTCTGGGATTGTCCTTAAATTTACTAGGGCAGCTAATTTGTCAAAAAGTCTTTCTCAGTATATGTTACAGAATTGGACGGCTGAATTTGAACAGACCCCTCGGAAATTGAGACTTGCCATCATTCAGGTCAACTCCACGCGCTTGGACCTGTCCCTGACCAAAAGATTACCCAATTAGATCTCCTCAACATTTTCCTTCTTTAAAAAATGGGTGGGATCAATATTATTTGGAGATACACTTTGCTGTAGATTAGTGTTGCTTCTTTGGTTGGTCTGTAAGCTTAAGGCCCAAACTAGGAGAGACAAGGTGGTTATTGCCCAGACACTTACAGTACTAGAACATGGTGCTTCCCCTGATATATCTATGTTTAAGCAATAGGTCGCTGGCCATTCAGCTCTTGCACCCCACGAGGCTAGTCTCATTACACGGGATAGAGTGAGTGTGCTTCAGCAGCCCGAGAGAGTTACACGGCTAAGCACTGCAGTAGAAGGGCTCTGCGGCACATATGAGCCTATTCTAGGGAGACATGTCATCTTTCAAAAAGGTTGAGTGTTCAAGTGTCCTTCTCCCCAGGTAAAACGACACGGGACCAGACCAGGACCCCTCTGGGTGATGAGCCTGGGAGGAGGTTATGTGTACGGCTCCTTTACCTGCACACTGGGGATTTGACCTCTATCTCCACTCTCATTAATATGGGTGGCCTATTGCTCTTATTAAAAGAAAAGGGGGATCTGTGGGGAGCCGCCCTCACATTCGCCGTTACAAGATGGCGCTGACATTCTGTGTTCTAAGTGGTAAACAAATAATCTGCGCATGTGCCAAGGGTAGTTTTCCACTACATGTGCTCTGCCTTCCCCGTGACGACAACTCGGCCGATGGGCTGCAGCCAATCAGGGAGTCATATGTCCTAGGCGGAGAATAATTCTCCTTAAAAAGGGACGGGGTTTCGCCATTCTCTCTCTTGCGCTCTTGCGCTCTGTCTCCTAAAGATGTAAGCAATAGAGCTCTTGCTCTCTTGCACTCTTGCTCCTAAAGATGTAAGCAATAGAGCGCTTGCTCTTGCTCTCTTGCACTCTTGCTCCTGAAGATGTAAGCAATAAAGTTTTGCCACAGAAGATTCTGGTTTGTTGTGTTCTTCCTGGCCGGTCGCAAGAACGCATGTAAGAGAGGATACTGATGTGTATTGTGTTTCTCTCCAGTTTTAAGCTGGAAAATATTTTTTTAATCTCTAATTCTTTCCCTCCTTCAGAGACTTTCTCTATATGAAGCTATGAATCTATATTCAGTTGCTTACTTACCATCAAACATGAATTAAAAGATAGTTACCTGGTCAGAGGCTTGTGTCTGGCTTGGATTTCTTCTGCATGCTGTCCCTGGAGCTTCTCAAGTTATACTTCACATTGCCTTTCAATTTAGCACCTAGAGGTAGTGGTTTCCTCTGCAAACTCTGGGCCAAGGGTAGGCTGCCTTTGCTGGATTGAGTTGGGGCTTCTATTTGCCTTCTAATTTCCAGGCTGCTGCACTTCACTACCTGCTTTGTCTCTGGGCCTTTGCTCTGTCATTGATATATTAGTTGGGCCATTGCTCTGTCATTGATATGTGAATTAGGTTGTGGTTTCCCCAAGGGTGACATAGCTACCTTTTAAAGGAACTTATCCTTCTGCCTGACTAGGAAATTGCTTCTGACTCTGGGAAGTGCTTTCCATTTCTCCACTCTACCTGCTGCTCACAGGCCTCTATTCTCCCTATTGACTAGCTTTGCTGCAAAATGGTGTTTCTCTTATAGGAGCCACACATATGAAATGCATTCAACTTCAGTTCTCAGTAAATATCTAGGAACCTGCTTCATTTCCAGGGAGTGCTTGATCTCACCTTCTACCCAGAACTTTTCAGGCTCTAAACCTGGTTGTTTCTAAGTTTAGATTTTATGCCGAATGGTGGAAGCCATTGGTAACTGTGGGTTTTCCCACATATACATATTTTCCTAGAATAGTGACACTGAGATTTAATTATATTTATAAATAAATGTTTAAGCCATAATCTTGTTCCCTGACTAGTTTCTAATATAACTAGCCCCTTGTTCTGTTTTAAGTATTGCCACATGGCAGGTTACCTACTTGTGAATTTAATGTGACTGTTTTCTTTTGTATCCAGGCAAATCTCCCTTTGACTGACTCAATTCAGAATTCTTCTCTCTGTGTCAGATGTCCCCCCTCAATGTCCTGCCTCAGCACATTGGCCAAATAGCTTATTTTGACAGGTGAATGCTTTTACACAGTGCCCAAAAGATTACCTCTACACCACCATCTGATAGTAATAATAATTAAAACCGAAAAAATATCAAGAAAACATTTTCTTATTTTAAAAAAATCATCACTGAAAATTTCAAACTTGGACAATCACTCTGAAAATCAATCTGGAGGTTTCACAAGAAATAGAGAATAGTTCTACTTCAAGACCTAGATATTATTCTCCTGGGCATATACCCACGAGATGTTCCACCATCACACCAGAACATGTGCTCTACTATGTTACTAGCAGGTTTTTTTGTCATAGTCAGAAACTGGAAACAGCCCAGATGCTTCTCCCCTGAACAATGGATGAAAAAAATGTGGTCATTTACACAATGGAATAATACTCAGCTATTAAAAAACAATGGCATCATGAAATTTGTAGGAAAATGGATGGAACTAGAAAATATCATTCTGTGTGAGGTAACTCTGACCCAAAAGAACATACACAGGATGTACTTACTTATAAGTACATATTAACCATAAAGTACAGTATACACATGCTACAATCCACAGATCCATAGAAGCTGAATAACAAGGGAAACCCAAAGGAGAATGCTGAATCTCCCTCAGCAGGAGAAATAAAATTGTCATCAGAAGTGGATAGAGGGAGAGACCTGGGTGGGAGTGGAGATGCTTTGGGAAGTATATAAATATAACCCAACAGACAGTAGATGATGATGTGGCATTGGTTGCCTTGCCTTATTTGCTGATGTCATACAGCTGTGAGGATAACTATGTAGAAGACAACAAGAAAATATACTGCTTTAGTGAAGTGAAAGTTTTATGTTATTTCTAGGATCCATATCTTCACCATCCAACATTATCTAGCTAGGTTTAAAGGGCGTGAAATGAATTACTTCTTGCTAAGTGGGCTTTAAGTCTGATTAGACAACTGGTGGCAATCCTGAACATGTTACTGCCATTGATGGAGCCTTTGGGATAAATTGCCAAGTCACTGTTATGTGTAGGCTTTGTTGCTTTTTGTGGTCTCATTTATTAATTGTGTGTCTAAGTACCTACAATATTGGGGTCCAGTTTAGAAGTACCTTCCTGTGCATATTAACTCAAATCAATTCCTCAATTTCTCTTCTACCAGATTCAGGGTATCTGGTCTTATATCACTATCTTTGAGCCATTTGGAATTGAGCTATGTTATGGGTGATTAATATATATACTTACATTCTTCTACATGGATCTATCCAATTTGATCTGCATCATATGTTGAAGATTTAGCCTTTGTTATGTAGACTTTAATCTGAAACTTCAAATGGATTGTGTTGATCAACATGTCAATTTTAAGCCAATAACATACTATTTTAATCACTATATATAATGCCATTTGAAATCTAAGAAAATGATATAAGTAAGAATTTTTATGTTTTGATTCTGGTTTCTTTCATATACTCTGAGTTTTTGGTTTTCCATTTAAAGTAGAAATTTGGTTTTTCAGTTTCTGTGAGAATCATATTAATATTTCAGTGGGCATTACAGAGAATCTCTGAATTGACTTTGGTAGAATAGCCATTTCTATTAATATTAAGTGTATTGATTTATCAGCATGTAAGGTCTGTCTATATTCTTGTGTCTTCTTAAATTTCTGTCTTCCAGTGTCTTAAATTTTTTAATATATAAATATTTCACTTATTTGGTTAGAGTTATCCCAAGATATATTTTAGAGGCTACTGTGCCAGGTATTGTTTCTCTGGTTTCTTTCTCAGGCAGTTTGTTTTTAATATATATATAGGATACTCTTGTGTATTAATCTTGTGTTCTGCTACTTTGCTGAAAGCTTCTGTGGACTGTAGACATTCCTTGGTGAGAATTGTTAGGTATTTTTACATAAAATACTTTCATCTGTAAGTAAAGAGGCTTTAAGTTCTTCCCTTACAGTTACTATCCCTTTGATCTCCTTCAGTTTTCTGATTGCTTTAGCTAAGACTTCAAGTACTTTATTAAATATATATATGAATAGAGTGGACAATCTTGTCTTGTTATTAATTTCAATAGAATTGCTTTGGGTTTCTCTCAATTTAAGATGATGTTGGCTTTCAGTTTGTTGCAAACTGCCTTTATTATGTTGATGTATATTATGATGTTGATGTATATTTCTTATATCCTCAATCTCTTCATTGCCTTTTGGCATGAAGGGGTGTTAGATTTCCTCAAAAGCCTTTCTGAATGACCACACACTTTTTTTTTCTCTTTCAGTTAGTTTAAGTACTTATTAAAGGACCAGGAAGAAGGAGAAATTTTCCTAAGAAAGAAGAAATTTTCCAAGGAGTGGTAGAATTAAATGGGAAAAGGAATAGAAGAATACTACAGGATGGAATGTAGAGAGGAATACATACACTACAGGTCCTCTAAAAAGCCATATGGAAATTTGCTACAGTAAAAGTTTCCAGTGCCAGGACTAGGTTATATTTAGATTTAAGGATTCAAAAGCCTGTATCAGACCAGGTCTCTCCCTGCCTCTCTGCCTCTGTCTCTGTCTGTCTCAGTCTCTCAATCTCTGTCTTGGTATCTCTGCTCCCATGGACCAGGATGCAGGATGTAGCTTTTAGCTACTACACTGGCAAACTGGCTGAATGATGACATGCTATGGGGAACTGGGCTATGCACAGACAGGCTGGTATCTAGTCGAGCTGAGGTCTGAACCCCGGAATGGTCATAATTCACCTACATGTCTCTGTACTGAGATGGGAAACTTGATGTTGGCTTCTACCCTTAAACAAGAAGTTAGATAACCTGATACCACCTTGCAAAGAAAAAGTACATTCTCCAGTGGTGTCTTACGGGGTGTATTAACCATAATTTGGGGTAATCGCCATATCCAGGAATAATTGGTCAACACAAAATAAACTCAATGATATTTTTGTAGTCTATTATGTCTCATATTGCTTTATTGGGGAATCATTATTCTTATTCTAATTTTTCTTATATTTTTCCTTTCCATTTTGTATTTCTGTGAGGTTTATTTTTATATGAGTTTCTTTTTCTTTGTTTATACATGTATTTATTAAAAGAGAGTGAAGAAAGGGGCATTTACTTGGGTGGCTATGAAGGTATGGAGATCTGAGAGGAATTGGCAATAGCAAAAAAAAAATGTGATCAGAGTACAGCGTATGACTTTTACTTTCAATATGAAAGCAATTAATAAAGAAATGTGCTCTGCATGCTACTAAAAGAAAGATCTAAACACAAAGCCAGCCACAAGCTTTCTGTTCTATAATAGAGGCCTGATGGTCAGGACAATGGTGACACAAACCTTTTAAGAGTAACCAACCAATAAGTAGCTGACTTGATATGAAGCCTTCCCTCTCCACAAAATGCAATTTATACCCTCCACTATTTGGATGACCAAAAGCCTGAGACTAAATAATAAAGTGACTTACATAAAAACCAAAAATAATAGTCTGAATAAAACTAAACAAAATCATAGTGATTAAGTGACTCCTAATGATTTTTTACTATACTCAAAGATCCTTGCTTAATTCAGCTACCAGCAGTTATATTTTCTCCTGCAGCAAGTTGGAACAAATACAGAGACCTACAGCCAGGAATTATGCAGAGAGAGAGAGACCTTGGAACATTCAGCTCAAAGTGGTATGTCTTCATCAAATTCTTGCCACAGATCTCAGGGAACCCTGAGGAACAGGAAGTGGAAAGAGTGTAAGATCTAGAGGAAACCCAGGACAAGAAGAACTAAGGATCTTTAAATCAACCTGATAAAACATATATGAATTCACAGACTCTGAAATAGCATGAACAAGTCCTGCAGGAGTCTGTTTCAGGTCCTCTGTGAATATACTACAGGTTTCTTGTTGTGAATTTTATGGAATTCCTGAGTACGTGAGTAAGCAGTTCCCTGATTCTTTTGCCTCCTCTTGGATTATTTCTTCTATTGGTTTGTCTTGTCCATCTTAGATGTGATAGATTTTTATTTATCTTATTATGTTCTAGTTTGTTATATTTCATTATTGTACCTTTTAAGCCTTCTCATTTTAAACTGAGAGATAGAAGCATAGTGGATGTGGGTGGAAGGAGAGATGGGAGACATTGGGAGGGGAAGATAGAAGGAAGACCATAACCTATATTATGTGATAAAACAGCCTATTTTTAATTTAAAAAGTAAAATTAAAAAAATAAAATAATAATAAAAAGCAAAAGAATCACTCCAAGTCCCACATCAGTTCGCTCACAACCATTCTGGTCTCTGTAGATACCAACATGTACATAGTGTGCACACATACATTCAGTCACACACATAATGTAGACATATAATAACCCCATATTCAGACCTACAATTCTGGCAGAGGCCCCCTACTCTAACAGAAGCTATACTGGGATCTAAAACCTCCGATAAGAGCTCCCACACACATATCTGCAGACATCTAATGCTTTATCAGAAGAGTTCTTAAAAATCTCTACCTACCCCCACCAATGAATAAATAAAAAAATAAAAAAGCCTGATGGCTTTAGTGTAGAATTATACCAGAAATTCAAAGAAGAGCTAGTACTAGTACGCTCAAATTATTCCACAAAATGGAGGCAAACGTAGCACTGACAAATTAATTTTATGAGGACAAAGCCAGTCTGATATCAAAACCACACAAAGATTTAACGAAGGAAGAGAATTTCAGAACAATCTGCCTTATGAACATTGATGTAAGAAAAGTCAATAAAATACTTTCAAATGGAATCCAAAAACATATCAAACATACCATATCCCAGAGATACAAGGATGGTTTATCATATGAAAATCTGTCAATGTAATCTACCATATCCACCTTATAAACAAACCATAAGAAAAAAAAGCATGACTATTTCATTAGATGCTGAACTATCCTCTGACAAAATCTAATACCCTGATGTTATTAGACGCGTTCTCACGACCGGCCAGGAAAGACGCAACAAACCAGAATCTTCTGCGGCAAAGCTTTATTGCTTACATCTTCAGGAGCCAGAGTGCAAGAGAGCAAGCCCGCAAGAAGCAAGAGAGCAAGCCCGCAAGAAGCAAGAGAGCAAGCCCGCAAATGGCGAAACCCCATCCCTTTTTAAGGAGAATTATCCTCCACCTAGGATGTATTACTCCCTGATTGGCTGCAGCCCATCGGCCCAGTTGTCATCACGGGAAAGGCAGAACACATGGTGGGAAAACTGCCCCTGCATGTGTGCAGACTATGTTTACCACTTAGAACACAGCTGTCAGTGCCATCTTATAATGGCAAATGTGAGGGCGGCTCCTCACAGATCCCCCTTTTCTTTTAATAAGAGCAATAGGCCACCCATATTAATGAGAGTGGAGATAGAGGTCAAATCCCCAGTGTGCAGGTAAAGGAGCCGTACACATAACCTCCTCCCAGGCTCATCACCCAGAGGGGTCCTGGTCTGGTCCCGTGTTGTTTTTCCTGGGGGAAGGACACTTGAACACTCAACCTTCTTGAAAGATGACATGTCTCCCTAGAATAGGCTCATATGTGCCGCAGAGCCTTTCTACTGCAGTGCTTAGCCTTGCAACTCTCTCGGGCTGCTGAAGCACACTCACTCTATCCCGTGCAATGAGACTAGCCTCGTGGGGTTTAAGAGCTGAGTGGCCAGCGACCTATTGCTTAAGCATAGATAACTATATATCAGGGGGAGCACCATGTTCTAGAGCTGCAAGCGCCTGGGCAATAACCACCTTGTCTCTCCTAGTTTGGGCCTTAAGCTTACAGACCAACCAAAGAAGCAACACTAATCCACAGCGAAGTGTATCTCCACATAATCCCACCCCCATCCATTCTTTAAAGAAGGAAAATGCTGAGGAGATCCAATTGGGTAATCCTTTGATCAGGGACAGGTCCAAGCGCGTGGAGTTGACCTGAATGATGGCAAGTCTCAATTCCCGAAGGGTCTGTTCAAATTCAGCCGTCCAATTCTGTAACATATACTGAGAAAGACTTTTTAACAAATTAGCTGCCCTAGTAAATTTAACATACTGAATGGAAATAACACACAATCCCGGAAACTTTTATTCACATCCCAGCCACTTCTAAAAGATTTACTGCATTGACCACATAACAGGAATCTGACACAATATTAAGGGGTTTTAAAAAGGTTTTTAAAACTTCTAAAACCACTAAACATTCTACCACTTGAGGTGAATTTTCATTATATTGTTTGGATACCACTTTACCATTAGCCACATAGGCACCTATACCAGTTTTTGATCCATCAGTATATACCACAATCCCATTTTTAAGTGGGTTTCTTACTGTTATTTGTGGAAACACAACAGATTGATTTTGGACAAACTGTAAAAGTGGATGTTTTGGATAATGGTTATCTATTTGTCCTGAAAAGGAGGTAACTAAAACTGCCCAATCATTAGATATTAGGTGATATGGGCTCTGTCCTTCCTTGCTCTTGACGTCCTAACCCTTTTCCTTACAACCAAATAGGCAGAATCATTTCCTGAGGAGCCCATTTTCTTTATCTCAGGTCCTGCAAATTTCTCCCTGGTATTATCAGGGAGGAGCAGCAGCTGAGCCATCCTATCTCCTTTGCTAATAGAAAAAACGCCCTTAGGGCTTGAGCACAGGACCTGTATTTCAGGGGAATGTTGACAATCCATAACTCCAGGGTGGACTACTAAGCCCTGCAAGGTGAGTGAACCCCGGCCTAGAATAAGGCCCATGGTTCCAGGGGGCAAGGATGGTATAGGCTCCACCCTTGTGGGTCTTCCTGGGTCGCCTCTCTGACTGCGGAGGAAGGAGTCTGCCCTTTATATCCCTCACAGAGCGACACTGGTCGGCTCTATGATAACCCTTGCCACACTTAGAGCAAAGAGTGAGAGTCCCTCCCTGTTTACCTGGAGCTCTGCAATCTTTCTTAAGATGCCCAGGCTTCCTGCAATTAAAACATGTCCTCCGATCATTTCTGCCCATGGAGCATTTTTGGGATTGAAGGATGGCAGCCGCTAAGCCTGCATTGGTGAGAGGTCCCCCAAGCTCCCGACAAACCCTGAGCCAGTCTTGTAAACCTTTGTTCTTTCTTGGGGCTATGGCTGCTCGGCACTCCTTTGTGGCTTGCTCATAGATTAGCTGTTTTATCAGAGGCGCAGCTTGCTCTGACTCTCCAAAAATACGCTCTGCTGCCTCTGTCATTCTGGCCACAAAATCTGAGAAGGATTCCTGAGGTCCCTGGATTATCTTTGTTAACTGACCAGTGGTTTCACCTGCTCGAGAGAGCGCCTTCCAGGCCCTAATAGCCGTGGAAGAAATCTGGGCATAAGCTCCCCAATGGTAGTTTGTCTGATCAGCAGAATAAGCTCCCTGACCCGTTAACAAGTCAAAAGTCCAATCTCTCTGCTCTGGAGTCAAAGCAGCTGCGTTTGCTCGGGCCTGCGCTTGTGCAGCTTCATGCCAAAGAGCTCTCCATTCCATATATTTGCCCATACTAGGGAGAGCGGCTTTTACAACCGTTTGCCAATCACCAGGAGTCATAGCGTGATTCGCAAGCCTTTCCACTTGTGCTATAGTGAAATTAGCACTGACTCCATAGTTACGGACCGACTCGGCAAGCTCTTTAATCTGTATATACGCTACCGGAGCGTGGACACGCCCACCCTCGGCTCCTTCAAAGACCGGAAATGCCTGTTGTATTTTCCTTTGTTCCTCCTTTGGAATGAACGAGTCTGTGCATTGCCTCTCTGTCCATTGCCTCTCTGCGCAGGGCTGATGCACTACGCAGGGCGGGGGCTCAGCATAGGGTGGAGGTGCACTATGACCTTGAAGCCGACTGCCAAGAGGCCAAGCAGCAAGCTGGCCTTTGCCAGCCGCTTTTGGCTTCCTTAACTGATTAGCTAGCACTTTACCTGGCTGGTACCCTTTTTTCTCATAATGAGCTGCTTCTTCCTCCCAGTCTGTTTCCTCAGAGGAGAATTCTTCATCTGCTTCAGAGCTACTAAGAGCTGGCTCCCCGAGCCCATCCAGCGATGAGCACAGGCTCCTTTTCCTAGAGACCTCCGCTAATTGATCTTTCTTCTTTTCCCTTTTTCCTCTTTTTCTTCTAATCTCTCTCCAGGTATTCCTACCTAACCTTAACTTTTCCTCAGGTTCAAGACCCTTGGAAAGGCCTGTATACTTATTTTGTGCACCATGTTTTCTCTTTGCTCCTACTCTCTCTCCCCGCTTTACTTCTGATAGCTTGTCCTGAATTTCCTCTAGAATCCTCCCTGCCTTAACCACTTGATAACATGTGAAAAGGAACAAAAGGGCTTCTAACACTAGAAAAAGTTCAAGGCCAAACATACCTTATAAAGCTATTTTCCACTTTACTTCTGATAGACTGTCTTGAATTTCCTTAGAAAGTTCAAGGCCAGGCTTACCTCGTAAAGCTATACTCACTGGTACTCTCGTTCCCCAGCTGAAAAGTTCTGAATTCATACAGTTGAATCCTTCTTAACAGTCTGCTTTACGGGAACCTTTATTACCGCGACCCGCAGTTCTGGTTCTGGAATGAGGGATCTTCCTTGCGCCAGTCCCGAGTTTTTTCTCGTATTTTTTCGTCCCGGATTTTTTCTCGTCCCGTCCCGGGTTTCGGCACCAATTGTTATTAGACGCGTTCTCACGACCGGCCAGGAAAGACGCAACAAACCAGAATCTTCTGTGGCAAAGCTTTATTGCTTACATCTTCAGGAGCCAGAGTGCAAGAGAGCAAGCCCGCAAGAAGCAAGAGAGCAAGCCCGCAAGAAGCAAGAGAGCAAGCCCGCAAATGGCGAAACCCCATCCCTTTTTAAGGAGAATTATCCTCCACCTAGGATGTATTACTCCCTGATTGGCTGCAGCCCATCGGCCCAGTTGTCATCACGGGAAAGGCAGAACACATGGTGGGAAAACTGCCCCTGCATGTGTGCAGACTATGTTTACCACTTAGAACACAGCTGTCAGTGCCATCTTATAATGGCAAATGTGAGGGCGGCTCCTCACACCCTGAGAGACCAGGGATACAAGGAAAATATGTAAACATAATAAACATATAAAAATATTGTATAAGTGAAGGTGGCTACCATGTGTTTGATTTTGTCTTGAAAATTTTTTCTTATTATGCTGTACTGTCTTTTTTTCTGTTGCTCTCTGTTGTCTGCTGTATTTATGTCTTCAAGTTTTATTACAGAACTGGGAATTTAAGCTAAGCAGAGTCAACCTGTCCTTGAGCTACATGCAACATTTTCAGGATTTCTATAATGTAGACTACTCCAACTGCTAACTGAACATGCCTCAGATGGTTATACAGAGCCCAGGCAATGAACAAAATAGCCTGCACTTCTTGGAGTTTGTCAACCTTCCAGAGTTTTGGGTCCCCAACTGCAGTGCCACAATATGAGCAGGAAGTAGTGAGGAGATTGCATCACCCCTTTTATATTCATTTATTATCAACAAAAAGGCTGGGATGTTAATTTGAAATCTAAGACATTTAGCTAAGATACTTATTTGATTTGTACTAGAAAAATTACTAATGCTCTTAATAAAACTAAAAGATTCGGGCACAAGTCCCTTCCGCTCGACTCGAGACTCGAGCCCCGGGCTACCTTGCCAGCAGAGTCTTGCCCAACACCCGCAAGGGTCCACACGGGACTCCCCACGGGACCCTAAGACCTCTGGTGAGTGGACCACAGTGCCTGCCCCAATCCAATCGCGCGGAACTTGAGACTGCGGTACATAGGGAAGCAGGCTACCCGGGCCTGATCTGGGGCACAAGTCCCTTCCGCTCGACTCGAGACTCGAGCCCCGGGCTACCTTGACAGCAGAGTCTTGCCCAACACCCGCAAGGGCCCACACGGGACTCCCCACGGGACCCTAAGACCTCTGGTGAGTGGAACACAGCGCATACCCCAATCCAATCGCGTGGAACTTGAGACTGCGGTACATAGGGAAGCAGGCTACCCGGGCTTGATCTGGGGCACAAACCCCTTCCACTCCACTCGAGCCCCGGCTACCTTGCCAGCTGAGTCGCCTGACACCCGCAAGAGCCCACACAGGATTCCACACGTGATCCTAAGACCTCTAGTGAGTGGAACACAACTTCTGCCAGGAGTCTGGTTCGAACACCAGATATCTGGGTACCTGCCTTGCAAGAAGAGAGCTTGCCTGCAGAGAATACTCTGCCCACTGAAACTAAGGAGAGTGCTACCCTCCAGGTCTGCTCATAGAGGCTAACAGAGTCACCTGAAGAACAAGCTCTTAACAGTGACAACTAAAACAGCTAGCTTCAGAGATTACCAGATGGCGAAAGGCAAACGTAAGAATCCTACTAACAGATATCAAGACCACTCACCATCATCAGAACGCAGCACTCCCACCCCACCTAGTCCTGGGCACCCCAACACAACCGAAAATCTAGACCCAGATTTAAAAACATTTCTCATGATGATGATAGAGGACATCAAGAAGGACTTTCATAAGTCACTTAAAGATTTACAGGAGAGCACTGCTAAAGAGTTACAGGCTCTTAAAGAAAAGCAGGAAAACACAGCCAAACAGGTGATGGAAATGAACAAAACCATACTAGAACTAAAAGGGGAAGTAGACACAATAAAGAAAACCCAAAGCGAGGCAACGCTGGAGATAGAAACCCTAGGAAAGAGATCTGGAACCATAGATGCGAGCATCAGCAACAGAATACAAGAAATGGAAGAGAGAATCTCAGGTGCAGAAGATTCCATAGAGAACATCGACACAACAGTCAAAGAAAATACAAAATGCAAAAGGATCCTAACTCAAAACATCCAGGTAATCCAGGACACAATGAGAAGACCAAACCTACGGATAATAGGAATTGATGAGAATGAAGATTTTCAACTTAAAGGGCCAGCTAATATCTTCAACAAAATAATAGAAGAAAACTTCCCAAACATAAAAAAAGAGATGCCCATGATCATACAAGAAGCATACAGAACTCCAAATAGACTGGACCAGAAAAGAAATTCCTCCCGACACATAATAATCAGAACAACAAATGCACTAAATAAAGATAGAATATTAAAAGCAGTAAGGGAGAAAGGTCAAGTAACATATAAAGGAAGGCCTATCAGAATTACACCAGACTTTTCACCAGAGACTATGAAAGCCAGAAGAGCCTGGACAGATGTTATACAGACACTAAGAGAACACAAATGCCAACCCAGGCTACTATACCCGGTCAAACTCTCAATTACCATAGATGGAGAAACCAAAGTATTCCACGACAAAACCAAGTTCACACAATATCTTTCCACGAATCCAGCCCTTCAAAGGATAATAACAGAAAAGAAGCAATACAAGGACGGAAATCACGCCCTAGAACAACCAAGAAAGTAATCATTCAACAAACCAAAAAGAAGACAGCCACAAGAACAGAATGCCAACTCTAACAAGAAAAATAAAAGGGAGCAACAATTACTTTTCCTTAATATCTCTTAATATCAATGGACTCAATTCCCCAATAAAAAGACATAGACTAACAGACTGGCTACACAAACAGGACCCAACATTCTGCTGCTTACAGGAAACCCATCTCAGGGAAAAAGACAGACACTACCTCAGAGTGAAAGGCTGGAAAACAATTTTCCAAGCAAATGGACTGAAGAAACAAGCTGGAGTAGCCATTTTAATATCGGATAAAATCGACTTCCAACCCAAAGTTATCAAAAAAGACAAGGAGGGACACTTCATACTCATCAAAGGTAAAATCCTCCAAGAGGAACTCTCAATTCTGAATATCTACGCACCAAATGCAAGGGCAGCCACATTCATTAGAGACACTTTAGTAAAGCTCAAAGCATACATTGCACCTCACACAATAATAGTGGGAGACTTCAACACACCACTTTCTTCAAAGGACAGATCGTGGAAACAGAAACTAAACAGGGACACAGTGAAACTAACAGAAGTTATGAAACAAATGGACCTGACAGATATCTACAGAACATTTTATCCTAAAACAAAAGGATATACCTTCTTCTCAGCAGCTCACGGGACCTTCTCCAAAATTGACCATATAATTGGTCACAAAACAGGCCTCAATAGATACAAAAATATTGAAATTGTCCCATGTATCCTATCAGACCACCATGGCCTAAGACTGATCTTCAATAACAACATAAATAATGGAAAGCCAACATTCACGTGGAAACTGAATAACACTCTTCTCAATGATACCTTGGTCAAGGAAGGAATAAAGAAAGAAATTAAAGACTTTTTAGAGTTTAATGAAAATGAAGCCACAACGTACCCAAACCTATGGGACACAATGAAAGCATTTCTAAGAGGGAAACTCATAGCGCTGAGTGCCTCCAAGAAGAAACGGGAGACAGCACATACTAGCAGCTTGACAACACATCTAAAAGCTCTAGAAAAAAAGGAAGCAAATTCACCCAAGAGGAGTAGACGGCAGGAAATAATCAAACTCAGGGGTGAAATCAACCAAGTGGAAACAAGAAGAACTATTCAAAGAATTAACCAAACGAGGAGTTGGTTCTTTGAGAAAATCAACAAGATAGATAAACCCTTAGCTAGACTCACTAAAGGGCACAGGGACAAAATCCTAATTAACAAAATCAGAAATGAAAAGGGAGACATAACAACAGATCCTGAAGAAATCCAAAACACCATCAGATCCTTCTACAAAAGGCTATACTCAACAAAACTGGAAAACCTGGACGAAATGGACAAATTTCTGGACAGATACCAGGTACCAAAGTTGAATCAGGATCAAGTTGACCATCTAAACAGTCCCATATCACCTAAAGAAATAGAAGCAGTTATTAATAGTCTCCCAACCAAAAAAAGCCCAGGACCAGATGGGTTTAGTGCAGAGTTCTATCAGACCTTCAAAGAAGATCTAATTCCAGTTCTGCACAAACTATTTCACAAAATAGAAGTAGAAGGTACTCTACCCAACTCATTTTATGAAGCCACTATTACTCTGATACCTAAACCACAGAAAGATCCAACAAAGATAGAGAACTTCAGACCAATTTCTCTTATGAATATCGATGCAAAAATCCTCAATAAAATTCTCGCTAACCGAATCCAAGAACACATTAAAGCAATCATCCATCCTGACCAAGTAGGTTTTATTCCAGGGATGCAGGGATGGTTTAATATACGAAAATCCATCAATGTAATCCATTATATAAACAAACTCAAAGACAAAAACCACATGATCATCTCGTTAGATGCAGAAAAAGCATTTGACAAGATCCAACACCCATTCATGATAAAAGTTTTGGAAAGATCAGGAATTCAAGGCCCATACCTAAACATGATAAAAGCAATCTACAGCACACCAGTAGCCAACATCAAAGTAAATGGAGAGAAGCTGGAAGCAATCCCACTAAAATCAGGGACTAGACAAGGCTGCCCACTTTCTCCCTACCTTTTCAACATAGTACTTGAAGTATTAGCCAGAGCAATTCGACAACAAAAGGAGATCAAGGGGATACAAATTGGAAAAGAGGAAGTCAAAATATCACTTTTTGCAGATGATATGATAGTATATATAAGTGACCCTAAAAATTCTACCAGAGAACTCCTAAACCTGATAAACAGCTTCGGTGAAGTAGCTGGATATAAAATAAACTCAAACAAGTCAATGGCCTTTCTCTATACAAAGAATAAACAGGCTGAGAAAGAAATTAGGGAAACAACACCCTTCTCAATAGTCACAAATAATATAAAATATCTTGGCGTGACTCTAACTAAGGAGGTGAAAGATCTGTATGATAAAAACTTCAAATCTCTGAAGAAAGAAATTAAAGAAGATCTCAGAAGATGGAAAGATCTCCCATGCTCATGGATTGGCAGGATCAACATTGTAAAAATGGCTATCTTGCCAAAAGCAATCTACAGATTCAATGCAATCCCCATCAAAATTCCAACTCAATTCTTCAACGAATTGGAAGGAGCAATTTGCAAATTTGTCTGGAATAACAAAAAACCTAGGATAGCAAAAAGTCTTCTCAAGGATAAAAGAACTTCTGGCGGAATCACCATGCCAGACCTAAAGCTTTACTACAGAGCAATTGTGATAAAAACTGCATGGTACTGGTATAGAGACAGACAAGTAGACCAATGGAATAGAATTGAAGATCCAGAAATGAACCCACACACCTATGGTCACTTGATCTTCGACAAGGGAGCTAAAACCATCCAGTGGAAGAAAGACAGCATTTTCAACAATTGGTGCTGGCACAACTGGTTGTTATCGTGTAGAAGAATGCGAATCGATCCATACTTATCTCCTTGTACTAAGGTCAAATCTAAGTGGATCAAGGAACTTCACATAAAACCAGAGACACTGAAACTTATAGAGGAGAAAGTGGGGAAAAGCCTTGAAGATATGGGCACAGGGGAAAAATTCCTGAACAGAACAGCAATGGCTTGTGCTGTAAGATCGAGAATCGACAAATGGGACCTAATGAAACTCCAAAGTTTCTGCAAGGCAAAAGACACCGTCAATAAGACAAAAAGACCACCAACAGATTGGGAAAGGATCTTTACCTATCCTAAATCAGATAGGGGACTAATATCCAACATATATAAAGAACTCAAGAAGGTGGACTTCAGAAAATCAAATAACCCCATTAAAAAATGGGGCTCAGAACTGAACAAAGAATTCTCACCTGAGGAATACCGAATGGCAGAGAAGCACTTGAAAAAATGTTCAACATCCTTAATCATCAGGGAAATGCAAATCAAAACAACCCTGAGATTCCACCTCACACCAGTCAGAATGGCTAAGATCAAAAATTCAGGTGACAGCAGATGCTGGCGAGGATGTGGAGAAAGAGGAACACTCCTCCATTGTTGGTGGGAGTGCAGGCTTGTACAACCACTCTGGAAATCAGTCTGGCGGTTCCTCAGAAAACTGGACATAGGACTACCGGAGGATCCAGCAATACCTCTCCTGGGCATATATCCAGAAGATGCCCCAACAGGTAAGAAGGACACATGCTCCACTATGTTCATAGCAGCCTTATTTATAATAGCCAGAAGCTGGAAAGAACCTAGATGCCCCTCAACAGAGGAATGGATACAGAAAATGTGGTACATTTACACAATGGAGTACTACTCAGCTATTAAAAAGAATGAATTTATGAAATTCCTAGCCAAATGGATGGACCTGGAGGTCATCATCCTGAGTGAGGTAACACATTCACAAAGAAACTCACACAATATGTATTCACTGATAAGTGGATATTAGCCCCAAACCTAGGATACCCAAGATATAAGATATAATTTGCTAAACACATGAAACTCAAGGAGAATGAAGACTGAAGTGTGGACACTATGCCCCTCCTTAGATTTCGGAACAAAACACCCATGGAAGGAGTTACAGAGACGGAGTTTGGAGCTGAGATGAAAGGATGGACCATGTAGAGACTGCCATAGCCAGGGATCCACCCCATAATCAGCATCCAAACGCTGACACCATTGCATACACTAGCAAGATTTTATTGAAAGGACGCAGATGTAGCTGTCTCTTGTGAGACTATGCCGGGGCCCAGCAAACACAGAAGTGGATGCTCACAGTCAGCTAATGGATGGATCATAGGGCTCCCAATGGAGGAGCTAGAGAAAGTAGCCAAGGAACTAAAGGGATCTGCAACCCTATAGGTGGAACAACATTATGAGCTAACCAGTACCCCGGAGCTCTTGACTCTAGCTGCATATATATCAAAAGATGGCCTAGTCGGCCATCACTGGAAAGAGAGGCCCATTGGACTTGCAAACTTTATATGCCCCAGTACAGGGGAATACCAGGGCCAAAAAGGGGGAGTGGGTGGGCAGGGGAGTGGGGGTGGGTGGATATGGGGGACTTTTGGTATAGCATTGGAAATGTAAATGAGTTAAATACCTAATAAAAAATGAAAAAAAAAAAACTAAAAGATTCACAAATTATTTAATAATTAATTAATAGTAATAGTAGATTGATAGTAATTAATTAATAATTAAATATGGATATTACTGAATATTGTTGGGCCTGTGCGATCTCTTCTACAACTCTAATTTAATAAGTATATATTGATTATTATGAGTGTTAATTGTCAAAAAATGTGTTTTGGTATCTTTTGTGATACAGGAAATAATAAACAGTGGTCTCAGGATAGAAGTAATGGTTTAGTGGAAGCATTTTTCTTTGTGGGAAACCAAATTCAAATCATTAAGATTTAGCTCTCTGTTCAATGTCACTCATCGTTCAAAGGGTCTGTGTTACTCCTTTAGAGTATAATACCTCAGAGCATGAATAGAATAAGATTCAATCTCACCTTAGAGGATTATGGGACAATACTCAGGTGTCTATTGACACTGAAAATCTGCATTGAAAAATAGTTGAAACTGACAATTAACATGTTGGAACTACTTTCCTTGGATGAAGTGGCTGCTGCCTTTGCTTCTGCAGTATATGAATACACTTCTTCATCATCCTGGACTGCTCTTGTTGATTAATGGTGGAATAGTTCTGGCCTTATTTTTCCTTGTATTGTTTCTTCCACTAGTCTTTCTTAAGCAAATCCAGTGCACAGTAAACTTGCACACAGTGGATGTTTGCACCTCTAAATTAAAACAAAAAGGTGAAGATGTCAAGTCCAGCACGGCTGAGTAAGGGGCAGTGTGACATATTTCCTTACCTGAAGTATCATCAGGTCATTGATCTCCAGATGTGCTGATGGTTGCTGTTTTCCTAAAGTAGCTGATCTTCTGTTTCTTCTATTCTTCCTTCCTTCCTTCCTTCCTTCCTTCCTTCCTTCCTTCCTAACTTCCTTCCTTCCTTCCTTCCTTCCTTCCTTCCTTCCTTCCTCCCTCCCTCCCTCCCTCCCTCCCTCCCTCCCTCCCTCCCCCCCTCTGTCTCTGTATGTCTCTCTCTCATTGGTATATATTTTGTTATTTTTTTATTGGTTATTTAATTTATTTACATTTCAAATGTTATCCTCCTTCATTTTTCCCCTCTGCAAAGTCCTTATTCCATCCCCGCCAGATTCTATGAAGAAGTTCCCCCACCCACCCACTCACACCTCACTGCCCTAGCATGTTCCTATGCTGCGGTCTGGAGACTCCACAGGACCAAGGACTTCCCCTTCCATTGATACCAGATAAGGCAATACTCTCCTACATGTACAGCTGGAGCCAAGGGTCCTTCCATGTGTATTCTTTGTTTGGTGATTTAGTCTTTGTTAGCTATGGGAGAGGCATCTGCTTTGTCGATATTGTTTTTCCTGTGAGGTTGGAAACCCCTTCAATTCCTTTAGTCCTTCACATAACCCCTCAATTGGTGGTGGTGGGGGGACATCTGGGGCTTTCTAGTGGCCAGCCCCTGTTCCCTATGCCCCATTGTCAAACACATCTCCTCAATTTCCTTACCCTCTGTCCTTCCCTAACCCCTCTCCTCTCAGACCTGATCATGCCCCCTTTTTCCTTCCCCTTCCTCTCTGCTTCCCAGGTCCCTCCCTCTCATCCTTCCCAGATTATTTTGTTCTCTCTTCTAAGTAGGGCTGAAGCAGTTCAGTCAAATGGCTGGCTGCATGCACCTTCATCTGTACTGGTCATGCTCTGGCAAAGCCTCTCAGGGGATAGCTATACCAGGCTCCTGTCAGCAAGCTCCTCTTGGCATCAGCAATGGGGTCTGGGTTTGGTGTCTGCAGGTGAGGTGGATCCCTAGATGGGGCAGTCTCTGGTTAGCCTTGCCTTCAATCTCTGTTCCACTCTTGTCCCTCTGTTTCCTTTAGACAGGAGCACTTTTTGAGATCGTGCATGCCCCTATCCCTCAACCAGGAGCCATGCCGAACCTCTGGATATGGTCTCTACAGGTTTTATTTCCCCTTTGTTGGGTATTTCGGCTATTACCATGCCCATTGGGCCCTGGAAACCTCTTGCTTTCCTGACATCTCGACTTTCTACTTGCGACCCCACTTCCCTATCCCCTCCACCTCGGTGCTATACACCTCTGATCAAATTTCTGACCTTCTGTAGTTCTTCACCCCCTCTCCTTTCAACCTGATCCCTTTCCCTCCTCTCTTCTTCACAGGTCCCTCCTGGTCCCTCCTGTAATAATTTTGTTCTTGCTTTTAAGTAGGATTGAACCATTCGTAATATAGCAGGATCAGATAAACCATCTAAACAGGTCCATAACCGCTAAAGAACTAGAAGCAGTCATTAAAAGTCTCCCAAACAAAATATAAGCACAGGATCACATGGTTTTTGTACGGAATTCTATCAGATGTTCAAAGAAGACCTAATGTCAATACTTTTCAAACTACTCCACAAAATAGAAACAGAAAGAACACTTCCTAATCTGTACTATGAAGCCACAGTTATCCTGATACCTAAACCACACAAAGACCCAACAGTAAGAGAACTTCAGACCAATGACACTTATGAATGCCAATGAAAAAATACTCAATAAAATTCTCCCAAACTGAATCCAACAACACATCGAAATGATCATTCAACATAATCAAGAAAGTTTCAACCCAGGGATGCAGAGATGGTTAAATATATGGAAGTCCATCAATGTAATTCAATACATAAACAAACTGAAAAAAACAAAAACCCCAAAACATCTTATTAGATGCTAAAAAAAAAGTCTTTGATGATATACAACACCCCTTTATGTTAAACGTCTTAGACTGATCAGGAATTCAAGGCCCATGCATTAACATAATAGAAGCAATAGTCAACATCAAACTAAATGGAGAGAAACTTGAAACAATGCCACTAAAAGCAGGGACTAGACAAGGTTGCCCACTCTCCCCCTACCTATTTAATATAGCACCCAAAGTTCTAGACAGAGGAATTAGACAACATAAGGAGGTCAAAGGGATAACAACCGGAAAAGACGAAGTCAAGATATCACTATTTGTGGGTGATATAAAAGTATACTTAAATATCCCCAAAAATTCCAACAGAGAACCCCTACAGCTGATGAACAACTTCAGCAAAGTGCCTGAATATAAAATTAACAAAAAAAAAAAAAAATCAATATCCCTTCTCTATTCAAAGGATAAATGGGTTGAGAAAGAAATTATGGAAACAACATTCTTCACAATAGTAAAAAATATTATAAAATATCTGTTTTTCTTTCAATCTCTTTTTCTGGGGAATATAGTTGTCCCATTATTTATAGCTCCTCACATAGTAATAAATGAAACAGATATGGACCTTAAAGACAGAGATAGCTATAAGACTTTGGGGAAATGAGGAATAGGCCTTCTGCATGGCCTTTAGGGCCATGGGAAACAATTTAGACAACATAACCACAGAGGCCATATAAACCTATATGACCCTTTGAAGAAACTGCCAACTGCCAGACTTGGGCTTGAACTTGAAATTATATGAGGTGAAACATGTACTATCCTGCCCAATAGCTGCTAAATTAATTATCTAGTTGGAGTTGGGGACATCAAATATAAAGAGTTAAAGTGGTCTCAAGAAGAAAAGGCAGGGTTAGGTAAAGGAGCATGCATCTGAAAAGTTGGCAAATGATAGATGGGTTCATCTTACAGGAGAAAGGCTTACATATGATCTAGAAACAAACAGTATAATAAGAAGAATACAGTTTAATGTAAAAGGAAGGGGTTAGTGAGTTAATGCTTACGGAGACGTTAGTTTTGGACATGAGGACATGGAATTGCTAGGCTTTGGAAACAAAGTTTAGAGAATTAAAAGATGATGTACAAGCATATAAAAAGTTAGTACTTCATTCTCCTAGCTACTTGAAGGTTTGGAGTCAATGCCTCGAGAGATATTAGAGAGAGCCAGTTATATAAATTTTTAAAGCTTGTAAGAAATTATATTAACCTCAGTAGTCTGACCTCTTTCTGCACTTACATGCAAACAGCTACTGTAACAACTGCTGCCTGCTGCATGAGGAAACCATAGAAGCTGTGCCCAGATACCAGGGAAGAGAAGAATGTGTATAAATTACAATGAAATGTGCTATTCCCTTGTGTTTAGCTTCTGTTTCAAGGGAGTGGAGGTTAGGACTAATGATCCAGGATTTTTAAAATGTATGTAAATTAAATAATTTCTAAAAACTGATTAATAATGGTTAAAGCCTTGATGATGTACCTTTAGTGGGTAAAAGACTGGTCTCAGTCTGTGTGGTCAAAATAAAGAAGACAGAATGAAAATGAAGAATGGGGAAAAAGGAAGGAAAAAGGAGGAAGGAAGAAGGAAGCATGAGAAGAAGGAAGAATGAGAAGAAGAAAAACTGATAAGAATGATTGATCAATGAGCTAGCACTCGAACTAAAAGTGTACATCACTACTGACTCCAAGTTGTTATTGAATCAGTGCCATTCCCACTCACCCATTTTTCGAAGCAGCCCTGCAATGATGGGTCCAGCTTGAAACCCATACCACAAGAGGGAGCACACCCTTGGCACTCCTTAGAGGGACAGATATCAGAAGCTGGAGAGCCTATGTGCCTCAGATAGAACCAAACAGTACCTGGAAAAAAATCAATTGAAAGATCTGTAATGCTATTATACTCTACTGGTAAACAGGAGCCTATCATAATCATCATTGATGGGGCTTAATCCAACAACTTATCAGAACAGATACAGAGACCCACAGCCAAACATTAGGTGGAAAACACTGTATCTTGTAGAATAGGAGGAGGAAGAAATTGTAGGAGCCAGAGGAATTAAGGGCACTACGAGAAAACCGACAGAATCAAGCAAGCTGGGCTCATAGGAGCTCACAGAGCCTGAAATGACAATTAAAGCACCTGATTGGGTTTGACCCAGGCCTTCTGCAAAAATGTTATGGGTGTGTAGCTTGGTCTTCTTCTGCTACTCTTAATAGTGAGATTGGTAGCTGTTTCACATTCTTTTTCATTCTTTTGTGATGCTTTTGCTCCTACTGGGTTGCCTCATCCAGTCTTAATTTGTAGAAAACTGTCTAGTCTTATTTAAACTTGATGTGTCATGTTTGGTTGATATACCTGGAAGCCCTGTCCTTTTCAGAAGGAAAACTGGAAGTTAAGTGTATCTGAGGGAGATAGGATTTATGGGAGGAGGTGTAGGGAAGGAGGAAGGAAAAACTGGTCAGCATGTAATATATGAGAGAATAAACAGAAAAACTAAATAATACGTTAACAAAAGGACAAAAAAATTTTAACATAAAATGAGATGAAATAAAAGAGCAATATACTGCTTGTCCTGCAGAGAAGCAGGGTTCAGATCTAAGGATTAACAACAGGGAGCGAATACCCATTTTTTTTTAACTCTAGCTCTAGGAAAACTTATGTTACTGCTTTAGTCCTTAGTCATTTATGCTTAAAGAAGCACACATAAGTACACACATACACACTTAATTAAAATGTATAATATAAAAATCAAGAGTTTCAAACATATTCACATGTGATCAAGTCAAGTCTAAAATAATAGTCCCTATGTATGACAATCTTTGATAATATGTTTGTGGAATGCTCCATTCACAAAATAATACAAGGCTGTCTTTAGTTAAAATGTATTTTGTTCATTAGAATGCTGTTCCCAATTATTTAGAAATTAGTATGGTTAAAGACACAGAAAGTCATGTCCATTTTAAGGAACTATCAATAAAAGGGCCCTTGCTTGATAGGAAAATGAACGGTAAGGGTAAGAACAATCTTGATCAATTAGCTGATTCAAGCTTGAGAAAGGTTTTAACATATAATTGAATGTTAAAAAAATAAATAACACCTTCATTATTTAGTAGCTAGGGGGTTAAAAGTACCACTACCCAAGAATGTGCACTATAATGTTCATAAACCATGTCACTTTTACTATTAGTAATGACTGTGCTATATTGTGAAGGAATTAAAGTTTAGTAATTAATTATGTAGTTCATTACAATTAGCTTCTGCAGAAAAAAATGTTGGTTTCATGGTACTTAATAAAGTCTGTTTCATTAGATTCTATGATAGCATTTTCACATAACACATAAGAAACCCATCCCTCCCTCAGGTTCTAAATCCAATTTACATGTAGATGACACAACTTTATATCGTCTTTTGCATAATTTAGTTTGCATTTCTACAAAGCATGAAATGAGCATTTTTCCCTCATGGTAAATAGAAAAATGTGAGTAGGTGCTTGTCTTCCAACAGTACAAAATAGATTTTAAGAACCAAATTGGTCAAATATCTTTAGGGATTATTCTTGGACTAATGAATAATTTGGAGATTCTACAGTTGTTATTTTTAATTTTCTATTTGAACAAGGATTTATAGTATGGTTTTACTTCTGTCTGTATTTTGTGTGAAAATAAATGCTATTTAGTTTCAAATTTTTGCAATTATGAAAAAAAAACAAAATATATGCTATTTTTCTTACTGTACATACAGTTCATTTTTAATTCAAGGAATTCACACAATTATTAATTAAAAGCATGTGCATAATTATTGAATCTGTGAATTCATAGTAAAGTCTGTTATTCCATATTAAGCATAATCTGAACAATAAATATACTAATTCTATGTATGTGTAAATATATGCTATAAATGGATTAATAACATGGCATTTATGCAACATAGATAGTTTTATGGGTCGTGTATCTTGAGATCCTCTCTCAAGATTCTAATCTCTTAAGTGTGATCAACTTAATTTCTCATGGCTTTATGTGACGTAATGCAGAACGTTTTTTAATGATTTATGCAAATTGATAGTTCAGAATTAAATTTCCCTCAAGAATTTGTATTTAATTCTGGAAAGACTTTTGAAGAAAGAAACATAAACACGATAACAGGATAAAAACAAGGCTTAACTATTTCTTTAGGGAAGCAGAAATATTTAGCCATTTCAGAGCAACTTTTTCTAAATTAAAATGTTTTTCCATCTAGGGAGAGTTTGGCCAGAAACTTTAGGTCTTTGCAGTAAAGAAACATGTTGTCTCCAAATAAAGATACTTGGATGTCTTTCTTTAATATTTGTATGATTTTTTTGTTAATTTCTCTTATCATATTGTTCTAGCTAAGACTGCAAGCACTGTATTAAACGTGAGAAGAGACAGTGGATGGCATTGTCTTGCTCCTTATCTTGCTAGGAGTGCTTTGATTTGCTTTTACTTTTGTTTTCCATTTCCTTTACTTACAGGATTGTTACACACAGCTTATACCAGGTAGATTGGCCTGTTCTGCCTCCACCCTTGCACTATCCAGGTGTCTGATAATTAAGAGATGCTGGGTTTTGTCAACTGCCTTTAATGTTTCTATGGAGGTTGAGATGATGAAATAGTTGCTGTTCTTGAGTCAACTCATGATTTAAGTCTGATGATCCATCCATGTGACTAGGTAATGAAGGCAACTTTATCATAATAAATGATTTTTCTGATATGTTCTTGAGTTCAGCTTGTATTTTGTAGAAAAATGTGGATTCTATATTTTGTATAGCAGTTTCCTCTAAGATCGAAACATTCTATATCCTTTAAAGAAGGAAATTTTGTTTGGACAGAAAGCAAACAAATCAAAATAGGTTCAGTAATCCCTGAAACTGACTAAATTTGTTAGGCCCCTCTATTGGCAAGAGTTTACAAACAGTAAAGACTGTTGAGAGTAATTCTCCAGTGAACAAAAACTACCTTATAAACATGTGTACTTATGTTCATGAATCACAGATGTTGTCAGCTTCTTCTCAAAATTACTGGTGAAGCTCTTAAAAATAGTTACATTTGGCATACCACAAAAGCCTGATTCTTAACAGTTGGGGAACTTTGCTATCAAGGTAGCAATCCTCATGACCAGATGACTTGCTGCCTGTCTTTGGAGACTGGCCATGAAAAACAAAAATGGTGGCTGGCCTTGCCTTGCCTTGTCCAAAGAGTGACCTTTCCATTGAGCTCTCTACAAGTTTCCTTAACTCAGACACATGTCCCACTCTAGCTTCCCACCTAGATGATAATTAGGTGCTGTACTATCAGCTGTCACCCTTCCTTCTTGATTGATGGCATGAGTAATTGGCTCTTTCTACCTGTACCCTTTAAAAAGCCCTTATGTACTTTATCCCTGAAACAACAAAGGAGACTCCTCTCATTACAGTAGTTTCCAAATGCCATTCTGTCCATACTCATGGCTGTCCAAACCTACTTCTGTGTCTCTGCTCCCTTTCTTTCTTCATGCTAATGACTTACAGGTTAACAGGAGACAGTGGAAGCCATATTTAGTTCCTTTACAGAGACCCCTGGAACTATAGACTTTGTGATTATCCCCTCAAAGTATAGTGAAAGTTTTTCCTTACCGTCCCTCACTTGGGAGTCGGGCATCTCTTTTCTTTCTTGGCTTTACTGTTGTTGGTTTGCACCTTTGAGTTGGGTCTGAGTGTGGTTTTTGGAATTACAGAAGCATTTGGTTGGACTGTTCCTGCCTCTTATTATCAGGTGATGGTTCTGCTACCCTCTTTATGCACCCTGACTGCCTTCCAGGCCCTAGGCAATAACGTTTTACCCTCTCATAAAAAACAAAAACAAAACAAAACAACAACCACAACAAAGAAAGCAGAAGCAAAAACTGGTCATGCAGCTGCCATTTAAAAGTTATTAGGACAGCTGCCAGTTTCTTAAATCTGCAAAAAGGCTCATGGCTGTTAGGGCATATTAATCTCCTGGGGCAGAAATGGCTTAGGAATGCTAAACATCTCTGGGACCACTTTTTCTCTTTTTCACTCTGAAAACAAAAGAGAAGGCAGGAGACAAGAATAGTGAACAGAACAGAAGAGAAATATAGCTTGTCTAAAGTAAAAATGTCTGGCTAAACCAGAGAGGCAGATATAGGAAAAGCTTGACCTGAGGGTGTGTAGAAAGTTGTAGAAGGTCAAAGGGGGAAGGAACTATATTTGCTTTTTCTTTTCATACCTGCAAATTTTAATTTGAAAAGGAACTGTATAATGTGTTAGAAATTTGACCATATTAAGTTAATCCTGGTTAGTTTACTTCAGTTAAAAAATGCTGGTAATTCTCCATTGCAAAATATTTGTGTTACAATGATTGCTCAAAATGATCAATGCTCATGGTAAATAATTAGATAGGAAAAACTCTAAAGGTTAAGGAAAGGGTGTAATGTTTAAAGTTTATGTAAGGTTCAAGGATCGAAAATTTTCTAAGAAAGTGTGTAGGCAGCCAACGCCTAAAAGATATCGCCGTTTTCAGGTACACCGTGGCCATAAACAACCTTATTGCGCCTGTGCTAGTCACCACTTGGCGCCAACCCCTCCCCAGCGGGTGTATGCTAATGAAGTGTCAACAGGCCAACCAATCCCAGGAGGACACATAGCCCTCCCCAGTGCTGGGGTGTATATAAGGAGTCCTCCCTGGGTGCCCAGGGTCCCCATAGCAGCATCAAGGTGTTCCTGCAATAAAGGCTGTTGAGAAGAATTCAACCATGTTGTGTCTTCCTTGCTAGCCAACGTGGGTGCAACAAAAGTGTGTGACTAAAATAATATGTGAGGGCCAAAAAAGATGTTTTAAAGTTTGTAAATGAAAGTTATGAAGGTTAGATGATGCAAAATGGTGATTGGAAAGTGATTTAAGGTACACGAAAGGAATGAAAAATGCTTCAGATTTCTTCCCCTCACTATGCTACTGTTGTATTGAAACTTCAAAGTTAAGAGATTTAATATTAAGCAATGGTAATACAAACATATCTGAAATTTATCTTGGCAAAAACTTTAAAAGCTTCTTACAAATTTGTGGGAATTCACTTGGATTCTCCCTTCACAGTTCAATTGGTCTCCAGGTAAGTACTGTCAATTAAGTCTATTTTTCTCCCTAACTTCCTATTCTTGAGTGTAGAATATATTTCCCTTTCTCAGGTTCTGGAATCCCCATCCAAGTACCAAGACCATTGGCCTAAAATTTTCAAATATAAATCCAATAAAATATTTTCATATATATAATCCTGCCAAGGCCAGATGTTTACTCAAAACCTGTATCAATGACAGTTCCAAAGCAGTTATCCATGGGCTTTCTGCCCAGTCTCACAGACTGCTTCAACTGGGCCTCAAAGCCTGAGCCCAGTGACAGCCATTCTCTAAAAATACCACACCTACTTCAAGAATGCTACACCTCCCAATAGTTCCAGTTTCTATGAGCTGATGGGGCCATTTTCATTCAATCTACCACAATTACAAAAGTCTCCACATAATTGGTTTTTGGAACAGTGAGATATCAATATGGAACAAAGTGTTTTCCTTTTTCCCACATTTTACACTTATGTGTATCTTTTGATTGTGATCTACTGCATAAAGAAGTGGATGGCCTCTGGTCAAAATGCATAGAATAAGTGAGTAATATTCACTTTAAACAGAACAACAATATCATATCTTCCAAGACCCTGGGAATATCAAGAAAGATGAATCAGAAATACCTAAAGAGGAAATGATGCAGCCACTCTAGTCATAAACTCACTTGAGTGGAAGTCACTTGCACATGACACAGTCACTATAGCAGTGAATTCACTGCTGTTCTGGTTATGTGAACAGGATATTCAGAGACAGTCACCTTGTCAATTATTTATGACTATCTTTGCTTGAAAAACATAGTTACACAATAGTATGCTTCCACAGAATATAGTTTATACAGCCTTAGTTGCTGTTAACTATTCACCTCTTGCCCTTATGCCACAACCTTCAGAGGTACTGAACCCTTGTTGTTCTAGTTTTTTCTGTACTTTCATATCACATTTGTTCTGCTATGCTTTCAACTAAGCCTCTTCTTTCTCTGATCTGTTCCTTTTCATCTAATGGACCTATTTTTGTGTTTTCTAAATTAATAGACTCTTACATTTAATATACCAGTTTAAGATTTTGGAGCTGAGTACTTGTTTTTTCGGTGTTTTTTATTGATACAATTCATTTCACCTACCCATCCAGTATTAGGTACAAACACAAACCCAAGATAAACATACACAAACAGAACTACTATTGTGCAAGGTAATTTTCCTAGGAACCACAACACAAATAACACTGTTTACCCAGGTAGATATTCTGAACAGTCCAAAGTACAGGTATCACTAAAGTAGGATGGTTGAGAGAGTATGGGTTTTGGTAATTTTCTTTTTTTTTTTTTTGGTGTTATTAACAGTAATATAAGCAAAAATGACTCAAAGCTACCTGTACTACCAAATCATGAGTTATCATGATTTACGTGAGTATCATGAGTTACAGCCAATATAATTTGTCAATCATTCAGTAAGTAAACTCCTTTTCCCGGTAATACAAACAGGCATAATTGAACTCAATTGAACAACAAAGATACCAAAGTAGAAGGGGACTTTTGAGAAGAATGGTTTCTGTAGGAGAGATGGATAAATGAGAAAGAGTAATGGGGAAAGGTATAAATAGAATTTGCTATATAAATTGGACACAGGGAGAAAACTAACAAAAAATAGATTATAAAACAGCTACATATGGAACATATTTCAAAATAATTTATTATATATTGCGAGATTAGTTAACAATATTTTATCCATATTTTATAATCTCAACAAACTTAAGAAAACCTAGTACAATTTATTTTCAAGTAATTGTTTTCTTTCTCTCTTTCTTTCTTTCTTTCTTTCTTTCTTTCTTTCTTTCTTTCTTTCTTTCTTTCTTTCTTAGCTCCAGATTTTATTTCCTTACCAGTTCATCCACTGACTGTTACACATCCCATATCTTCACATCAAATCCCTGTCTCCATGAGGATGTCACAACCCCCACTCCACCAGACCTCTAAACTCCCTGTGGCCTCCAGTCTCTTTAGGGTTAGGTGCATCCAATAGAGGGCTAATATCCGAAATATATAAAGAACTCAAGAAGCTAAACACCATAAAACCGAACAATACAATAATAAAAAAAATAAGGTGTAGAACTAAATCTAGAATTCACAACACAGGAATCTTGAATGGCTGAGAAACACCTAAAGAAATGTTCAATGTCCTTAGTTATTAGAGAAATGCAAATCAAATTGACCCTGAGATTCTACCTTATACCAATCAGAATGGCTAAGGTCAAAACCTCAGGCAACAGCACATATTGGTGAGGATGTGGAGAAAGAAGAACAGTCCTTCATTGATGGTGGGATTGCAAACCGGTACAACCACTCTGAAAATCAATCTGGAGGTTCCTCAGAAAATGGGAAATAAATCTATCTGGAGACCCAACAATATCACTCTTGGGAATATACCCAAAAGATTCCCAACCATGCCACAGGGGCACAAGTTTCAGTATGTGCACAGTGGCCTTGTTTGTGATAGCCAGAAGCTGGAAACAACACATATGTCCCGTAATAGATGAATGGATACAGAAAATGTAGTTCATTTACACAATGGAATATTACTCAGCTATTAAGAATGAGGACATCCTGAGTTTTGCAGACAAATGGATGGAACAAGAAAATAGCATTCTGTGCAAGGTACCGCTGACCCAAAAAGACATGCAATGTATGTACTCACTAATAAGTGGATATTAATAACAACAAAAAAGTACAGAATACCCAAGTGACAGTCCATGGAACTCAAAAAGGACAACAAGCTGAAGGGCTCAAATGAGGATGCTTCAGTCCCATTTGGGAAGGAGAAGAAATCGACCACAATGGGGAGGGGAGGCATCTGGGTTGTAAAGGGAATAGTGGGGTGGAGAGGGGAACATGATCTCAGGTGTTGGGTAGGGGGAAAGGTCTAAAATCCCCAAGGGACAGCAGAAAGAAGCAATTGCTTTCTATTATTCTCCTTTTTTTTTTTAATAGTTTGAGATGGGAGATTTACTTAGCTAGATCTGTTGCTTTAGTTCTTATTCTATTATCCTGGCTGTGCTCACATTCACAGCATCTTGTTGACAAATTTTGTAGTCCCTGGTGACACGCATCTACCATCATGCCTAAATTTCTACTACTCTTTTACATTATCGAACAATATGAAAAAAATGACCATAATACATATTTAGGGTATTCCACTCAACTGGAATGAGTCTCATGATTTTCCTCCACCTGCAACTAATACAGCTGTGGAAAACAGAAACTAAGATTGAAGTACTGTTAAGAGAAGAATATTACAGTGAAACAACTTTTGCCATGTTTATATTTCTTTCATCTACTTATAGTTTTATCATGTACATCCTAAAATTACATATGCATTAGGTTAGAAATGCTTAATTACATCATGAATTTGTTTTAACATTTCTTAGAAATCACGATTATTTAAGAATTATCTCAAGTCATAGCTTCATAAAATGTTGAAAAATGTCATATTAATATATGGAATATATTATTTGAATTGGTCACATGCTGTTCATTCTAGGGTTAATGTCCCTGTGTGGGTTAACATAGGTTCCTGAAATACCAAGAAGAAAGTGAAACTTTACATCCTTAATACAATGACTGAAATAAAATGGAAGTCTCTTCAAGTGTAACAATCATGATTCATGTAAGAAACATCTTGGTATTTCTGAATTTCATTTGAATTAAAAAATGACTATCTATCTATCTATCTATCTATCTATCTATCTATCTATCTATCATCTAAGCAAGTAAATGTCAGAAATGATATACACATACCAATAAAAGTCCCATGTGTCTTCTCTGGGATTTGAGGAATCACCAAGGGCTATTGACGCCATTTCATGGCATACATCATTCAAAATTTTCCCATAAAAAGAAGAGTGAGAGCTATAAAATACAAAATACTTAAGAAGGCAAATACAAAGAAGCTCACTGTAAGAAATACTCATAGATGTAAACTAGAGTATGAAAGAAATATTTTATGAACTCTCATGGCATACACATGTAAAATCATATGTCCTTTAGAAGTACAAAACAAGCAATATTCTCATGAAATGGGTTTCTAAAAAAGAGTATAGTTCTTATTTACAAATAAAAATAGTTACTTCATTGAGTACATTGTGACATACACCTTTGTGATGCATATTTGTATAATTTGTGGAGTGACAAAATCAAGGTAGTTGCTATAGTCACTACTCATTTACTGCAATAATAAATGGATATCACATATAATTTAACCTAGTAACAATTTGGAAAAATAGAATGCATAATTACCAAATGTGGCTACAGTTTTCATCTTTAAGTATTAATATTTTAATTAGAGACAGAAACTATTACCAATAAGCAGAAAACAATATTGTGTGTTTTCTAACACATAAATCTAATTCTAAATACAAAAATATCATACCAAAATAAAATAAAAGGTGGATCCTCCACTCATCTAAACTCTCAAAGCAAATCCAGTATTCATCACATTAATACCCAACAACCTCTCTTAGGACTGGTCATTTGGTGGACTAGTACAAATTATATTCATTTTCTTTTCCTTAAATAGCCTTATTATTTGACCAAAACATTTCTACTATACTTCATTATAAAGTTTATATTTTAGAAAAAGTTATTTAAATACTAAAAATCTTACTGTCTACAACATTACTTTGTCAGAACTTAGAAACTATATAGAGATTATTTTCTTATTTGTTATAGGAAATCATTAAAATCTAAATCATTAGGGTGAGGATGCCCATTTTAAAGATTCCTAATTACTTGAGTAGAATGATTAAATGCTACTAGTATTTTATTATGAATTGCAGACATTAATCAAATAAGGGAGAAATATACTAAAGATAGTATGTCTTCTCACCATAAGAAATTAAATTCATAACTATCCAAACAACTGGAATTGCGATGTAATACTGCACCTAAATGAATTAGCATTCACAAAAATAAATAGCAATTTAATAATCTATTTTCATTCATGGAATTATGTCTATTATAACCCAAAAGTATAATAGCATACATTACCTAAAGGCCCATTAAAGTGATTCATATGTCAATAATCATATAAAAATATGAAAGTCTATCTAAAAGTATATAATGTTTTCTATTCAATTACAAGAACTATTTTAGAGACCTTTGTTATTGCATTTTAATTTTGAGAAACACTTGTAATTCAGTTCAATTAATCTCAAAAGCAATTAGCAAACACATAATACATACTGTCTCGTGCATTAAATACTAGAGGAATTCAGAAGAAAAACACTGCAAAATCAAGGCATGGGTAACATTCTAGGAGGCCATGCAAGACATGATTACTGCATCATATTCAATAATAAAATTGAACTCAATTTATCAATCTTGGAGTAATTTCATGACTTTGTAAATGCAGTTTTAAGATGCCCATTTTTCTGTGAAGGTTCTATGCTCCAGTAGAGGGGACTGCCTGGGCCAGGAAGAGGGAGTAAGTGGATTGATGAGCAGGGGGAGAGGGAAAGGGATAGGGGATTTTCAGAGGGGAAACTAGGAAAGGGGATAACATTGAAATGTAAATAAAGAAAATATCTAATAAAAAAGATTAGAAAAACATATTTTGGTTAATTCAATTTATAATAAACACTACATAGTACTATCTTGTGTTATTATAAGATAATAATATATAAAATTAACTGTGTGTCAATAGTAACAGCAAAATGAAACATCGTAAGGGAAGAGCTAATAAGTCTTGAGCTAGCTAGATAAATGCAGAAGATGTATTCAAGAAGTAGGATTTCTTACCTCAAATTTACTGGAGAATTTTACTTTTATTATTTGCATTTTCTGTTGGGGAGAATAAGAACTGGTTTCAAGAATTTGAGGTTCACATTAAACTTCCTGTAGAGATAATAATGACCTTGAACTTCTGGTCATCCTGTCTCTAGTTTCTGAATGCTGGGATTATAGACATATGGCATCATGCCAGGTTTATATGGTACTGTAGATTAAAGCCAGAGACTCATACATGTTAAGCAAGCAGTCTTCCAAATGCTTTGTCTCTAATCCAATATTTGTTTTCTTACCAGCAAAACTGGGAGTTTTGTGTATGAACACTCTTATAATTATCCCATTTAGAGTTGTAAATAAGACAAAATAAGGTATAAACTATGCCAAGATACTTATGAAGGCTGAAAAAAGTGGGTAGGAAGAAGAAAGTTAAATGATGATGTTGAAGTATGTTTGATAATAGTCTCTGCATGTTTGTGGCAGGATTTTCTTTCACCTGGAGGTGTACCATGGTCTCGTATTTTTGTTGAACTGGTGACTGGAATCTTTGGAAATGAGGGCTAAGTCCTCTGCTGTGTAGGTAAACTCGGCGATGGTTTTTTTCAGGCTCAGTTGCCAGGAGCACTGGCAAGGCCATGACTGAAACTGCTTGTGCCTCTCATTCTGCCATGTTGTTGTTCCTTGCTAGCATGTTATCTCTCTTCTGGTGACTAGGACAGAGGGTGTTGTTTATCTTGGTAGGGTCCTGGAGTAAAAATCTGTATTTAGAAACAAAAATTTAAATAAATATCTGTATTTAGAACTATCTATTTACAAATTACTTGTCCACAGTGGGCAAGGCTATCAAGTCCTTTGGGTATATGTCCAAGAGTGCTAATACTGACTCATGTAGCTCTATTTTGGGTTTTTTGAGGTTCAATACTATTCGTATGCCCATAGATCAGTGTTACTATCAGCTTTAGTCATACGAAGCCCAGACTTAAGGAACATCTCATAAAAGGATAACAAAAGAGTATGAGAGTAGGCGGACAGTGGGTATGGTAGAACACCTTCTTCAAAGCATGTCATTGCTTTGATTGAACTCGTAAAACATGTAACACTGATGATCAGCACAAGACAGTCTATTAAAATTCTGTCATAAATGTTTGGGAAGGGGTTCTTGAAGCTACACACCTTATGGGGAGGGACTCACTCTTTAGATTAGATTAGATGTTGCCCAAGTGTTTATAAATATTCCTTCAAAATTGTAATCTTACCTAAATAAAATTCAATAGGTTATAAAGAAAAGAAAGAAAGAGAAAAAATAAGCAAACAAGGAAACAAGAAAAAGAAGAAAGAAGAAAGAAGGAAGAAAGGAAGGAACGATAGAAAGAAAAACATGATAATGGAAAAGAGACTGGTAATAGCAAGATCAGTGTGAGTTAAGTGAGACAGTAGATATTTTAGAAGGTAAATATAATAAGAACACTTTATATGTATACATGCATGTATGAAAATATAATGGAATTTATTATTATACATAACTATCATATGATAACAAAAAAATAAAAATAAGTAATGAGAACAAATCCTAGAATGTTGAGAAAAAAGAAGAACCCTCATATGCTAGTGGTAAAGTATTCACTTTGTCTCCACAGTAGATGTCAGTGAACAGGATCCTAAAACAATAGAAATAGAACTAACATGTGACCCAGCTATATAACTATTGTGCAAGCTTTTCCGTGATGGTATATCTGATTGTTGAGACATCTACACATACATATTGATGGCTGGTCCTTTTATAGTAGCAAAGATATGCACTAAGCCTAGACATTTATTAACACTTTGGGATAGTGAAAATAGTTTCTATAAATGATGGAATTTTATTCAGCTATAACAAAAACTTAAGTAATAAAAGTGTGAAGAAAATAAATAGAACTAGAAAATATTATATAAAAAGGACACTCAGACTGAGCATAACAAAATATCTGTTCTACTCTCATACGTTGATTTTAGCTTCTAAAAATTAAATCTGCATTTCTAGGTGGGAATAAAGATGAGTAAAAGCCATGAATGTAACAGGTGTCCACAAAGATTTTCAGGAGGGGGGAAAGAACTAAGAGAAGTGAGTGGTGAAGATGAGAACTAACTGAAATGTAGAAATGCTAGAAATTAACAGTACAGACAGAAAATTAACAGTACAGACAGGAGGGGTGAGATGTGAGAAATTAGGAGGTGGAAACAACCAATGAAAGATGTACAAAAATATGTTACTTTGATAGCCAATTGAAAACAAACAATAATTTTCTAAAGAAAAATATATGGTAAGTACAATATCTTCTGCATTTTTGTTCAATAATAAAGTAGGCAATTAGAGAGTTCACCTCCTTCTCTGAATCAGATCATGAGAATATTGTCTTACTTCATGGATTTCTTTTTCATGTTTATACTTGAATATCTGTACTGCCCTTTCATAGCTTGCAGTTTGTGTCTTCATGACTACTATGTTAATTGCAATATGTTTGGTAACACATTCTCTTATTCCCTGAACATTACACAAAGTTCATTCTCAGATCAAGGTACACTCTTTGAGTGAATTCATTATATTCTATACTTGAGGTAAGTTATCTGAGTCAATGATTGAACTACACATTCAGTTAAAACAATTTCATAAAATATGGTACTGCCTGCCTTCCATATTATGTATGACTACTTTTGTTTCAGGTGCATAGTCACAATGAGTCTATAACTTAAAATGCTCTTTTCACTTCCTGTAACTATATTCTAATAAGATTTTAATAGGATTTCTTCTCAACTTCTCTCATACTTATTAATTCATTTGTTGGACTTTTGATGATACAAATCTTGGTAGTTACTTTTTAGTTATATCGTGCTATTCCAAAGAGAATGTTAACAAGGGAAAGATAGACATGCATTGTGTCCATGTTTGTGTGTGTATGTGTGATTTCCAGTAGTGATAGTGATGTTACATGTATTAATGAGTCAGAAAAATATATATGACTGGAAGTTAAGTTATGGAAGTAATAGAGGTCTACTTTTTAAAATTGTTACCTTACTTTTTTAGCATATAGATCATTTACTAATTAATTTTGATAACTTTGCTTTTTAAAAAAATCTATGAACAGAAGAAGACGAGTGGAAACTCTCCTTGAAGGACATGTGAAGGACTTGAAAAGCCCTATTCCCACATTGCATCTATGAACAGCACAACTTTCCAGGAACTAGATTCTGTAGATAAGATGTTTCATTTCCTTGTATAATAGTTAATGTTTTATTAAATTCATTAAAGAGGTTCAGCCAAGCTGGGGGTTATAATCATTTATTGTTAATTTGATATCCCATTGGGATCCAATTATATATAAACAGAGATGTAATTCAAAAGGAGAAATTTGCACAATGAATGTAAATAATATAATAATTATTAAATTATTAATTTATTTTATGGAAGGGGTAATTTTTTACGGAAAAACTAAGAAAAGAGAGGTAAATGACAAAATCCATGGAATTCACAGAGCATGGTATGTATTGAGGTCTCTATTCACACATAAACCATTGTAATATGATGGCATGAACAAAATAGTAAGATGACTTTTAGTTGATCTTAATAGAAAACAAAGCTTTCATATAGTTTATGTTAACATTTTATGATAGACACATTTTAACATGTTGTGATGATGAAGGAATTCTATGAGAAAATATATTTGCTACCATCAAGTCTGACTGTGTTTGATTCTCAGAACCCACAATATGGAAAGGAAAAACCATATCACCAAAATTACCCTCTGGCCTCTACATAAATATGTACATACACATACAAAAATATGCACACAACATACATGTGTGTATACACATACAAATATATGTACACAGAGAGAAAAAATATATTTACAGAAATTAATATTTATCTGTTAGTTATTTTGTAATATGTTACATGATTTTTTTTCATATGTGAATGATTATGTAAATCTCTGGGGATACATATGCTATTAAACATGGAAGTCAGAGCACAATTTTCAGCACTCAGTTCTCTACTTCTACTATGCATGTTTGTGGTTCTTTGAATAAAAATAACATTCATAGATGCATATATTTGAATACTAGGTTCTCAGTTGATGGACTTGTTACAAAAGGGTAGGAGATGTTGTCTTATTGGAGGAGATGTATCACTGGAGTCAAGCTCTGGTATATTTATCATGTGATATATTTCATATATTCACATCAATAATCATTAGATCTCTCTGTCTCATGTTGGATCAAGATATGAAATGAACTCTCCTATGTTTTAGCTGTCATGATACTGTTCTGCCATCATGCATACTAAACCTCTGAATCTGTAAACTCAATATAAACTCTTTCCTTTATAAGTTTCCCTTGTCACAATGTCATATCCCAGCAATATAATTGTATAGAAGACAGAAGTTGGTACCAGTAATTATGTGATTGGAACGTAATACTAAGGAAGAGCTTATGGGATCTTGCTTCCTAGAGGAAGCTTGTAAGACAGTACTACTTAGACCAACATGGACTGCAAAGGCCAAACTCAAAATGTTTTAGAGGGGAACAATATTTGCAAGTGGCTAGAGATAATTCTTGTGATATTTTGGCAAAACAACAACAAAAACCTTGCACCCTTATACCCTATCCTCAGAATTTGCCTGAGTCTAAGTGAAAATATGTGGGCTTACTTCTTTTGTAGAGAAGATTTCAAGAAAGATTAATATTGACTTTTTTGCATAGTTACTAATAATCACTAGAATAAGTAAGGCAAAATAAAATGCAATATATAGTGAAGAGAAAAAAAAATCAAGAAACTGCTGATGTCAAGGCTTGTGCTGATGGAGATAAGGAGAATGGTGTCATTGATGAAGAAATTCTATAGTTATAAAAAAAGAAACATCTCTTGTATATGGGAAATGTATAACAATTATTTATTTATTTATTGGTGTACAGATATTTATAGCTAAAAGACTGCTTCAGAATAAACTTTGGACTTTAAATGATGATGTTGAGACTTTTACGAAGCTTTTGAAATTTTACTGAATACATTTTGTATTATGTTGGCACCATGACCTTATTTGAATCAAGGAGTGGAATGTGATGATTTGAAGTGTAAATGTAACTTTTATTCACTTTGACACAAAGTGACAATTTATGTAATTGTCATTTTGGAGGCTTACTGCTGAATAGGCTCACCCTTCTTATACTTTTTGAACTCTGGCTCAACTCAGCTGTTCTGACCCAGGCTCCTCTCCAAGGTGAAGGCTTCACACCAGCTTTTCTCCTTCTCACTGAACTGCTCTGTTTGACTTCAAACTAACTCTGGCAAACTGTACTAAATTTCTGACTCCTTCCCATTCACTGTCTCTTTCTATATTAACCTGCAGCCCGTCTCTATAAAAAAAAAGTCCTGGTAAATCTCTCTCTCTCTCTCTCTCTCTCTCTCTCTCTCTCTCTCTCTCTCTCTCTCTCCCTTTCTCTCTCTCTCTCTCTCTCTCTTGATTGTAAATTGTCTCTTTCATGTGCTATTCTCTTCTCATGAAAATTAGCCATATCCTATCTCTGACTTATTCTGAAAAATCTTTCTCTGACTTTTTAACTTTGTCCCTCAAATGCAAGTCATTGTTTTGGATGAAAGGTGAGTACTAATAGCTATCTATAGTCCAGCCAGAGAGATTAAAGGTGTATTTTCCAGCCAGAGGGATTACACAGAGCCAGTTCTTTGGATGTGATCCCTTGCCAGAATAGTCATGTGGTTGGATAACATTGAATAACAATCCCCAACATCCTTGTTGCTTATAAGAACATATATTTGGAAAATTGCTTCCACATTAGTGGTCAATTCTAGTTGCCAGGTTTTCCTCTTTCCATTCAGCCTTGATGTGATAAGAATGGATAGATCCTCTGGGACTGAATGCCCAAATAAATTCTTTGTATTTAAGTCGTGCTGAACTGTAGTCCATATGCTACTTTTACAATTTTCAGGTAGATCTAAAGATTCCTGAATTTTACCCTGGAAGCTTGGCTGTTTAGAGTTGTCGTCCATTCTTCTTTTCTATCAATCAGCATCAGAATGGGGTTCACTGTGAAACCTGTAGTTTTCTGTTTATCAAGACATGTGATACACTTTTGCTTCCTAGGTCTCATAAGTGTCTCTACTCTCATCTGCCATAAAATGTCATTTTGAATGTAATCAACACAAATGTTTACTGAATAGTTTATAACATCTTACATGGACAATTCCAAATCAGTTAATCATTTGCTCAATAGTTCTTTATCTTAACTTTTAAAATTTGTTTTTGAAAATTAGATTCTCACCAGTCTTCTATTCTAATAATATTTAAAGTGTGTGCACATACAAACAACTTCACAGAAAATATTTCATATTGATTACATTTTAGAGTAAAAATAAATTTTGAAAGTTAGATTTTACTCAATATGGATTAACTAAATTAGAACAGAAATTGTATACCTCAGCTCTTCTAAACACATTTTGATAGACACGTTGTAAGGGACCATGATTCACCAATGAATAATATCCTAGACTCGAATAGTATGTAACAGCAAAGAGCAATTACTCTGCAGAGATCTGGCATGTAGGGGTCTACAATTCATCAGGACAGAAGACAGACATGTGTGCCTTACAGGATTAATTATAAAGCTTGTTAGGGCAGAAGTAGGTGAGTTTTAAATTTACTTTCCTTCACTGTTTCTCTCTGTCTCCAAGGGTATGGTTGCCTTTGTGGTTGGTTAAGGTTTTTGAGGGTTTGGGGCACTTTCCAAAACTGCTTCTGATTAACTATATTTGGCTCAGGCTAGCTGGCAGGGCATGTCATGGTAGCTTCGGATTGGCTGACTGTGAAGGGTGGTTTATCCTGGAACTTGACTTGTTTTGAACTTCTTCACTTCTGGGAAACAGAAACCCAGGGCTAGTCTCTGGAATTGCCAGTTTGCATCCTATTATGGAGTCAGCCTGCCTATGGCTATCTCAGCCCTCTCACATATGTTTACCACTTCTATGTCAGAGAATGAATGAGGGTTTGAAATATCAACTATATTTTGATGTATGAAAAGAAAACAATTATGAATTCCAATAAGCATTTTCCACCATAACTAAGATTTTCATCTTTCAGAATTATAAATTTCAAACTTGCATAGGCTTAGCAATTACCCATAGTCATACATTAAGATATAGTTTGCATTAAAATCGAATTCTGTACAATTAGACTCATACTATCTTTTGATTGTACTTTTCAAATAGATTTTCTTGCTACTGCTTTGTGATGAATTATTACAAGTATATCTTATGAAGAAGTGGGAATTGCCTAATATTTGTATAATATACAGTGTTAAACTGAAAGACCCCCGAAGGGAGACCCTCACTCAGGCCTCGGGACAGCCGCGTACCCAAGAAGACACTGAGACCATACATAAAATGTAGAAGGTAAGATTTAATAAAGCAGCAACATGAATGCACACAGACCAGAGCTCTGGGGTCGAAACTCATACACCTAGTGGTGTAGAGGAGAATCGACGACCAGCCAAATTTTTCACAGGCTTATATAGTAAAACTCAAGGGGGGAGAACTGGGCAGGGAAAGTACAAGTTTACATCACTAGGGGGTTCTGCCAAGGGACAAGGGGTTTTGCCAAGGGAATCTACGTAACTAAGGGGTCATGTCCTATCATTTGGCATTGTACCCGGTTTATTTTGAGGTTGTTCCAGGAGGCCCTTATCTCAAGAATGTTCTTGGAACAGTCTTTAGTTGGGAGGGTTCGAACTCTAGGGTGAGGAGTTCAGGAATGCATTCTGGGGTGAAGAGTTTAGGAGTGTTCCGGGAACAAATCTCTAGATGGGAAGGGTCGGGCTCTGGGGTGAAGAAGAGTTCAGTAAAAATTTTTATTCTTCAAAACAAAAAGAATTGCCTGTTTAGTTATCAATTTAAAAGTGACTATAAGTAAAAAAAAAAAAATGAAAATTTACCTGTTAGAAGTTTATCTATTGATTTTCTGAAAGTTTTAATTAAAAGGAATGATAGTCAACTGTCATTCTATAAATTGATTTAACATATTTTTTAGATGTTATTAAAATTTGGATAGATGTCAACTTGTCCTGAGTTGGTATCATATGTTTAGACTTCATGCCATTTCTTAATAAAAAAATAAATATTTTATTTACTTCAAAGTCTGTCTTCTTTAAACTTTATTTTCTTTACAGTTTTATAATTTACAAAGAAAAATATTTCTTACTGGATGTCACCAAGAAAAAGATTTTCCTCAAATCTAGAGAGCCACCCACTACTATGAGCTTGAGCATTGTTTGACATATCTTTGTAAATACTGACTGTATCAGTCATAGCTTCAAAACTTCTCTTTTTTTTCTATTTCATTGGTGACTTTTAAAAAATAACAATAAAGGGAATAAATAAGTTCCTTCTGTTATTACCTGGCTTTGTTTGTGATATCAATGAAAAAGATCAAATAAAAAAATGAAGAACTTGCTTCTCTTCCAGAATGATCAAAATGTAAGACCTTTAATAACATTTTAAAATAAGATTTATCTAAACAAAAAGATACTTAGTTCAATGAATAACATTTAATTAAATATGTTAACTTATTCAATTTTCTCTCTAAGTAGGATATAATGGTACGAAAATGCAAATGAGATTTAAGTTTGTTCAAAATAGGGTATGTGCTTTCCTGATGTCTTACCTTAAGATCACAATGTGATATAATAAAATAATTATTTTTCTAGAAAGTACTACAGATGAACTACATTATTTCATGATGCTACTGAATTCATACTATGTATTAACATACTCCTCAAGGAGTATATTATGTATAAATATAACCGCAAGGTAAACATTTGTAGAGTCTCATAAAGGAAATAAAGTATCATAGAGACTTCTATCATAACCCCAAAATTTTAAAAAATTAAATTATGCATGTGATTATTGTGATGGTTTGAATAAAATTGCCACCATAGATTTATGTGTTTGAATGCATGAGCCATAAGAAGTGGTACTATTAGGAGATATGACATAGGTAGAGTATGTGTGTCCTTATTGGAGGAAGTGTGTCACTGGTGGTGGGCTTAGAAATCTGATATATAAGCTGAAGATACACCCAGTGTGGAATCAGAGACTCCTCCTAGCTGCCTGTGGAAGAAAGCCCCCTTCTACTGCCAGTGGGTCAAGATGTGGAATTCATGGTTCCTTCACTACAATGTCTGCATGTATGCTGCAATGATTTCCATCATGATGATAATGGTATATGTGGGGAGCCGCCCTCACATTCGCCGTTACAAGATGGCGCTGACATCCTGTATTCTAAGTGGTAAACAAATAATCTGCGCATGTGCCAAGGGTAGTTTTCCACCCCATGTGCTCTGCCCTCCCCGTGATGACAACTCGGCCGATGGGCTGCAGCCAATCAGGGAGTAATACGTCCTAGGCGGAGAATAATTCTCCTTAAAAGGGACGGGGTTTCGCCCTTCTCTCTCTTGCGCTCTTGCTTTTGCTCTCTTGCACTCTTGCACTCTTGCGCTCTGGCTCCTAAAGATGTAAGCAATAGAGCTCTTGCTCTCTTGCTCTCTTGCTCTCTGGCTCCTGAAGATGTAAGCAATAAAGCTTTGCTGCAGAAGATTCCGGTTTGCTGCGTCTTTCCTGGCCGGTCCCGAAAACGCATGTAAGAGTTGGTGCCGAAACCCGGGACGAGAAAACCCAGGACGAGAAATCCTGGGATGAGAAAACCCGGGAAGGTTACCATCACCGGCGCAAGGAAGATCCCTCATTCCGGAACCAGAACTGCGGGTCATGGTAATGAAGTGTTCCCGTAAAACAGACTGTTGAGAAGGATTCAACTGCGTGAATTCAGAACTCTTCAGCTGGGGAATGATGGTAATGAAGTGTTCCCACAACACAGACTGTTGAGAAGAATTCAACTGCATGAATTCAGAACTCTTCAGCTGGGGAACAGGGTACCCGTAAGTATAGCTTTACAAGGTAAGTCTGGTCTTGAACTTTCTAACGAAATTCAAGACAGTCTATCAGAAGTAAAGTGGGAAATAGCTTTACAAGGTAAGTCTGGTCTTGAACTTTCTAACGAAATTCAAGACAGTCTATCAGAAGTAAAGTGGGAAATAGCTTTACAAGGTATGTTTGGCCTTGAACTTTCTCTAGTGTTAGGAGCCTTTTTGTTCCTTTTCACATGTTATCAAGTGGTTAAGGCAGGGCTGAAAATTCTGGATGAAATTCAGGGCAATCTATCAGAAGTAAAGCAGGGAGAGAGAGTAGGAGCAAAGAGGAAATATGGTACACAAAATAAGTATACAGGCCTTTCCAAGGGTCTTGAACCCGAGGAAAAGTTTAGGTCAGGTAAGAATACCTGGGGAGAGATTAGAAGGAAGGAAAAGAAAAAAGATCAATTAGCGGAGGTCTCTAGGAGAAGGAGCCTATACTCATCACTAGATGAGCTCAAGGAGCCAGTTCTTAGTAGTTCTGAATCAGATGAAAAGGCTATTAGGGCCTGAAAGGCGCTCTCCCGAGCAGGTGAAGCCACTGGACAACTAACAAAGATCGTCCAGGGACCTCAGGAGTCATTCTCAGATTTGTGGCCAGAATGACAGAGGCAGCAGAGCGTATTTTTGGAGATTCAGAGCAAGCCGCACCTCTGGTAAAACAGCTCATTTATGAGCAAGCCACGCAGGAATGCAGAGCGGCCATAGCCCCAAGAAAGAACAAAGGTTTACAAGACTGGCTCAGGGTTTGTCGGGAGCTTGGGGGAACTCTCAACAATGCAGGCTTAGCGGCCGCCATCCTCCAATCCCAAAAATGTTCCATGGGCAGAAATTAATCAACGCATAGATCTTGTCCAGGAACAACTAGATGCATTATGGCAAATAGCTCAGCTGGGATGTGAATAAAAGTTTCCGGGATTGTCCGTTAAATTTACTAGGGCAGCTAATTTGTCAAAAAGTCTTTCTCAGTATATGTTACAGAATTGGATGGCTGAATTTGAACAGACCCTTCGGGAATTGAGACTTGCCATCATTCAGGTCAACTCCACGCGCTTGGACCTGTCCCTGAACAAAGGATTACACAATTGGATCTCCTCAGCATTTTCCTTCTTTAAAGAATGGGTATGGGTGGGATTATTTAGAGATACACTTTGCTGTGGATTAGTGTTGCTTCTCTGGTTGGTCTGTAAGCTTAAGGCCCAAACTAGGAGAGACAAGGTGGTTATTGCCCAGGCACTTGCAGTACTAGAACATGGTGCTTCCCCTGATATATCTATGCTTAAGCAATAGGTCGCTGGCCACTCAGCTCTTGCACCCCACGAGGCTAGTCTCATTGCACGGGATAGAGTGAGTGTGCTTCAGCAGCCCGAGAGAGTTACATGGCTAAGCACTGCAGTAGAAGGGCTCTGCGGCATATATGAGCCTATTCTAGGGAGACATGTCATCTTTCAAGAAGGTTGAGTGTTCAAGTGTCCTTCTCCCCAGGAAAAACAACACGGGACCAGACCAGGACCCCTCTGGGTGATGAGCCTGGGAGGAGGTTATGTGTACGGCTCCTTTACCTGCACACTGGGGATTTGACCTCTATCTCCACTCTCATTAATATGGGTGGCCTATTGCTCTTATTAAAAGAAAAGGGGGATCTGTGGGGAGCCGCCCTCACATTCGCCGTTACAAGATGGCGCTGACATCCTGTATTCTAGTGGTAAACAAATAATCTGCGCATGTGCTAAGGGTAGTTTTCCACCCCATGTGCTCTGCCCTCCCCGTGACGACAACTCGGCCGATGGGCTGCAGCCAATCAGGGAGTAATACGTCCTAGGCGGAGAATAATTCTCCTTAAAAGGGACGGGGTTTCGCCCTTCTCTCTCTTGCGCTCTTGCTTTTGCTCTCTTGCGCTCTTGCGCTCTGGCTCCTAAAGATGTAAGCAATAGAGCTCTTGCTCTCTTGCTCTCTGGCTCCTGAAGAGGTATAGAACTCTAAAACTTTAGGTCATCCTCAATTAAATGTTTTTCTCTATAGGAATTGCCATGGTCATGTTGTTCATTTGCAGCAATGAAACCCTAAGCAATACAGAAGTTGGTACCAGAAGTGTGATATTTCTGTGATAGACCTGACCATGCTTTAGTTTGGAGGAATATGGATCTTGGAACTTTGAATTAAGAATGAATTGGAGTGCTTAATGTGGAACTTAATGGATCCTACTAGGATCCATACAATACAATGGTGCAAGTTCCATGTAAAGAAAACCTTAAGTACAGGTGTGATGGTACACTCCTTTAATCTCATAACTCAGAAAACAGAGTCATACAGAACTCTGAGGTTAAGGTCAGTCTACAGAGCAGACTCCAGGACAGCAAGCTTAGGAAGTGGATTCAATCATTGAAAACAGAAAGTTGAACAAGATGTAATAGAACAAAGAAGCGAAGTTCCAATCCCAACAAGGAGCAAAACTCTACAGGTTCAGCTATGTTGCTCTGGATTTATAATCTAGAATAGAAGGAGTTACTGGGAAGATTGAAGCTGGTTGGCTGTAGCTAAGAAATTAACAGTGAAGAAGAGACCAGCACCACAGAGATGAAATATTCGGTAGTATATTTTCTGAGAGGACAAGGAAGCTATGTTTCAGAGATAGAATTTGTTCTGGCAGCCAAACTTAGTAATATGCAAAAATCACCCAGGTAGTACGGTTTTTTAATACAGGAAGAGGCCCTAGAGAAAAACTGAGGCTTGGAACTGTGAGAGACTAGGAAAGGTCATTGGTGAAGCTTTAACTTTAGGTGAAGGCCTAGGACTGAGGGAGTCAAGCAAGGAAGTTGAGGCTAGTCACCATGAAGAGAGCCTATGAGAGGCTATTGGTGAAAATGCAGCCTGGTTGAAGCAGAAGCCTCCACTGTACTGGAAATGTTAGGATCATAGGATAGCCACCAGGAATGGCAGCAGAAGTGCAGTGGAGTATGCCAGGGCCTATAGTGCTATAGACGGCAGCACTGGAGAAGTGTCCTAAGCTCTTTGGAGGAGCACAGAAGATCATGTGTGGATTCCAGTCACTGGAAAAAAAAAAAGGAGGCAATGAAATTAAAGTTGTCTTGGAGATTCCAAGATGGTGGAGATGCCAGAGCCATGAAATACTTGCTGAGGAAAGCTGCTAACGGGGTGACAGCAGCTCCCCCTCAAAAATTTTTTTTTGCTGCAGTTAACAAAGTTAAAAGGAGATGGACATCACACATGAAGTTACAGTTTAAAGTTTACTTATGCATTTTTAGGCTTGTTTTGGTCCAGTATTTCTTCACTATGATGTTTTCAAATGACAATGTATATCTGGTGATATTGAAAGTATATGATTTGATTTTTTATTTTGATTTTATAAGGGAGTACAGTTAAGAAATTGCAAGAATTTTTGAAGAGACTTTGTTCTTTATGCTTTCTATATTTTTGAGACTGTTATAGACTATGGAAACGTTTGAAGTTAGACTAATGCATTTTTCATTATATTATGGATACAAGCCTATGGGATCTAGAGAGTAAAATGTGCTAGTTCAGTCATTTGATTAGGTTTTGCCTCCACAGATTCATGTGTTTTAATGCTTGAACAGTAGGGGATGTGGCCTTGCTGGAGAAAGTGTGTCACTGTGGCGAGGTCAGATCTGAGGCCTCACATATAAGCTCTATCTCTACCCAGTGTGAAATTAGAATTTTTTCCTTGCTCCATTATACTGCTAGTGGGTCAAGATGTAGAGATCTTGATGCCTCTGGTACCATGTTTACCTGCATGCTGCCATGCTTCCCACTATGATGAGAATGAACTGAATTGAAACTTTCAGCCAACCCCAATTAAATGTTTTCTTTATAAGAGTTGCCTTGGTCATTCTTTCCCTTCAAAGCCATGAAATAGTAACTAAGACAGTTATGAATTTATAAAATGTGTATATGGAATAAAAGGGTTATTCTCTCAAATCTTTTTTTTTTCTAGGTTTCTTTTCCATCTCAGGCCATTAAATTTTTCTTACAAAATTGTGTCTTGGTTTAGAGAATAAGACTATTGGCTCTGCAAGGTAAAAACTGCCTTTTTAATGGCCTATTAATTGAGAATAATAGTGACCTCTGCAAAGGATTGAATATAAGCCTTTCAATGTTCCTGGTGTAAATGTGGGCTATTCTTTATTAAATCATTCATTATCCTTCTCATCATAGTGATTAGTATTAAGCACTCTTTTTACATTATATTTTTTTCTTTTATTGAAAATAGATTTTGTTCTCACCAGTATATCCTGGCTATGGGTTCTGTCCCCTTAGTTCTTCCAAGTTCCTCTTTGTCTCTGCTCTCCTCCAGATCTACTCATTTTCTGTTTCTCATTGAAGAAAGAATGCAAGAAAAGGCAGTAGATTGAGACAACATGCAGAGAGCCCTCTAAACCATTTGTTACCAAATACCTGAGCCAATGCCACCCAATGGATGAAGATTATTGTTTATCCTGTGATTTGAGAGTACCAACACCTTGGAGGAAAGTTCTGTAGGAGCATACAGCTATGCTGGTGAGAGGTTGACTGCATCATCAACAGAACAGGAAGAAGACCAGAATACCTCTGCTCAGTTGACTTCCTCCTACTTCACTTTCATTCATTCCAAGACCCTATCCACTAGAATGATTCTTCTTCTACACAGGACAGTGGATCTTCTATTTTATCATTACTCTTCCATGAAAACAGACACACTCAAAGGTGTGCCCTTGATGGATAAGGTGATATATATATATAATTTTAAATCTAGTCAAACTGACAAAGAATATTAATGAATGTTTTAAGTTAAAATTAAAAAGTACAATGTTTAAACCTATTTGTTTGTGTTTATTTTTTTAAATATATGGGATAGACAAGTTAAAGGAGAATAAATTTTGGTAATTTATAATTCTGAAGGAAAGTAATCAGTATATGTTTAGTAGAATGGCTTACTAAAATTATTATGCATCCCTTTTTATATGTGTTCTCATGCATACCTTGCTTTTACATGTTACCCAGAAAGGGAATTTTAATTAAACTTCCTGATTTTTAAAGTTGAGAAAGAGAAAACAGTACATTCCAACATATTCAATAATGATAAAAGAGTTAATGCACTTTTCATTCAGAAATATTAAAAAAATACATTATCAAATATATTTGCCATTTTACTTAGCTTTTAAATTTTATTTATTGATTGATTGATTTGATTTGATTTAGAGTTTGAGAAATTTCTGGTATCATGAGCCCTATCTCTATGCTTAAACCTGTTGTTTCCACTGATGTTCAGATTTACACTGATTCAAATGCACCATAGAAAAATCTAATTTCTTTACCTACATCAATTAATTTCTATTAACTGGCTACATTATTCCATTTAATTTTGTAGTTTAAATGCCAGAACCAGAATTTATTATCTCACCTGATATTTAGTAGACTCAGTGGAATCTTTAAATAATAGCTGGATTGACCTCTGTTACATGAAAATAAAACCAGTATAGCAAACAAAATGGCCTGTATTTACTATTATGAAGAACATGTCACAATCATTTTCACTTTATTTACCTCTCAGTCAGTAAATACATTTATTTTCTTTCTTCATATTGAAAATTGTGCTAGGTACTTTTAATTTAATTATAATTAATTGACTCATATTTCATTTAAGTGCTTGTAATTAGAAAAATAGTTCACAATATCCTGTTGTTCAACCCGAGTTGATGCTTGTAAAAAGAAGTGTGTTTATTTCATGCAATTTCACCTTTAAAAATGAGCAGTACAGAAGCATCATTCTGTAAATTGTAAATGAAAGGGAGCATCCTTTTGTAGATTGAATAATTGCTCAGTTAATCATCTCAAATACATAATTGACATGGGAACAGCCTGTTAAATATGTAATATAAAATAAAACTAGGTTAATGTATCCTAAAATAACATTCACAATATATATCATTACCACGGATGGGGCTTCTGTGGGCCCTCCTCAATCCGTGCAAATCAAGGTCTCAGACAGATGGTAATAGAGTCAGTTGGTGACAAACACACATGACATGAGAGAGGGTGTTGAATCTGAGTGTGTCTTCCAAACAAACACCAGACTTTTTTATACAGAAGAAAAAACAAGAAAAGCCAGGCAGGACACATCTACCAGTTACAGTGACAAAAAACAAAAGGAATGTATACATCAAAAGATGGTGGGGGACCAGGCAGCTGTTTACCACTAAGAAGGGAGCCAGGTGTAAAGCTAGTCTATTGTTAAGCCCACCACCAGGGTTTCTTAGTAAATGCCTGATTATGCTGTTTCTTTGGACCTAGTGAAGACACCTGTCTTCAGGGGGATTCCCTAACTCTTTCATGGTTGACCCACCTATTCTCTAGGCCATTGTGTATTCCCTTGTTTGGGTGAGACTCAGCTACTGTCCTAAGTAATCACTCTGCAGACTAGCCCTGAGCTATTGTAGCTCCGTTCTTTGTAATGCCTAATTGGTTTCACTGTCTCTACTAGAGGTAAACTTGAATGTCACTGAATAGGTAACCTTCTCACTGAATTCCAACTGAATTCCAAGCATGTCAGCTTCAAGGATTTTCTAGGACGTTGGAATACTGGTGGAGGCTCACCTATGTTAAAATTGGGAACACCAGGGCCAAAAAGGGGGAGTGGGTGGGCAGGGGAGTGGGGGTGGGTGGATATGGGGGACTTTTGGTATAGCATTGGAAATGTAAATGAGCTAAATACCTAATAAAAAATGGAAAAAAAATTCAATCTTTAAAGGCACTTATAATAAAACAATATTGAAAGACACCGTACACCTTACTAATGCAGGGATAGGGTTTGAGTATATTGGCTATGAGAATGCCAAGGTTCCAGGAGGTTGAGTTTGCTTGAAACTCTTTGCCTCTTGACTACCTCCAGGCTTTTCAACCCGGACTGGCAAATTTCACTGGAGTGGGCGTAGCATATGATAGAAATATTAAAATATCATAAAATAAACTTATATAAATTATGACTTATATGATACTCCTTTAAGTACTTTATAGTATATTAAAGCAAATAATCAAAAACACCATCCAATTAAGTTTCCTTATATGCAATATTATATTGCTTCTTATTTTGTAAATCTACATTTTATAATTATTCTACATAATAACTAGTTTCATAATTTTAGTCATTTACATAATCAAAATTTAATATAATCTTTTCAATGCATGTTTAAGAATTAGTAATGGAATTTTTTAAACCTTAGATATTTATAGCATTTTACATTGTATTTCATTAAAATTATTTTTTTAAAGATTTCTTTCTTTTTTCTTTTATTACAAATATTCTTTTTTTTTTTCACATGATATATTCTGATTACAATTTCCCCTCCTTCAACTAATTACACTTCTTCCTCCTTATATCCCCTTCCATTTGGATCCACTCCCTTCCTGTCTCACTAGAGATCAATCATGTGTCTAATGATATAATAAAATAGGATAAAACGGTAGCTTGCCACATTCAAACTGGACCCCCAAAAAACCAAACAAACAATCAAAAAAATGAAAAGATCCCATGAGATGGCCAAAGAATCAGTAACTCACTTATTTCTATACTTAGGAATTCCATGAAAATACTAAATTGAAAGCCATATGTATACAAAGAGTACCTCATAGTTCTAGTGAATGCTGCCTCAGTCTCTGTAAATTCATCCTGGTTTTCAACTTGTTGATTTAAAGAATCTTGGTTTTTTAGTGTCTTCCATTCAGTATTATGTCTCTTCTACTCTGCCCTGAGCCCTTAGGTGAGGAATTTAATGGAGAAATCCCATTAATAATTGGGTGTTCCAGTGTTTCTCTGTATGTATTGCCCAGATGCCAGTTTCTGTATATGTTGCCATATAGGACAAGAGGAAGATTCCCTGGTGATGGCTTAACAAAGCACTGATTTAATCAGTATAGCAGAATATCATTAAGAGTCATTTTATCACTACTTACTTTTTTAAGATGAGTAGTATTTGGTTTTCCCCCTACGTTCCTTGGCTATCTAGTCTCATAATCTTGGTCAACCAAACAATGCCAAGTATGAGTTCCATTCTCCTGAAGTGGGCCTTAAGTCTATCAGACCTTAATTGATTATTCCAATGAGTTTTCTGTCACCATTACTCATGCATATTTTGCAGTCAAAACATTATCAGTATAAGGGTTTGTGGATAGATTTTAGCCTTTTCTTTGGTAGTATACAGAATAACTTCTTGTGGAGATTTGAATATATTTGTCCCAGGAACTGAGTGGCACTACTAGAAGTTCTAGTCTTGTTGGAATAGAAGTGGCCTTGCTATAAGACATGTCACTGTGGGGGTGGGCTTTGAGACTTTCCCCATAGCTTCCTGGAAGCCAGTCTTCTCCTGTTTGCCTTTGGAACAAGGTGTAGAATTCTCAGCTCTTCAGGACCCTGCCTGCCTGAATATTACCATACTTCCCACAGTCATGATTATGGACTAAACCTGATAACTAGAACTAGCTCCAATTAAATGATGTCCTTTATAAGAATTGCTTTTGGCGTGGTGTCTTTTCACAGTGATGGTAAACATGACTAATACACTTCTAGAAACGAAGTTACTAGAACATAGGAAAAAAGGTTCTAAATAGGCACCAGTTTGATGTCTCTATGTGTACTGGGTTGCACTAGTCTGTCTTCAGCAATGGGGACTTGACATGAATTTGTGGAATGCAGTAAGTAGTATTGAAAACAGCTTGGGTTGTCTGGTAATTCCTGATATACCTTTGGTCAGTAACTCAATTAGATTTAACACAATCTCACAACCAGAAACTCAATTTTGTGAAAAGTCAAGTCAGAGATTTTATTCCTCAATATTTGGCAATTTCATTTAAATGGTCATTATTTGTGTATATATTTTACAAAATTTGTACTATACTAGTTTTTCATATTAGCCCTCACATTTCCCTTTACTTTAGCTGTCTTTCCATGTATTTCTTGGGTTTTCCTCCTCTTCCCTCCCTCTTTCCACATGTTCCTTCTCTTCTAGCAATCCACCCACAGCTCTATAGACTCTTTCCATTTTCTTGAGTTATGTAACTGCCCCCAACTAGTCCCTTATGCTATACTGAATTTCTGTGGTTCTCAGAATTGTACTTATATTGACTTATATGTTTATAATGCATTTAAATACATGGTACCTCCAAAAATCCTCTTTTCTTAATTTTGTATTTTCTTATATTTTTATCATAACATTTATAAATAATAGTACATCCTAACATTTTAAGAGCATTGTGATGCCATTGAGAGTGATTTTGGACAAAATACTAATAACATTTTCTAATTGTTTTATTTCCTTCTTATGTTATTTTGTACATGTAATTCTTGCAAGTTATTTTTTTAATCTGTGAAACTGGCAAATAATTCATTTCATAATTGCCCTTATTAAATGTGATAGAATGTCTTTTTTGAAAGGATTAACTGGATATTAATAAACAAATATGGGATAAAATTCTTTATATAGGCTATGGACTAAGGTATGTTATGGTATATCTTTGTAGACCCATCATTTTTAATTTTTCTCATATTTTCATGTTTCTTTAAAAAAAGTCAAATTTATGTGTAATTGAGCAGTGTATGTCTCAATCATAATATGGCTCCCCCTTCTCATTCTCAACTTCTTCTTAGATACAGTTGCTTACTATGTAGTTCTGGCTGGCTTGGAACTCATATAGAACAGGCTTGTTTTTAATTCAGAAACCCTCCTGCCTTTGCTTCTTGAACACTAGAATTAAAAACCATTACTTGCCTGGTGAAATGTATTCTAATACACTGAGATACCCATAGGTTTTAGTCAAAAACCAGGATTTACAACTGGTTTCATTGTATATATGGGGTTTTGTCTTTTGTTTTGTTTGGTTTTTGGTTTTTGGTTTTTGGTTTGTTGTTGTTGTTGTTGTTGTTTGTTTTGTTTTGTTTTGTTTTGTTTTGTTTTGTTTTGTTTTGTTTTTGAGACAGGGTTTCTCTGTGTAGCCCGGGCTGTCCTGGAACTCACTTTGTAGACCAGGCTGGCCTCGAAATCAGAAATTTGTCTGCCTCTGCCTCACAAGTGCTGGGACTAAAGGCATGCGCCAGCACTGCCCAGCCACAATTTTTCTCATGTTACCAAAGCTGATGGACTGACTCTGAGGAATAACAAAGTTCTCTTCAGAGTGAACTCAGGAAAATACTTCATTAAAGGCAGCAAATCAACAACATAGACTTTTGTGTGCGTGTGTCTCTTCTTTCTTACTCAATATTTATAGAACCAGTACTTAGCTCCTACTTGTAAATACAGGGAAATATGCAAGTCAACAATTTTTAAAGACAGAAGCAATGATTTCCAAGGTTATTTCCCTCACATTAAGAAAATAACAAAACATTTTAAAAATTCTTTTTTTTTAAGCTTTCTTTTTTCTTTTTTTTTAAATTAGGTATTTTCCTCGTTTACATTTTCAATGCTATCCCAAAGGTCCCCCATACCCACCCCCCCCAATCCCCTACCCACCCACTCCCCCTTTTTGGCCCTGGAGTTCCCTTATACTGGGGCATATAAAGTTTGCAAGTCCAATGGGCCTCTCTTTGCAGTGATGGCCAACTAGGCCATCTTTTGATACATATGCAGCAAGAGACAAGAGCTCCAGGGAACTGGTTAGTTCATATTGTTGTTCCACCTATAGCGTTGCAGTTCCCATTAGCTCCTTGGGTAATTACTCTAGCTCCTCCATTGGGGGCCGTGACACCCATCCAATAGCTGACTGTGATCATCCACTTCTGTGTTTGCTAGGCCCCAGCATAGTCTCACAAGAGAGAGCTATATCTGGGTCCTTTCAGCAAAATCTTGCTAGTGTATGCAATGGTGTCAGCATTTGAAAGCTGATTATGGGATGGATCCCTGCATATGGCAATCACTAGATGGTCCATCCTTTCGTCACAGCTCCAAATTTTGTCTCTGTAACTCCTTCCATGGGTGTTTTGTTCCCATTTCTAAGAAAGGGTAAAGTGTCCACACTTTGTTCTTTGTTCTTCTTGAATTTCATGCATTTGGCAAGTTGTATCTTATATCTTGGGTATCCTAAGTTTCTGGGCTAATATCCACTTATCAGTGAGTACATATTGTGCGAGTTCCTTTGTGATTGGGTTACCTCACTCAGGATGATAACCTCCAGGTCCATCCATTTGCCTAGGAATTTCATAAATTCATTTTTTTAATAGCTGAGTAGTATTCCATTGTGTAAATGTACCACAATTTCTGTATCCATTCCTCTGTTGAGGGGCATCTGGGTTCTTTCCAGCTTCTGGCTATTATAAACAAGGCTGCTATGAACATAGTGGAGCATGTGTCCTTCTTACCGGTTGGGACATCTATTGGATATATGCCCAGGAGAGGTATTGCAGGATCCTCCAGTAGTACCAAGTCCAATTTTCTGAGGAACCACCAGACTGATTTCCAGAGTGGTTGTACAAGCTTGAAATCCCACCAACAATGGAGGAGTGTTCCCCTTTCTCCACATCCTCGCCAGCATCTGCTGTCACCTGAGTTTTTGATCTTAGCCATTCTGACTGGAGTGAAGTGGAATCTCAGGGTTGTTTTGATTTGCATTTCCCTGATGATTAAGGATGTTGAACATTTTTTCAGGTGTTTCTCTGCCATTCGTTATTCCTCAGGTGAAAATTCTTTGTTCAGCTCTGGGCCCCATTTTTTAATGGGGTTATTTGATTTCCTGGAGTCTATCTTCTTGAGTTATTTATATATATTGGATATTAGTCCCCTATCCGATTTGGGATAGGTAAAGATCCTTTACCAATCTGTTAGTGGCCTTTTTGTCTTATTGACGGTGTCTTTTCCTTTGCAGAAGCTTTGCAATTTTATGAGGTCCCATTTATCGATTCTTGATCTTACAGCACAAGCCTTTGCTGTTCTATTCAGGAATTTTTCCCTTGTACCCATATCTTTGAGGCTTTTCCCTACTTTCTACTCTATAAGTTTCGGTGTCTCTGGTTTTATGTGGATTTCCTTAATCCACTTAGATTTGACCTTAGTACAAGGAGATAGAAATGGATCAATTCGAATTCTTCTACAAGATAACTGCCAGTTGTGCCAGCACCATTTGTTGAAAATGCTTTCTTTTTTTCCACTGGATGGTTTTAGCTCCTTGGTCAAAGATTAAGTGACCATAGGTGTGTGGATTCATCTCTGGGTCTTCAATTCTGTTCAATTGGTCTACTTCTCTATCACTATACCAGTACCATGCAGTTTTGATCACAATTTCTGTGTAGTACAGTTTTAGGTCCGGCGTGGTGATTCCACCAGAGGTTCTTTTATCCTCGAGAAGAGTTTTTGCTATCCTCGGTTTTTAGTTATTCCAGATGAATCTGCTAATTGCCGTTTCTAATTTGTTGAAGAAATGAGTTGGAATTTTGATGGGGATTGCATTGAATCTGTAGATTGCTTTTGGCAAGATAGCCATTTTTACAATGTTGATCCTGCCAATCCATGAGCATGAGAGATCTTTCCATCTTCTGAGATCTTCTTTAATTTCTTTCTTTAGAGACTTGAAATTCTTATCATACAGATCTTTCACTTCCTTAGTTAGAGTCACGCCTAGATATTTTATATTATTTGTGGCTATTGAGAAGGGTGTTGTTTCCCTAATTTCTTTCTCAGCCTGTTTATCCTTTGTGTACAGAAAGGCCATTGACTTGTTTGAGTTCATTTTACATCCAGCTACCTCATTGAAGCTGTTTATCAGGCTTAGGAGTTCTCTGGTAGAATTTTTAGGGTTACTTATATATACTATCATATCATCTGCAAAAAGTGATAGTTTGACTTCTTCCTTTCCAATATCTATCCCCTTGATCTCCTTTTGTTGTCTAATTGCTCTGGCTAGGACTTCAAGTACAATGTTGAACAGGTAGGGCGAGAGTGGACAGCCTTGTCTAGTCCTTGATTTTAGTGGGATTGCTTCCAGCTTCTCACCATTTATTTTGATGTTGGCTATTGATTTGTTGTAGATTGCTTTTATCATGCTTAGGTATGGGCCTTGAATTCCTGATCTTTCCAAGACTTTTATCATGAATGTGTATTGGATTTTGTCAAATGCTTTCTCAGCATCTAACGAGATTATCATGTGGTTTTTGTCTTTGAGTTTGTTTATATACTGAATTACATTGATGGATTCCATATAATGAACCGTCCCTGCATCCCTGGGATGAAACCTACTTGGTCAGGATGGCTGATTGCTTTAATGTGTTCTTGGATTCGGTTAGCGAGAATTTTATTAAGGATTTTTGCATCGATATTCAAAAGAGAAATTGGTCTGAAGTTCTCTATCTTTGTTGGGTATTTTTGTGGTTTAGGTATCAGAGTAATTGTGGCTTCATAGAATGAGTTGGGTAGAGTACCTTCCATTTCTATTTTGTGGAATAGTTTGTGAAGAACTGGAATTAGGTCTTCTTTGAAGGTCTGATAGAACTCTGCACTAAACCCATCTGGTCCTGGGCTTTATTTGGCTGGGAGACTATTAATGACTGCTTCTATTTCTTTAGGGGATATAGGACTGTTGAGATCATTAACCTGATCTTGATTTAGCTTTGGTACCTGGTATCTGTCCAGAAACTTGTCCATTTCATCCAGGTTTTCCAGTTTTGTTGAGTAAAGCCTTTTGTAGAAGGATCTGATGGTGTTTTGGATTTCTTCAGGATCTGTTGTTATGTCTCCCTTTTCATTTCTGATTTTGTTAATTAGGATGCTTTTCCTGTGTCCTCTAGTGAATCCTGCTAAGGGTTTATCAATCTTGTTGATTTTCTCAAAGAACCAGCTCCTTGATTGGTTGATTCTTTGAATAGTTCTTCTTGTTTCCACTTGGTTGATTTCACCCCTGAGTTTGATTATTTCCTGCCTTCTACTCCTCTTGGGTGAATTTGCTTCCTTTTGTTCTAGAGGTTTTAGGTGTGTTGTCAAGCTGCTAATGTGTGCTCTCTCTAGTTTCTTTTTGTAGGCACTCAGAGGTACGAGTTTTCCTCATAAGAATGCTTTCATTGTGTCCCATAAGTTTGGGTATGTTGTGGCTTCATTTTCATTAAAATCCAAAAAGTCCTTAATTTCTTTCTTTATTCCTTCATTGACCAAGGTATCATTGAGAAGAGTGTTGTTCAGTTTCCACGTGAATGTTGGCTTTATTATTTATTTTGTTATTGAAGATCAGCCTTAGTCCATGGTGATCTGATAGGATGCATGGGACAATTTCAATATTTTGTATATGTTGAGGCTTGTTTTGTGACCAATTATGTCGTCAATTTTGGAGAAGTTACCATGAGGTGCTGAGAAGAAGGTATATCCTTTTGTTTTAGGATAAAATGTTCTGTAGATATCTGTTAAGTACATTTGTTTCATCACTTCTGTTAGTTTCACTGTGTCCCTGTTTAGTTTCTGTTTCCATGATCTGTGCATTGGTGAAAGTGGTGTGTTGAGGTCTCCCACTATTATTGTGTGAGGTGCAATGTGTGCTTTGAGCTTTACTAAAGTGTCTTTAATGAATGTGGCTGCCCTTGTATTTGGAGCATAGATGTTCAGAATTGAGAGTTCCTCTTGGAGGATTTTACCTTTGATGAGTATGAAGTGCCCCTCCTTGTCTTTTTTGATTATTTTGGGTTGGAAGTCAATTTTGTTAGATATTAGAATGGCTACTCCAGCTTGTTTCTTCATACCATTTGCTTGGAAAATTGTTTTCTAGCCTTTCATTCTGAGGTAGTGTCTATCTTTTTCTCTGAGTTTCCTGTAAGCAGCAAAATGTTGGGTCTTGTTTGTGTAGCCAGTTTGTTAGTCTATGTCTTTTTATTGGGGAGTTGAGTCCATTGATATTAAGAGATATTAAGGAAAAGTAATTGTTGCTTCCTGTTATTTTTGTTGTTAAAGTTGGCATTCTGTTCTTGTGGCTGTCTTCTTTTAGTTTTGTTGAGGGATTACCTTCTTGTTTTTTCTAGGGCGTGGTTCCCATCCTTGTATTGTTTTTTTTTTTTCTGTTATTATCCTTTGAAGGGCTTCATTCGTGGAGAGATAATGGGTAAATTTTTTTTTTTGTCCTGGAATACTTTGGTTTCTCCATCTATGGTAATTGAGAGATTGGCTGGGTATAGTAGCCTGGGCTGGAATTTGTGTTCTCTTAGTGTCTGTATAACATCTGTCCAGGCTCTTCTGGCTTTCATAGTCTCTGGTGAAAAATCTGTTGTAATTCTGTAGGCTTGCGTTTATATGTTACTTGACCTTTTTCCCTTACTGCTTTTAGTATTCTATCTTTATTTAGTGCATTTGTTGTTCTGATTATTATGTGTCGGGAGGAATTTCTTTTCTGGTCCAGTCTATTTGGAGTTCTGTAGGCTTCTTGTATGTTCATGGGCATCTCTTTCTTTAGATTTGGGAAGTTTTCTTCAATAATTTTGTTGAAGATGTTAGCTGGTCCTTTGAATTGAAAATCTTCATTCTCATCCACTCCTATTATGTGTAGGTTTGGTCTTCTCATTGTGTCCTTGATTTGCTTGATGTTTTGAGTTAGGATCTTTTTGCATTTTCCATTTTCTTTGATTGTTGTGCCGATGTTCTCTATGGAATCTTCTGCACCTGAGATTCTCTCTTCCATCTCTTGTATTCTGTTGCTGATGCTCGCATCTATGGTTCCAGATTTCTTTTCTAGGGTTTCTATCTCCAGTGTTGCCTCACTTTGGGTTTTCTTTATTGTGTCTACTTCCCTTTTTAGGTCTAGTATGGTTTTGTTCATTTCCATCATCTGTTTGGATGTGTTTTCCTGTTTTTCTCTAAGGACTTCTACTTGTTAGGTTGTGTTTTCCTGTTTTTCTTTAAGGACTTGTAACTCTCTAGCAGTGTTCTCCTGTATTTCTTTAAGTGTGTTATTAAAGTCCTTCTTTATGTCCTCTACCATCATCATGAGATATGCTTTTAAATCCAGGTCTACCTTTTCAGGTGTGTTAGGGTGGCCCGGACTGGGCAAAGTGGGCGTTCTGGGTTCTGATGATGGTGAATGGTCCTGGTTTCTGTTAGTAGGATTCTTAAGTTTACCTTTCGCCATCTGGCAATCTCTGGAGTTAGTTGTTATAGTTGTCTTTGTTTAGAGATTGTTCCTCTGGTGATTTTGTTACCCTCTATTACCACACTTTCCTCTGAGTTTCAGTGGTCAGAGCAGTCTGTGCAGGCAAGCTCTCCTCTTTCAGAGAAGGTGCACAGTTTTCTGGTGTTTGGACGTACTCCTGGCTGAAGATGAAGGCCCAAAACAGGATCTTTCCCAGAAGCTGTGTTGCTTTGGCCAGGGAGGTGGCCGGTTGTCTGGAGCCGAAAATGGCACCGCCTCAGAAGATCTGTGGGTCTCGCCTGTCCCAGAAACTGCTGGCCTCTGTATTCCACACTGTCACCAGTGCAGCCTGCCCTCTGCGGAGTCCTGGAGACAAGGTGGCTCCCGCGGAGCCTGAGGCAGAAACCTCTCGTGCCGTGCGGACCCCTGTGCTCTCACCAGGAAGGTGGCTGGTTATCTGGAGCCAAAAATGGCGCCGCCCTTAAAAATTCTTATTTGTAAATCAGTCTGGCGGTTCCTCAGAAAATTGGACATAGTACTATGGGAAGATCCAGCAATACCTCTTCTGGGCATATATCCAGAAGATGCCCCAACCGATAAGAAGGACACATGCTCCACTATGTTCATAGCAGCCTTGTTTATAATAGCCAGAAGCTGGAAAGAACCCAGATGCCCCTCAAGAGAGGAATGGATACAGAAAATGTGGTACATTTACACAATGGAGTACTACTCAGCTATTAAAAAGAATGAATTTATGAAATTCCTAGGCAAATGGATGGACCTGGAGGGCATCATCCTGAGTGAGGTAACCCAATCACAAAGGAACTCTCACAATATGTACTCACTGATAAGTGGATATTAGCCCAGAAACTTAGGATACCCAAGATATAAGATAGAATTTGCTAAAAACATTATACTCAAGAGAACGAAGACCAAAGTGTGGACACTTTGCCCCTTCTTAGAATAGGAAACAAAACACCCATGGAAGGAGTTACAGAGACAAAAGGATGGACCATCTAGTGATTGCCATATCCAGAGATCCATCCCATGATCAGCTTCCAAACGCTGACACCATTGTATACACTAGCAAGATTTTGCTGAAAGGACCCAGATATAGCTGTCTCTTGTGAGACTATGCCAGGGCCTAGCAAACACAGAAGTGGATGCTCACAGTCAGCTATTGAAAGGACCACAGGGCCCCCAATGGAGGAACTAGAGAAAGCACCCAAGGAACTAAAGGGAACTGCAACCCTATAGGTGGAACAACAATATAAACTAACCAGTATCCCAGAGCTCTTGTCTCTAGCTGCATATGTATAAAAAGATGGCCTAGTCGGCCATCAGTGGAAAGAGAGGCCCATTGGACTTGCAAACTGTATATGCCCCAGTATAGGGGAATGCCAGGGCCAAAAAGTGGGAGTGGGTGGGTAGGGGAGTTGTGGGGGGTATGGGGGACTTTTAGTATAGCATTGGAAATGTAAATGACCTAAATACCTAATAAAAAATGCAAAGATAGAGAGGTAGAGAGAGAGAGAGAGAGAGAGAGAGAGAGAGAGAGAGAGAGAGAAAGAGAACACTAGTATTTTTCTGATTTATTTTAAAAGAGCTTTGGTGTGTGTTTGTGCCAGGTTGGGGGATGCCACTGGAATTTTGACTGGAGTCATTTTGAATTTATAGATTCATTTTAGAAGAAGTTATATTCAGAGTAGTCCAAGAAGAGAATGTTTCCTCTTCTGGGCTAATAGTTATGATACACAGTGGTTCATGTTCAGGGCACACTGAGGGCTGAGAAAAGATTAGCACAGTAAATAACTGGCTAGCGCATCTGTTCGAATACTTTGGAAAACTTCCATTCTTCTCCAACACACTTTCCTGTAAGCTGTGTGAGGGCCCAGGTCTGTGATGTCTATACTCAGGAGGGTGAGGCCGGAGCATTGTATGGGGCCAGCCTGAGCAGCCTAGAGAGAGCCTGTCTAATGAAAAACAGTGAAGAGAAATAAAAAAAAAAATCTTATTTGTGAAATAGTATCAATATTTATATAAATTTCATTTTAGGAAGATAATAGCACTTAAACTGTTATTTTAATAATATATATTAATCTAATGTTAAACCATATAAGTATTAATAGTCCCTAGTTAAGTAGTTTGAAAAGGTAGTCAAAATTCTAATGAATTTGTGATATTTCATTAAATGAATGAAATCAGAAATGAAAATTAAGATGCCGTCTTTGGTAAGACAGTGCTCTAATTTTTGCAGACAATTTGATTAAAATCATAAGAAAAGGGTTTTTGTAGTAAAAGTGGAAGGCAAAAAGAATGTAAAACCCAAATAAGACTTCATTATAAAAATGATTTTGTCAGCTGAGCATGGTAGCAAACTCCTTTAATCCCAGCACTCGGGAAGCAGAGGCAGGTGGATTTCTGATTTTCGAGGCCAGCCTGGTCCATTGAGTTTCTGGACAGCCAGGGCTATACAGAGAAACCTTGTCTCGAAACCCCCCCACCAAAAAAAGAGGAAAAAAGAAAAAAATTAAATAAATAAATAAACAAATAAAAGATTTTGTCATTTGAGTTATTATTTGGATTATTTTGCTTTCACCTGACAACATACACTCTTGTCCATAGTCAGTAGTGCTATTTTCAAACATAGGACATATTAGCTCATCAGTAGACAGTCTAGGTTTTTAAAGACTCATGAAATAAATAAATAAATAAATAAATAAATAAATATTAGAAATTAAAATAATACAATAATAATAATAATAATAATAATAATAATAAAGCTATATATAAGCCAGATATTGTGTCTAGCTTGAAACGGTGAGCCATATTTAATGAATTGATAATTTTAAAATTATTTTTAGAGAATTTTATATAGATTGCACACTGAAAATCTAATAGAACATATGAACCTACTTCTGGGTAAGTTTGAGATTTGCTGAGTAAACTTTACTTTGTTAGCACACTGCAGCAAAGTGCTCTTTGAACTGCTTAAAATCTTTTAAACCTGTATTTACTTGATATTTTATGTGTAAAAGAGAAAAATACCATAGCCTCAATTATAAAATTAAATAAATGTCAAAAATTGAGAGCCTGTCCTGTGAAACATTCCTTTTGCAGGAAATATTAAAAAAGGTAGAATAGAATAAAATAAAATAAAATAAAATAAAATAAAATAAAATAAAATAAAATAAAGAACCTTCTCATTCTTGTGCCTGTGCCTCCACCTCTGCCCAGCGGCCTGGGTAGCTATGCAGTGGCTGATAATGCCTGACCTGTATTTATTTATTTATTTATTTATTTATTTATTTATTTATTTATTTTTGTTTTTTTCGAGACAGGGTTTCTCTGTATAGTCCTGGCTGCCCTGTAACTCACTTTGACCAGGATGGCCTTGAACCCAGAAATCCTCCTGCCTATGCCTCCCAAGTGCTGGGAATAAATCTCTTTTCCATGCTTCCTAGATTCCGACTGGCGGGTTGTTACCATGTCAACCCTGTGCTTCAAACCCCCCAAGACCTTTGTGGTGCACATCTGGCAAACCCACACTTTGCTGCTGTCCCTTTCTTTCTTGAACCCAGACGAACTGCTGTGTGAAGGAAAATGCACACAAACATAGTTTAGAAACAATGATAACTCAATCTCTGGGCACACTAACTAAAACCTAATCTTGTTCGCCTTATTAAAGTTTGATTCCTATGATGACAAATCTTTGCGGATCTGCCATGATACCAGGAAACTCCAGCAGCTACATCTTACCCATATGCTGTCCACATTCCAAAAGGCGCTAACTCTCTCATCCTTTCTCTCTTCCTCCATCCAATCTGGAAGTCCCACCTACTGGCCCAGTGATTAGCTCCTTTATTCATTAGGAGATTGGCTCATAAGAAGCCACCTGAGTAGATGACTCATTACTCATTCCATACAACCTCTCCCAGGAGAGCAGAATTAATATAAAAATACAAGCAGCAGCCGGGCTTGGTGGTTCACGCCTTTAATCCCAGCACTCAGGAGGCAGAGGCAGGTGAATTTCAGAGTTCGAGGCCAGCCTGATCTACAAAGTGAGTTCCAGGACAGCCAGGACTACACAGAGAAACCCTGTCTCAAAAAAAAAAAAAAAAAAAAAAAAAAAAAACAAAAACAAAAACAAAAAAACAACCACCCAAACCAAACAAAACCAAAACAACAACAAAAAAACCCCCAACAACCCAACAACAACAACAAAAATACAAGCAATCTATAAGACATTCCAATTGGTCTCTCTAGCCTATCATGTAACTGTCAAGTAGGGAAGTCCCTCATCCTGCTCCCATGATAAACAGGCAGTTTGTGCCAGTCAGGACTTTCCACAACTTCTACTGTGCTGGATAGGTTGGATAAAGACAAGCTTGAATAAAGACATTTTGCTTTTACATATGAATTGGAACCTGAAAAGTACCAATTCCTATAGCTAGACAGGCCCCCCAGTGAAGGAACAGGGACACCAACCCACCTACAAAACTTGTGACCCAAAATTGTTGCTGTCTAAAAGAAATGCAGGGACAAAGATGGAGCAGAGACTGAAGGAATGGCCAAACAGTGACAAGCCCATTTTGACACCCATTCCATGAGTAGATATCAAATCTGTCACAGATGCACTTACAAACAGAAGCCTAGCATATCAGCCCTCTGAGTCTCTGGTGGTCTATGGGAATCTCACAATCTTGGCATAACACCATGACAGCTGACAGCTGCATATTTCCCTCCATTCTCCTGGTATTCAGGGACTCTCTCCTGGCTCTCCCCATGCCTGATCCTGACCCCTATTTCCATAGCCCTCCCCTCACCCATATAGCTCCCTCTCTTCTTCTTCCTCCATGAGTATTTTATTTTAGGATTCAAACATTCTTACTTGGATCTTCCTTCTTGTTTAACTTCTGTGGGTCTGTGAAACATATCATCAGTATTTTGAACTTTTTTGGGTAATATCCATGTATCAGTGAATAGAAAACTTACACGCCCTTTTGGAACTGATTTACCTCATTCAGAATAATATTTTTGAGTTCCATCTATTTGCCTGCAAAATTCATGATGTCCTTGTTTTTAATAGATGAATACTATTCTATTGTGTAAATGTACCACCTTTTCTGTATATATTCTTCGGTTGAGAGAGAACTGGGTTACTTCCAGTTTCTGGTTATTATGAATTAAGCTGCCATGAACATACTTGATATTTTCTTTAAGCAAATAATTGGACATGTTCTAAATTTTATCTCAGATAATATATAAAATTTCTGTGAATATGTCCTTAATTTTCAAACTACATTTCTTTAAATGTTTTTCTTGTGTTTCTGTGAAGGTTTATAACGATAATTTTTCCTGTTTTCATTCTATATGAGAACATATTTTAACAAAGTAACTGGAAAAATATTTTTGATACTCTAAAACATCACCATGAAATGAACAGAATAGATTTCAGTTATATTTAACCTAAAAGTTTCTCCTTCTGAACTTCTTATATCTTAAAATTAGTCATATAATTCTTTACTGGCACTAACTCCTTGACATATGTCATTTATCTTATCCATATGAGATTAGATCTAACTTACTGGAACAGATGCTAACCCACTGGAGAAGGCCAGAAGGGATCAACCTACCCTATAATTAATCAGAGATAGCTACAAAGAATAACTGTCAGTGAAAACAAGTTGTCAGAATTGAGATATCCTATAGAGCAGTTTCTGTAATTTGGCACATAGTTTGAGTACATTATATATACAAAGTGTAGATTTATTTTCTCTTTTAAAACGAACAAAAATAATACATTTTTATTGAGAGATTATGTTTTCACTCTAGGTGCCTAGAGAACCTCCTGCGGATACAATCTCTAAAATTTAAAGTGTAAAATGTGAGATCTATCCACACATGGAATTATGTCAGCCTACTTTTCTAGCATATTAGACAAACAGAATTGTGAAGAAATGCAGCATTTATACTCTATATGATACTAGAGTAGAATTCAAGCACTATATGAGGAAAACTGGAGAGAGAGTATAGTCATATCTTCTCTCTGCTATGAATTGGATTCATTTGAACTATTCTCAATTTAATATGATACTGACTTTCTTTTATCATTTATAACCTTTACTTTGCTGTGGGGTGCTTCTGTCAAAGACCTTTTATGGATCAATAGATATTGCCATGTGATTTTTCTGTCCTTGAGTCCACATTTGTGGTAAACTACATTTATTGTCTTAATCATGTTTAAACATCTCTGCATGTCTGAAATGAAGGCAATTTGTTAATGATTAATGACTTTTAAATGTGGTCTTGAATTCACTTTGAAAGTATTTTGTTGAGAATTTTTATACTTCTGTTCAACTTCAGCACGGCTCTATAATTTCATGTGTTTTTGTTTTTATGTCTTTCTCTAGTTTTTGTATCAGGTATAATTATCTGGTTTTGGTATCAGGGACAAGAAATATCCATTGTCATATTATAGTGAAATATACAGCACAAAGAGGTAGTATTGAAAGATCTAAGAGAAAATATACAAATCACATATAAAGGAAAAGTCATTAAAATAATTGCTGTCTTCTCATTGAAAAAACTAAGTGTCAGCTTAAGGTAATATACATAATATTTTAGAAGAGTACAGATGACAACCTAGACAATTTTACCCAGCTAAAATACCTGGGAGTAGTTTAATGAATTTAAAACTCAATAGATACAAAGACTAAAATAATTTATGTTTACCAAGCTCCCCCTGAAAGACTACTGAAATTAGTACTTCAGTCAAAGAGAGTGTGGTGGTTTGAAAAAAAAGTGGCCCCCATAGACTAATGTGTTTCAGTCTTTGACCCATGAGGAATAGCACTACCAGGAAGTGTGGTATAGTTGGAGTAGGTGTGGCCTTATTAGAGGAATTGTGCAACTGTGGGTGCAGGCTTTGAAGGCTTATATATTCTCATGCCTGCCTATCATGGCAGCCTCCTTCTGCTGTCTCCAGATAAAGATGTGGAACTCTCCCCTCTTTCTCCAGCATCCTGTCTGCTTGCATGCTGCCATACATTTTGTCAAAACAATAGTGGAATAAACCTCTAAAACTGTAAGCTATCAACAATTAAGTGCTTCTTTTATAAGTGTTGCCATGGTCACGATATCTCATGACAACAATAAAACCCTAAATAAGACATAGAGTAATATATTTATCCAAGAGGCTACATAAAGTAAATAAATGACTATAGAGTTAATGAAACACAAATTAAGAGGAAGAACAGAACCTGAAAAGTAAACAGGCAGGACAGGTATCAACATGCAGCTGTCAATAATAACTTATTTTAGAGAACTCAGAAGACTAATGATTTGGATTAAAGTAGAAAAAAATCAGAACCTACTTTTGTTCAAATGATTCTTTAGACTATTTCCTCTTTTAATCTGGCACTATGCAACGATACATGCTTTACATCAAGGACTGTACTCAGTTTGAATTTATGTTTTTGTAGAGGGCGAAAGGCAAGGTGTCCAATCTTACTCTTCCCTACATAGTCATTTACTTTCCTCTCATTATTTGTTCAAGATTCTGTCTTTGTTCATGTGTATATTTTTATCACATAGACAGAATCATAAAAATAATTATACAATAAAATTAGTGGGCATATCATATAGCTAACGATATACTTAAAACAAAAGGGGAGTACAAAAAAAAACAGTTTAGGGAAGGTTTGATTTTTTTGTTTTGATTTTTGAAAGAAAATCATCAATAAATATACAGTAAAAGTGCCTACTTTCAAAATTTTACATATAACTTAATAAAGTGAATAATAAAAAACATTGACACCAAAAGAAATTACTTTATTTTTAAAAATAGAGACGGTTTAAAAAGTCTCAAATTAGAGAGCATGGCCATATGTATAGTTAAGAGGTGGATTATCATTTAAACTTTCCAAAGGCATTCTGAAGCCTAAAACTTAAAGCAAGGTAAAACTTTCAGGTGTGTGAGGAGACATGAGTTTCACATAAAAACAATATTTCTGGAATAAGTATTTCAAAAGGGCTGCTATACAAAGTGAAAGATCTCAAATTATTATATTTTTTCTCATTTCAAAAATCCAATGGTGAATGATATTCTACAAAACAATTTTTTAAATGACTGAAGAAGAAGGGTAGGAAACACAGAAGATAAAAGTAAGGAGAATGTCCAGGTTAATGCGATAAAAAGATACCAAGATGCCAGTTAACTAAAGAAAAGGTTGTCAGTCAGTCTGTCAGAGTTTTCTGAACTAAGAAGGCAACAAAAGGGATTTCAACACACACACATATGTGTGTTCATGAGACAGACTGTATACTATGATAGAATGTTACATAAGAGAATAAATTAAAAGGCCATACTTGATACAAAGATAAATAGTAGATCTTGGATCTTGCGTGCACCCGACTCGCCAGCAAAGCAGACGCTACAACAGGATCCTTCTGCACACGTTTATTGGGAAAGCTTGATTGTAGAGGCGAAGAGATCCCAAGCCCAGAACTGGTGCTGCTTATATAGGCCTAGGAGAGGTGTGTCTCACACCTGGATTGGTTATGCATGGGCTATGCTTATCACCTCATTTGCATGTCTCACATCTGATACGTTAACTTTTCTCTCATCTGATTGGTTAACTTTTCTCTCATCTGATTGGTTAACTTTCTCTCATCTGATTGGTTAACTTCTCTCTCATCTGATTGGTTAACTTCTCTCATCTGATTGGTTAATTCTCAAAACCTCATCTTGGCAAAAAACTTTACTGCCTATGTATGCGTGGTGGCCAGCAGTAGCCAGTGCCACCCTGCAAAGGCACATGTGGCTTCCCACAACTTTCCCTTTTTGTTTTAATAAAATGAGGCTGGACTAGGCCTGTGCAATTATGTCCATCCGCCATGGCTCCTGTTTTAGGTTGTTCCTCTAATGTCACAGCCTTAACTGTCATAGGGTAACCCTATTGCCACCGGGCCCCGTGTATTAGGTTGGTCTGTGCATGAGGAAAGTTGCTCATCTTTGGATACCATGAAGCTGTGTGACAATAACTGCTAAATGACCTAGGGAAAACTCTACAAAAGAGGCCAGCCAAGTTTATTGTTTGTTTGTTTTTTGTTTTTTTTTTTGGTTTTTCGAGACAGTGTTTCTCTGTGTAGCCCTGGCTGTCCTGGAACTCACTTTGTAGACCAGGCTGGCCTCGAACTCAGAAATCCGCCTGCCTCTGCCTCCCAAGTGCTGGGATTAAAGGCGTGCTTTACCATGCCCAGCTACCAGCCAAGTTTTTTAAGGAATGAATTAGCGGAGAAATCATGATCACCCTATCGCATGCAATGAGGAAACCTCAGCGATGTGCAAGGGCTGATCAATGATCGTTGAATCTCTCTCATCCCAGTGCAATGGATCCATAAATCTGTGGGGCGCAAGAGCAGAGAACTCAGATGCCGACTAATTCTTGAGCATAACCAAACTTCAGGGGAGGCACTGTTTTCAATAGCTAAAAGTGCCTGAGTTATAATCATCTTGTCAAGTTTTTGTTGGGTTCTGAATTTGTATACCAACCAGAGCATGAACACCTGTCCACAGCATATGGCAGCACCAAACAAAATCACTCCCACCCATTCCTTAAAGTAAGAAAAAGCAGAGGTAAACCAAGAGGTAAAATTGCCAAAAATGATGGGTTCTATTCGAGTTCCATTAAGGCTTAAAATCTGGCATTAGATGTAAAGAATTGAGGAAACACCCTAATGCGTCAACGGCATGGTTTCAGGAACCCAGAGCTCTTCAGTTCTCACTAGCGGGAGCTCCCCCAGCCACAGGAACATCCACGTCCTCATAGCTCTGCTTGTTTTGAATTGCTCTGGTCAGCCGTTCTGGGACCCACAGCTGTTGTCGTGATCCTGGGGAAACACACAAACAGACCCTCTCATCCACATCAACACTGTCAACACCAGTGGGCAATGATTTCCACGCCCTTATGGCAATCTGATTCACCTGCTCAAACACCTGCACTGGATATCCTGTCTGCTGTTGTGCAAAGTGACCTTTATCAAGCAGCATATCTCTATCCCATGCTGGATTTCCTGCAGCAGAGTTAGCCGCTGCCTGTTCATTTGGAAATTCAATAAGGAAGGCTTTCCAATCTAAATACTGCCCAGGTGAAAGGCATGCCTTCACTTTGACTGCCCAATCGGACAGCGTCATGCAGTGTCTATTCAAGGCCTCTACTTGAGCCACAGTATTGGAGGCAGTTAAGCCGTATATCTGCACGGACTCAGCCAAATTCCTGATTACTTTGAAATCTAGAGGCTCTGCCCTGCTTGGTCGGTGAAAATAGGGCATCCCAGCAAGGAGAATGTAACCTCTCTCCAAACCTCCGAACAGAAGGTCCACCTATAGGCAGCTGCTGAGGAGGCATAGGGAGGGGGCGCAGAAGCTAATTCGCTTTTTTCCTCTGCCTCGGCTCTTTTGTTTTGTCCTTTCTGTCCAACTGATCACACTGTATCTCCTTTCTTTTTCTTTTTTCTTTTTAAGCCCTTCTCCTCTTCCGACATACTTTCTTGCTGCTCTGTAAGGATTTTCTGACCTGTCTTGACTGCCTCTACACCCAGTTTCAAACAGTAACAGAGTCCATATATCAGAACAAACAAGACCAAAACTATCAGACCTACCCACAAAGGGTCAATGGGAGAAAAAAAGCATAACTCATGAACCTTTACTTGTCCCAAAGCCGGGAACCTTAATTTGTCCCAAAGCTGGGAACCTTATCGTCTCAATCCTTTCTTTCCTTCTCTTCTCTCTTTCCCTTCTCTCCTTCCTTCCTTTCCTTTCCTTTCCTTTCCTTTCCTTTCCTTTCCTTTCCTTTCTTTCCCTTCCTTTCCCTTTTCCTTTCCTTCACTATTTTCTCTTCTTTATCACTGATTCCTTTTATTTTTCCTCCCTTTTCTTTTCCTTTTTCTTAAAAAACATATCCCCCTTTAACCGGGGTAAAAATTTGGGAGACTTACTGGTACCACCTTTCCCCAGCTGAAGAGTTCTGAATCCACACCTGGATCCTTCTCAGCAGTCTGTTTTACAGGAACACTTTATTAACTGCTCCTTCCCTGTGATGCAGTTCTGAATCCTCCCTGTAGCAGGGGGTCTTTGCTCGTGCCTGAAGATGTTTCTTTTCCCGGGTTTGGGCACCACTTCTTGCTTGCCAGCAAGAACAAAGCAGCAACAGGATCCTTCTGCACACGTTTATTGGGAGAGCTTGATTGCAGAGGCGAAGAGACCCCAAGCCCAGAACTGGTGCTGTTTATATAGGCCTAGGAGAGGTGTGTCTCACACCCAGATTGGTTATGCATGGGTTATGCTTACCACCTCATTTGCATGTCTCACATCTGATTGGTTAACTTTTCTCTCATCTGATTGATTAACTTGTCTCTCATCTGATTGGATAACTTCTCTCTCATCTAATTGGTTAACTTGTCTCTCATCTGATTGGTTTATATGTCTCTCATCTGATTGGTTAATTCTCAAAACCTCATCTTGGCAAAAAACTTTACTGCTTATGTATGCGTGGTGGCCAGCAGTAGCCAGCGCCACCCTGCAATGGCACATGTGACTTCCCACACTTGGATCAAAGGTAGTAAGACTTTGTTTCAAGTAGACATTCAAAACAAATAGCAAAAACACAGATATAAATAAATGAGATGAGATAAAATGGCAACAAATGATTAATGAGTTGAGTCCTATATCGCTGTTAAGAGCCTTATACTTGAGAATGTACTGGACAGGGTACCTAGGAAAAATAACAGCACTGTAACCTGTTATATTATTATCAGGATATGAAGTAGAAGTAAATATAAATCATACAGTATAATACATGATAACTTATGCATATGTATTATTTGTGTAGTATATGGCAGAAATACTGTGAACATATAAAATAAATAAGTATATATAAAATGTTTATTTTATGTAATATTATTTCTTTGTTTTAGCATATCTCTTTTCTTGATTTTTATACCAATATTAATGTTTTAATGTTTTGTTTTTTCCCCAAGATAACATAGAGTGAATTAAATACTTTAGATAATCCTTGATGATCTTTCCAACCTCTATATTCTTTAAATACATGAATAATTCAAAAGATGATCACTGTAAAATATAGCTATTATTAATAAAAGTTCCAACTAAATTTAATATTACATTGCCTTGAATGTATTTCCCTATTAGATAAAATTAAAAAAACATTTCTAGGCAAGCATAAAATCTATTTTATAAAGAAATTCTTTATCAGTAATATGCTAAAATGTGTCACTTATTATAACAAACAGTCATGCATATTTAGATTTGGTAATTAGATTTATACTTATAGCTCTTAAAAATGAATGTGTTAAATTATCAACAAGTAAAATGAGTTCAGAAGGCTTCTGATAAAAGAATAAATCTTTTAACAACCCAAACCTACAAAGACTGTCATTGCTTTTATTATTCTGGTAGAAACTAAATGATGTTATTCAAGTTCTCTGTATTAAATATGCTTTTAATTTCACACATACTTTTTAGCAAATATTTGTAATTATCATCTTTCTACTCTATTTTGACAATTTCAGAACAAAAATAAGAAGTGTATTTAACACTCTTCAATAATGCTTTGATAAGAACATAATAAATACTGTTTTAAAATTAAATTTTCAGAGTTAAGATGAAAATATTCTTATGATCACTGCTTTCTGTGGTTATGGATTCTTGATAATTTCCATTTCAGGGTGGACCCTGATTAGAGTGAGCCTTCTCTACAGGATTTAAAGCATTTAAATGTACTCCATATTACACAAGAAAATGGTTAGAACAACTTATCTTCAGCCAGTTAAAATAATAAGTAATTCATATTCTTGGTATACTTAGGAATTCATACTCAATAAGTATTTCTTATTTGCCAAAACTGACTCACTAGAAGCAATGGATTAATGATAACAAAATATTGAGAATTTATCTTCTAGTCTTATGAATTAAAATGGAAGGTCGAAAATTATCTATAATATGACATGATTCTCTGACTTAAACAGTGTTAGAATTAAGTTTCTAGGTTATAAAATATTATCTAATTGTATTGTTTTACATGTTTCCAGTATCATTTTTTCATGTAAATAGAAACTGATGTACATGTCAGACTTTCCATCTACATTGTTTACTTCTTCATATCCCAGTTAATTAAGACAATGGAGTACAGGTCCATATGTTCTGTGTATATTAAGCTCAGTAGATTCAATTCTTCACACTTGAGACTGTAAAATTTGCATCAGGTTTGTAGACTAGTGATAGTATAGCTTTTAGTATGGCTTTTAAAGAAAGATTAACAGTCAATGTTTCAAGTATCGATTTTTGTTGCCGTTATTTTGGATGTTACAATGAATAAAATATCACTTAGTGATTCAAATTACTAGTATTCAATTGAACCCTTAGAGCTGAACATTTTCCAAAATTTCAGGTATGAATGGTTAAATGGCTGTGATGGTAACACAGGGATGATATTTGAAATAATGACAAAATCTTTTTAAAGCTATCTTTTCCTGTGCAAGACATTTATTTTATTATTTGTAGGTTATAGTGGCAATCAAATGACACTATGCTACAACACTGACATGTTCTGTGTTCCTTGTATTTCCACTTCCATGAGACCAAGAACTTACTAATGCTAAACTGATAAATTCTGGGAGATACAAGTAAATACAGTAAAACAGAATTTACTACCCACATATATTAAGATGTGTCAACATATTTTCTGTGGATAATATTAGGAAATCCCTATGATATTTGCCCTGTGATATTTATAAATAGAATTGTAGCCCAATTTTCTGTTTGGGTGAATTTCTTTTCCATTTTTTGAACACATGAGTTGAATATCAGAGATTCTTTAGAAGATGTCAAAATTAAAATGTCATATAAGTTCTCAAGATTTGAAAATGGAAAATGTTGAGCAATGTTTTGTTTTTTTTTTTCCTCTAAAAAGTAACTTTACTTTTGATCTATGGATTATTAATACATCGATCTTCAGAATAAAGCAAGAAAATGAAAAATACTATAACTATTTTTATGAAGAATTTAGTTATCCCTCATCTAAACAGTAGTTAGTTAAACATGTATAGTAAAATATACCATAAAATAGTACTGTACAGCATTGCTTAAAAGGAGAATAAACACTTGCATGAAAATTTATATTGCCATTTAAACTAACAATTATGTATTTTTTATATTTAGAAGTTATCATAATATTCTATCTAAACTTATAGCAGGAGAAATGACCTGTGTTTTACTGTCTTAGCTGTGATATGAAGAAGCAAAGGGTGTACATGGAAAGTCTAGGATGTACATCAGTTTCTATTCACATGAAAAAATGTAACTGGAGAAGTATAAAGCAATACAATTAGACCATGTTTTTATTACCTAAAAATTTAACATTCAATGACCAATTTAATACTTATATATATAAAAAAAACTGTATGCCATACTTTCACATGTCAGGCTACATTTTTTCAAACCAAGATTTCTGAAAAGGTTTTAATATACTCTTCTTAAATATCACATTCTCTGTGAGGCTTACCTTTTTTTAAAAAATAAAATCACAGATATTCATTTTTGTTTGTTTGAATATATATATATAATTTATTATTTTATTTATTTACACATCAAGATTTATACCCCTTCTCAGTTTCCTCTCCACAAATCCTCCATCCCATAAATCTCCTTCCTGATTCTGTGAGAAGTCTCCCCGACTCATCTACTCACTCCCACCTCACAATCCTACCATTCTCCCACACTAGGGCATTGAGCCTCCACAAAACCAAGTTTATGGCCTCCCATTGATGCTAGATAAGTCTGCTACTTTCATAGCTGGAGCTATTGGTCCTTTCATGTGTACTCTTTGGATGGTGGCTTAGTCCCTGGGAGCTCTGGGGTATGTAGTTGGTTGATCTTGTTTGTCTTCTGATGGGGTTGTTAAACCTTTCAGCAACATCAGTCCTTCTCCTAACTCCTCCATTGGATCCATGTGGATAGTCAAATGGTTGGCTACAAGCATCCTCATCTGTATGGATCAGGATCTGGCAGAGCCTCTCAGGGGAAAGTCATATCAGATCCTTGACTTCAAGCTATACCATAGAGTAATATTGAAAAAACAAAACAAAACAAAACAAAACAAAATAAAACAAAACAGCATGGTATCAGAGACAGGCAGATAGATCGATGGAATAGAATTGAAGATCCAGAATTAAACCTACACACCTATGGTCACTTGATCCAGTGGAAAAAAGACAGCATATTCAACAAATGGTGCTGGCTCAAGTAGATGTCAGAATGTAGAAGAATGCCAATTGATCAATTCGTACCACCTTGTACAAAGCTCAAGTTCAAGTGGATCAAGGATCTCCAGGTACAACCAGATACAGTGAATCTAATAGAAAATAAAAGTGGGAAAGAGCCTTGAACATATCAGCACAGGGGAAATTTTCCTGAACAGAACACCAATCTTAGTCTCTAAGATTAACTATAGACAAGTGGGATCTAATGAAATTGAAAAGCTTCTGTAAGACAAAGGACACTGTCAGCAGGACTAAAATGATAAAAGTTTGTGAAAAGATCTTTACCAACCTTATGTTGATAGAGGGCTAATACTCAATATATATAAAGAACTGAAGATTTTGGGTTTCAGAGACCCAAATAACCCTATTAAAAATGGGGTACAGAGCTAAATAAACAATTCTCAACTGAGAAATCTCAAATGGCTAAAAGGCACCTAAAGAAATGTTCAACATCCTTAGCCATCAGGGAAATGCAAATCAAAACAACCTTGAGATTCCACTTCACACCCTTCAGAATGGAAAAAAAAACAAAAAACCAAAAAACCAAAAAAACCTCAGGTGACAAAAGATATTAATGACGATGTGGAGAAAGAAGAGCATTCTTCTATTGCTGGTTGCTGTTGGGCATGCAAGCTAGGAATTAGTCTGGAGGTTCCTCAGAAATTTGGACATAGTACTATCTGAGCACTTCGCTATACCACTCTTGGACATATACCTAAATGACGCTCCAAAATATAACAAGGACATATGCTCCATTATGTTCATAGCAACCTTATTTATAACAGCCAGATGCTGAAAACATCTCAGATGTCCCTCAACAGAGTAATGGATATAGAAAATATTGTACATTTATACAATGGAGTACTACTCAGTTATTAGAAACAATGACTTCATGAAATGTGTAGGCAGATGAATGGATCTGGAAAATATCATCATGAGTGCGGTAACCCAGTCACAAAAGAACTCACATGTAAGTACTCATTGATCAGTGGATATTAAGAAAGAAACTCAAAACACATATTTTTATTCATTTTCTCTGATCTAATCAGTCTGCCAAATCAACTATCAGTTTTCTTATAAATCATCATTTATATACATTATAACTTTATATATTTTGATTTCCCTTTCAGTTTTAAGATAGTGGATCTTTCAAGTAATTGAATATTTTCATTTTTTCTTATTTGTACATCCAAAGCAGTTACAATGAATTCTTCTACTGTAAAATATTCTCTTCTATGAATAAATTACTAACAATTATTAATGCATACTTGATAGGAAACTCTAATGGATGTGGAATGTTATAGAGGAATTTTAATCCAACAACATGGATGCTATGACAAGGGGTTGCATTCAAAGACCTTTTAGATATGGTCATCTAACTAGAATGAAGAATAAAGACATACTTTTATTCCCTCTGGCTTCAATACAGATACATGCTTAGTACATACCTTCAATTTGAAACAGTGAAGGAAAAGTTTGTTTGTAAAAGAATGCATCAATGTTTGAAACTTATATCTATTTGCATGGTAGACAAAATGACAAATCTGAGAAAATATTGACAAAATGAGACAGAAATAGGATATGCCCAACTTTTATGATAACAGACAGGAAAGAAATGCTACTTAAGAGTAGTACAGAGAAACTTCAGTCAAATAATTTCATGCAGACAGGTCAGTTCACTTAAGTGAATTCTGTGAGTACACTTCTGTTCACTTCAGTTGAGTCCAGTCAGAGTCAGTACAGTGGAGTTGAGTTTTGTTAGTTTTGTTCAGTGTCATTCAGTTCATGGAAAGCAGAAGCAGTTTTACTGGGACAGTTTTATAGAGACAGAATGAGATAGAGTATAAGTAGGAGCCAGAATACTAGAATATATTTCCAGAAGCAGCACAATACGTGAGAAGCAAAGTTAAGCTGGGTTGAGTCAGTCATCTTGCAGAAGAGTTTGAGCCACAATAGCTGAGTTGAACCTGACAGCCAGAGTTCAGAAAGAATAAGAAAGAATGAGCTTATTCATCAGTAAGTCACACAGGCTGAAACATTCTAGGTCTAGATTAGATTATATTGAGGCTAGAAGTTTCCAGGTCTAGGCAGTTAGAACAGAGATGGAAATGCTCTGGACTCAGCCCAATCCATGACTTAATAAAGCTTGGGCATGGATTCCACCCCATTTTATCATCTGAGGAAATGAAAACCAACATTACAGAAGGGATAACTTGTGTGGAATGTCAGGTAATGGTTCAAAATATCAAGGGAAAATGAAAATGATCTTTTAATTTTATGAATTTTCTATAATGAATATTTTCAAAATTTCACTCTTATTTTGACATCAAGTTCTTTTTTATTTCTCATTTTAATAACATTTTTGTTCTTTTAGAAATGTGGTTTAATGATTGTACTTTTTTATAGATATAACTGTAACGAAGATATTTTTAATCATATATCAGTGAATATTTTAAAATTATGTTGATTAACAACAACAATATTCAGCTATTTTTATCAAAAAAAAATCTTCAGAATTCCTCGAAAAATCACAAAAGCAAACATCATGGATATTATTCATTTATTAAAACTAAAGAAAATTTCTAAAAACTAAACTTAAGGGATGATTTTACATGTCTGTATTTTACATGAGAGGAATCTTCACAGTTCTCCCATTTCATGGCTCAAAGAACTTAACAATAACTTAGGAGTAATGAGTGACTTAACTTAGAACTCCAAGGTAGCCACATTTAAAAACAGTGAGAGAACGTATTGTAGTATCTCAGAATATTCACTGTATTGACAAGGATGTGTTTCATTTGTAGTAATTAAAGATGGATGTCTAAACCAAAACAACAAAAACAAACACTCAGAACAAAGACACTGGCCAGCATGCACACAAGAGGGGCTTCCCCATTTTCTCTCTGTCCCTGGGGGAGTTTCAAAATCTACTTTCTGCCCGCCTGATGCAGTTTCCAACGGCAGCCATCCACCTGATTGTTAAATCCCTTTTATTAAGCCCTTTTATTTCTCTAGCCTAAAAAAGCAGCTTCTGGAAGCTGTGGCTGACTGCCTGCCTGTTGAGTACCTAGTTCCCGATAACTCACTGCTGAACCTAAGTGAATCCAGCACTGGGTTTAGCGCTGCTCCAGCTTAGCCAACCTTCTCTGGTACGAATTTTCTTTAATTCTTCTCTTCTTCCATGGAGCTCAAAACCAGCAGTGCATCTTCCAAATGTCCTCTGCCTTTCCCAAGTCCCATGTTGGTTCGCCAAATTGTTGGGGCCGGCCTGTGGCTCTTATGTCTGGGTTTGAGCCTGGAAGGAATCTTGGAACTGAAAGAACATAGGGAGCCTAGGCGGGTTGAGAAATAATGGAACCAAGACAATTAGTCTGCTCAAGGTTCAAATGTTTAATGGCGGACATGCTTTATAAAAGAGGGGGCAAAGTCCATTCCCACCAATTCACCCTTGGAGCCTGAAACCAACTGCAGGTGATGGCCTGCAGGACAGGGTGTAGTCTCCAGAATAATTCCAGGGGGCCTCTCAGCAGGTAGCAGTATCTTGAAGTGGAACAGCAACAGTGGCTGAAGAATAGAGTGATCTAGGGAGGAAGGCTCCACCCTAGATAATCTCCTTAGTGGCAGCAAGGTCAAGTTCTGGCTCAGTCTGCTTCAGGCTTGTGGGAGGCTACACTCCATACTAATTTTGATGAAAGTGTCAAATCTTTGAAAGACAATCCTATGAAAATTTACTTGAGAAAAATAGATTTACCAAAAAAAAAAAAAAAACCAAATTCTTCCATAAAATACAAACCTGGGAACACTTCATAATTCACTGTAAGATTATAATTGTGCCAAGAGAAAGCCACACAATGACATTACACAAAACATAAACACTAACCATTTGATCTTAGAATGTTCTTGTAAAATATTTCTAAACAATATTGGCAAGTATTGGCCAGGGAGTTCCCACAGGACCCAAGCATTGCAGAATAGTCCAAATGTCATGGCTTAATCCCCAGAATTTTACAGTGAGACCCTACAAATGAAGGCACTGGCACTAATCTGGAAGCTTCAGTCCAACTACCTAGCTTTCATAATGATATTACTGCTTCTGCAATAGAAAACGAATCATCAGTCTCACCCCACTCTAAAATCTTAGGGTTATGACAACTTTTTAGGCAAAGCATACACAATAGTATAATAGTGGCAAGAACATTATGCAAGTAATCCATCATCTTCTGATCATATTCAGTCCTGCCTCGCAAAGTGAAATTCATTATTTGCTCCATTCTTGGGCCAAGAACCTGTGGATGAACAGGTAATAGCACCTATGGGAGAACATGCCAGCATTGTTTCCTACAGTACCATAGTATTGAACCAGCACTGAATGGGGAATCCTTATACTTATAGATTATCTCTTGGATATAATCAAAAAGGTTTCTTTTTTTATTAAAAGGAAATTATCTCACACAACAATATTTTCCTCTCTCTCTAGTTCTCCAAGTGACCTCCCACACCTCCCCTTTCTTCCCAATCTACTCCCCCTCCATTTTAATTCAGAAAAGAGCAAGCAACCAAGAGACAACAGCTAAACATTAAACAAAACAAAGCAAAACAAGGTATAATACGACAAAAACCCTCACAGTGAGTTTCCCAACCAGGCAAAAAAAAAAAAAAAAAAAAAAAAAAAAAAAAAAAAGCCAAATACATAATCATTACCAGCTTTAGGAATACCACAAAAACAACAAGCTAACAGCCACAATATATATGCAGAGGACATGGAACAATTTATTTCAGGCTTTGTGCTTGCCTCTTTAGTCTTTCTGAGTCCTTATGAACTTTCCTTAAAAGAGTCAGTAGGCCACATTCTCCAGGTGTCATATCAACCCTGGTAGATGAATATAAAGAGGCATTGTGCGTATGTTCAAGACACAACACTTCATTTGCACATAGGAACACAAAGTGATTTTGATCATTAGGCACAAGAGCTGTGCAAACTCAAACCATACTAAATGCCACATCATGTAGAGAAAAGGTGATTATGAAGTCCCATTTTTAACTTTAGACTCTTGACAATTGATCACTACTATGTCAGGCAAGTGTCATTTTTCATTAGGAAAATATATCATGTTAGATCAAGCAAACTCCTGTGGAAGACCAAATATTCAGTAGTAAAAAACCAGCACAAATTGGACTTAGTAGGTTAAGCTTTATTGGTTAAGAAAAGAAGACACAAAATTTGAGCAATAAGGTGGTATGGATATAGAAAGAGTTGGGGGATAGGGCTGAATATTATCACACTATGTGAAATTCTCAAAGAAATAATAAATAATTGAAGACTGAATCAAGTATATATACATATATATTATAACCCAGTTATTTATGTAAAAAATTAAAATTGTATTTCTAATTAATTAATAATTAGAAAAAATCACTTATTCATTTAAGAGAAAAATTTTAATCACATGAAACACTCAAGTCACTAAGAACTGCATTTACATACATTTTATAAATCCTAATAATCAAATCCAGAGTAGAAGAATAAATTAGTGGTTTTATGGATCTACAGAAAGGGGTACTTGGAGGTGATTTCTTTTATGTTTTCTTTTTTGCTTTTGAGAAGACAAATTTGTTCTAACACAAAATATTTTGATCATCTCTTTCCTGTAACACAACTCTTCCATGATCTGATTGTATGTTCTTTCTTTTAACAACACCACCAAAAATAAAAAATAAAAAATCTACAAAATCATGGGTTCCAATTTATGTTGATCAGATATTTTAAAAAAAACATAGTTATTATTAGCTATACACAGATAATGTTAAGAATCTTATACAGTTTACTATTCTAATAAGTAATTCTTTATAATTATATACATGAACATTATTTAGCAAAAAGTGATGAAAACTACACTATATAATAATATTTGACTTTAAAATCTAATTTTCAAAAGCCATATAAACTTATTATATACTAAATTGACAAGAATTATATAAGGAAAATTAAATATGATTTCAGTGGATTTTATACAGTCTATTTGGAGAAAGCTGGGAGAGAAAAATATGTTCTGAAAGTGATGGTGAGACATCTTTCAAATTGGAGAGAAAGTGTCATTGATGCCCTGAGGTACTTGCTCCAGTAGTAGAGCCATCAACTCAGATCTAAAATTATTTCAGAGCATGGTGTCAGATTCGTCAATCTTCCAGAAATTTAACAATAACTTCTCTACTGAAGTCTAGCATAACATTCTCTTCAGCAGAAATGCAGATTCATTAGAAGTCTAAAATATAGCATATTTTAATTTACACAAACAAAAATAGATAATTCTTGAAGTACTTTGAAATCAGTCTTAAGTAAACAATTAAAATGAGCAAGCATGGACATTTCTTGTATCCCTAAACAACAATCAATTTGTTTTAAATTTTCAACCTATATTTTAAGGCATATTTTTAAAAAATATGTATTCTAAAGAAATATTAGTCATATTTTATTGACTATTTTTTGTATTTTCTTTCCATTATGATAATAAAATATATTACTCATAGAATTGTTAAAATTTTTACATGACTTTCTCTTAAGACTTTTAGTAAGTAAAAATAGAAATAACATATTTGACTATTATGTAAATTAATTTTTGGTAGAATACTCATATATTTTATATTTGTGATTAAACTGGTAAAAGTTTAGTAGAACAAGAACAAAATTATGAAATAAATCATTAGTTGAAAATGCTGTCCCTTCATCCATCACTGTATGGTTTTGGCTTCTTTGTCAAAAATCAAGTGACCATAGTTGTGTGGGTTTATTCTTGTGTCTCCAAATCTATTCCACCGATGTACCTGACTTGCTCTGTACCAATACCATGCTGTTTTTTTTTTGTTTGTTTGTTTGTTTTTTTTTAATCATGATTGCTCTGTAATACAGCTTGAGTTTAGGGATGGCGATTCCCCTAGATGTTCTTTTATTGTTGAGTATTGTTTTCGTTTTCCAGGGATTTTGATATTCCAGATGAAGTTGAGAATTGCTCTTTCTATCTCTATGAAGAACTGAGTTGGAGTTTTGATGGAGGGTGTTGCATTGCATCTGTAGATTGCTTTTGGTAAGATGGCCATTTTTACTACGTGAATAATACTGATCCATGAATTTGGGAGATCTTTCCATCTTCTGAGGTCATCTTTGATTGCTTTCCTCAGAGACTTAAAATTCTTATCATACAGATCTTTCACTTTTTTGTTGGCGTTATGCCAAGATATTTTATGTTATTTGTGACTACTGTGAAGAGTATTTTGCTAATTTCTTTCTAAGTCCATTTATCCTTTGAGTAGAGGAAAACTACTGATTTGTTAGAGTTAATTTTATATGCTGCCACCTTGCTGAAGTTGTTTGTTGGTTATAGGGGGTTTCTGGTAGAAATTTTGGGGTTGCTTATGTAAATTATCATATCATCTGCAAAGAGTGATATCTTGACATCTTCCTTTCCAACTTGTATCTTTTGGAATTGTTGTCTAATTACTCTAGCTTGAACTTCAAGTACTATATTAAATAATAGGGAGAGAGTGGGCAGCCTTGTCTTATCCCTGATTTTAGTGGAATTGCTTCAAGTTTCTGTCCATTTATTTTGATGTTGGCTGTTGGTTTCCTGTATATTACTTTATTTATGTTTAGGAATGGGCCCGATCTCTCAAATACATCTAACATGATGGTGTGTTGTATTCTCTCAAAGGCTTTTTCAGCATCTAATGTGATGGTTATGTGATTTTTTTTTGATTTGGTTTATATAGTGCATTACATTAACAGATTTTCATGTATTGAACCAACCTTGCCTCTTTGGAATGGAGCCTACTTCATCATGGTGAATTGTTTATTGGATGTGTTCTTGCATTTGGTTTGCTAGAATTTTATTAAGTATTTTTTGCATCAATATTCATAAGAGAAATTGGCCTGAAATTCTCTTTGTTTGTTGGGTTTTTGTGTGCACTGAATATAAGAGTAACTGTGGCCTTATAGAATTAGGTAGTGTTTCTACTGTTTCCATTTTATGGAATAGTTTGAGGAGAGTTAGACTTAGCTCTTCTGAGGTCTGATATAATTCTGTGCTAAAGCCATCTGACCCTGGGCTTATTTTGGTTGGGAGGTATTTAATGACTTCCATTTCCTTAGAGGGTATGGGATTGTTTAGATAGATTACTTGCCTTTGATTTAACTTTGATAAATAGCATCTGTCTAAAATAATCACGTACTTCATCTAGATTTTTCATTTTTGTCAAGTATAGGCTTTTGAAATATGATCTGATTTTTAAAATTTTCCTTATTTTTTATTGTTAATTGTACCTTTTTAATTTTGACTTTGTTAATTTGGACACTGTCTCTGTGCCCTTTATTTAGATTGGCTAAGAGTTTATCTCTCATGTTGACTTTCTCTAAGAACTAGCTTTTGGTTTTGTTGATTCTTTATATCATTCTCCTTGTTGCTATTTGGTTGATTTCTGCCCTGAGTTCAACATTTTCCTGTCATCTACTTCTGTTGGATATGCTTGCTTCTTTTTGTTCTAGGGCTTTCAAGTATGCTCTTAAATTTCTAGTGTAGGATCTCTCCAATAACTTTATGAAAGTACTCCGTGCTACAAATTTTCATCTGAGCACTGCTTTTATTGTGTCCCATAAGTTTGGGTATGCTGTCCCTTTAGAAAGTCTTTAATATCTTAATAAAGTCTTTAAGTCTATATTCCTTCCTTAATCAAGTTATCATTCAGCAAAGAGTTGTTCAGTTTCTATGAGTATACTGGCTTTTTGTTGTTTTTATTGTTATGAAAAACTAGCCTTAGTCAATTGTGATCTGATAGAATGCATGTGATTTTCTTCTTGTATCTGGTGAGACTTGTTTTGTGTCCAATTATATGGTCAATTTTGCAGAAGGTGCTATGATGTACTGAGAACAAGGTATATTCTTTTGTTTTAGGGTGAAATGTTCTCTAGATATCTATTAAATTCACTTGGTTCATAACTTGTTACTCTTCCACTTGCAGCCTTCAGATGAAGATGTAGAATTTTTAGCTCTTCCTTCACCATGCCTGCCTTTGAAAATGCCATGCTCCCACCTTGATAATAATGGGCTGAAATGCTAGAACTGTATGTCAGCTCCAATTAAAAGTTGTTTCTATAAGCTTTGCCTCGGTCATGGTGTCTGTTCACAGTAGTAAAACCCTAAAAAAGACAAACTAAATTAAATGTCTGTTTAGTTTTTGTGTCCATGTTTTGTCCATTGGTGAGAGTCTGATGTTGATGTCTCCCACTATTATTGTGTGAGGATCAATGTGTGTTTTGAGCTTTAGTAATATTTCTGTTACAAATGTGGATGCCCTTGAATTTGTGGCATAGATGTTCAGAATTGAGGGTTCATCTTTGTAGCTTTTTCCTTAGATGAGTACAAAGTGCCCTTCCCCATCTTTTTTGATAACCTTTGGTTGAAACTCGACCTTGTTTCTTGGGACCGTTTGCTTGGAAATTTTTCTTCCAGCATTTTGATCTGAGGTAGTATCAGTCTGCATGGAGAGGAATGGAAATTGATCCATATTTATCAAGGCTACAAATCTCAAGTCCAAGTGGATAAACAACCTCCTAAAAAAAACCAGATATGTTGAAGCTAATAGAAGAGAAAGTAGGAAAGAGCCTCAAACACATCATCACAGGGAAAAATTTCCTGCACATATCACTAGTAGCTCAAGCTCTAAGATCAACAATTGGCAAATGGAATATCATGTAACTGAAAAACTGTTGTAAGGTAAAGGACACTGTTAATATGACAAAAGAGCAACTTATAGATTGGGAAAAGATCTTTCCCTACCCTGCATCTGATAAAAGGCTAATATCCAAAATATACAAAGAAATCAAGAAGTTAGACTCCAGAAAACCAAACATTCCAATAAAAAAATGGGGTAGAGTTAAACAAATAATTTTCAACTGAGGACTATCCAATGGCTGAGAAGCACCTAAAGAAATGTTGAACATCTTTAGTCATTAGGGAAACGCACATCAAAATGACCCTAAGATTTCACCTTATACCAGTGAGAATGGCTAAGATCAAAAACACAGGTGACAGCTGATGACCAGATGTTGGCAAGGATATGGAGAAAAGAATACTCCTTCGTTGCTAGTGAGATTATATGCTGGTAGAACCTCTTTGGAAATCAATCTGCTGGCTCCTCAGAAAATTGGAAATATTTCTACCTGAGGACCCAGCTATTCTGCTCCTCAGAATATACCAATAAGATACTCCTGCATATAACCAGGACACATCTTCCATTATGTTAAAAGCAGCCATATTTATAATAGCCAGAAGCTGCAAACAATCCAGATGCCCCTCAATGGAAAAAATGATACAGAAAACGTGGTAAATTTACACAATGGATTACTATTCAGCTATTCAAAATAAAAACTTCACAAACTTTGCAAGCAAATGAATAGAAGTAGAAAATATCACCATGAGTAAGGTAACCCAGACCCAAAGAGACATACATGGAATGTACTCATTGGTAAATGCATATTAGCCCCAAATCTCAGAATACCACTGATAAAATTCATAGACCACATGAAATTTAACAAGAAGTAAGTCCAAAGTGGGGATGCTTCAAAACGGCTTGGAATGAGGAACTAAAGAATTACAGGAGGGGAGGACATGGGTTGGAGAAGGAAGAGGGAGGCAAAAAGGGGCAAGAGAGCCAAGTATGGGAAGAGACTTCAGAGAAGTCTATAGGGCAAGGAGAATGAATAGAAAGAAGTAGCAGTAGGGTATGGGGAACATAGGGAACCACTAAATTCCCACATGCCAGGGTGTGAGAGGCTCCCAAGTTCTAGTGGGTATGACTTTAGCCAAAGTACCCAAGAGCAGGGAGATATAACCTGAACAGACCACCTCCAGTAAATACACATGGTCCCCAAAGAAGAGATAGGGCCACTGACCCATCTCAATATGTCTAACCAATAATTGTTCCTGTATAAAAAAAAATGCAGAGGCAAAAAAATAGAGCAGAGGCTGAAGAAAAGGCAATCCACAGATGGTCACATGGAGCAATCCATTCCATATGCAGACACCAGGCCCCAATGTTGTTTCTGACGCCAATATGGACTTGGAGACAAGAGTGCTCTGTGAAGCTGTGTCAGCAACTGAGTAAGATAGAGGTAGGTACTCACAGCCAACCACTGGACTGAGCCCAGGGATCACAATTGAAGATATAGGGAAAGGGCTAAAGGAGCCGAAGAGGATTGCAACCGCTTTAGAAGAACGACAGTATCAAGTTACTGGACAGCATCAGAGATCCCAGGACCTAAACTACCAACTAATGAGTATACAAGGACTGGTCCATGGCTCCATCTACATATGAAGCAGAGGACTGCCTTGTCATCAGTGAAAGGAGAAGTGCTTGGTCCTGTGGAGGCTTGATGTCCCAGAGAAGGAGGATTCTAGAAGGATAAGTCCTGAATGGGTGGGTAAGTGGGGGAGCACCCTCTTAGAATCAAAGAGGAGAGAAAGGGGGAGGAGTTCATGCAAGGGAGAACAGGAAGGGGGATATCATTTGAAATATAAACAAATAAATTGATTAATACATGAAAAAGGGGAAAGAAAGTGTTTCTGGTACTCCGCTAAAAGTAGTCTGCACAGGTGAGAGTGTGCACTACAGAAGCTAACAGCTTCTGGGACAGGAAAAAGCAACATAGCCTCTGGGAAAGGTTCTGTTTTGGGCCTTCATCTTCGGCCGGGAAGAAGTTCTGAATGCCAAATATCTGTGCATCTTCCCTGTAAGAGGAGGGCTTGCCTGCAGAGAGTGCTTTGACCACAGAAACTCAGAGGAGAGAGCTAGTCTCCCAGGTCTGCTGATAGAGGATAAGAGAATCACCAGAGGAACAATCTCTAAACAGAGACAAGTATAACAACTAACTCTAGAGATTAACAGATGGCACAAGGTAAACGTAAGAATCTTACTAACAGAAACCAAGACCACTCACCATCATCAGAACCTAGCACTCCCACTTCGCACAGTCCAGGGCACCCCAACACACCCGAAAAGCTAGACCCGGATTTAAAAGCATATTTCATGATGATGGTAGAGGACATCCAGAAGGACTTTAATAACTCACTTAAAGAAATACAGGAGAACACTGCTAAACAGATAGAAGACATTAAAAATGAAGCACAAAAATCCCTTAAAGAAATGCAGGAAAACACAACCAAATAGGTGATGGATTGAATAAAACCATCCAAGACCTAAAAAGGGAAGTAGACACAATAAAGAAAACCCAAAGTGAGGCAACACTGGAGATAGAAACCCTAAGAAAGAAATCTGGAACAATAGATGCAAGCATCAGCAACAAAATATTAGAGATGGAAGAGAGAATCTCAGGTGCAGAAGATTCCATAGAGAACATCGGCACAACAAAGAAAATGGAAAATCCAAAAAGATCCTAACTCAAAACATCCAGGAAATCCAGGACACAATGAGAAGACCAAACCTACAGATAATAGGAGTAGATGAGAATGAAGATTTTCAACTTAAAGGGCCAGCAAATATCTTCAACAAAATTATAGAAGAAAACATCCCAAACCTAAAGAAAGAGATGCCCATGAACATACAAGAAGCTTACAGAACTCCAAACAGAATGGACCAGAAAAGAAATTCCTCCCGACACATAATAATCAGAACAAAAAATGCACTATATAAAGATAGAATATTAAATGCAGTAAGGGAAAAAGATCAAGTAACATATAAAGGCAAGCCTATCAGAAATACACCAGATTTTTCACCAGAGATTATAAAAGCCAGAAGAGCCTGGAGTGATGTTATACAGACACTAAGAGAATACAAATGCCAGCCCAGGCTATTATACCAGCCAAACTCTCAATTACCATAGATGGAGAAACCAAAGTATTCCACGACAAAACCAAATTCACACATTATGTTTCCATGAATCCAGCCCTTCAAAGGATAATAACAGAAAAAAAAAAAACAATATAAGGAAGGAAACCACATCCTAAAAAAGCAAGAGGGTAATCCCTCAACAAACCAAAAAGAAGACAGCCACAAGAACAGAATGACAACTTAAGCAACAAAAATAATAGGAAGCAACAATTACTTTTCCTTAATGTCTCTTAAAATCAATGGACTCAACTCCCCCCCAAAAATACATAGACTAACAGACTGGCTACACAAACAGGACCCAACATTTTGCTGCTTACAGGAAACTCATCTCAGAGAAAAAAATAGACACTACCTCAAAATGAAAGGCTATAAAACAGTTTCCCAAGCAAATGGTATGAGGAAACAAAGTGGAGTAGCCATTCTAATATCTAATAAAATTGACTTCCAAACCAAAGTCATCAAAAAAGACAAGGAGTGGCACTTCATACTTATCAAAGGTAAAATCCTCCAAGAGGAACTATGAATTCTGAATATCTATGCTCCAAATACAATGGCAGCCACATTCATTAAAGAAACTTTAGTAAAGCTCAAAGCACACATTGCACATCACACAATAATATTGGAAGAATTCAACACACCACTTTCACCAATGGACAGATCATGGAAACAGAAACTAAACAGGGACACAGTGAAACTAACAGAAGTGATGAAACAAATGTACTTAACAGATATCTACAGAACATTTTATTCTAAAACAAAAGGATATACCTTCTTTTCAGCACTTCATGGTACCTTCTCCAAAATTGACCACATATTGGTCTCAAAACAAGCCTCAACATATACAAAAATATTGAAATTCTCCCATCCATCCTATCAAATCACCATGGACTAAGGCTGATTTCAACAACAAAATAAATAATAGAAAGCTAACACTGACATGGAAACTGAACAACACTCTTATCAATGATACCTTGGTCAAGGAAGGAATAAGAAAGAAATTTAGGTCTTTCTGGAGTTTAATGAAAATGAAACCACAACATACCCAAACTTATGAGACACAATGAAAGAATTTCTAAGAGGCAAACTCATAGGTCTGAGTGCCTCCAAAAGAAACTAGAGAGAACACACATTAGCAGCTTGACAACACACCTAAAAGCTCTAGAAAAATTGAAGCAAATTCACCCAAGAGGAGTAGACAGCAGGAAATAATCAAACTCAGGGGTGAAATCAACCAAGTTGAAACAAGAAGCACTATTCAAAGAATCAACCAAACGAGGAGCTGGTTCTTTGAGAAAATCAACAACATAGATAAACCCTTACCAGACTCAGTAGAGGGCACACAGAAAGCATCATAATTAACAGAATCAGAAATGAAAATGGAGACATCACAAAAGATCCTGAAGAAATCCAAAACCCCATCAGATCCTTCTACAAAAGGCTATACTCAATAAAACTGGAGAACCTGGATGAAATGGACAAGTTTCTAGACAGATACCAGGTACCAAAATTAAATCAAGATCAGGTTAATGATCTAAACAGTCCTATATCCCCTAAAGAAATAGAAGCAGTCATTAATAGTCTCCCAACCAAAAGAAAATGCCAGGACCAGATGGGTTTAGTGCAGAATTCTATCAGACCTTCAAAGAAGATCTAATCCCAGTTCTTCACAAACTATTCCACAAAATCGAAACAGAAGGTACTCTACCCAACTCATTCTATGAAGCCACAATTACTCTGATACCTAAATCACAAAAAAAGACCCAAAAAAGATAGAGAATTTCAGACCAATTTACCTTATTAATATCGATGCAAAAATCCTCAATAAAGTTCTTGCTAACTGAATCCAAGAACACATCAAAACAATCATACATCCTGACCAAGTACATTTCATCCCAGGGATGCAGGGATAGTTCAATATAAGGAAATCTATCAACGTAATCTAGTACATGAACAAACTCAAAGACAAAAACAACATGATCATCTCCTTAGATGTGGAGAAAGCATTTGATAAAATCCAACACCCATTCATGATAAAAGTCTTGGAAGGATCAGGAATTCAAGGCCGATATCTATCCATGATAAAATCAATCTACAGCAAACCAGTAGCCAACATCAAAGTAAATGGAGAGAAGCTGGAAGCAATCCCACTAAAATCAGGGACTAGAAAGGCTGTCCACTCTCTCCCTACCTATTCAAAATTGTACTTGAAGTCCTAGCCAGAGCAATTAGACAACAAAAGGAGATCAAGGGGATACAAATTTGAAAGGAAGAAGTCAAAATATCACTTTTTGCAGATGATATGATAGTATATATAAGTGACCCTAAAAATTCCACCAGACAATTCTTAAAACTGATAAACAGCTTCAATGAAGTAGCTGGATATAAAATTAACTCAAACAAGTCAATAACCTTCCTGTACACACAGGCAAAACAGGCTGAGAAAGAAATTGGAGAAACAACACCCTTCTCGATAGTCACAAATTGTTGTGTCCGGCCAGCAGACCACAACCTGGGTTCTAGCCTGGAAAGGCATTTTGGAAACCTGGAAGAGAAGAGGGGCTAGGTGGCGAGAGAAAAGAATGTAGCCAAGACAGTTACTCTGATCAAGGCTCAAATTTTATTGTTGCGACACTAGTTATGAAGGAAGGGGGAGGGGACCCGATTCCCGCCGAATAATCTCTGGTCCAGTAGAAAGGTGCACGTGTGTGGCTCCTCAGGTTCCAGCAGTGGGCGTGGCAGCACGAATGAGCAGGAAGCTCCACCCCTGAGCAAGCAGGTTTCAGGCTGGGGGAGGGGAGACTACAACAAATAATATAAAATATCTTGGCGTGACTCTAACTAAGGGGGTGAAAGATCTCTATGATAAGAACTTCAAGTCTCTGAAGAAAGAAATTAGAGAAGATCCCAGAAGATGGAAATATCTCCCATGTTCCTGGATTGGCAGGATCAATATAGTAAAAATGGCTACCTTGCCAAAAGCAATCGACAAATTCAATGCAATCCCCATCAAAATTCCAACTCAATTCTTCAACGAATTAGAAAGGGAAATTGGCAGATTCATCTGGAATAACAAAAACCTAGAATAGCAAAAACTCTTCTCAATAATAAAAGAACGTCCGGTGGAATCACCATGCCTGACCTAAAGCTGTACTACAGAGCAATTGTGATAAAAGCTGAATGGTACTGGTATAGCGACAGACAAGTAGACCAGTGGAACAGAATTGAAGACCAAGAGATGAACCCAGACACCTATGGTCACTTGATCTTTGACAGGGGAGCTAAAACCATCCAGTGGAAAAAAGACAGCATATTCAACAAATGGTGCTGGCACAACTGGCGGTTATCATGTAGGAGAATGTGAATTGATACATTCCTATCTCCTTGTACTAACATAAAATCTAAGTGGATTAAGGAACTCCACATAAAAGCAGAGACACTGAAACTTATAGAGGAGAAAGTAGGGAAAAGCCTTGAAGATATGAGTACAGCGGAAAAATTCCTAAATAGAACAGCAATGGCTTGTGCTGTAAGATCGAGAATCCATAAATGGACCTCATAAATTGCAAAGCTTCTGCAAGGCAAAAGACACTGTCAATAAGACAAAAAGACCACCAACGATTGGGAAAGAATCTTTACCTATCCTAAATCAGATAGGGAACTAATATCCAATATATATAAAGAACTCAAGAAGGTGGACTCCAGGAAATCAAATAACCCCCTTAAAAAATGGGGCTCAGAGCTGAACAAAGAATTCTCACCTGAGGAATACTGAATGACAGAGAAGCACTTGAAAAAATGTTCAACATCCTTATTCATCAGGGAAATGCAAATCAAAACAACCCTGTGATTCCACCTCACACCAGTCAGAATGGCTAAGATCAAAAATTCAGGTGACAGCATGAGGATGTGGAGAAAGAGCAGCACTCCTCCATTGTTGGTGGGATTGCAAGCTTGTACAACCACTCTGGAAATCATTCTGGTGGTTCCTTAGAAAATTCGACATAATACTACTGGAGGATCCTGCAATACCTCTCCTGGCATATATCCAGAAGATGTCCCAACCGGTAAGAAGGACACATGCTCCTTTATGTTCATTGCAGCCTTATTTATAATAGCCAGAATCTGGAAAGAACCTAGATGCCCCTCAACAGAGGAATGGATACAGACAATGTGATACATTTACACAATGGAGTACTACTCAGCTATTAGAAAGAATGAATTTATGAAATTCCTAGGCAAATGGATAGACCTGGAGGGCATCATCCTGAGTGAGGTAACCCAATCACAAAGTAACTCACACAATATGTATTCACTGATAAGTGGATATTAGCCCAGAAACTTAGGATACCCAAGATATAAGATAAAATTTGCTAAACGCATGAAACTCAAGAAGAACGAGACCAAAGTGTTAACACTTTGCTCCTTGTTAGAATTGGGAACAAAACACCCATGAAGGAGTAACAGAGACAAAGTTTGGAGCTGTGACAAAAGGATGGACCATCTAGAGACTGCCATACCAGGGGATCCATCCCATAATCAGCTTCCAAACCCTGACACCATTGCATACACTAGCAAGATTTTGCTGAAAGGATCCAGACATAGCTGTCTCTTCTGAGACTATGCTGGGGCCTAGCAAACATAGAAGTGGATGCTTACAGTCAGCTATTGGATGGATCACAGGGCCCCCAATGGAGGAGCTAGAGAAATTACCCAAGGAGCTAAAGGGATCTGCAACCCTATAGGTGGAAAAACATTATGAACTAACCTGTATACCGGAGCTCTTGACTCTAGCTGCATATGTATCAAAAGATGGCCTAGTCAGCTATCACTGGAAAGAGAGGCCCATTGGTCGTGCAAACTTTTATGCCCCAGTACATATGAACATTGGATCGCCAGGGCCAAAAAGTGGGAGTGGGTGGGTAGGGGAGTGAGGGGGAGGGTATGGGGGACTTTTGGGATAGCATTGGAAATGTAAATGAGGAAAATACCTAATAAAAATATTTTAAAAAGGAAAGAAGATCATATGCAAATAGCTAATATAGATGGTAATTTTAAGTGAGAAAATATATAAACAAAAGAGTGTAGAGGAATTTTAAGCCAACAACATGGTTGCTCTAGCAAGGGATAACATCCAAAGGCCTTGTAGATTTGAATTATCTGGCTGAAACAAAGAGAAGCCCTTTGTAAACACCTTTAATTCCTAACTATAAAGGTAAGATTAGTTTATATAAGGAAGCAGCCATATTTGAAAGTGAAGATTAATAAAGAGGCAGAGAAAGTAATGAATTATGAAATATCTGACAGAATGAGTTAGAAATATAATATGCTCAACTCTCATGAGAGCAACATAAGAAAAATAATTGACTTATTAAAACAGTACAGATATTGGGAGGGGAGAGGCTCAGAAGGAAGAGGATGAGATAGTTTTAACAGGAAATTTTTACCACCTACAATCACAGGTTGGAGGTTAGGACAGAATGAACCAGAGAATAAGAAAGAGCCAAAATATTAGAACAAATTTGCAAAGTCAGTTTCAGGTAAAGCAGAGTAATTTAGTCAGAACTGAGAGAAATTGGTTTGAATGATTCAACTTGGAGGAAGCTTTGAGCCAGAATGGCTGAGTTGAACCAGCCAGCTAGCCAGAGTTCAGAAAAAGCAAGAAAGAATGTATTCAGTAGTAAGTTCTTGAAATGACATTCATACCTGGAAAATAACCATATTTGCAGGAAGTAATTTGATTTAATAAATGAATTTTAACTGCATGAAACATACCCATGTTCAAGGAAAAGAATAAAAAAACAGCTCTAGTAATCTTTTCAACACTGCAATGTAAATAGCCAAATTCAAAGTTGAGGAATTTGAATATTATGTTCTAAGAACTGTAAGTAGTATTTATACCAGTTTTGTTCGGTTCAGTATATGGTAGAGATGTAGCCAAAGATTAGAAAATAATGTGCTTGTGAAGCATCAGAGTTTGATCTCTTAGAATTCACATTGGGGAGCAGAAGCACGGAGTAGTGACATACGCCTATAATCCCAGCACTCTGGATAGAGAGACAGGTTCATTGCTGGGGCCTACTGCCTAAAATTGGTTCAGCGTCTTATGCCAGCTGCAGGTCAGTGAGGAATCTAGCCTCAGAGGAAGATAATAACAACAACATATAAAATAACCAAACATACATAAACAAACATAATAAGGAACAACTGTAAAATGATTGCAGATGTGGTCATCTAGCCTCTATATACCTATATGCACATTTATACATGAAGGCAAACCTGCATTTAAGACTATGAACACATACAAACATAATATTTGGGACAATATCTACAATCTTGATGTAATATCATTTGAATTGGCCAAACATCAAGAAATACTCTATTTCCAATTAAAATTTCCAAATAAAATGAAATACTTAGAGATTTCAACCATTTGAAGAAATTAGAAGAACTAATTTGCAAAAATATGGAAAATCTCAGTGGTACATACAGAAAATAAAGGATGAATTCAACAATAATTCTAAGTAATTTTAAATAAAACAATGTGAACATATTCCTTGGATAATTTCTAACTATTAAATAGCTTCCCAACACCGCTAACCTTCAGTATAAATATACAACAGATAATCAGTATTTGAATTGACAGCAGTTATCTTTAGAATGTAAAGGCCAATTTCTAATCTGTGAGTATTCTCATTACAGTAACATAACAGCTATGGGGGTTATTTATATCTATAATTTAAGTGTAGCTTGTCTCAGATTCATTAAACACCATTTTACTGATAAAATTTAGAAAAAAATGCACATATAAAACTGTTACAAAATCTCTGCTTTTGAGTGAAAAGATAGTTGGCATAGTGGTACATTTCTTTTATCCCAATAATTAGAAAGCAAAGGAAAGGCAAGAGGATCACAAGGCCATTACAAACCTAAACTACATAATAAGAAACTATGAGAGAGTTATAAAAAAAGGTAAGATTTAATCTATTCAAATGAAAGCAATGTTAAAATCACATCAGTTTTTACTGAGAGGCTCATGTATAAAATAATTGTAGATGCATATAATCATTAACGTAATTCACATCCAATTGACCATTTCCAGTTTGCTTTTAGTGATATATAAAGTGCATATCATATTGAAATTATCAGCCACATATTAAAATAAATGTCTCAGTCACAGAAGAAAGGGCAAAATTAGGACAAGATGTACTAAAAATTCAAATGTTTCCATAGTTCACATAAAGTACACAAAAGGGATACATAACCAGAAAACATAAATGCAGTTTTCAATTACAAGGAAAAGTACTATAAACAATGTGAAAAATATGCAAGCAAAAATACAAGACAATGATTATCAAATATATAAATCTTATAAATATCCAGGATTTTAGACTTATGTGGATAACAAAATACAATGAGCATTACCAACAAATATTGTAATGAGTACCACGTACTTTCAACATATTTCCTAGTTCTTATATGACATTTTTTAACTATTATATTGACTGGTAATTATACTAAATGATAGGATATAAAGTCATATCCATTTTGATGAGACTGTTACTGGCTGAGCATTTGGCCTCTGTGTCAGAGTAGTGGTATGAACCATAGTAAACTATAAAAGCCTTACACTTCTATTGATTTTGAGTTGGGGTAATTGTTTCCCACTGTAGAAAGAGGTTTGTTGGACTGTGGTTGACAATGGAAGCAAACTATAAACATAATTGTAGGTACATAGAGTCCAATTTGACAGGCATATTATATTCATGTAACCAAAAAAGCTTTCTGGTTATATATCACTTTTGTGTACTTTATGTGAACTATGGAAAATTTTGAATTTTTAGTACATCTTGTCCTAAGTAGTACCTTTCTTACTGGTGCCTAATATTTCTTCAATGCCATATTTCGCTAGGAAATATACTACCAAATATTGGATTTATAGTGCCAAATAAATAGAAAAGGCCTAAACAGATCAGAATATATTTTGTTGAAACAATGATAGTCATACTATTACTATTGGGACAGTGGGAAAACTTAAGTTGACATGCTGGTAGAATAATATATTATGTCAATATGCATACATTCTAGAGAAATGAGTGACAGGTACTAGGAAGGAAGCATCTAATTTAGTTTCATCATGATTTGTCCATGCCCTTCTGACAAACTGTAGCTTTTTTCAGCATTAGGTACTTCATACTTAGATCCTATAATGTTGATAGACAAGATGTGTTCTCATGGCAGAGCTAACACTGATATTAATGGGAGTAAAGGTATACAGTATATTTTAGTTGATCAACTATATTGTCATTCACAGGACAAACTTCAATTTTATCATATGTCTTGGTTTATTGCCATATCCATCTACTGTTTCCCATTGCTCCTTTGTTTTGGTAACTTGGTGTTAATTAAGGTACATATGACTTCAGTATCCATCAAAGCCCACATTATATTGTAGGGCTTCTGTAGCCATAGCTTCAACAGGTTTGTTGTCAGACGTGTTAGTCATTCTTATTAATGAAAACTAAAATATCAAAGTAGTTTTGAATTAGATGTCTCTAATGGCTAAGGATGTTGAAAATCTTTTGAGTAATTTCTTAACCACATTCACTTCTTTTGAGAACTGTCTCACAATCGAAATGATAAAAGAATAAACATGGATAAAGAAAACGTTGGACACAATAAATATAAACATACACACACACACACACACACACACACACACACACATATATATATATATATATATATATATATATATATATTTATATATAGTTATATAAATTATAAATTAACGAATGTACACTTTGTATCTATTTAAGACCATGTCATAAGCTATGTTTCTTATTTTATATGAGAGTTTGTAGCCTGGAGTGAAGTACACATATAATCACAACATTTCAGGTCTATGGAGTGAAGCTTACTTTAGGATTAGGGTCAACCTTAGTTATTCAGTTAATTCCAAGTGGCCTGCTCTAAGAATGAGACACTGTCCTATAATAAACATTAACTAAGATTTTATAAGAAAAAAATGACTTAGATGGGTGGTAGTGACCTATACCTTTAATCCCAGAACTTGATAGGCAGATGCAGGTGGAACTCTGTGAGTTCAAGGTAGGCCTGTTCTACATAGAGAGCTCTAGGACAGCACAGAGAAGCTATGTATTGCACTACTCTCTAAGGTAAAAGAAGAAAAAGAAAATTTACTCAATTTGAATTATGCATACCATATTGTTTTGAACATGTTGTAGATAAGTATAATTTATGATATCTCTTTACAGGGAATTATATATGAAGGCAATTGTCTCATATTTTATATATAAAATTTTATTACATTAAACAATTCAGTAATAAATTAAGAACAAAAGTATGAAAGATTGTTATTTTGCTCATAAATATCTTAAATAAATGGATGAATGTTCATTTTCTTGCACCTTCCACAAAAAATAATTATATTTTACAAAATGAGTATTACATCAGTACTTCTGATTGGAGGCTATAAACTTTTATGGAACTGTTTTTGATGACAGTTGATATCATATCTATTTACCCTAGGCATATAACATATTAAAATACTAAGAAATTGTTCTAGGCCAGTCATGTTTAATGAGTTTGTGAACTTAAAAGAATTATTACAGAAGGGTGAATGACTCAAAGGCACTTGTATGAGCAAATAGCACGTTGATGTTTTTAGTGTTTTTAAATGGCAACCAGAGTTCCCTAGGAATAGAGAAATAGTGTTGGAAAACTGCCACCTTCAGTTTGGCTTGGAAGCATGTCACTGTTCTCTTTATTTATGATGGATAAGGGAATGCACAGCCCATTATAAGTGGTGTCACTCATAAGTAGCTCTTCTGTTTTGTATAAGAAAGTAAGCTGAGCAAATCACAGACAGGAAGCAAAGAAGCAACATCTCTCTAAGGCTTATTTTCCAATGTCTACCTTGCATTCCTCCCACGACTTTCCTTTATCAAGGGATTAAATAAACCCTTCCCTCCTTAATTTGATTTGAGTTACAGTGTTTCTTACAGCAACAGAAAGAAAACTAGGACTGAAACTTGGAACTTTTTAAAGACATTATGAACTTTTCATCTTTAAAAAACTTGAAAAATGATATATTTAGAACTTAGATTCTGATATTTACATGATTTTTTTTGGAGATAAACATTAAAGGAGAGGTTATAATGGGATAGTCATGGATTGGTTATGTTGAGTTCACTATAGGTCAATTTTGCTTGGTAGTTTTGTCAACTTGACTCAAATTAGAAACAACTTGGAAGAGGAATGGAACTCAGTTAAGGAACTGTTGCCATCAGATTATGTAGGTCTATGGTTTGTTTTCTTGAATCCTGGTTAACGAAGGATGGCCCAGCCTCAGTGATAGTGCCACATCTGGGAGAGTGGTACTGAATTGTACAATAAAACAACGAAAAGCCAAAACCAACAAAAACAACAAAAACACGCCAACTAGAACACCTATTCAGAGATAGGTGTAACCCTAGAAATCTACATTCCTAAAGAAATTTGTAGGGAGTTCAGAGTTTCTTCTTCCTATTTTTTATTACTGCTTATACAAATTTTGGGAAAATTTTGAGACGTGTAGAGACCTCCTGAATATTTTAAGTTCCATTTAATTCATGCCTTCATTTTTTATTTGATCAAAAATTTTAGGATCTACCCTCCTCTCTGAATAAGATATTTTTCAAAACTGAAGATATAGCTAAATGGCACCCTCTTCCTTCCTCTTGATTTTTACCTTCTTTCAATCATATCTTCTATTCTCTGTTCCTTAAGGTGGGTGATTTTGATGGTTGTTTATTATACTCTAAATACATCTAAGCATCCTGACACTATACTACAGAAATAGTCATATCTTCAAGTCTATGTAGTGAGTACACTGATCATTGAAAACAAGAGTCTACTCTGTGACTGACTAAGGCTGGGAGCAGAAGTCAATTGTGATTGCAAAACACAAATGTTTGTGAGGTAACTTTAGAGAGAATGCCCATTCAATTTTATTATGAAATAGCAGTGGTCTACTCATTAGGGTCAGTGAAGTCATATGTGTTTGTGCTATGATTTTTCAGTACTTGTTTTGAGGCCATTCCTGTGAAGCTGGCCATAAATTAACTAGAAAAAATGTTGTAAGCATAGTAATCATGCCAGTATTTCACCACTGGGCACATCTTGTCTGGCATGTTTTTATTATGATATGCATGATTCATAGCTGAAAATGACTTTTAATGTCTATTCTCCCATGCATTCCACATGACACCTTCAAGTACTGTGACACTGAGTTAATGTTAGGGGTTAGTGTTTAGTGAGTGTTAGTATTAGTGTTTGTTATTGCTAATGTTTGTCTTTGTGTTGGTGTTGGTGCTAGGATCTTCAGTACATTTCCAGCCAAAGTTCTCAAGAATGTGAAGCCAGTATTTTAGGAATAGAAACTAACAGGTTATAAAAAGCAACAAAAATACTTTATGGTTTACATTGAAACAGGGGCATCATGGCCTACAACTTTCTACTTGAAATAGAGGTAGCCTACTCTTTCTACTTGAATTTTTCCTCACATACATTATTTCTAAGATTTCCTTTTTTCTCTATCTCATGTTGGGGGATGGATTGCGCACTGCATATTTCATTGTGGATTTATGTGTCACAAGGTTTGGGTATAGTATGGAACTAGCATTTTAGTGAGTATTGAAACATTTCCTGTATTAATGCTATGTCAAGAATGCTCCCCAATTATATGTGATTGGTTAATAAAGTGCTGATCAAATTATGGCTGGGCAGAGAAGGCAGTACTTCTGCTACCACGAAGACCATCCCAAAGAGGTAGAGGAATGATGAGAACAGGTGACCTAGAGGCAGACTGTAAAGGAGGATTTGTGATGAACAGGTTGATTTGGGATTCACAATGAGTACAGTACATTCATAGAGCAAAACAAGGCAGAATAAGACCCAGACTACACATATTATAGTACCTATGACAGACAAGTAGATAGCTCAGAGTGTTAGATTAATATCTGCCCAGTCACAGTGTGTAATGCTTGTTAATAAACTTAATAGGTGTCCTTATCTTTTTGATAATTTTTGGTTTAAATTAATGGCTACTCCAGCTGGTTTCTTGGAACCATTTTCATGGAAAATTGTTTTCCAGCCTTTTTTTTTTGATATTTTCTTTATTTACATTTCAAATGTTATCCCCTTTCTTAGTTTTCCCTCTGAAAATCCCCTATCCCTTCCCCCTTTCCCTGTTCCCCAACACACCCACTCCCATTCCTGGTCCCGGCATTCCCCTATACTGGAGCATAGAGCCTTCACAGGACCAAGGGCCACTGATGACCAACTAGGCCATCCTCTGCTACATATGTAGCTACAGCCACAAGTTCCACTATGTGATTTCCTTGATTGGTGGTATAGTTCCAAGGAGCTCAGGGTTACTGGTAGTTCATATTGATATTCCTCTTATGGGGCTTGAGACCCCTTCAGGCTCTCTGGGTACTTTCTCTAGCTCCTTCATCGGGGTCCTTGTGCTCCGTCCAATGGATAACTGTGAGCACCCACTTCTGTATTTGCGAAGCACTGGCAGAGCCTCACAGGAGACAGCTATATCAGGCTCCTGTCAGCAGGCTCTTGTTCGCATCTGCCTAGTGACTGGGTTTGATGGTGGTTTATGGGGTGGATCCCCAAGTAGGGCAGTCTCTAGATGGTCAATCCTTCAGGCTCTGCTCCGAAGATTGTCTTTGTAACTCCTTCCATGGGTATTTTGTTCCCCATTCTAACTTTGATTCTGAGGTAGTGTCTGTCTTTGTCACTGAGGTGCTGTTCCTGTGTGCAACAAAATGTTGTTTCCTGCTATGTATCCAGACTGTTAGTCTATGTCTTTTTATTGGGGAACTGAGTCCATCGATGTTAAGAGATATTAAGCAATAGTGATTGCTGTTTCCTGGTACTTTTGTTGTTGGAGGTGGAATAATGCTTTTGTGGCTATCTTCTTTTGGGTTTGTTGAAAGAAGATTACTTTCTTGCTTTTTTAGGCTGTAGTTTCCTTCCTTGTGTTGGAGTTTTCTATCTGTTATCCTTTGTAGGACTGCATTTGTGGGAAAATATTGTGTAAATACACATCAAAGGAAAATCTACCAAGATGTATTCTCAGATCTGAACATCTATGCTACAAATGTGAGAGCATCAACATTTATAAAAGAAACCTTACACTCGAGCCCCGGGCTTCCTGGCCAGCGGAGATGCCTGACACCCGCAAAGGCCCACACAGGATTCCCCACGGGATCCTAAGACCTCTGGTGAGTGGAACACAGCGCCAGACCCAATCCAATTGCGCAGAACCTGAGACTGCGGTACATAGGGAAGCAGACTACCCGGGCCTGACCCGGGGCAAAAGCCCCTTGTGCTCCACTGGAGCCCCGGGCTTCCTTGCCAGCGGAGTTGCCTGACACCCGCAAGGGCCCACACAGGATTCCCCACGGGATCCTAAGACCTCTAGTGAGTGGAACACAACTTCTGCCAGGAGTCCGGTTCGAACACCAGATATCTGGGTACCCTCCCTGCAAGAAGAGAGCTTTCCTGCAGAGAATACTATACCCACTGAAACCAAGGAGAGTGCTACCCTCCCAGGTCTGCTTATAGAGGCTAACAGAGTCACCTGAAGTAGAAGCTCTTAACAGAGACAACTATAACAGCTAGCTTCAGAGATTACCAGATGGCGAAAGGCAAACGCAAGAATCCTACTAACAGAAATCAAGACCACTCACCATCATCTGAACTCAGCACTCCCACCCCACCTAGTCCTGGGCACCCCAACACAACCGAAAATCTAGACCCAGATTTAAAAACATTTTTCATGATGATGATAGAGGACATCAAGAAGGACTTTCATAAGTCACTTAAAGAATTACAGGAGAGCACTGCTAAAGAGTTACAGGCCCTTAAAGAAAAGCAGGAAAACACAGCCAAACAGGTAGAAGTCCTTAAAGAAAAACAGGAAAACACATCCAAACAGGTAATGGAAATGAACAAAACCATACTAGAAATAAAAAGGGAAGTAGACACAGTAAAGAAAACCCAAAGCGAGGCAACGCTGGAGATAGAAACCCTAGGAAAGAGATCTGGAACCATAGATGCAAGCATCAGCAACAGAATACAAGAAATGGAAGAGAGAATCTCAGGTGCAGAAGATTCCATGGAGAACATCGACACAACAGTCAAAGAAAATACAAAATGCAAAAGGATCCTAACTCAAAACATCCAGGAAATCCAGGACACAATGAGAAGACCAAACCTACGGATAATAGGAATTGATGAGAATGAAGATTTTCAACTTAAAGGACCAGCTAATATCTTCAACAAAATAACTGAAGAAAACTTCCCAAACATAAAGAAAGAGATGCCCATGATCATACAAGAAGCCTACAGAACTCCAAATAGACTGGACCAGAAAAGAAATTCCTCCCGACACATAATAATCAGAACAACAAATGCACTAAATAAAGATAGAATATTAAAAGCAGTAAGGGAGAAAGGTCAAGTAACATATAAAGGAAGGCCTATCAGAATTACACCAGACTTTTCACCAGAGACTATGAAAGCCAGAAGAGCCTGGACAGATGTTATACAGACACTAAGAGAACACAAATGCCAGCCCAGGCTACTATACCCAGCCAAACTCTCAATTACCATAGATGGAGAAACCAAAGTATTCCACGACAAAACCAAATTCACACAATATCTTTCCACGAATCCAGCCCTTCAAAGGATAATAACAGAAAAGAAGCAATACAAGGACGGAAATCACGCCCTAGAACAAACAAGAAAGTAATCCCTCAACAAACCAAAAAGAAGACAGCCACAAGAACAGAATGCCAACTCTAACAACAAAAATAAAAGGAAGCAACAATTACTTTTCCTTAATATCTCTTAATATTACTGGATTCAATTCCCCAATAAAAAGACATAGACTAACAGACTGGCTACACAAACAGGACCCAACATTCTGCTGCTTACAGGAAACCCATCTCAGGGAAAAAGACAGACACTACCTCAGAGTGAAAGGCTGGAAAACAATTTTCCAAGCAAATGGTCTGAAGAAACAAGCTGGAGTAGCCATTCTAATATCGGATAAAATCGACTTCCAACCCAAAGTTATCAAAAAAGACAAGGAGGGACACTTCATACTCATCAAAGGTAAAATCCTCCAAGAGGAACTCTCAATTCTGAATATCTACGCACCAAATGCAAGGGCAGCCACATTCATTAAAGACATTTTAGTAAAGCTCAAAGCACACATTGCACCTCACACAATAATAGTGGGAGACTTCAACACACCACTTTCATCAAGGGACAAATCGTGGAAACAGAAACTAAACAGGGACACAGTGAAACTAACAGAAGTTATGAAACAAATGGACCTAACAGATATCTACAGAACATTTTATCCTAAAACAAAAGGATATACCTTCTTCTCAGCACCTCACGGGACCTTCTCCAAAATTGACCATATAATTGGTCACAAAACAGGCCTCAACAGATACAAAAATATTGAAATTGTCCCATGTATCCTATCAGACCACCATGGCCTAAAACTGATCTTCAATAACAACATAAATAATGGAAAGCCAACATTCACGTGGAAACTGAACAACACTCTTCTCAATGATACCTTGGTCAAGGAAGGAATAAAGAAAGAAATTAAAGACTTTTTAGAGTTTAATGAAAATGAAGCCACAACGTACCCAAACCTTTGGGACACAATGAAAGCATTTCTAAGAAGGAAACTCATAGCTCTGAGTGCCTCCAAGAAGAAACGGGAGAGAGCACATACTAGCAGCTTGACAACACATCTAACAGCTCTAGAAAAAAAGGAAGCAAATTCACCGAAGAGGAGTAGAAGGCAGGAAATAATCAAACTCAGGGGTGAAATCAACCAAGTGGAAACAAGAAGAACTATTCAAAGAATTAACCAAACGAGGAGTTGGTTCTTTGAGAAAATCAACAAGATAGAAAAACCCTTAGCTAGACTTACTAAAGGGCACAGGGACAAAATCCTAATTAACAAAATCAGAAATGAAAAGGGAGACATAACAACAGATCCTGAAGAAATCCAAAACACCATCAGATCCTTCTACAAAAGGTTATACTCAACAAAACTGGAAAACCTGGACGAAATAGACAAATTTCTGGACAGATACCAGGTACCAAAGTTGAGTCAGGATCAAGTTGACCATCTAAACAGTCCCATATCACCTAAAGAAATAGAAGCAGTTATTAATAGTCTCCCAGCCAAAAAAAGCCCAGGACCAGACAGGTTTAATGCAGAGTACTATCAGACCTTCAAAGAAGATCTAATTTCAGTTCTGCACAAACTATTTCACAAAATAGAAGTAGAAGGTACTCTACCCAACTCATTTTATGAAGCCACTATTACTCTGATACCTAAACCACAGAAAGATTCAACAAAGATAGAGAACTTCAGACCAATTTCTCTTATGAATATCGATGCAAAAATCCTCAATAAAATTCTTGCTAACCGAATCCAAGAACATATTAAAGCAATCATCCATCCTGACCAAGTAGGTTTTATTCCAGGAATGCAGGGATGGTTTAAGATACGAAAATCCATCAATGTAATCCATTATATAAACAAACTCAAAGAAAAAAAAACCACATGATCATCTCGTTAGATGCAGAAAAAGCATTTGACAAGATTCAACACCCATTCATGATAAAAGTTTTGAAAAGATCAGGAATTCAAGGCCCATACCTAAACATGATAAAAGCAATCTACAGCAAACCAGTAGCTAACATCAAAGTAAATGGAGAGAAGCTGGAAGCAATCCCACTAAAATCAAGGACTAGACAAGGCTGCCCACTTTCTCCCTACCTTTTCAACATAGTACTTGAAGTATTAGCCAGAGCAATTCGACAACAAAAGGAGATCAAGGGGATACAAATTGGAAAAGAGGAAGTCAAAATATCACTTTTTGCAGATGATATGATAGTATATATAAGTGACCCTAAAAATTCTACCAGAGAACTCCTAAACCTGATAAGCAGCTTCGGTGAAGTAGCTGGATATAAAATAAACTCAAACAAGTCAATGGCCTTTCTCTATACAAAGAATAAACAGGCTGAGAAAGAAATTAGGGAAACAACACCCTTCTCAATAGTCACAAATAGTATAAAATATCTTGGTGTAACTCTAAATAAGGAGGTGAAAGATCTGTATGATAAAAACGTCAAATCTCTGAAGAAAGAAATTAAAGAAGATCTCAGAAGATGGAAAGATCTCCCATGCTCATGGATTGGCAGGATCAACATTGTAAAAATGGCTATCTGGCCAAAAGCAATCTACAGATTCAATGCAATCCCCATCAAAATTCCAACTCAATTCTTCAACGAATTAGAAGGAGCAATTTGCAAATTCATCTGGAATAACAAAAAACCTAGGATAGCAAAAAGTCTTCTCAAGGATAAAAGAACCTCTGGTGGAATCACCATGCCTGACCTAAAGCTTTACTACAGAGCAATTGTGATAAAAACTGCATGGTACTGGTATAGAAACAGACAAGTAGACCAATGGAATAGAATTGAAGACCCAGAAATGAACCCACACACCTATGATCACTTGATCTTCGACAAGGGAGCTAAAACCATCCAGTGGAAGAAAGACAGCATTTTCAACAATTGGTGCTGGCACAACTGGTTGTTATAATGTAGAAGAATGCGAATCGATCCATACTTATCTCCTTGTACTAAGGTCAAATCTAAGTGGATCAAAGAACTTCACATAAAACCAGAGACACTGAAACTTATAGAGGAGAAAGTGGGGAAAAGCCTTGAAGATATGGGCACAGGGGAGAAATTCCTGAACTGAACAGCAATGGCTTGTGCTGTAAGATCGAGAATTGACAAATGGGACCTCATGAAACTCCAAAGTTTCTGCAAGGCAAAAGACACCGTCAATAAGACAAAAAGACCACCAACTGATTGGGAAAGGATCTTTACCTATCCTAAATCAGATAGGGGGCTAATATCCAACATATAAAGAACTCAAGAAGGTGAACTTCAGAAAATCGAACAACCCCATTAAAAAATGGGGCTCAGAACTGAACAAAGAATTCTCACCTGAGGAATACCGAATGGCAGAGAAGCACCTGAAAAAATGTTCAACATCCTTAATCATCAGGGAATTGCAAATCAAAACAACCCTGAGATTCCACCTCACACCAGTCAGAATGGCTAAGATCAAAAATTAAGGTGACAGCAGATGCTGGCGTGGATGTGGAGAAAGAGGAACACTCCTCCATTGTTGGTGGGATTGCAGGCTTGTACAACCACTCTGGAAATCAGTCTGGCGGTTCCTCAGAAAATCGGACATAGTACTACCGGAGGATCCAGCAATACCTCTCCTGGGCATTTATCCAGAAGATGCCCCAACTGGTAAGAAGGACACATGATCCACTATGTTCATAGCAGCCTTATTTATAATAGCCAGAAGCTGGAAAGAACCCAGATGTCCCTCAACAGAGGAATGGATACAGAAAATGTGGTACATTTACACAATGGAGTACTACTCAGCTATTAAAAAGAATGAATTTATGAAATTCCTAGCCAAATTGATGGACCTGGAGGGCATCATCCTGAGTGAGGTAACACATTCACAAAGGAACTCACACAATATGTACTCACTGATAAGTGGATATTAGCCCCAAACCTAGGATTCCCAAGATATAAGGTACAATTTGCTAAACACATGAAACTCAAGAAGAATGAAGACTGAAGTGTGGACACTATGCCCCTCCTTAGAATTGGGAACAAAACACCCATGGAAGGAGTTACAGAGACAAAGTTTGGAGCTGAGATGAAAGGATGGATCATGTAGAGACTGTCATATCCAGGGATCCACCCCATAATCAGTATCCAAACGCTGACACCATTGTATACCCTAGCAAGATTTTATTGAAAGGACCCAGATGTAGCTATCTCTTGTGAGAATATGCTGGGGCCTAGCAAACACAGAAGTAGATGCTCACAGTCAGCTAATGGATGGATCACAGGGCTCCCAATGGAGGAGCTAGAGAAAGAACCCAAGGAGCTAAAGGGATCTGCAACCCTATAGGTGGAACAACATTATGAACTAACCAGTACCCCGGAGCTCTTGACTCTAGCTGCATATGTATCAAAAGATGGCCTAGTCGGCCAGCACTGGAAAGAGAGTCCCATTGGACATGCAAACTTTGTATGCCCCAGTACAGGGGAACGCCAGGGCCAAAAAGGGGGAGTGGGTGGGTAGGGGAGTGTGGGTGGGTGGGTATGGGGGACTTTTGGTATAGCATTGGAAATGTAAATGAGCTAAATACCTAATAAAAAATGGAAAAAAAAAGAAACCTTACTAAAGCTCAAAGCACATGTTGCACCTCACACAATAACAGTTGGAGACTTCAACACTCCACTCTCATCAATGGACAGATCATGGAAACAGAATCTGAAAGGAGACACAGTGAAACTAACAGAAGTTATGGACCAAATGGTTTTAATAGATATCTATAGAATATTTCACCCTAAAACAAAAACACAAATGGTAAGTGGAAATTAGGCAAAGAGCATGGAATACCCTTATTATAACTCATAGACCACATGAAGCTCAAGAAGAAGGAAGACCAGTGAGTGGATGCTTCAGTCCTATTTAGCAAGGGGAAAATTATCAAGGGAAGTAGAGAGTGTGAGGGACTTGGGAAGAAGATAAGAGGGGGAGGGGAAAAGAGGGGGAGAATCACTTATGGGAGGAGATTAAGGAGATTTAAGAGGGTCAGGAAATTGAACAGAAGTGTATAGCAACTGGGGGAGTAGAACTGGTAGGGTAGCAACCAGAAAGTCCCAGATGCCAAGAAAGCATGGGCCTCCCTTGACCCCATGGAAATGTCATTAGCTGAAATATCCCACAAAGGGTAGGCAGAACCTCTCTAGGCCATCTACAGAGGTTAGGCATGGCTTCCCTGGTTGAGGGATCCATAAACCCAGCCATATCCAAAAATTTTAAACCAAATTTTCTCCTGTTTAAAGGAAATACAGGGAAATAGTGTGTAACATAGACTAAAGAAAAAGCCATCCAGAGATTGCCTCACCTGGGGCTACATCCCACACGCAGGCACCAAATCCAGACACTAGTGAGGAGGCCAAGAGGTGCATGCTGACAGGAGCACAATAAAGCTGTCTCCTGAGAGGCTCTGGCAGATCCTGACCAATATGGATATGGATGCTCACAGCCATCCATTGGACCGAGCACAATCCCCAATGATGTGGATGTACACAGCCAAACATTGGACTGAGTGTGGGACCCCAATGAGGAAGTTATGGCAAGGACTAAAGGAGTTGAAGGAGTTTGCAACCTCATTGGAAGAACAACAATATCAACATACCAGAAACCCCAAAGCTCCCAGAAACTAAACCAGTAACCAAAGAGTACACAGGGGATGCCCTTGGCTCCAGCTTGATATGTAGCAGAGGACTCTCTTATATGGCCTCACTGGGAAGGATGCTCCTTCTTCCAGTGGAGGTTTGATGACCAAGATAGGGGAATGCTAGGCCACTGAGGCAGGAACTGGTGTGTGGGTGGACTAGGACCCTAATAGAGGCATGGAGAGGGAGGCAAAAATAGGGGGCTTTTGGAGGGGAAACTGTGAGGGGGATAACATTTGAAATGTAAGTAAATAAAATAACCAATAAAAAATGAAGAAAAAATAAACTTAATAGGCCTTTTTGTCAACTGTTAGAATGGGATGAGATAAGGCTATCATTCTTAAATTACAGCCTGCATTTTCATACTGCATATCTTCATTTAAAAAGTTGCCTGTTACCACTACTGCTTACTCAACAGGTTTTCAAAATTTGTAAAATTAATTCATTACTTATTATTTTGTAAGATCTATTCTATAGAGGGTTCTAATGTTCCATCATCATGACATGACAAGTGGCAGTTGGTCTTGAGGAGCTAAGGAGGTAGTAAAGCAAAAATTATATCAATAGGCAAGAAAGTACAGAACTCCTTCATTCCCTGTATAAATTGTTTCTTAGAGAAGCATTTTTAGGTAAAACCACCATATATCCTTTTATATTCCATGGCCTTTTTCTATGAACATCTGCCCTTCTCATCTTGGTTTAACTTTGCTCTTACAAGGCCACTGTGCATTTTCCCCTCACAGATGGTCTCTGTGGGAATTAGCCATCCTTCTGGGCCTGGCCAAGTCCCACAGAAGAGTAGCAGTGTATTCCCCATGTCTGCTATGGAAACTAGATGTCTGGTTCACATAATCACAGGAACAGCACCGTGTTCCTTGACTATCTATTGAAAATATTAGTCTTCTAAAGCAGCTATTAAAAATAAGGCTGTTATGAACATAGTGGGGCATATTTCAAAATCATCTGGAATAACAATAAACCTAGGATAGCAAAAACTTTTCTCAACAATAGAAGAAGCTCTGGTGGAATCACCATCCCTGACCTCAACCTATACTAGAGAACAATTGTGATTAAAAACTGCACCGTACTGGTACAGAGACAGACAGGTAGATCAATGGAATAGAATTGAATACCTAGAAATGAACCAACATACCTATGGTCACTTGATCTTTGATGAAGGTGCTAAAACCATCCAGTGAAAAGAAGACAGCATTTTTGACCAGATGGTGCTGGTTCAACTGTCAATTAGCTTGTAGTAGAAAGTGAATCAATCCATTCTTTTTCTTTTTATATATATATATATATATTTTCTTTATTTTCATTTCAAATGTTATCCACTTTCCTTGTTTCCTCTCTGAAAATCCCCTATCCCACTGCTCCCCAACCAACCCACTCCTGCTTCCTAGTGCTGGCATTCCCCTATACTGGGGCATAGAACCTTCCCATGACCAAAGGCCTCTTCTCCCTTTGATGGCCAACTAGGCCATCCTCTGCTACATATGCAGCTAGATATGCGTGTGCTACCATGTGTTTTCTTTGATTGGTGGTTTACTCTGAGAGATCTGGAGGTACTGGTTAGTTCACATTTTTGTTACTCCTATAGGGCTACAGACCCTTCAGCTCCTTGGGTACATACTCTAACTCCTTCATTAGGGACCCTGTACTCCATCCAATGGAAGACTGTGAACATCTATTTTTGTATTTGTCAGGCATTGAAATTGCCTCACAAGAGACAACTATATCAGGCTTCTGTCAGCAAAATCTTCTTGGCATATGCAATAGTGTCTGGGTTTGGTAGTTATTTATGGGATGGATCCCCAGGTAGGGCAGTCTATGGGTGGTCATTCCTTAAGTGTCTACTCAGAACTTTGTCTCTGTAACTCCTTCCATGGTTAGTTTGGTCCCTCTTCTAAGAAGGATTAAAGTATCCACCCCTTTGCCTTCCTTCTTCTTGAGTTTCATGTGTTTTACAAATTGTTATTTTGGGTATTCTAAGTTTCTGGCCTAATATCCACTTATCAGTGAGTGCATATCATGTGTGTTCTTTTGTGAGTATGTTACCTTACTCAGGATGATATCCTCCAGACCCATCCATTTGCCTAAGAATTTCATAAATTCATTGTTTTTAAATGGCTGAGTAGATTCCCATTGTGTAAATGTACCACATTTTCTGTATACATTCCTTTGTTGAGGGACATCTGGGTTCTTTCCAGCATCTGGTTACTGTAAATAAGGCCGCTATGAACTTAGTGGAGATGTGTCCTTATCACAAGTTGGAACATATTCTGTGTATATGCTCAAGAAAGGTATTTCTGGATCTTCTAGTAGTACTATGTCCAATTTTCTGAGGAACCTCCAGTCTGATTTCCATAGTGACTGTACCAGCTTGCAATCCCACCAGCAATGGACAAATGTTCCTCTTTCTCCACATCCTTGCCAGCATCTGCTGTCACCTGAAATAAAGAAAAAAATTAAGGACTTTTTAGAGTTTAATAAAAATGAAGCCACAACATACCCAAATTTATGCAACATAATGAAATTAGTCCTAAGCGAAAAACACATAGCTCTGAGTGCTGCCGAAAAGAAACTAGAGAGAGCATACTCTAGCAGCTTAACAGCACACCTAAAAGCTCTAGAACAAAAGGAAGCAATTTCACCCAAGAGGAGTAGACAGCAGGAAATAATCAAACTCAGGGCTGAAATCAACCAAGTGAAAATATAATGAACTACAGATAGAATCAACCAAACCAGGAGCTGGTTCTTTGAGAAAATCAACAATATATATAAGCCCTTAGCCAGACTACCTAGAGGGCACAGGAACAGTGTCCTAATTAACAAAATCATAGATGTAAAGGGAGACATAACAACAGAATCTGAGGAAATCCAAAACATCATCAGATCCTACTACAAAAAGCTATATTCAACAAAACTTGAAAACCAGGATGAAATGGACAAAATTCTAGACAGATACCAGGTACCAAAGTTAAATCAGGATCAGATTAACTATTTAAACAGTCCCATATCCCCTAAATAAATATAAACAGTCATTAATGGTCTTCCAACCAAAAAAGCCCAGGACCAGATGGATGTAATAAAGAGTCCTATCAGACCTTCATTAAGTCTCTGGTGAGAAGTCTTGTGTAATTCTAATAGCTCTGCCTTTAAATGTTACTTGACCTTTTTCCCTTAGTGCTTTTAATATTCTCTCTTTATTTAGTGCATTTGTTTTTCTGATTATTATGTGTTGGGAGGAATTTATTTTCTGGTTCAGTCTATTTGGAGTTCTGTAGGCTTCTTGTATGTTCATGGGCATCTCTTTCTTTAGGTATAGGAAGTTTTCTTCTATAATTTTGTTGAAGATATTTTCTAGCCCTTTAAGCTGAAAGTCTCCATTCTTATCTGTATATATTATCCTCACGTTTGGCCTTCTCATTGTGTCCTGGATATCCTGGATGTTTTGAGTTAGGATCTTTTTGCATTTTGCATTTTCTTTGATTGTTGTGTCCATGTTTATGGAATCTTCTGCACTTGAGTTTCTCTCTTCCATCTCTTGTATTCTGTTGCTGATGCTTACATCTATGGTTCCTGATTTCTTTCCTAGAATTTCTATCTCCAGAGTTCTCTCCTTTTGTGTTTTCCTTACAAGTTTTACTTCCATTTTTAGATCTTGGATGGGTTTGTTCAATTCCACCACCTCTTTGTTTGTATTTTTCTATAATTCTTTAAGGGATTTTTGTGCTTCCTCTTTAAGGACTTCTACCTGTTTAGCAGTGTTCTCCTGTATTTCTTTAAGCAAGTTATTAATGCTCTTCTTAAAATACTCTACCAGCATCATGAGGTATAATTTTAAATCCATATCTTGTTTCTCAGGTGTGTTAATAGATACTCTCAGTGAACTTGTAAACGGGAAGTGGTTATTCATTCTACAGCCTTCATCTATCTTCACTCCAATTCTTCCACTTGTTCTCCTTGCTCTGCAATCCAACTCCTGTTAGCCATGAATCCTGCACAACTTCTGCTAAATGACACCACAGTGTTAGATTCATCTAACATTCCACCTCCTTTCTACCTCAGACCTGTTTCCAAACTACTAAAAAGCCAAATTCTTGCCTGAGTTTCTCCTCACCGAGATAACCCAGAGCCTACTACCTCTAAATCTCCTTCATACAATCTCCCTTGGCGTCTATCATTCACTCTGCCTATCACTCTCTTTGAGGCCACAGTCAAACCTCCAAGTCCATTTCTCCTGAAACCTGACCCAGCAACGGTTCTTCCTCTAAGAGAAGTTGCTGGGGTAGATGGCCTTGTCAGAGTACATGATCCTTTCTCACTGAGTGAACTTTCTCAGATAGAAAAGTGGCTGGGTTCTTATAACTCCTCCACCTTTATTAAAGAGTTTCAATATATTACTCAGTCTTACAGTTTGACTTTCCATGATATACGTATGATTCTTACTAATAACTTACTCCCTGAGGAAGGCAGGCAAGTTTGGAAACAAATGAGAGCACGAGCAGATAAAATTCATCAAACAGATAGAACATACCAAATCAGATCAGAGACTGTGCCTGACCAGGATCCTCAATGAAATCATAATTCCACAGGTGATATTTTAGCCAGAGACAGGTTTATTACATGTCTCTTGGAGGGCCTAAGAAAGGCAGCTTTAAAGCTGATAAATTTTGAAAAACTCCAAGAGGCTGTCCAAGATAAGTAGGAAAATCCATCTGTTTTTAGAACACCTCAAAAAGGCTTTATTCCAGCTTACCAATCTGGATCCTGAAAACCCAGAAGGTAGCAACTTCTGATGACCTACTTCTTTTCCCAGAGCTACCCAACTTAAGAACTAAACTTAAAAATACGAAGAGAGGACTCTTAACTCCACAGGCAAAAGACTTAGCACTGGCCTTCAAAGTGTACCATAGGAAAAATGAGAAAGTCCACAAACAAAAATACAATATGCTAGCAAAGGCTGTCCAACCAGCCCCAGCCGCTGTCCCAGACTCATGGTCTTCTAAGACTCAGAGACCACAAGTTACCTGCTACAAATGTGGTCCATTAGGTCATTGGGCAAATGCCTGTTCTAATCTCCACAAGCCAAGGGGGCCATGCCCTAGGTGTCACCAAGAGGGACACTGGGCTATTGATTGCCCTCATGTTACACATAACAGAGGGACATCACCTCCAGATAACCCTCCAACTGATCTTCTAGGCTTGGCTATGGCCCACTATCAGACATGGCAAGTACCTCCTGGTCTTGGTGAACACCTTCTCAGGGTGGGTAGAGGCATTTCCCAAAACTAGCAAAAAGGTCCAGACAGTCTCTGATCTCCTTCTCTGAGAGATCATCCCCTCGTTTGGTATCCCAGCCTATCTCTAATCAGACAATGGTCGTAAATTTACTTCCCAAGTGTCTTAAATCCTATCTAAGGCCCTAGACATCCCCTGGCATTTTCTTATTCCCTACCACCCTCAATCATCAGGTAAGGTAGAAAGAACTAACCACTCTTTAAAAACCACTCCGGTTAAGCTGTCACAAGAACTTCACCATGATTGGGTAAAAATCTTACCTCTGGCTATTTTCAGGCTACAAGCTCTCCCCAAATAACCTCTCCTCATCTCGCCCTTTGAACTCATGTATGAATGTCCAATCCTAACTTCTGGTCTTTCACCTAAGTGCTCTTCCCTCTCAGACCATTTACTTACCCCACTACTTTCCTTTCTCCATCCTCTCCTATGAAACTTTGTTGATCACCACCTACCCCAGCCATACTCTGTCTCCTGTCCACTGCCTGTTAACATTGGAGACCAAGTCCTTTTATCTCCTCCAGATCATCGGCCCTCACCCCTCTCTCTCAAATAGCAGGGCCCTTTTAAGGTAATCCTCGTGATCCCTACAGCTGCTAAATTTGAGGTACTCTCTCATTGAGTTCATCTGTCTCACCTTAAACCTTTCATTTCTCAACCTAAAAATGACCCTTTTTTATACACATCGACCCTAACAGTACTGTTCTCTGTTAAGTTCCAGAAGATGTCAATACAACCAGTCTTGTCCCCTATCCCAGAAAATAAAAGTCTACTCTGTTAGCTGAGCTCAACCTCACTGGATTAGACACTGGATTAGTTGTGGGTTCTTCATCTTCCTCCTGTTGTTCATTTCCATCCAGAGAAGCCCTTACATCTAGATATTCAAAGTCCAAGAAATCCCCACAGAAATAAAACAGTCTTTCCAAATAGGGTCAAGAAACTGCTCCATAGCTGTGTTCCAGGAACTGATCCAAATTTCTATCATCACTGTATCTATTAACCCATCTAAATATTATGATCTCTATACTTGTTTTCTCTTTGATCAGACAAAAGATTATTGTATAAGGTGGCCAGAAAAATATGGGCTGCAGATATTGGTTATGTCAGATACATATGCTAGGATCACGGATCAATCATTTCTTCTATCAACACAGAAATACACTCTTTTTCTACATACAAGACCCAAGGGATTCAAGAAACAGATATTTTGGCAGCTGTGGTGTTTCAAAACCAACAGTGGCTAGATGTCCTGATGGCTAAAGAAAGTGGTCTTTGCCTGTTCCTCCAAGAGGAATGCTGTTTCTACACTTCAACCAATCCAGGATAGTGAGAAATAAAATCCAGGAGCTACATTCAGACATCACGAACTCCAGAGACTGAAAAACAGTTATTGGGTTTTTGAAAATCCTATATGAAAGTGGATGCTCCCTTTCATAACACCTTTCCTAGTCATTCTCCCGGTGTTATTAATTCCTGGATCCTTGCCTCACTAATCTTGTTTCTACATTCCTCCAACAACAAATACAAAAAAAAATTCTAACCAAACTATTAATCAGCTCCTGTTACAGGATTATCAGCCACTGCCCACAATGGTGCCACTGTCCACAGTGGAACTGATGTGAACGATTATCAAGTGGATCCTGATGGTGAAAGCCAGCTATGCCCCAAAATTGACAATGACCCTAGACAGCAGGAAGTAGCTTAAGAGACATGACACCCTCATTCCCTTTTCACCATCAGTTTCACCCTCTCTTTTTTTCCCTTCCCTTTATAATAACAAGAAGGGAGGTATGTTGGCATCAAGACATTCCAACCTTATGAGACAACAGCCAGACTGATGTCCAGAGTGGTTGTACAAGCCTGCAATCCCACCAACAATGGAGGAGTGTTCCTCTTTCTCCACATCCACGCCAGCATCTGCTGTCACCTGAATTTTTGATCTTAGCCATTCTGACTGGTGTGAGGTGGAATCTCAGGGTTGTTTTGATTTGCAATTCTCTGATGATTGAGGATGTTGAACATTTTTTCAGGTGCTTCTCAGCTATTCAGTATTCCTCAGTTGAGAATTCTTTGTTTAGCTCTGAACCCCATTTTTAATGGGGTTATTTGAATTTCTGGAGTCCAGCTTCTTCAGTTCTTTGTATATATTGGATATTTGTCCCCTATCAGATTTAGTATTGGTTAAAATCCTTTCCCAATCTGTTTGTGACCTATTTGTCTTATTTGACAGTGTCTTTTGCCCTACATAATCTTTGCAATTTTATGAGGTCCCATTTGTCAATTCTTGATCTTACAGAGCAAGCAATTGCTGTTCTGTTTAGGAATTTTTTTCCCTGTGCCCATATTTTTGAGACTTTTCCCTACTTCTCCTCTATTAATTTTAGTGTCTCTGGTCTTATGTGGAGGTCTTTGATCCAATTAGACTTGAGCATTATAAAAGGAGATAAGAATGGATCAATCTGCATTCTTCTACATGATACCTCCAGTTCTGCCAGCACTATTTGTTGAAAAAGCTGTCTTTTTTCCACTGGAAGGTTTTAGCTCCCTTGTCAAAGATTAAGTGACCATAGGGCTGTGGATTCATTTCTGAGTCTTCAATTCTATTCCATTGATCTACCTGTATGTCTCTGTACCAGTACCATGAAATTTTTATCACAATTGCTCTGTAATACAGCTTAATGTTAGGCATGGTGAATCTGCCAGGGGTTCTTTTATTCTTGAGAATAATTTTTGCTATTCTAGGATTTTATTTTTCCAGATGAATTTGGAAATTGCCCTTTCTATGTCAGTGAAGAATTGAGTTGGAATTTTGATGGGAATTGAATTGAATCTCTAGATTGCTTTCAGCAGGATAGCCATTTTTACTATATTAATCCTGCAGATCGCCCTTTTGGTCCCCGACAGCACTGGGGTAGCTTGGGCACAGAGTCTGCGGACACCTGCAAGCTACCCACAAGACCTTCCACGGGATCTTAAGACCTCTGGTGAGTGGAACACAGCTGTTGCTCCAATCCAATTGTGTGGGACCTGAGACTGCATTAATTAGGGAAGCAGAAAACCTGGCCAGATCAGGGGCACAAGTCCCTTCCTGTCCATGCCAACACTGGGGTACCTTGGACGCTGAGTCTGCGGACACCCGCAAGGTATCCACAGGACCCTTCACGGGATCTTAAGACCTCTGTAAGTGGATCACAACTTCTGCCAGGAGGCGGGTTCGAATACCAGATATCTGGGCACCTTCCCTGAAAGAGGAGAGCTTGCCTGCAGAGAGTACTCTGAACACTGAAACTCAGGAGAGAGCTAGTCTCCCAGGTCTGCTGATAGAGGCTAACATAATCACCTGAGGAACAAGCTCTAACCAGAGACAACTATAACAACTAACTCCAGAGATTACCAGATGGCAAAAGGCAAACGTAAGAATCTTACTAACAGAAACCAAGACCACGCACCATCATCAAAATGCAGAACTCCCACCCCAACCAGTCCTGGGCACCCTAACACACCTGAAAAGGTAGACCTGGATTTAATAGCATATCTCATGATGATGGTAGAGGACATCAAGAAGGACTTTAATAACTCACTTAAAGAAATACAGGAGAACACTGCTAAACAGGTAGAAGACCTTAAAGAGGAAGCACAAAAATCCCTTAAAGAATTGCAGGAAAACACGACCAAACAGGTGATGGAATTGAATAAAACCATCCAAGACCTAAAAATGGAAGTAGACACAATAAAGAAAACCCAAAGTGAGGCAACGCTGGAAATAGAAAACCTAGGAAAGAATCTGGAACCATAGATATGAGCATCAGCAACAGAATACAAGAGATGGAAGAGAGTATTTCAGGTGCAGAAGATTCCTTAAAGAACATCAGCACAACAATCAAAGAAAAGACAAAATGCAAAAAGATGCTAACTCAAAACATCCAGGAAATTCAGGACACAATGAGAAGACCAAACCTACAGATAATAGGAGTAGATGAGAATGAAGATTTTCAACTTAAAGGGCCAGCAAATATCTTCAACAAAATTATAGAAGAAAACATCCCAAACCTAAAGAAAAAGATGCCCATGAACATACAAGAAGCCTACAGAACTCCAAATAGACTGGACCAGAAAAGAAATTCCTCCCAACACATAAAAATCAAAACAACAAATGCACTAAATAAAGATAGAATATTAAAAGCAGTAAGGGAAAAAGGTCAAGTAACATATAAACGCAGGCCTATCAGAATTACACCAGACTTTTCACCAGAGACTATGAAAGCCAGAAGATCCTGGACAGATGTCATACATACACTAAGAGAACAAAAATGCCAACCCAGGCTACTATACCCAGCCACACTCTCAATTACCATAGATGGAGAAACTGAAGTATTCCACGACAAAACCAAATTCACACATTATCTTTCCACAAATCCAGCTCTTCAAAGGATAATAACAGAAAAAAAAAAAAAAAAAAAAAAAAAAACAAGGACGGAAACCAAACCCTATAAAAAACAAGGAAGTAATCCCTCAACAAACTAAAAAGAAGACAGCCACAAGAACAGAACGCAAACTCTAAAAACAAAAATAATAGGAAGCAACAATTACTTTTCCTTAATGTCTCTTAATATCAATGGACTCAATTCCCCAATAAAAAGACATAGACTAACAGACTGGCTAAACAAACAGGACCCAACATTCTGCTGCTTACAGGAAACCCATCTCAGGGAAAAAGACAGATATTACCTCAGAGTGAAAGTCTGGAAAACAATTTTCCAAGCAAATGGTATGAGGAAACAAGCTGCAGTAGCCGTTTTATATTGAATAACATTAACTTCTAACTAAAAGTTATTAAAAAAAAAAAAGAGGGACACTTCATACTCATCAAAGTAAAATCCTCCAAGAGGAACTCTCAATTCTGAATATCTGTACTCTAAATGAAAGGGCAGCCACATTCATTAAAGAAACTTTAGTAAAGCTCAAAGCACATATTGCACCTCACACAATAATAGTGGGAGACTTCAACACACCACTTTCATCATTGGACAGGTCGTGGACACAGAAACTAAACAGGTACACAGTGAAACTAACAGAAGTGATGAAATAAATGGACTTAACAGATATCTACAGAACATTTTATCCTAAAACAAAAGGATATACCTTCTTATCAGCACCTCATGGTACCTCCTCCAAAATCGACCATATAATTGGTCACAAAACAGGCCTCAACAGATACAAAAATATTGAAATCATCGCATTTATCCTATCAGACCACCATGGACTAAGGCTGATCTTCAATAACAACATAAATAATGGAAAACCAACATTCACGTGGAAAATGAACAACACTCTTCTCAATGATATCTTGGTCAAGGAAGGAATAAAGAAAGAAATTAAAGACATTTTAAGAGTTAAATGAAAATGAAGCCACAAAATACCCAAACTTATGGGACACTATGAAAGCATTTCTAAGAGGTAAACTCATAGTTCTGAGTGCCTCCAAAAGGAAACTAGACAGAGCACACTCTAGCAGCTTGACAACACACTTAAAAGCTCTAGAAAAAAAGGAAGCAAAATCACCCAAGAGAAGTACATGGCAGGAAATAATCAAACTCCGGGGAGAAATCAACTAAGTGGAAACAAGAAGAACTATTCAAAGAATTAACCAAAGAAGGAGCTGGTTCTTTGAGAAAATCAACAAGATAGATAAACCCTTAGCCAGACTCACTCGGGGGCACAGGGACAGCATTCTAATTAACAAAATCAGAAATGAAAAGGGAGACATAACAACAGATCCTGAAGAAATCCAAAACACCATCAGAACCTTCTACAAAAGGCTATACTCAATAAAACTGGAAAACTTGGACGAGATGGACAAATTTCTAGACAGATACCAGGTACCAAAGTTAAAACAAGATCAAGTTAACGATCTAAACAGTCCCATAACCCCTAAAGAAATAGCAGTCATTAATAATTTCCCAACCAATAAAAGCCCAGGACCAGATGGGTTTAGTGCAGAGATCTATCAGACCTTCAAAGAAGATCCAATTCCAGTTCTGCACAAACTATTCCACAAACTACAAGTAGAAGGTACTCTACCCAACTCATTATATGAAGCCACAATTACTCTCATACCTAAACCACAGAAAGATCCAACAAAGATAGAGAACTTCAGACCAATTTCCCTTATGAATATCGATGCAAAAGTCCTCAATAAAAGTCTTACTAACCGAATCCAAGAACACATTAAAGGAATCATCCATCCTGACCAAGTAGGTTTTATTCCAGGGATGCAGGGATGGTTTAATATATGGAAATCCATCAACGTAATCCATTATATAAACAAACTTAAAGACAAAAAACACATGATTATCTCTTTAGATGAGGAGAAAGCATTTGACAAAATCCAACACCCATTCATGATAAAAGACTTGGAAAGATCAGGAAATCAAGGATAATACCTAAACATGATAAAAGCAATCTACAGCAAACAAGTAGGCAACATCAAAGTAAATGGTGAGAAGCTGGAAGTAATCCCACTAAAATCAAGGACTAGACAAGGCTGCCCAGTTTCTCCCTACCTATTCAACATTGTACTTGAAGTCCTAGCCAGAGCAATTCGACAAGAAAAGGAGATTAAGGTGATACAAATTGGAAAAGAAGAAGTCAAAATATCACTTTTTGCAGATGATATGATAGTATATATAAGTGACCCTAAAAATTCCACTAGACAATTCCTAAATCTGATAAACGGCTTTGGTGAAGTAGCTGGATATAAAATTAACTCAAACAAGTCAATGGCCTTTCTCTACACAAAGAATGAACAGTCTGAGAAAGAATTTTGGGAAACAACACCTTTCTCCATAGTCACAAATAATATAAAATACCTTGGCATGACTCTAACTAAGGAAGTGAAAGATCTGTATGATAAGAACTTCAAGTCTCTGAAAAAAGAAATTTAAGAAGATCTCAGAAGATAGAAAGATTTCCCATGCTCACGAATCGGCAGGATCAACATTGTAAAAATGGCTATCTTGCCAAAAGCAATCTACAGATTCAATGCAATCCCTATCAAAATTCCAACTCAATTCTTCAACGAATTAGAAAGAGCAATATGCAAATTCATCTGGAATAGCAAAAAACCTAGGACGGCAAAAACACTTCTCAAGGAAAAAAGAACCTCTAGTGGAATCACCATGACTGACCTAAAGCTTTACTACAGAGCAATTGTGATAAAAACTGCATGGTACTGGTATAGTGACAGACAAGTTTACCAATGGAATAGAATTGAAGACCCAGAAATGAACCCACACACCTATGGTCACTTGATCTTCTACAAGGGACCTAAAACCATCCAGTGGAAGAAAGACGGCATTTTCAACATACGGTGCTGGCACTACTGGTGGTTATCATGTAGAAGAATGTGAATTGATCCATTCCTATCTCCTTGTACTAAGGTCAAATCTAAGTGGATCAAGGAGCTCCACATAAAACCAGAGACACTGAAAATTATAGAGATGAAAGTGGGGAAAAGCCTTGAAGATGTTGGCACAGGGGAAAAATACCTGAATAGAACAGCAATGGCTTGTACTTTAAGATCTAGAATTGACAAATGGGACCTCATGGAACTGCAAAGCTTTTGTAAGGGAACAGACACAGTCAATAAAACAAAAAGGCCACCAACAGATTGGGAAAGGATCTTTACCAATCTTAAATCAGATAGAGGACTAATATCCAATATATATATAAAGAACTCAAGAAGGTAGACTCCAGAAAATCAAATAACCCCATTAAAAATGGGGCTCAGAAATAAACAAAGAATTCTCAACTTAGGAATCCCGAATGGCTGAGAAGCACCTGAAAAAATGTTCAGCATACTTAATCATCATGGAAATGCAAATCAAAACAACCCTGAGATTTCATCTCACACCAGTCAGAATGGCTAAGATCAAAAATTCAGGTGACAGTAGATGCTGGAGAGGATGTGGAGAAAGAGGAACACTCCTCCATTGTTGGTGGGATTGCAAGCTTGTACAACTCTGGAAACCAGTCTGGCAGTTCCTCAGAAAATTGGACTTGGTATTATGGGAGGATCCTGCAATCCCTCTCCTGGGCATATATCCAGAAGATATTCCAACTAGTAAGAAAGAAACATGCTCCACTATGTTCATAGCAGCCTTATTTATAATAGCCAGAAGCTGGAAAGTAAACAGATGCCCCTCAACAGAGGAATGGATACAAAAAATGTGGTATATTTACACAATGGGGTACTACTTTTCTATTAAAAAGAATTAATTTATTAAATTCCCAGGCAAATGGTTGGACCTGGAGGGCATTATCTTGAGTGAGGTAACCCAATCACAAAAGAACTCAAATGATATGTACTCACTGATAAGTGGATATTAGCTCAGAAACTTTGGATACCCAAGATATAAGTTACAATTTGCAAAACACATGAAACTCAAGAAGAATGAAGACTGAAGTGTGGACACTATGCCCCTCCTTAGAATTTGGAACAAAACACCCATGGAAGGAGTTACAGAGACAAAGTTTTGAGCTGAGACGAAAGGATGGACCATCTAGGGACTGCCATATCCAGGGATCCATCCCATAATCAGCTTCCAAATGCTGACACCATTGCATACACTAGCAAGATTTTGCAGAAAGGACCCTGATATAGCTGTCTCTTGTGAGACTATGCTGGGGCCTAGCAAACACAGAAGTGGATGCTCACAGTCAGGTATTGGATGGATCTCAGGGCCCCAATGGAGGAGCTAGAGAGAGTACCCAAGGAGCTAAAGGGATCTGCAACCCTATAGGTGTAACAACATTGTGAACTAACCAGTACCCCGGAGCTCTTGACTCTACCTGCATATGTATTAGAAGATGGCCTAGTAGGCCATCAGTGGAAAGAGAGGCCCATTGGTAATACAATCTTTATATGCCCCAGTACAGGGGAACGCCAGGGCCAAAAAGTAGGAGTTGGTGGGTAGGGGAGTGGGGGTGAGGGTATGGGGGACTTTTCGGATAGCATTGGTAATGTAAATGAGGAAAATACCTAATAAAAAATATTTTCAAAAAAAAAAAAATCCTGCCGATCCATGAGCATGGGAGATCTTTTCATCTTCTGAGATCTTCTTCAATTTCTTTCTTCAGAGTTTTGAAGTTCTTATCATATAGAAATTCACTTTCTTAGTTAGAGTCACACTAAGGTATTTTATGTTATTTGTGACTATTGTGAAGGGTGTTGTTTCCCTATTTTTTTCTCAGTCTGTTTATCCTTTGTGTAGAGAAATACCATTTGAGTTAATTTTATATCCAGCTACTGCACTGAAGCTCTTTTTCAGCTTTAGGAGTTCTCTGGTGGAATTTTTGGGGATACTTATATATACTATCATATCACATGCAAATAGTGATATTTTGACTTCTTCCTTTCCAATTTGTATACCCTTGATGTTCTTTTGTTGTCGAATTACTCTGGCTAGAACTTCAAGTACTATATTGAATATGTAGGGTTAAAGTGGACATCCTTGTCTAGTCCCTGATTTTAGAGGGATTGCTTTGAGTTTCTCTTCATTTAGTTTGATGTTGGCTACTGGTTTGCTGTAGATTGCTTTCATTATGTTTATGTATGGGCCTTGAATTCCCGATCTTTCCAAACCTTTTATCATGAAGGGGTTTTGGATTTTGTCAAATGCTTTCTCAGCATCTAACAAGATGATCATATGTTTTTTTTTTCTTTGAGTTTGTTTACATAGTGGATTATGTTGATGGATTTCCATATATTAAGTGATCTGTGCATCCCTGGAATGAATCTTACTTGGTCATGATGGATGATCATTTTGATGTGTTCTTGGATTTAGTTTGCAAGGATTTTATTGAGTATTTTTCATAGATATTCATAAGGAAAATTGGTCTGAAGTTATCTATCTTTGTTGGATCTTTCTATGGTTTAGGTATCAGAGTAATTGTGGCTTCATAGAATGAATTGGGTGTGGTACCTTCTGTTTCTATTTTGTGGAATAGCTTGAGAAGAGTTGGAATTATGTCTTCTTTGAAGGTCTGATAGAACTCTGCACTAAACCCATCTGGTCCTGAACATTTTTTGGTTGGTAGACTATTGATGACTGCTTCTATTTCTTTAGGGGAAATGGGACTGTTTAGATCATTAATATTATCCTGATTTAAGTTTGGTACCTGGTATCTGTCTAGGAAGTTGTCCATTTCATCCAGGTTTTCTAGTTTTGTTGAATATAGACTTTTGTAGTAGGATCTGATGATGTTTTCTATTTCCTCAGGTTCTGTTGGTATGTCTCCTTTTTCATTTTTGATTTTTTAAATTAGGATACTGTCCCTGTGCCCTCTAGTTAATCTAGCTAATGGTTTATCTATCTTGTTAATTTTTTAAAAGAACCAGCCCCTGGTTTGGTTGATTCTTTGAATAGTTCTTTTGTTTCTACTTGGTTGATTTCAGTCCTGAGTTTGATTATTTCCTGCCATCTACTCCTCTTGGGTGAATTTGCTTCCTTTAGTTCTATAGCTTCTAGGTGTGCTGTTAGGCTGCTAGTGTATGTTCTCTCTAGTATCTTTTTGGAGACACTCAGGGCATTGAGTTTTCTTCTTAGGACTTCCTTCATTGTGTCCCATAAATTTGGATATGTTGTTGCTTCATTTTCCTTAAACTCTAAAAAGTCTTTAACTTCTTCCTTTATTTCATCCTTGACCAAGGAAACATTGAGAAGAGTGTTGTTCAGTTTCCACGTGAATATTGGCTTTTTGTTATTTATGCTGTTATTGAAGAACAGCCTTAGTCTATGGTGATCAGATAGGAAGCATGGGATAATTTCAATATTTTTTTATCTGTTGAGTCCTGTTTTGTGACCAATTATATGGTGAATTTTGGAGGAGGTTCCATGTGGCGCTGAGAAGAAGATATATTCTTTTGTTTTAGGATAAAATGTCCTGTAGATATCAATTAAATCCATTTGTTTCATAACTTCTGTTAGTGTCCATGATTCTCTGTTTAGTTTCTGTTTCCAGGATCTGTCCATTAATGAGAGTATAGTATTGAAGTCTTCCACTCTTATTGTGTGAGGTGCAATGTGTGCTTTGAGCTTTACTAAAGTTTCTTTAATGAATGTGGCTGCCCTTGTATTTGGAGCATAGATATACAGAATTGAGAGTTCCTCCTGGAAGATTTTAACTTTGATGAGTATGAAGTGCCCCTCCTTGTCTTTTTTTATAACTTTGTGTTGGAAGTCAATTTTATTCGATATAAGAATGTCTACTCCAGCTTGTTTCTTCATACCATTTGCTTGGCAAATTGTTTTCCAACCTTTCACTCTGAGGTAGTGTCTGTCCTTTTCCCTGAGGTGGTTTCCTGTAAACAACAAAATGTTGGGTCCTATTTGTGTAGCCAGTCTATTAGTCCATGTCTTTTTATTGGGGGAATTGAGTCCCTTGATATTAAGAGAAATTAAAGACAAGTAATTGTTGCTTCGCGTTATTTTTGTTGTTAAAGTTGGGATTCTGTTCTTGCGGCTGTCTTTTTTTTTTTTTTTTTTTAGGTTTGTTGAGGGATTACTTTCTTGCTTTTTCTGATAGATCACATTTTCTGTATCCATTCCTCTGTTAAGGGGCATCTGGGCATCTTTCCTGCTACTGGATATTATAAATAAGGCTTCTATGAACATAGTGGAGCATGTGTCCTTATTAGAAGTTGTAGCATCATCTGGATATATGCCCAGCAGTAGTATTGTTGGATCTTCTAGTAGTACTATGTTCACTTTTGTGAAGAATCATCAAACTGATTTCCAGAGTGGTTGTATCAGCTGGCAATCCCAACAGAGACAACTGAAACTTACAGAAGAAGAAGTACGGAAAAGCCTCAAAGATATGGGCACAGAGGAAAAATTTCTGAACAGAACACCAATGGCTTGTGGTATAAGATCAAGACTCAACAAATAGGACCTCACAAAATTGCAATGCTTCTGTAAGGCAAAGTTCATAGTAATTTTGTCATAGACAAAATGGCAACCAACAGATTAGGAAAAGATCTGAAAATCAGTTTGGCAGTTTCTCAGAGAACTGGACATAGTACTTCCAAAGGATTCAACAATTCTACTCCTTTTTATATACCCAGAAGATGCTCCAACATGTAATAAGGATACATGCTTCAAATTTTTTATGAAGAACCTATTCAGTTTCAAAGTTATGAGAGGCTAGAATGTCACACTTTGAAAAAGTTTTGCCATTGAGATTTATTTTATAAAATGTTAATCATCAGCTCATATTATACTAATTTCTAAAAACATATTCATTTATACATTTAAATTACTTATTCTATAAATGATGTTCACATAAACTTTAAAGTTAATTTTAATGTATTAATTCATAAGCTTTGCAATTCTACTGGTAGAACTTAAGTATTTACATTTATTATTTTATATGTACCCTAGTTCTGGGCATATTTTATTTTGTGGAGATAATATCTAGGACAAATAAATATATCTTCACAATGAAACCCATAATATAATGTATGTTCTTAAAATTTTTGATATCACTTGCAAAACATTCTGAATGTGTCTGTGTTAAATTGTTGTAACTTTTAGATGTTTAATAACATGTGTCATACAATCATTTCTTGAGACTAGTTCATAACACATACAGGAAGTAAATAGTGTAATGGACAAAAAACTGAGGGAGAAATAGTTATTCTATTATTTAAGGTCTTAGCATATTAAGAGTCATACTGAGATTTTTAATGACATTTGTGTAGCATGACACTAGAATGAAAAGAAAAATATATGCCTATTTAGCACAAGAGATTTCAATATGAAAATATTTAAGAGTATAACAAATGTATTTTAGAAATTATTTTATATATTCAAACTAAAAAGCCTCAAATAATCTCGATCTATGCTCAGGCATTTAAACAAAAATACAGTACTGGTCTAATGATTTTAAACATGTTCTGTTCTTTTCTTCTTAAATATTGACTTATAACATAACCCTTCATAATGTTTCTGTGAGGATCAAAACAGTAATTATAAGTTGGCAACAAGCTATAATCAGGGTCTATACTTCATTTATTTAACATTTAAATGAGGATCATAACATGACTCTATCCAAGTGAAGTAGACCTTACCTGGATGAACTCTTGCTAGTTCTCTTTCTTTTTAATTTTACTAGTAAATATAATAAAACTTTGTAATAATAAATTATGTAAATGTGGTAGATAATACAAAAATAAAACAGAAAATATTTCATAAATACATAGTGATTACTTTGTAGGGACTACTAGCAGTTGTTATTGCTGATATCAACACACTTTTCAAATTATAATCAAATGAATGTCATTCTACTTATAAATGTAATAAATATTCTTAGAATGCAGAGTTTACTGTAGCCATTAAAATGTTTTCCCTACCATCTTGGAATACAGCTGAATTCTTGAATATTTGCTTACTGTGTAAAAAAATCCTGGTTTCCTTCCAGCAGTAGACAACTAAAAAGATGCTTATGTCACATAGATTAGAAGTATACACATTTAATATCTCTGTCCACTGAGAAGACCTTTGTCAGAGATTATAGTAAAATGTATACATTGTCGTGAAAACTGGCATCATCAACAGAGAAACCGATGGATGTTCTGTGTACCAGTAATGATTCATCTAGAGCTACAGCAAAGAATATAAAAGTTATTTAATACATCTTGGTAAAACCAAACTTAAAAAAGTTTTTATAAAAGATCTGCATCATAACACAAGAATCCATAGTTAAATGCATGTGCCTATCATGCATTGACTATCATGATACTTTATATAGAATTCAACATGATGTAAATTTGAATTGCTAAATAATTGAAAAATGAATAAAAACTATTATCATATGAACTATAGAAGAAAATCCACAATATTCTATCAATAATAATCATCACTCAATAAATAAATTAGGAAAGTGGAAAACAGGAGACTATTTATTGGCTATTACCAGTTTGATAATTATTGAGAAAAGCCACAGATTGTATATACAGTGCAATGTTATTCTTACTATTGTATAAATTATAACATTTAAGTTATTCTCTTTATTTAACTCTAACTTAGCTAAGCTACTGCTATTGTGTCAATGTTGTTTATATAATTTTCTGAAATGGATCAAGATGACATAACCATGCAATGTGTAAATATGTAAAATTCAGAGAATGAAATATAGTAAACTATAATATTTGCTACATCTTTCATGTGAATGTAAAAATTAAATTAAAGCAACCAGTGAAAATAGCACCTGGTATACTTTATGTCAGTGTCCAGCATTGTAGAGGAAATTTAATCCAAAAATAAAGTTGCACTGTCAAGGGATCACATCCAAGACATTCTAGGCCTTTATCAACTGGTCAGAATGCAAACATGCCCTAGATTACAATATGATCTGGCTGGAATACAAACCTGCTCTTATTACACATCTCTAATCCACCAAAATATGAGTATGGTTAGTTTATAGAAGGAAGTAGTCATGTTTGGAAGTGACATCCAATTGTGGGGAAGACAAAGTGACAAATCAGAGAAAGATTTGACAGAATGAGTGAGAGATAGGATTTTCCTAACTCATAAAAAGAGACAGAAAAGAGAGCCTACTGAGCAGCAGCACATAGTGAGCCAGGTATGTAGGGCAGTTCCATTGAGTTCAGGCAACGCTGTGGAGTTCAATTGAGTTCAGTTCCGTGCAGTTTAGAGAAATTCAGGTCAGAACAGTTTAGTCAGTTTGTGAATGCAGAGGTAGGGTTTTGAAGCAGAGCAATTCAGTGAGAAGCTGAGAGAAGCTAGTTTGCAAGAACAGATAGTCCTTAATAAAGGATATATCAAATTAAAAGTAATTATAATTTGATGAAAAATCCTTAAGTAATTACAAAAACGTTACTCATTTTAATGTTAAAAATAGAAATAGCAAGTTACTCAAGCATCATGACACACATCACTTCTCACAGTTTACATTCAAATTAAATTAGACCAAAACTTTATAGTGCAACTCACATGCTCAGTGTAGAGAGAGAAAGAGATATTAACAAAAATGTACTTGACCACCACATTTAACTTTTTAAAAGTATGTATTATACTGAATGTCAAATAAACTGAACAGATTATACAATACAGGGAATCTTTTTTTTTTTTTTTTTTTGAGGTAAATTTATCACCACAGTTAATTCTTCAACTCAGTTTTCAACCTCAGTTTTTCTGAACTTTGACTTTGTTCCTCATTCAAATATGTAATGCACTATTAAATATATTTATAGATAACAGTATATCATGCATATATAACAATATATTGATATATACTTTAATAAATACATACTTACACAGATAAAGTATATGCACATGTATTAGTAGACACATATATATTTCCAATTAATTTTAATTATATTACAATACTTATAAGTCTGACATCAGGGAAGTGTTTTAACTTGGTTTAAATACAAGTTTAGAAGTTGCCTTAAAATAATATCTAGATTTCTATGCACCATAATTTGAGAGCTCCATCAGCAGTATTATTCAGTAAGAGATGACTAAATTTAGAGATGAGCCAGGGGCTGCCTCAATACAAATTGGCCCAGCTTCTGCCATGTCAATGTCAGTATGCTGAAATCCACATGTGTATATTTTCTGATTTTAGGCAGTAGTGAATGTCACATTCAGAGATAAGGTCTTTTATTGCTTTATGATTGCATAATGTCCTGGATATATTTGATACAGATTACTGTTCCAGTACACCAGTCATTGCACCTCACTGTTAATATGATGACAGCTCAGTAGTCACATGTTATCAACCAATATAGTACAATGCTGTCTTTCTCTAGTCATTTTGGCTTAATGTCAGCATTAAAAGCCATAGTCAGATTTATGCTTGATTAGCTTTCTCCACAGATGCACTTCACTATAAAGTTCTAGTTTAAGAATTTTTGGTGAGTGATAAATGAATGTAGATGAGGGCATAGCTTTTAAATTTATGATTGCAATTAGATCATTTTTTAAAATATTTTTATTATTATGTATTTTCCTCAATTACATTTAGAATGCTATCCCAAAAGTCCCCCATACCCTCCCCGCCCCACTTCCCTACCCACCCATTCCCATTTTTTGGCCCTGGCATTCCCCTGTACTGGGGCATATAAAGTTTGCGTGTCCAATGGGCCTCTCTTTCCAGTGATGGCCGACTAGGCCATCTTTTGATACATATGCTGCTAGAGTCAAGAGCTCAGGGGTACTGGTTTATATTACTTTATGTATTTAGACAGAAAAGTTAAGAGAGCACATAATGTCTTGGCTTGGTAATACTGTTTTCCCATTGTTACAATGATACAAAAAGTATTAATAATTTTGATATGTCAAAGTCCTTAAAAGAAAAGAAAATTAAAGTTATACAGATGTACAACATCATGGTTATGTGCTTCCGTGTTCATTTGTATAAATGCCAAACAGTTCTAAGAAAAGTCCCTTTGACTTAGTACAATAGATGCAGTAAAAGTGAATGTATTCTGTGCACCTTTCCTGTCAGAGGAGAGCTTGCCTCCAGGAAGTGTCTGATCCTGGGACTCAGGTGAAATTCCCATTCTTTCTCTGGTGACTCTCTAAAGCAGATCCACTCAGGAGTGCACAAGCTGCAGAGGCAGCAGAGCAGCTGGAACAGGTTCTATAGGCTTATATCTACATCTAGGAGATGGGGTTGTTCCTAAGCCCACAGTGAACTGGTTTTGCCAGGAGAGAGCTGTTCTTCCAGGACTGCTGTCACAGGCTCACAGACTCACAGGAGGAACAAGCTTCAGCCAGAGAAAGCAAGAATATCTAACACCAACAGAATATAAGAAATAGAAGAGATAATCTCAGGTGCAAAAGATTCCATGAAAAACATTGATACAACAATCAAAGAAAATACAAAATGCAAAAAGATCCTAACTCAAAACATCCAAGAAATTCAGGGCAATATGAGGAGACCAAACCTAAGGATAATAGGTATAGATGACATGGAAAAATTTCAACTTCATGGACCAGTAAATATCTTCAACAAAACTATAGAAGAAAATTTCCCTAACCTATAGAAAGAGATGTCAATGAAAATATAAGAAGCCTACAGAACTCCAAATAGTTTGGACCAAAAATGAAATTCCTCCCTCCCATCACATAATAATCAAAACAAAAAATGCACAAAATAAACATAGAATATTAAAAGCAGTAATGGAAAAATGTCAAGAAACATATAAAGGCAGACATTAGAATTATACCAGACTTCTCTTGACTATGAAAGCCAGAATATCCTGGACAGGTGTCTTATAGACACTAAGAAAACACAAATGCCATTCAAGGCTACTATATCCAGCAAAACTCTCCATTACCATAGACAGAAACCAGAGTATTCCATGATAAAACCAAATTTACATAAAATCTTTCCAGAAATCCAGCCCTTCAAAGGATAATAAGGGGAAAATTCCAACACAAGGAGGGAAACTTCACCCTAGGAAAAGCAAGAAAGTAACTTTCAAAAAATCTAAAAAAAGATAGAAACATGAACAAAATCCCAACTCTAACAATAAAAATTACAGGAAGCAAGAATTAGTTTTCGTTATTCATTCTTAATATCAATGGGCTAAATTCCCCAATAAAAAGACATAGACTAACAGACTGGCTATATAAACAGGACCCAATATTTTGCTGCATATAGTAAACCCACCTCAGGGACAGAAACAGACACTACCTCAAAGTAAAAGGCTGGAAAACAATTTTCTAAGTAAATCATTCCAAGAAACAAGCTGGAGTAGCCATTCTAACATGGAATAAGATCAATTTTCAACAAAAGTTATCCATAACATAAGGAAGAATATTTCATACTCATCAAAGTTAAAATCTACCAAGATGAACTCTCAATTATAAACTTGTATGCTCCAAATGCAAGGGTTTTCACATTTATTAAAGAAAGTTTATTACACCACAAAGCACACATTGCACTGCATACAATAAAAGTAGGAGACTTCAACACCACACTAACAGTGGAAAAATCAATGGAAAATCCATGGAAACGGAAACTAAACAGATACATAGTAAAAACTGACAGAAGTTATGAAACAAATGGATTTAACATATCTATAGAATATTTTATCCTAAAACAAAAGGATACACCTTCTTCTCAGCACATCATGGAACTTTCTCCAAAACTGAACATATAATTGGTCATAAAACAGGCCTCAGCTGATACAAAAATATTGAAATAATCCCATGCATCATATCAGATCACAATGGATTAAGATTGATCTGCAATAACAACATAAAAAATAGAAAGCCCACATATACAAGGAAGCTGAACAACACTCTATTCAATGATAACTTTGTCAAGGAAGAAATAAAGAAAGAAAAAAAAAGACTTTTTAGAGTTTAATGAAAATGAGGCCACAACATATTCAAACTTATGTGACTCACTGAAAGCAGTCCTAAAAGGAAAACTCATAGCTCTGAGTGCCTCCAAAAAGAAACTAGAGAAAGCATACACTAGCAGTTTGACAGAACACATTAAAGCTCTAGAACAAAAAGAAGCAAATTCACCCAAGAGGAGTAAATGCTAGGAAATAGTCAAACTCAGTTCTGAAATCAACAATGTGGAAACAAAAAGAACTATACAAAGAATCAACCAAACCATGAGCTGGTTCTTTGAGAAAATCAACAAAATAGATAAAACCTTACTCAGACTAACTAGAGGACACAGGGACAGTATCCTAATTAACAATATCAGAAGTGAAAAAAGAGACATAACAACAAACTCTGAGGAAATTCAAAATCTCAACAGATCCTACTACAAAAGCCTATACTCAACAAAACTGGAAAACCTAGATGAAAGGGATAATTTTCTAGACTCACACAAGTTATTAAAGTTAAATCAGGATCAGATTAAGGATCTAAACAGTTCCATATCCACAAAAGAAATAGAAACAGTCATTAATAGTCTTCGAAACAAAAAAAGCCCAGGACCAGATGTGTTTAGTACAGAGTTCTATCAGACCTTCAAAAAAGAACCAATACCAATACTCCTCAAACTATTCTACAAAAGAGAAACAGAAGAAACTCTACACAACTCATTCTATGAAGACACGATACTGTGATACCTAAGATACACAAAGACCCAACAAAGAAATAGAACTTCATACCAATTTTCTTTATAAATATTGATGCAAAAATATTCAATAAAATTCTCACAAACCAAATCCAAGAACACATCAAAACGATCACCTATCCTGTTCATGTAGACTTCATCTCAGTGATGCAGGGAGGGCTCAACATATGGAAATCCATCAATCCATCAAAATAATGCACTACGTAAACAAAGTCAAAGAAAAAAAAAAACGCCATGTGATCATCTCATTAGATTCTGAGAAAGCATTTGAAAGAAGCCAATAACCGTTCATAATAAAACTCTTAGAAAGTTCAGAAATTCAAAGCCCATACCTAAACATAATAAAAAGCAAACCAGTAGCCAACACCAACTAAATGTAGAGAAACTTGAAGCAATTCCACTAAAATCGGGGGCTAGAGAAGGCTGCCCACTATCTCCCTATGTATTCAATATATTATTTGAAGTCCTGGCCAGAGCAATTGGAAAATGAAAGAAGATCAACAGGATACAAATTGGAAAAGCAAAGTCAAAATATCACTATTTGCAGATGACATGAGAGTATACATAATTGACCCCAAAAATTCCACCAGAGAACTCCTAAATCTGATAAACAAGTTCAGTGAAGTAGCTGGATATAAAATTAACTCAAACAATTCAGTATACTTTCTCTACAAAAAGGTTACAAAGACTGAAAAAGAAGTTAGGGAAACAACACCCTTCACAATAGTAACAAAAAAAAATATACCTGTTCTGACTCCAACTGAACAACTGAAAGATCTATATGATAATATATAACTTATTAAACTTCAAGTCTCTGAAGAAAGAAATTGAAGATCTCAGAAGATGGAAAGATCTCCCATGCTCATGGATTGAAAGGATTAATATAATAAAAATGGCTATCTTGCTGAAATCAATCTACAGATTAGATGTAATTCCTATCAAAATTCCAACTCAATTTTTCACAGAGTTAGACAAGGCAATTTGCAAAGTCATCTGGAATAACAAAAATCTTAGGATAGCAAAAACTATTCTCAACATTAAAAGAACCTCATGTGAAATCACCATGCCTGACTCAAACTGTAATACAGAGCAATTTTGATTAAAAACTGCATGATACTGGTACAGTGATAGACTGACAGATCAATGGATTAGAACTGAACTCCCAGAAATGAACCCACCCGTACGGTCACTTGATCTTTGACAAAGAAGCTAAAAGCATCCAGAGGAAAAAAGACATCATTTTGAAGAAATGGTGCTGGCTCAACTGGCAGTTAGCATATAGAAGAATGTGAATCGATCCATTCTTATCTCCTTTTACAAAGCTGAAGTCAGTGTATCAAGGAACTCCACATAAAACCAGTGACACTGAAACTTTTAGAGAAGTGGGCAAAAGTCTCGAACATATGGGCTTAAGGGAGTAATTCCTGAACAGAACATCAGTGCCTTGTTCTGTAAGATTAAGAATTAACAATTGGGACCTCATAAAATTGCAAAGCTTCTGTAAGAAAAAGGACACTGTCAATAAGACAAAAAACACAACCAACAGAATGGGAAAATAGCATTACCAACCTTAATTTCAATAGAGGGCTAATAAGTACAAAGAACACAAGAAATTAGACTCCAGAGAACCAAATAACCCTATTTAAAAATGGGGTACAGAGCTAAAACAAAAATTCTCAACTGAGGAATACAGAATGGCTGAGAAGTACCTAAAAAAAATGTCCAACATCCTTAGTTATCAGGGAAATACAAATCAGAATAACCCTGAGATTCCACTACATACCAGTCAGAGTGGCTAAATTCAAAAACTCAGGTGACAGAAGATGCTGGTGCAGATGTGGAGAAAGAGAAACACTCCTCCATTGCTGGTGGATTGCAAACTGGTACAACCACTCTGGAAATCAGTTTGTCAGTTCCTCAGAAATTTGCACATAGTACTACCTGAAGATCCAGCAATACCATTCCTGATATACCCAGGAGATGTTCCAACCTGTAATAAGGACACATGTTCCACTAAGTCATAGCAGTCTTATTTATAATAGCCAGAAGCTGGAAAGAACCCAGGTGTCCGTCAACAGAGGAATGGATACAGAAAATGTGGTACATTTACACAATGGAATACTGTGCAGCTATTCAGAACAATGAATTCATGAAATTCTTAAACAAATGGATGGATCTGGAGAATATCATCCTGAGTGAAGTAGCTCAGTCACAAAAGAACATGCATGATTTGGCCTCACTGATAAGTGAATATTAGCCCAGAAATTCGGAATACTGAAGATACAATTTGCAAAACACATGAAACTCAAGAAAAAGGAAGACCAAAGTATATATACGGTGATCCTTTTTAGAAGGGGGAACAAAATGCCCCATGGAAGGAGTTACAGAGACAAAATGTGAATCAGAGACTGAAGGAATGAACATCCAGAGACTGCCCCACCTGGGCATCACACAATAAACAACCATCAAACCCAGACATTATTGTGGATGCCAACAAGAGCTTGCTGTCAGGAGCCTGATATAGCTATCACCTGAGAGGTTTTTCAATGCCTGACAAATATAGAAGTGAATTCTCACAGCCATCCAGTACACAGGTTCCCCAATGAAGGAGCTAGAAAAAGTACCCAAGGAGCTGAAGTGGTTTGCAGCTCCATAGTAGGAACAACAATGGGAACTAGTCCAGAGGTCCCTGGGACTAAACCACCAACAAAGAAAACACATGGTGGGACTCATGGCTCTAGCTGTATATGTAGCAGAGTATGGCCTAGTTGGTCATCAATAGGAGGAGACACATTGGTACTGGGCTTGTTCTATGCCCCCATATAGGGGAATGCCACAGCCAGGATGCAGCAGTGGGTAAGTTGGTGAGCATGTTGTAGTGGGAGGGTACAGGGGGTTTTTTGAGGGGAAACTAGGAAAGGGGATAACATTTAAAATGCACATAAAGAAAATATCAAATAAAAAGGAAAAGGAAAAGTATTCTTTTATTTAACAAGTATTCTGAAATGCAACTTTTATATATTATATGGAGAAATAAGTGAACTAAGAGCAGATTTACCTTTATTTGTTAAAATATTCTAATATTCAAATATGTTGAAAACAGTATTGTACCCCTGCAAAAACATGTAAAGGTATAACAGCATTTGAGACAATACATGCTAATTCTTATCTGTAGCCTGGACAGCTTCAGTAATTGCAATCACCAAAAGGAATATTTATGAAGAAGAGTGGGATTTCCAGTTATATTTCTCTTTCAATTAGACAGTACTTTTGGACAACAGAGGAATAATGTGTGAAAATTTAGATGAAAGACAATATTCATGCCAGTCACCTTTCTTTTTCATTATTTTCACCCAGCTTTCTCTCTTCTTTGACATCTACTTTATCTTTGTGTCATATCCAGTATTACTTTAGCTGGATAGTTCAGGCACACTCTGTTCTTGTCTTTTATTCTACTTGTTTTATATTTTCCTTACACTTTAATTATATCTTTCCTCTCCAAAAGAACAATTTGGCCTATTTTACATGGTCTCTGTGACATATCCTATATTATCTAAGAGCATATATTTCCTAATTTTAAAGCTCTCTTTGGCTCAAATTTTACCATTCTTCACTTTCTGACTCCTTGCTATGCCACTTACATGTATGACAGCCTCCTCTACTTTCTATTACCCCAATATGAATCACAAATTTTATATTCTTTATTTTTCCTTTATGTACATCATATGAATATGAGTACATATACTCTTGTTAACAAATATTCCTTTATTCTCTAAAATGCCATAATTAACTTCTTTAGCCGATTTAGCTCCAAATAGTAACTGCTGTCGAAAGCAGTATTCTACATTCAGGGAGAGACTCAAGACAAAGCTTATAATCAATATACCAGTCTAACAGAGTAAAATGGTATCTCAGGCTTCATGTAAAGAGTTTATCAAAGACTCTTTGCTAAGAAAAAGTATAAAAATAAATAACAAAAATAAATCTATTCAGTAGTCTAAATCTTGATGTACATTAATTAAAAGTAAATAAATATATAAATAAATAAAGAGAAACAGGCAAAACCAAGACAGCTTGTATCCCTCTAAAACGATCATTCTTAGAATAATGGACCTGGATGAAAGTGACATAACCAAATTCCAGGCAAATATTTTTAAAAAATGATAAGTGAATTCAAAGAAAGGAAATTTTAAAACTGTAGATTTCTCAATGAGTATAAGGAAAACCCAACCAGATAGTCGGATGAAACCAGAAAGTCTATTCCAGTTATGAAATAGAATTCAATGCAGAAATGAATTCAATTCAGAAATACTGAATAAAATTAAATGAAAGTAATGATAGAAATGAAAATTTCAAAAATCCCATAAAACCCCCCATGGAAAAGATTATCACAAAATATCACAAAAATTACAAAACTCAGTGTCTTAGGGTTTCTATTCCTGCACAAACATCTTGACCAAGAAGCAGTTGGGGAGGAAAGGGTTTATACAGCTTACACTTTCCACATTGCTGTTGATCACCTAAGGATGTCAGGGCTGGAACTCAAGCAGGTCAGGAAGCAGGAGCTGATGCAAAGGCCATGGAGAGGTGTTACTTATTGGCTTGCTTCCATTGGCTTGCTTAGCAGGCTCTCTTATAGAACCAAGCTACCAGCCCAAAGATAGCACCACCCACAAGGGGACCTCCCCACTTGATCACTAATTGAGAAAATGCCTTGCAGCTGGATCTAGTGGAGGCATTTCCCCAACTGAAGCTCCTTTCTCTGTGATAACTCCAGCCTGTGTAAAGTTGACACAAAACTAGCCAGTACACTCAGTTTTACGGAAAAGATATGGAAATTGATACAGTCAAGCAGGGAAAATAATTCAACATAAAGTTTTGGGGTTTGTTTTTGTTGTTGTTCATTTGTTTTGTTTTGTTTCTTTGGATATTTTTGTCTTTGTTTTTCTGTTTGTTCGTTTTTGGTTTTTAACAGAACAAAAAATATCTAATTTTTTTGAAAAGGCTAAAATGATTAATTATGGACCAAAAACTCTATGACACTGTCAAAGAAAATGTTTTGAAAAAATTAATATCTAAAGAAAGCCTTATTAACATGCACTACTTATATAAAATACCAACTATATAGTTACACAGGAAAAACTTATTAAACATTAAATAAACAAAAAATAAATAAAGAGCTACAGAAAAAAATACAAATCACATTAAGAGGCTAATCACTGCTCCTAATTCAAGTACTTGACATAGAAAAGCATTCTGTATTGAAATCACACCATATAAATATTTGACCACTAATCCATCTATAAAGAATGCTGCTAGGGAGGCTTCAGACAAAAAATAATAATAACCACTTCAAGGAAGCAATAAAAAAGTTAAGAGAGTAGTAGTTTGAAAAATGAGGATGAGGAAATTAGCAAGTACTAGGAGATCAAATGATGTAAATTAATATGTACTTAATAATAACTCTGGATATTGACATTTTCATTTACTCAATCAAAATACACAGTAGACTATTGAATTAAAATCTAAATCTATGTGTTTGCACTTCCAAGAAACACATCCCATTATCAAAGATAGCACTGCCTTTAGGTCAAAGTACGGACAAAGAAATTCCTTTCAAATTGAACCAAGTGCCGCAGTTCAGATAACTGACAGCTGACTTCAAGTGAAAATCAGTCAGATTAGATAATAAAGTTAGTTCATACTATTTGAAGTAGAGATTTATATATAGGTTATTACAATTCTACATAAAAACAAGTTAATCACTGTTGCTTCAAATTAGAACACCAATTACTACTAGGTATTAATCCCTAATATTTTAGGTGTGTTCAATAACTTATTCTCACTAATTGTCAGGTCATCTTGGCAATAAAGAAAAAAAATAAAGGTAAACTTTGTCTTTGATCAGACTTAGACTGCCTTTCTACAAGATTCCTATAACAACTGTCTATAAAATAATACTGCTTTTATAATAAACCAAATGCGCTTAAATGATATCTGAAAAAAATGTTTCATCCAAACATGTTGAAATATACCTAATTTGGGGCATCCCAAGCAATAGTCCCTAAAAGAAATGGTCAAGAAAAATGATATTAAATATTGAGAAGTCTACTTTTGCCAAGATGTGGGATTGGGCAGTGCCACAGGACGAAAATCTTACTTGGAAAATCAAACAGAACAAAAACAATCAAACAAAAAAACTAATCAAGGGGGGGGGGATTCTTTTTCTCTTTCTGGTGGAAATAAACTTCAATAAAACATATTTGAAATGTAAACAGCCTTCAAGGGCTCTCACATTTGAAGCTTCGTGAGTGTGAAATACATTGACTTGCCACATATGTTATTTAGGGAGCTAGAGTATTGTCATATTATATAAAGTATCAACAATTCTTCCAGGTGATTCAGCCTAGACAATGGGAACAGAACACTAACCCTATATCGAATAGAGGGCTAATATCCAAAATATACTAAGAAGTGAAGAAAGCTGAAAGCTCTAGAAAGAATGAAGTGAACATATTCAAGAGGTATAGATGGCAGAAGTCAAACATAGGGCTGAAAACAGTCAGTTAGAAACAGTGAAAATGATACAAAGAATCAAGAAAACCAGTAACTGTTTTGTTTTTTTTTTTTTTTTTTGAGAAAATCACCAAAATAGATACACCCTTGGGCAAATAACTAAAAGGCACAGAGACAGTAACCAAATTAACAAAATCAGAATCAAAAGGGTAGACCTAACAATAGAAAATGAGGAAATTTATAAAAATCATTACATCTTATTTCATAAGCGCATACTTGACAAAACTGAAAAATTTAGTTGAAATGGATGATTTTTTTCCAGACAAATACCAGGTAGCAAAGTTAAATTTCCTAAACAGTCCCATAAGTCCTAAGGAAATAGAAACAGTCATTAAAAATCTCAGATACAAACAAACAAAAAAAAGCCTTGGGCAAGATGATTCTACCAGACTTTCAAAGAGGAGCTCATATCAATACTCCTCAAACTATTCTACAATATAAATGATAAGGAACATTACCTAGTTCATTTTATAAAGTCACTGGTACTCTGACAGACTAACCACACGAAGGCTCAACAAAGAAAGAGAACTTCAAATTAGTTTCATTTATGAACATCAATGTAAGAATATTCAATAAAATTCTCAAAAACCTAATCTAAGAACACATCAAAATCATTATTCACCATCATCAAGTAGGCATCATTCTAGTGATGCAGGAGTGGTTGAATCCACTCAATGTAATCCACTCAAAGGGAAAAATCACATAATATCTCTCTAGATGCTTAAAATCGTCAGACAAAGCCAACACCCCTTCATGTCAAAGGTCTTAGAAATACCAGGAATTCATGGCAAATATCTGAGCATAAAAAAAGCAATATACAGCAAGCCAATACCCAGCATCACTTTAAATAAAGAGAAACTTGAAGCAATCCCACTAAAGTCAAGTACAAGACGAGGCTGCCTAATATCTTCCTGTCTATTAAATATAGTACTTTAATTTCTAGCTAGAGCAATAAGAAAACAAAAGGAAGGGGAGGAAAAACTGGAGAGGAAAAAGTCAAGGTATCATTATTTGTGGATGATATGATAATATATAAAAAGTGACCCCCAAAATTTTACCCAAAAAAATCCTAGAGCTGATAAACATCTTAAACAAAGTGACTGAATATGAAATCAGTTCAGTGGCACTACTTCATACTAATGATAAATGGGCTGAGAAAGAAATTATATAAATAATAACTGTGGAAATCAATCTGGTGTTTTTTTTAGAAAATTGGAAATGTGCAATAATCTCTGGGTTTGGTGTTCGTTTATGGGATGGATTCCTGGGTGGTACAGTCTCTGGATGATTCTTCCTTTCATTTCAGCTCTAAACTTTGCCTCTGTAACTTCTTCCATGGGTATTTTGTTCCCCATTCTAAGAAGGAACAAATTATCCATAACTTTGGATTTCTATCTTCATGAGTTTCATGTGTTTTGCAAATTGTATTCTAAGTTTCTGGGCTAATATCCACTTATAAGTGAAAGCATATCATGTGTGTTCTTTGTGACTGGGTTACCGCACTCAGGATGATATCCTCCAGATCCATGCATTGTCTAAGCATTTAATAAATTCATTGTTTTTAATAGCTGAGTAGTACTCCATTGTGTAAATGTACCATATTTTCTGTATCCATTCTTATGTTGAGGGACATCTAGGTCCTTTCTACATTCTGGCTATTATAAATAGGGCTGCTGTGAACATAGTGGAGCTTGTGTCCTTATTACAACTTGAAACACCTTCTGAGTATATACCCAGGAGTGTTAATGCTGGAACTTCTGGTAGTACTATGTCCTAATTTTCTGGGGAACCACCAGACTGATTTCCAGAGTAATTGCACCAGCTTGCAATCCACCCAGCAATGGAGGAGTGTTCCTTTTTTTCCACATCCTCACTAGCATCTGCTGTCACCTGAATTTTTGATCTTAGCCATTCTGGCTGGTGTGAGGTGGAATCTCAGGGTTGTTTTGATTTGCAGTTCCCTGATGATTAAGGATGTTGAACATTTTTTTCAGGTTTTTCTCAGCGATTTGCTGACAAGACCCTGATATAGCTATCTCTTGTGAGGCTATACCAGTGCTTGGCAAATACAGAAGTGGATGCTCACAGTCATCTATTGGATGGAACACAGGGCCCCCAGTGAAGCTAGAGAAAGTACTAAAGGAGCTAACGGGGTCTGCAATCCTATAGGAGGAACAACAATATGAACTAACCAGTACCCCCCAGAGCTTGTGTCTCTAGTTGCATATGTAACAGAGGATGGCCTAGTTGGCCATCAATGGGAGCAGAGGCCCTTCATCTTGCAAAGTTTCAGGGCCAGGAAGTGGGAGTGGGTGGGTTGGGGAGCAGGGTGTGGGAAGTGTATAAGGGACTTTTAGAAAGGAAACTATGAAAGGGGATAGAATTTGAGATGTAAATGAATAAAATATCTAGTAAAATTTTAAAAATTACTATTAAAAAAAGAAAATTTGAAATAGTTCTCCTTGATGACCGAGCTATATGACTCCTGGGCGTATACCCAAAGGTGCTCAACCATACCACAAGGATACTTGTTCTACTATGTTCATGGTAGCCTTATTCATAATAGCCAGAAACCCAATTGTCCTTATGCCAAAGAATGGATACAGAAAAAATGTGGTTTGTTTATAGAATAGAATACTTTTAAGCTATTAAAAATAAAGACATCATGAATTCTCAGGTAATAGAGTGAACTAGAAAATATCATTCTGAGAGAATTAACCCAATTCCAAAAGGACTTGCAGTGTATGTACTCACTGATAAGTAGACATGAGTCAAAAAGTACAGAATACCCATGATACAAATCAGAGATGATAAGAAGTTTAATAAGAAGGAAAGCACAAGTGAGGATGTTTCATCTCCACATAGAAAGAGGAACAAAATTATCATGGGAAGCTGAAGGAAGGATGGACCTGAGTTCGAGAGGGGAGGGGGATTGAAGGAGGGGCAAGACCATATATGTGGGAAGACAGGGCAGAAGCCCAGTGTTCCAAGAGAATGAATGGAAATATGCAACAGCAAGGGGTGGAGGGTAGGGGCTTGGGGGAACCTCTGGAAATTCACAAAGAGTGGTTTGGGGAAAGTTTCCAGGACTCAATGTGAGTGATCGTAGCCAAAATGTTCAACATTGGGGAGATGCAACCTGAACAGCTCACCCCCAGTATTTAGACAGTTCCCCCAGTGGAGGGATGAGGATTCCAATCCACTTTCAAAAATTTGGACACAGAATTTCTCCTAAAAGAAATGCAGGTATAAAAATGAAAAGGATACTGAAGTATCTTACTCTGAACTCTTACTGCCCTGTAGAATTAACAATTTTAATAAATTCCTGTGATGCATTCCTGCTATCACCCAAAATTTCTGTATTCCCAAATGAAAAACATACACAATGCCTTTATATTTTGGTATGGCTTAATTTGCTTAATAGCTGAGCCACTTTCTAATCTCTCCCCTGCCAATAATTCCAAGTTATTATTTACCAAATCATACATTCTATATGGTTACTCTGGACCCTGAGTGATGCCCAGTCAGGCTGTACTGTCCCAGCCTCCTTCATTTGCTGGCTAATGTGTCCTTCATTCAGGAACACAGATCTCAGGGGTGGTAGTGGGAATGCTGTAATTTATTAATTTTTAAAATTTTACAGATGGCACCTCATGTTGAGTGACATCTGTAGAATTCAATAATTAAATCAATCCTGAGGAGGATAGCAAGGAGCATGCAGCCATCAGGACTTATTTAATTCTTTAATTCTACACAGCACAAGTTGGGGGTTCATCCCATTATCTAGAACCAAACCATGACACTATTACTGATATTAACTCTTGCTCGCAGAGAGGAGCTTAGCATAGCTGCCCTTTGGGAGGCTCCACCAGTAGCTAACTAAGCCAGATGCAGATACTTACAGATTATGTTGGACCAAGGTTGGGAACCCATATGTAAGAGTTAGCGGGAAGGTTTGAAAGAATTGAAGGTGATGGCAACTCCATAGAAGACCAACACTGTCAACTGACCAGGACTACTGAGAGCTCCCAGAAACTGAGTCAAGAACCAAAGAACCAAAGAACCAAAGAACCAAAGAAACAAAGAAACAAAGAAACAAAATCCAAGGCACCCAGCAAAGAACTGGTTCCCTTGTCTGGCCCCAGTGGTAGAGGATGCACCTAATTCTGTAGAGACTTGATGCCCCAGAGAAGGGAGATGCATCCTCTCAGAAGCAAGGGGAAGGAGGTATGGTGTTGGGGAACTCTGGGAGTGGGGGTTTTGGAGGGAGTAACATTTGTGCTGTAAGTAAAATAATCAATTAAAATAAATATATGAATGAGTGAATAAATAAAATGTCAAATATCAGAGATGCTTCAAGTAACTAGTATTATTATGTACATTAAGGTTTTAGAAATTTGAGAGTAATCAAGCCGAGAAAAAGTACATACAATAAATAATTAAAACAAGAATAGAAATTAATTAAACTTATTTGACAACATAATAATAAAATAATGTCTTGTTTCTTAAAAAAGACATAGCCACAGATACACACTTACACACACACACACACACACACACACACACACACACACACATATCACAAAGCCAAATCTAAAATTATTCAAAAGAAAGGGAACAACAAAATTATTTAAATTTGAGATAAAAAGGGAACTATCACAACAGAGAGCAAAAATTTCATAATACTATAATGATTTGCTTTTTAAATTATATTCCATTAAATTGAAAATCTTAAAGAAATAGATAACTTTTACATGAATATAATCTATCAAGATTAATCCAAGATTAGAGAAGTAAAGAAATGGAATTGTGTTAAGCAAGGAAATTGAAAAATTAATTACAGCCAGTATCAATATTAAAACCTGTCTCAAACAAACAAGCAAAAAAAAAAAAAAGTTCAAAACAAACAAACGAAAAAAAAATAAAAAAATATAACCCCTCAAATGAAGAAAGTTAAAGACAAATTTCCTTGATGAATATAGATGTAAAATAATTATCCATTGTGATCAAGTTGGCATAACTTCAAAAATGAAAAGGTGTTTCTATCTATACAAATCAAAAAACATGATAAATGGAGCAAAGAATAAAATCTTACATGATCATCTCAATAGATATAGAAAAGATATTTGACTAAAATCACACTTCATAGTGAAGATCTTAAAAACAATAAGGGTAAAGGAACATATTTAAAAATTATAAAGGTTATATAAAATGGTTCCATTACAGCCCAAATAATCCTGAAAGTAGAAAACCTCCAATCATTTTCATAAAGATCAATATTTTGTTTTGTTTTATGCCTAATATGTTTGAATTATACTCCAGAGGATGTATCTGCTACAAGATATTTGTTATGATAAACAAAATAGACTTTGATTCTTTTAATATATTTAATACCCTAAATTAAATTTAAATATCTATATAAAAAATTTACATAAAACTAACGAAAATTGATTTTCTGCTTTGCGCATACACACATACACACATACACACACACACACACACACACACACACACACACACACACACACACACACCAAGATTTTGTGATAAAAAGGCCTTGTATTTAAAAAAGAATAAGGATATATATGTGTAATGGGAGTCTTTGGATAGAGGAAAAGAACAGAAGAAATGGTTTAACTATATTATAATCTCAAATATTAAAGCAAAAATTTGAGTTATTATCAACTCAAAATTTTCTTCATATATCACATTACCCAAAAATGTTTATATGGTATAATGTTGTTACATAATATTGTGAGGAGCGGGTGTGGCGGCAGTCCCAAAGGCACCAGGGACTGCAGCTAAGTCGTATGATTTGCACCTGACTTCCTCATATAAGCTACAAACATCTTGAGAGCTGCACAGGTGTACCAGGACACTGGTGAATCCATTTTGATGGAGATATGCCCCTGCTGCCCTGATTAGCTGAAGCTGCGTGCCTGGTGAGGTGGCGTGGCGTGCTGTGTGTGGATGAGAACTGAGAGTATAAAAGAGTGAGAGGCCCAGGGTTCGGGGGAGATATAAACAAGGGAGATATAAACAAGGGAGATATAGAGAAAGAAGAAACAGGACTGAATAAACGTGTGCAGAAGGATCCTGTAGCAGGGTCGTTCTTCCTGGCCAGTTGAGCGCGCGCAAGATAATATTAGCTTTTTCTACCAAAATGTACATTAAGGTTTTAGAAATTTGAAAGTAATCAAGCCGAGAAAAAGTACATGTAATAAATAATGAAAATAAGAACAGAAATTAATTAAGTTTATTTGACAGCATAATAGTAAAATAATGTCTTGTTTCTTTAAAAAGACATATCCACAAATACACACACACAGTATATAGTAAGGTGTATAATTTTCAGAAATATTTGGATTTATCTCTCTCTATCATTTTCCTTCCTTTCTTCCTATTTTCTTCCTTCCTTCATTTGTTTTCTTTCTTGTGTCCTTTTCTTTTTTATTCCTTTCTAATTTTTTTTAAAAAGAACATAAATATATAAAAATATTTTGGATCCCGTGATTTGAAGCTACCACTGGAATGTTTCCACACAAATTTGTTTACATCATCTCTGTCAGAAATTATAAATTTGATTACAAAAAGTAATATAATATAATAAAGCCACTATGTGAGACTCCTATGATTGTGTGTTGAAATACTTTAAGGCTATGATCTCTTGCTATGAATCACTAGGATAGCCCATATGTACACTTCTTTTATAGAAAAAAAAATTCTCTCACTTGATGAAAATGTTTTAATACAGTGTTCAATAATCACCTGTCAGTTTACCTTGATTTGTTCTAAGTTTGAGATGATTAAGTATATATCTCTTAATATTCTCAGTTAGAAAAGACAAGATGGCTCTAAAATATTCATGTCCCTTTCTCCTAAATATCATTTGAGATTACAATATAATTCATCATTTCCTCCCTTTCTTTTCCCCCTTTCTTTCCTCCAATCTTCCTCTTGTTTACTTTCAAATTCATGGGCTTCTTTTTCATTGTTGTAGTTGTTGTTGTTGCTGCTGCTGCTGCTGGTGTGTATATGCCTGGAAGTGTGTACGTATGTGTAATACAAAATGCATAAATACAATCTGCCAAGTACATATTAAATTCTTTGTATTTGTTTGATTTCAAGATTGACTATTTGGTACTAGATAAAGTATTGATTTGTATTTCCATGGGAAGATTATTTATTTTAGCATTCTTTACTTGCCTATATTCCTTTGCACAGGGTTGAGACCTTCTCAATTTTTCATGGTCAGTGCTATCATGACTATTGTCATCATTGTTCAGTCTATGTTTACTCCCCATTCTTGACTGTAGTTTTCCTTCCGCAGGAGCAATAACCCAAGAGGATTAGGTAAAGCAGTTTTATTGTAGTTTTGAGTTGTAACTTGGCTCCATGACTCTGCATTTTATTAAGCTTGGATTTTTCTATCATTTACTCCATGTATTGCAAAGAACTATTTTCTTCATGAAAGGTGAACAGTGGAGTTCTCTGTGACTACCTGGACAAATATTTAGAACAGGTTTAGTAAACTGCCAGTTATAGGTTATCCTTTAAGACCCATGAATGCACTATTAATGGGGAGTTGCTAAGTTTCTAGTACCAAACACATTTTTTCTGTTCTTATGTGAGCCTTAAATCCAATTAGAAAGCTGTTACTTACCACTGAATTTAGTGTGCACACATAGCACCCTTAGGGTTATAGTTCCATGTGTGTCATTGTGTTCTATAGGTATCGTAAATGGGTAGTACTATCCATTCCTTAGCTCCTTCGGAAGCTTACATGGTCCTTTCTGGTATTAAGAAAGCTAGTACCCAGGGAGGAAGATTTCAGGCAGACCCATGAAAGGGTTTCTTGTGCCACTCTCTGAAGAATATGGTGTTTTCAGCCACATAAATTTATGATCTATCTCTTGGGCACAACTATCAACTATATTCATAGCCTGTAATATTTTGGAAGTCTTTTTGACAACCTTGACACACAACTGAAAATAGTGCTTCTGATTCCTCTAGTGTTAGTTTTGTTAGATATACTTTTGGCTATTGGTGGAAATATTATCAGCCCAGGTTAGAAATTTTATTTAAAATAATATGTGTATATTTATAAATTGACTTACATGTATTATATTAATTTTAGGTCAATAATGTTTAAGATGACTTCTGATAAATATGTTAGACATGTTACTCTTATTTTATCCTATACCTCCTTCTAGTTTGTGTCCTTCATCCCCTGTTAAGTAGAGCACAAACCTTCCAATTTCCTCCTTCACATTCCTTGTAACCTGCTATTTTTCTCTCTCTTGCCCTGTCTACAATAGTCTCTTTTTACTTCCTTGTTTTCTGTAATAGCTGAAGATTTGGAGCTAGGAATCTCATATGAGGGAGAATAGTCAATCTTTATCTTTCTGAGTATTTTCTCACTCAATATGATTTGTAGTTCTACACATTTCACATATCTTTACATCTGATAGTATTCTGCAATGAATATACATGACATTTTCATCACCCATTCATTAACTGAACAACTTTTAGAATATATTTTCCATTTCTTAGATATTATAAAGAGAGTAAAAATGAATATGGCCAAGCAAATATCTGTAGAGTGGGATGTGTAGCTCTGTGGGCTGAAATAAAAGATTGGTCTAGCTTGATAATATGATAGACTTAATTTAGTTTACAAAAGATTATTCACATCAATTTCTAGAGACTGGAACAGTTTTCAATGTCACTGCATAGAGGAGAGTTTCAGAGAGTGGGGAAAGTATTAATTCAATATGTAATTTTTGCCTGCATATTTGTGTGCATCATATGCATACACTCACTATGAAGGTAAAAAATAAAAAAATGCTGTCAGATCCCCTGACTTTGCAATTATAAACAGTTATGAGTTACAGTGTAGGTGAAAAGAACCAAACTTGGGTCCTCTGGGAGAATAGTTGATACTTTTAAATAATATGACAACACTCTAGCCCCTTAAATAATATATGTGGCAAGTCAAAGTATTTCACACTCAAGAAACTTCAAATGTGAGAGCCCTTGATAGCTGTTGACATTTCAAATACATTTTATTGAAGTTTATTTCCTCCAGAAAGAGAAAAAGAATATTCCCCCCTTGGTTAGTTTTTTGTTGTTGTTGTTGTTGTTTGATTATTTTTGTTATGTTTTGATTTGATTTGATTTTCCAAGTAAGATTTTCCTCCCATGGCATGGCCCAATCCCACAAGTTGGCAAATGTAGACTTGTCAATTGTCAAAATTCTACTTATATTTATTTAGACTAAGTCTTCACTTTTGACATATGTTTTATTTATTCTTCTCTAGTACCTGTCTTGCTTTTAGCAAAACATTTACTATCATATTGCTTGGTCATCTATTATATTACTCTCTATGTGCTTTTGTTCCCTTGACAAAAACTACGATCATCTATGAAGATGAAACCTTAACTAGAAAATGCATCCATCAGAGTGGCCTGTACACAAGTCTCTGCATCATTTGCACTGTACGGGAGGTCCTAGCTTTGTGATAGCAGTACTATTCCAAGCTTTTCCTAGGATATATCAGTATGCTACTAGAAGAAGAACATGCAAACCTGTATATACTGTTTCTCTACAGTTGTTGTTCTCCTCCTCCTCTACTTCCTCTTCCTTCTTCTACTCTTCATTCTCCTGCTGCTCATTCCCCTTCTCTTCTTCCTTTTTCAGTGTTTTTAAAAGTACTTCATTTATTTACATCCCAAAATTTGAAGAGTTCTTCTGCCATCCCCCCTTTGCCTCTGACAGGGTGCTCCCAGGAATCCTACCACCCTGGAGCATCTAGTCTCTTCAAGATTATGGACATCTTCTCCCATAGAAGCCAAACCAGGAAGTCTTCTGCTACATATGTGCCAGGAGCCCCTGTATGCTCTTTGGTTGATGGCTTAGTCTCTGGGAGCTCCCAGAGTTCAAGATTATTTGACACTGTTGAACTTCCTGTGGGTACTCTCTCCTTCAGTTCCCTAATTCATTCCTCTAACTCTTCCATCCGGGTCCTCCATTGCTGGGGGGATTGCAAACTCACACAACCACTCTGGAAATCAGTTGATCTTTCCTCAGAAAATTAGAAATATTATTACCTGAGAACCCTGTTATACCACTACTTAGCATATATCCAAAATATCCTCTTATTATCTCTTCTAAGAGGGATTCAAGCATTCTCACTTTTGTCCTTTTAGCCTTTTGTCTTTTTAACTTATAATGCTCTATGAGATGCAGCATGAATATTCTGAATGCTTTGGTCACTTATCTGTGAGCACATACCATGTATATTCTTTTGAATTTGGGTTAACTCATTCATGAGGATATTATCTAAGTCAGCCCATTTGCCTGCAGATTTAATGTTTTCCTTGTTTTTAAGAGTTGAATAGTACTTAATTGATATAGATGAATCATATTTTATATATCCATTCTTCAGGTGAGAGACATCTGGGTTGCTTCCAGTTTCTGGCTATTATGAACAAGGCTATAATGATTATAATTGAGCACATGCCCCTGTGAATATTGTGGGACATCTTTTTGGTATATGCCAAGGAGTGGTATAGCTGGATCTTCAAGTAGAAATATTTCCAATTTTCTGAGAAACTGCCAGATTGATTTCCAGGATGTTTTTTACAAATTTGCAATCCCACCTGCTCTGGGGGAGGTTCACAACATCATGGCCAGCATGTGCTGTCACTTGAGTATTTGATCTTAACCATTCTGATTGTTGGAAGATGGAATCCCTGGGAGGTTTTGATTTGCATTTCCCCATGACTAAGGATGTTGAACATTTCTTTAAGTGTTTCATGGCCATTCATGATTCCGCTGTTGAGAAGTTTCTGTTTATTTCTATATCCCCCTTTTAAATAGGATTATTTGGGTTTTTGAGTCTAATTTCTTGAGTTCTTAGTATATTTTGGATATTAGTCCTCTATTGGATGTAGGGTTAAGTGATAATCTTTTCCCAATATCTGGAGTGCCATTTTGTCCTATTAACACTGCCCTTTGTCTTACAGAACCTTTTTAATTTCAAGAGGTGCAGATTATCAATTTTGATCTTAGAGCCTGAGCCATTGGTGTACTCTTCAGGAAATTTCCACCTGTGCCAATGTGGCTATTTTACAATTTCTCTTGTATTAGATTCAGTGTTTCTGACTTTACATTGAGGTCTTTGATATATTTGGATGTATGTTTTGTGTGGGGTGATAAATATGGATCTATTCACATTTTTTTACAAGTAGACATACAGTTAAAACAGCACCTTTTGCTGAAGATGCTTTCTTTCTATCTATCTTTTTTTTTTTTTATTCTCTGGTTTTGGCTTCTTTATCAAGGATTAAGTGTCCCTAAGTATGTGGGTTTATTTTTGGGTCTTTGATTCTAATCCATTGATCAACCTTTCTGTCCATGTACCAATGCCATGTAGTTGAGATTTTTGTTTGCTTGTTTGTTTGTTTTTTTTTTTCATCATTATTGCTTTGTAATACAGCTTGTAGTCAGACATGACAACTCCTCCAGAAGTTCTGTTATTGTTCAGAATTATTTTGCCTATACCGGGATTTTTTTTTATTTTTTTTTTATTAGGTATTTTCCTTGTTTACATTTTCAATGCTATCCCAAAGGTCCCCCATACCCACACACCCAAACCCCTACCCACCCACTCCCCTTTTTTGGCCCTGGCATTCCCCTGTACTGGGGCATTTAAAGTTTGCAAGTCCAATGGGCCTCTCTTTGCAGTGATGACCTACTAGGCCATCTTTTGATACATATGCAGCTAAAGACAAGAGCTCCCGGGTACTGGTTAGTTCATATTGTTGTTCCACCTATAGGGTTGCAGTTCCCTTTAGCTCCTTGGGTAATTTCTCTAGCTCCTCCATAAGGGGCCATGTGACCCATCCAATAGCTGACTGTGATCATCCACTTCTGTGTTTGCTAGGCCCCGGCATAGTCTCACAAGAGAGAGCTATATCTGGGTCCTTTCAGCAAAATCTTGCTAGTGTGTGCAATGGTGTCAGCATTTGGAAGCTGATTATGGGGTGGATCCCTGCATATGGCAATCACTAGATGGTCCATCCTTTCGTCACAGCTCCAAATTTTGTCTCTGCAACTCCTTCCATGGGTGTTTTGTTCCCATTTCTAAGAAAGGGTAAAGTGTCCACACTTTGGTCTTCATTCTTCTTGAATTTCATGCGTTTGGCAAGTTGTATCTTATATCTTGGGTATCCTAAGTTTCTGGGCTAATATCCACTTATCAGTGAGTACATATTGTGCGAGTTCCTTTGTGATTGGGTTACTTCACTCAGGATGATACCCTCCAGGTCCATCCATTTGCCTAGGAATTTCATAAATTCATTTTTTTAATAGCTGAGTAGTATTCCATTGTGTAAATGTACCACATTTTCTGTATCCATTCCTCTGTTGAGGGGCATCTGGGTTCTTTCCAGCTTCTGGCTATTATAAATAAGGCTGCTATGAACATAGTGGAACATGTGTTCTTCTTACCGGTTGGGATATCTTCTGGATATATGCCCAGGAGAGGTATTGCGGGATCCTCCGGTAGTACTATGTCCAATTTTCTGAGGAACCGCCAGACTGATTTCCAGAGTGGTTGTACAAGCATGCAATCCCACCAAAAATGGAGGAGTGTTCCCCTTTCTCCACATCCACGCCAGCATCTGCTGTCACCTGAATTTTTGATCTTAGCCATTCTGACTGGAGTGAAGTGGAATCTCAGTGTTGTTTTGATTTGCATTTCCCTGATGATTAAGGATATTGAACATTTTTTCAGGTGCTTCTCTGCCATTCGGTATTCCTCAGGTGAGAATTCTTTGTTCAGCTCTGAGCCCCATTTTTTAATGGGGTTATTTGATTTTCTGGAGTCCACCTTCTTGAGTTCTTTATATATATTGGATATTAGTCCCCTATCTGATTTGGGATAGGTAAAGATCCTTTCCCAATCTGTTGGTGGCCTTTTTGTCTTATTGACGGTTTCTTTTGCTTTGCAGAAGCTTTGCAATTTTATGAGGTCCCGTTTATCGATTCTTGATCTTACAGCACAAGCCATTGCTGTTCTATTCAGGAATTTTTCCCCTGTACCAATATCTTCAAGGCTTTTCCCTACTTTCTTCTCTATAAGTTTCAGTGTCTCTGGTTTTATGTGGAGTTCCTTAATCCACTTAGATTTGACCTTAGTACAAGGAGATAGAAATGGATCAATTGGCATTCTTCTACTTGATAACCCCCAGTTGTGCCAGCACCATTTGTTGAAAATGCTGTCTTTTCTCCACTGGATGGTTTTAGCTCCCTTGTCAAAGATCAAGTGACCATAGGTGTGTGGATTCATCTCTGGGTCTTCAATTCTGTTCCATTGGTCTACTTGTCTGTCACTATACCAGTACCATGCATTTTTGATCACAATTGCTCTGTAGTACAGTTTTAGGTCCGGCATGATGATTCCACCAGAGGTTCTTTTATCCTTGAGAAGAGTTTTTGCTATCCTAGGTTTTTTGTTATTCCAGATGAATCTGCCGATTGCCCTTTCTAATTCGTTGAAGAATTGAGTTGGAATTTTGATGGGGAATGCATTGAATCTGTAGATTACTTTTGGCAAGATGGCCATTTTTACAATGTTGATCCTGCCAATCCATGAGCATGGGAGATCTTTCCATCTTCTGAGATCTTCTTTAATTTCTTTCTTTAGAGACTTGAAGTTCTTATCATACAGATCTTTCACTTCCTTAGTTAGAGTCACGCCAAGGTATTTTATATTATTTGTGACTATTGAGAAGGGTGTTGTTTCCCTAATTTCTTTCCCAGCCTGTTTATTCTTTGTGTAGAGAAAGGCCATTGATTTGTTTGAGTTTATGTTATAACCAGGTACTTCACCGAAGCTGTTTATCAGGCTTAGGAGTTCTCTGGTGGAATTTTTAGGGTCACTTATATATACTATCATATCATCTGCAAAAAGTGATATTTTGACTTCTTCCTTTCCAATTTGTATCCCCTTGATCTCCTTTTGTTGTCTAATTGCTCTGGCTACGTCTTCAAGTACAATGTTGAATAGGTAGGGAGAGAGTGGACAGCCTTGTCTAGTCCCTGATTTTAGTGGGATTGCTTCCAGCTTCTCACCATTTGCTTTGATGTTGGCTATTGGTTTGCTGTAGATTGCTTTTATCATGTTTAGGTATGGGCCTTGAATTCCTGATCTTTCCAAGACTTTTATCATGAATGGATGTTGGATTTTGTCAAATGCTTTCTCAGCATCTAACGAGATGTTCATGTGGTTTTTGTCTTTGAGTTTCTTTATATACTGGATTACATTGATGGATTTCCGTATATTGAACCATCCCTGCATCCCTGGGATGAAACCTACTTGGTCAGGATGGATGATTGTTTTGATGTGTTCTTGGATTCAGTTAGCGAGAACTTTATTGAGGATTTTTGCATCGATATTAATAAGGTAAATTGGTTCGAAGTTCTCTATCTTTGTTGGGTCTTTTTGTGGTTTAGGTATCAGAGTAATTGTGGCTTCATAGAATGAGTTGGGTAGAGTACCTTCCGTTTCTATTTTGTGGAATAGTTTGTGAAGAACTGGGATTAGGTCTTCTTTGAAGGTCTGATAGAACTCTGCACTAAACCTGTCTGATCCTGGGCTTTTTTTGGCTGGGAGACTATTAATGACTGCTTCTATTTCTTTAGGGGATATAGGACTGTTGAGATCATTAACCTGATCTTGATTTAGCTTTGGTACCTGGTATCTGTCTAGAAACTTGTCCATTTTATCCAGTTTTCCAGTTTTGTTGAGTACAGCCTTTTGTAGAAGGATCTGATGGTGTTTTGGATTTCTTCAGGACCTGTTGTTATGTCTCCCTTTTCATTTCTGATTTTGTTAATTAGGATGCTTTCCCTGTGCCCTCTAGTGAGTCTGGCTAAGGGTTTATCTATCTTGTTGATTTTCTCAAAGAACCAGCTCCTTGATTGCTTGATTCTTTGAACAGTTCTTCTTGTTTCCACTTGGTTGATTTCACCCCTGAGTTTGATTATTTCCTGCCTTCTACTCCTCTTGAGTGAATTTGCTTCCTTTTCTTCTAGACGTTTTAGGTGTGTTGTCAAGCTGCTAATGTGTGCTATCTCTATTTTCTTTTTGGAGGCACTCAGAGCTATGAGTTTTCCTCTTAGGAATGCTTTCATTGTGTCCCATAAGTTTGTGTATGTTGTGGCTTCATTGTCATTAAACTCCAAAAAGTCCTTAATTTCTTTCTTTATTCCTTCATTGACCAAGGTATCATTGAGAAGAGTGTTGTTCAGTTTCCACGTGAATGTTGGCTTTCTATTATTTATTTTGTTATTGAAGATCAGTTTTAGACCATGGTGATCTGATAGGATGCATGGGACAATTTCAATATTTTTGTATATGTTGAGGTTTGTTTTGTGACCCATTATGTGGTCAATTTTAGAGAAGGTACCAGGAGGTGCTGAGAAGAAGGTATATCCTTTTGTTTTAGGATAAAATGTTCTGTAGATATCTGTTAAGTCCATTTGTTTCATCACTTCTGTTAGTTTCACTGTGTCCCTGTTTAGTTTCTGTTTCCATGATCTGTCCATTGGTGAAAGTGGTGTGTTGAAGTCTCCCACTATTATTGTGTGAGGTGCAATGTGTGCTTTGAGCTTTACTAAAGTTTCTTTAATGAATGTGGCTGCCCTTGTATTTGGAGCATAGATATTCAGAATTGAGAGTTCCTCTTGGAGGATTTTACCTTTGATGAGTATGAAGTGCCCCTCTTTGTCTTTTTTGATGACTTTGGGTTGGAAGTCAATCTTATCAGATATTAGGATGGCTACTCCAGCTTGTTTCATTTGCTTGGAAAATTGTTTTCCAGCCTTTCATTCTGAGGTAGTGTCTATCTTTTTCTCTGAGATGAGTTTCCTGTAAGCAGCAAAATGTTGGGTCTTGTTTGTGTAGCCAGTTTGTTAGTCTATGTCTTTTTATTGGGGAGTTGAGACCATTGATATTAAGAGATATTAAAGGAAAGTAATTGTTGCTTCCTGTTATTTTTGTTGTTAAAGTTGGCATTCTGTTCTTGTGGCTGTCTTCTTTTAGGTTTGTTGAGGGATTATCTTCTTGTTTTTTCTAGGGCGTGGTTCCCATCCTTGTATTGGTTTTTTTTTCTGTTATTATCCTTTGAAGGGCTGGATTCGTGGAGAGATAATGGGTGAATTTACTTTTGTCATGGAATACTTTGTTTTCTCCATCTATGATAATTGAGAGTTTGGCTGGGTATAGTAGCCTGGGCTGAAATTTGTGTTCTCTTAGTGTCTGTATAACATCTGTCCAGGCTCTTCTGGCTTTCATAGTCTCTGGTGAAAAATCTGGTGTAATTCTGATAGGTTTGCCTTTATATGTTACTTGACCTTTTTCCCTTACTGCTTTTAGTATTCTATCTTTATTTCGTGCATTTGTTGTTCTGATTATTATTGTCGGGAGGAATTTCTTTTCTGATCCAGTCTATTTGGAGTTCTGTAGGCTACTTGTATGTTCATGGGCATCTCTTTCTTTAGATTTGGAAGTTTTCTTCAATAATTTTGTTGAAGATGTTTGCTGGTCCTTTGAGTAGAAAATCTTCATTCTCATCCACTCCTATTATGTGTAGGTTTGGTCTTCTCATTGTGTCCTTGATTTGCTTGATGTTTTGAGTTAGGATCTTTTTGCATTTTCCATTTTCTTTGATTGTTGTGCCGATGTTCTCTATGGAATCTTCTGCACCTGAGATTCTCTCTTCCATCTCTTGTATTCTGTTGCTGATGCTGGGATCTATGGTTCCAGATTTCTTTCCTAGGGTTTCTATCTCCAGCGTTGCCTCACTTTGGGTTTTCTTCATTGTGTCTACTTCCCTTTTTAGGTCTAGTATGGTTTTGTTCATTTCCATCATCTGTTTGGATGTGTTTTCCTGTTTTTCTTTAAGGACTTCTACCTGTTTGTTTTTGTTTTCCTGTTTTTCTTTTAGGACTTGTAACTCTTTAGCAGTGTTCTCCTGTATTTCTTTAAGTGAGTTATTAAATTCCTTCTTTATGTCCTCTACCATCATCATGAGATATGCTATTAAATCCAGGTCTACCTTTTCAGGTGTGTTAGGATGCCCTGGACTGGGCAAAGTGGGCGTTCTGGGTTCTGATGATGGTGAGTGGTCCTGGTTTCTGTTAGTAGGATTCTTACGTTTACCTTTTGCCATCTGGCAATCTCTGGAGTTAGTTGTTATAGTTGTCTTTGTTTAGAGATTGTTCCTCTGTTGATTTTTTTACCCTCTATCAGCAGACGTGGGAGACTAGCTCTCTCCTCTGAGTTTCAGTGGTCAGAGCAGTTTCTGCAGGCAAGCTTTCCTCTTTCAGGGAAGGTGCACAGTTATCTGGTGTTTGGACCTCCTCCTGGTTGAAGATGAAGACCCAAAACAGGATCTTTCCCAGGAGCTGTGTTGCTTTGGCCAGGAAGGTGGCCGGTTGTCTGGAGCCGAAGATGGTGCCGCCTCAGAAGCTCTCTGGCTCTCGCCTGTCCCTGAAAAGGCTGGCCTCTGTATTCCACACCCTCACCCGTGCAGCATGCCCTCCGCGGAGTCCCTGAGCCAAGGAGGCTTCCGCCGCCGGGGCCTGAGGCAGAAACCAGGAAGGTGGCCGGTTGTCTCGAATTTTTTTTTTTTTTTGATATGAAGTTGAGAATTATTTTTTCCATATTTGTAAGTAAATGTGTTGGAGTTTTGATAGAAATTGCATTGAATCTGTAGATTTTTTTTTTTTTTGGTAAGATGTTCATTTGCACAATGTTAATCCTTCTGATTCATGAGAATGGGAGATCATCTCATATTTTGAGCTCTTCTTTCATATTTCTCAGAGACTTGAAGTTTTTATAATAAAGATCTTTTACTTGCTTGGTTAGAAGTACATCAATGTATTATATAGAATTTGTGGCTATTGAATGGCATTGTTTCCCTACTTTTTCTCAGCCTGTTTGTCTTACATATAAAGGAAGACTACTGATAATTACTTGAGTAAATTTTGTATCTAGCCACTTTACTAAATTTGTATATCAGCTGAATTTTGGGGGTCACAAATCTCTTATCATCTAAAGATAATGGTACCTTGATTTCTTCCTTTTCATCTGGTATCCCCTTGATCTGCTTTTTTTTAACATTACTTTTTTTAAATTAGGTATTTTCTCCATTTACAATTCAAATGCTATCGCAAAAGTACCCCAGACCCTCCCCCCACCCACTCCCCTACCCACCCATTCCCACTTCTTGGCCCTGGTGTTCCCCGTACTAAGGCATATAAAGTTTGCAAGACCAAGGGGTCTCTCTTCCCAATGATGGCCGACTAAGCCATCTTCTGTTACATATGCAGCTAGAGACACTAGCTCTGGGGGTACTGGTTAGTTCATATTGTTGTTCCACCTATAGGGTTGCAGACCACTTTAGCTCCTTGGGTACTTTCTCTAGCTCCTCCATTGGGGGCCCTGTGTTCCATCCAATAGCTGACTGTGAGCATCCACTTCGGTGTTTGCCAAGCCCTGGCATAGCCTCACAAGAGACAGCTATATCAGGGTCCTTTTCTAGGCAAATGGAGGGACCTGGAGGGCATCATCCTGAGTGAGGTAGCCCAATCACAAAAGAACTCACATGATATGTACTCACTGATAAGTGGATATTAGCCCAGAAACTTAGAATACCCAAGATACAAGATACTATTTACAAAACACATAAAACTCAAGAGGAAGGAAGACCAAAGTGTAGACACTTTGCCCCTTCTTAGAATTGGGAACAAAACACCTATGGAAGGAGTTACAGAGACAAAGTTTGGAGCGGAGATGAAAGTCTAGAGACTGTCATACCCAGGGATCCATCCCATAATCAGCCTCCAAACACTGACACCATTGCATACACCAGCAAGATTGATCTGCTTTTTTGTTTGTTTGTTTGTTTGTTTTCTGCTCTAGTGAGAACTTCAAGAACTATAGTACATAGATAGGAAGAGAGTAAGTAGGCAGCCTTGTCTTGTCCCTATTTTAATGAAATTACTTCAAGTTTCTTTGCATTTAATTTAATGTTGGCTATTGGTTTGCTGTAAATTGCTTTTATTTTGTTTAGGTATATGTCTTGAATTCCTGATCACCTCAAGCCTTTAAAATGAAGCAGTGTTGTATTTTGTCAAAAATTTTTTTTAGCATCTAATGAGATTATCATGTGATTTTTCTTTGAGTTGGTTTCTGTAGTGATATATGTTGATGTACTTTCATATACTGAATCATTTCTGCATCCCTAGGATGCATTTTGATACGTTCTTGGGATTGGTTTGAGAATTTTCTTGAATATTTTCGAGTGGATGTTCATAGGAAGAATTAGTCTCAAGTATTCTTTGTTAAGCCTTTGTGTAGTTTATGTATCACAGTAACTGTGGCCTCATAGAATGAATCACATATTGTCCCTTCTCTGCTTCTGTGTTGTAGAATAGTTTGAATAATATTGATATTAGTTATCCTTTGAAGGGCTGACAGAATTATGTGCTAAAAACATATGACCCTGGGATTTTATTTATTTATTTATTTATTTTGCTTGTGGGGATTTTAATGACTGCTTCTATTTCTTTGGGAACTATGGAGCTGTTTAAATAGTTTAATCTTGATTTAACTTTAGTATGTGGTATCTGTCTAAACATTTCATCTAAATTTTTCAGTTTTATTGAGTATAGGCTTTTGTACTAAGGTCTGATACTTTTTCCAATCTTCTCAGTTTCTCTTGCTATATCTCTCTTTTCATTTTTGATTTTGTTAATTGGATACTGTATCTGTATCTTTTGGTTAGTTTCACTCAAGATTTATCTGTCTTGTTGATTTTCTCAGAAAATTGGAACCAACCCTTGGTTTTATTGTTTCTTTGTAGTGTTCTCTCTATTTATATTGGTTGGTTTCATCTCTAAATTTGACTGTTTCTGCTATCTGAAACCCTTAGGTATGTTTGCTTCTTTGTGTTCTAGAGCTTCCAGGTATGCTATTAATTTGTTAGTATAGGATCTCTTCAGTTTCTTTATGAAGGAACTCATTTAAGCTATGAATTTTCCTCCTAACACTGATTTTGTTACATCCCATAAGTTTGGGTATATTGTGCTTGCTTTTCATTGAATTCTAGAAAGTCTTTATTATTTTTTTTATTTCTTCCTTGAACAACTTATCAGTAAGTACATGATTGTTCAGTTTGCATAAGTATGGTGGCTTTCTTTTGATTTTATTGTTGTTGAAGACCAGCTTTATTCTGTGGTAATCTTATAAATTGCAAGGGATTATTTCAATCTTCTTGTATCTGTTTAGTTTTGTTTAGTGTCTGATTACATGGTCAATTTTGAAAGATAGTCTATGAGGTGCAGAGAAGAATATATATTAATTTGTTCTGAGGTGAAATATTTTGTACATATCTCTAAAAAACAGGTCTCCTACCTGTTTGGCTATGTTTTACTGTAGTTCTTTAAGGCAATTATTTATATTCTCCTTAAAAGCCTCTATCACCTTCAGGAGATGGAATTTAAGGTCAGAATCTTGCTCTTCGGGTATGCTAGAGTATCCAGGGCTTGGTGTTGCAGGAGAGTTGGGTTCTCAAAGTGTTATAGTACATTTGATTCTGTTGATTAGGTCCTTGCATTTGCTTTTCTCCATATGGTTGTCTTTGGTTTAACTGGCCTGGGTGTCTCAGATTGGAGCAAACTTCATCAGAGGCCAGTGGATCTGTGTGTCCTGGATTAAAGCAGACCTCTTGGGAGGTAGGTAGTGATATCTGTGCTTTGAGCTGGCCAGCAAGTCCATGGTCGAAGCAGATCTCCTGTGTCCTTGGTTAGAGGAGTCCTCCTGGAGACAGGTAGGGGTGTTTGGTGGCAGAACAGGCAGTTCTATCTTCCATGGGTGCAGATGGAGGTGCAGTCAAGAAGGGTAAGTGGGCTTCACTTTGATAGGGAGGGACAGATAGTTCTCATGTATGCTGGGCAATTTGGGGTCCTCCCTGGCTTAGGTATTGAGGTGAGGTTTCACCTGCTTTCCTGGTTAGGGCAGACCTTCTGAGGTCAATGATGCAAATCTGCCATGGTCGGGGATGGAGGTGCAGACCTGATGCTCCTCTTCAGTTTTACTAAAAGTTCACATCTTGAGATCTTACCCTGCAATCCTTCTATGATTGACTCTAACCTTTAAGATCTATTAGAATGTCTTCTCTCCAAGTTGCTTTTGGTCATTTTTTTCTTTTAATAGCACTAGAAAGCAAATTAAAATGACCTCTTTTTCACTATTTATTCTGATAAAGAGATTAACTCTATGCCAGTTTGTTCTCTGTATACATCACTATTGCAATCATTATCACAGATTTTGACCAATTTTTTTGTAAAACAACTAATCCACAGCACAGTGAAAATTAGTGGAGAACAATAACTGAACTGTCATTATCAAATTACAAGAGGATAGACAACTGACTGTCTTCTGCTAATGTGGATACATTAGATTTCAATAATCCAACAGCCCCAAAACTCATGAAATAAAATACAAGCTTAAAATGTTTAATCTTTAGGTGGTGGGCTAATGATACCCTTCTATACCCATGGAATATTAGTTTCAATAGGAAACAAAACTTTCATTCATACTCAGATAGATAGACAATGAAAAATCTAAAACCAGTGTCCATTCCTAAGGTCAGATTGGGAGACTGCCTTCAGGATACTTGTTGCACTGTGTGTGTGTGTGTGTGTGTGTGTGTGTGTGTGTATGTGTGTGTGTTTCTTTGCATGTTTCTAATATGTGAGTTACACAATACTTTCTGCTAAGGGGTAGACTCCTAAGATAATGCATGTGAAAATTAAGTCAAATGTAACATGAGTGATGGTATTTTCCAATGTTCAAAAAAAAAAATGCAGTAGCAAATCTCCATGTCCTACATCTGAAGCATGAGCATTATTTGCTATCTTGACAGGGAAAAAAACACTGTGAAATCTATAATAGACAAAGACAATATAGGCTAAATCTTACATGTCCTTTCTCTTTTTTAAATGATGTAAAATGTAGAACTCTGTAGGTCATTTATCCTCAAGAAGGTTTTCTCTCATCACAATTGTCAGATACTGTTCTTGTGACTCAAGTAATTTTTGCTTCACAAATAAATTCCACAAATTCATTCAATTATTTTATCTTATAATGTGCCAGACAGTGTTGGCACATGCCTTTAATCCCAGCACTGGGGAGGCAGAGGCAGGTGGATTTCTGAGTTTGAGGCCAGCCTGGTCTACAAAGTGAGTTCCAGGACAGCCAGGGCTACACAGAGAAACCCTGTCTCGAAAAACAAATGCATTGCACTTGAATTTGCACATATATATATGTATAAATCTTTTAAAGCATGGAGTTTTTCTAATACCCATATAATTTTAAAAAAATTGCAGAGCAAAACTTTTTTGTACTTAATAAATATTGTCAAATAACAGATAGGAAGATAATTAAAGTTTTTAATTAAAACAGTAATTGTGATCCTAGTAACAGAAAATATCAGAAAACAAAAACCATAAAACACCTGTCTGTCTCAATGCTACCTTGTTATTTTTCTGAAACATTGGGAAACCACCCCCACTGTGCCACTATCTTTGTCAGTACAGAATAAATAATATTGATGAGAGAAGGTTGTTATAAGGTCTACTCTGTGATTAACTGTGAAATACACCAATTGCCTCAACACATAATATGCAATGAATGCTTGCTATAGTTTTTTTTCCACATCTGTGCCTACATCTTATTAGTAATTATCCATAGCCAGCAAGAAATTCCCATACTAAATTAAAACTGGCTCTCTCCTGAAGACAGGGTTTAAGATAGTACAAAGTTTCCTAAGTTAAATTAAGAGTCATCTGAACACTTGGGACTGTAGATTTGTAATTTATCATTCAGGTGGAAGAATTTTGAGAACAAGAGAAATGTGTATGTGTGTGTGTGTGTATGTGTGTGTGTGTGTGTGTGTGTGTGTGTGTGTGTGTTTGTGTGTGCGTGTGTTGTGCCTGGTGTTCATTACTGTTATGTTGTTTTTGAGATGAGGTCTCAGTGTGTATAAATTTGGGAGTCAAATTCATTGTTACTTGAACTATAACAGGGGGATCATACAAAGCTTATGATAGCTTATTTCAACAATCTGTTCTAATTAAATAAGCCTCTGTTTTCTGGCTGTCAATACAAAGGAAAAACAAACAATCAAGCAGTAGAGAACCTTCCAACTGCAGAAGTTCAGGGCACATTCTTGAGTTAATAAAGAGTTGAAAGCAGTACTTTTCAGCATGTATTCATTGCACATAGTGATGAATTCCAAAAAAATCATTTATTTAAAGTATATCTCCTGTTCCCCAATATTTACTCTTCATCTAATCTCTTTCATTAGTCTTCCTTCCCTGTCCTGCCTCATTCTAGCCCCCTTTCCTCTCTCACTTTCCTTTCTGTTCTTAAATTAGTTTTGCAGATCAACATTCATTTTACAAATCCACAAAACGTGAACATTTTTCTTTAAGGATCTGAAATCTTTTAGTTAATATGATCGTTTGTAGTTGTATCCCTTTTTCTGTAGATGAATGATTTAATGTTTTGTGTTGTTTTTGTTATTGTTGAAATAGAATCTCATGATATAGCCTGGCTGGCTGAAGTTTACTCATCAAAGAGCTTTGCCTAAAACTCACTAAGAACTGCTTAACTATTCCTCTCAAATTCTATAATCACAGACTGATAAAACTTCATTGTGTGTATACACCACATTTTTTATCCATTTGTACATTAATGGGCACATTGGAAGCTTTCCTAAATTGCATTATGTGAACAGTGCATCTACAAATATGTCCCTCAAATATATAATCAAGAGTGGTATAGCTAGGTAACAGGGTAGATCTATGTTTAGTGTTTTGAAGGGTCCATGAACTGGTTGATATAGTTGCTACACCTATTTGATTTCCCAATACCAATGTATAGAGTGTCTGTAGGGGTTTGAATGAAAATGGGGTCCATTAGATCCTCTATTTGAATGCTTAGACATCAGGGAGTGGCTCTATTTGAAAAGGATTAGGTGGCTTGTTAACGGAATTGTGTCAATAGCAGTAGGCTTTAAGATGTTAAAAAGCCTCTGCTAAGCTCAGATTCCCACCACCCCACCCATTTTCTTGCCTTTATAGGTTGTAGATAAGCATGAATCTCTCAGTTCTCTTCCAGAACCTACTTGAATGATATCAAACTTCCTGTCATAATAATAATTAAACAAGACTGTGAAACTATAACCAAGGCCCCAATAGAATGCTTTTTTTCATAAATGTTACCTTGGACATGATGTCTCTTCACATAAAAAAACAGTAAGACAGGTTACAAAGGTGACAAGATAACTATATCTTTGCCAGCAGTTTCTCTCTCTCTCCCTCCTCTCCTCTCTCTCTCTCTGTGTATGTGTGTGTGTTACTATCTTGTTTTATATGTGCCAGCTTAAAGTTAATTTCAAAAATCATATTTATTAGTTCTTCTATCTTATTTATGGAAACATGGTCTTTCTATCAAAACTAATGTATACCAATATGGTTACTAGCACTAGCCAGCTTGTTTTATGCTTTCTGGGTCTGAAAGTTGAACTCTGATCTTCTTGATTGCTTGGCAAGCACTTTAGCTGTAGAATGACCTACCTAGGCTTTTGGGGTTTTGTTGTTTGTTTTGGTTATTACTGAGTTTAGTGGTCATTTTTTAAACGAGTTTGGGATGAAATTTCAGTATAGTTTTGATTTACACTTCCCTAATGTCTACGCATGTGGCACATTTTATAAAATATTTCTCAGAACTTGATATTCTTTTTGCTAGTGTTTTTATTGACTAAGTGGGTGTTGTTGTTTTCCAGTTCTTGTACATTTCAGATATTAATCCTCTTCCAGATATATAATTAGCAAGGATTTCCTTCCAGTCTTTAGGCTGTCTCTTCACTTGATTGTTTTCATATGGTACATATGCCTCTTTAATGCATCTGTCTTATTTATCAGGTTTTGGTATTAATTTGCATGTACACTAGCCTTTTTGGCAATTATTTTCTGTGACTTTTTTCTTCAGTGTTTCTCTTGTGCTTCTGTCTAGGTGTTCCAAGACTTTCCCAATGTCATTGATGCAGTTTCACTATCTTTTATGTAGATACATCTTTTTTTTTTTCACACAATACATTGAAAGGAAAGGGTAATCTTTACTGAAACTTACATGGTTTAAGTTGTATAAATCTATTTCTTAGTTTTTTGTTCTGTTTTTTTTTTTCCTATATGTTTATTTCCTTCTAGTACCTTATTTGATCATTGCCTTTTGGTTACACATATATGGAGTCAGGTACCATATGCCTCCTGAACATATCTGTTTTCAAAAGCTTTTGCTTTTACATAGGTTTTGGTGATTCCAGACAAATTTTAGAATTGTTCTTTTTAATTCTGTGGAAAATATAATCAGAAGTTTCATAAGACATTTATTAAATTTGAAGATTGCCCTGTATGTTATGGCATTTTGATGATATTGATTCTTATTTTCATATATTTTATCTTAGATTTTCTTCATTATATTTTTAAATTTTGATATGAAATTTTTACCAATTTGCCTAACTTAACTTTTAATTTTTATAGATATTGAAATGTGATATGCACCCTTTTCTTCTTACCAAGTTAGCATTACATTGAGTATATTAATCATTTACATGATAATTTTATGTTTTACATCTATGGTAAATTGGTTCCAACAAATATGACCCCTCACATTTATTCACAACTATGCACTTACAAACCTCAACAATTTAACCCCTTCATTTCTAGTTTAGATATTTTGGCTTTGCTTCTTTGTTCTGACTAGGATATAGTAGTAGCCTCTATTTGATAAAAGTTGTGGATGCAGAGTTGATCTTCTTGATTCACATCTTAGGGAAAACATATGTATGTATTCATATTCCTCCTGTAACCACTATGTTAAATGTGTTTGCCATATATTGTCTCTGCTGTGTAGAAATATTTATTTTTTGAAGTGTTCCTTTTCTTCTCATCAAAGAATATTAAAGTTCTAAAAATATTCTTCTTTATCTCTTTTCCATTCTTTTATTCCCTTTTGATTCTCTTAATGTGATCTCTCTTGGTTATATAGTGTCTACATCATTGGTTTAATCCAACAAAATTATGTGTGATAAATATCTTACTGGGATTTTGTATTTTACTTGCTAGTGTAGTATTGAGAACTTATCAGGTATAAAGGCCTCATGTTTTATTATTTAGAATATCCGTGCATTTTTATATTATCAAATTCAGAATGCATTCATTCAACTAGTTTGAAATGATTCCACTCTATTTGCTGACTGTTTGAGAATTACTGTTCATACTTACTTAAATATTGAATAAAATCCAAATGACAATCATTGGCTCCTAATAATCATATGATAGATAGCTTCTGCACTTGATTTGATATACTTACATTTTTATTTATTCAATGAGATTATTTCTTTCTTTATAAACCAATTATGAGAGAGTCCATGCATCTAGGAATTTAACTTTTACATTTTGTTTTCCAAATTTTGGTCTTAATTTTAGAATAGCTCTTAATCCTTTATGTTTTCTAGTGTTAGTTGTAATGGCTACTGTTTTAGTCATGATTTCACATATTTAAGCTCTGTCTAGTGCTTCAGTTTGTTATTTTTTCCTATTAAATACATAACTCTTTTCCATTGGCATCTTCTGTTGTTTTTCTAGTCTATAGTATATATATTCTTCATGTTTATCATTTTCTTCCTCCTGCTATTAATGGGCTGGGTATAATGTTTAACAATCCTTTGTAATACAATGTTATAATACTTTATATGTTAGTTTTTAAAATGCTATTGATATACATGTTTATTAATATAACCTTGCATTTTAAAATCTAGAAAACTGAAGAGACATGTACTGGTATGGTACTACTTTTTATCATGCATAATAAGTGATTTTGCTGTTATATATATATATATACTTTGTTCATATTACATCCCTGTACCATAACATATTTCTGGTTACCCTTCTGACTAGTATATTTCTTCTCTCCTATAATCCATCTCTACTTTCATATTATATATAAATTCATATTTGATGACTCAAATATGCATGTATATATGTATGATTTATATTCCACATATATGAGAAGTCATAAAATATGTATAAAATAAGTCTGTATAAATCTAGCTTATTTTGCAATTCTACCTTCTTTCTTGGAGATGACCTGATTTCAATTTTTAAGAAAAAAATATAATTAAAATGGGATTAAATGATGTATGAAAAAGACATGTACTCTTTTAGGGTTATGGTGTGAAAAGTCAATCTAGTAGATACTTATAGCACCTATTAAGAGAAAGATTGAAACCTTTATGAAGCCAAACTACGTGCCAAAGTTAACTGTAGCTCAAACTGTTCAGTAAATTCTGCTTTCTTCAGGATCTCAAAATTGAAGGTTCACAGAGAATTTGTCACTGCTTAGTCTATAATTTAGTGAGATTTAAAGCTGTTGTGGATGTCCTGCTATTATAGTCCATGACTATATGTCATATTGACACCAGACTCCCTGTTAAAAGCTTCCAAAATCATGCTGCTGTCTTGTTTTGTCTTTTCTAACTTTTGATAAAAAGTCATTTTGGTGGTCATTCGAGATACAGAAGCAGTAATTCCACAACTGTAGAGAATTGTGAAAATAAAAAGCAAAATCTGCATTCTATCACTCTATTTGAGCAAGTATAGAAAGTGAAAGTAAAGATGATAACTAGGTATAAAACAATGTCCTAGATTAAACTGAAGAGTCTGAACTTCTAAAGGAAGGCATCAAGAAAAGAGAAATCAGGAGTTATAGACCAGGTTAGACCTAAATTTCTTTTTGTTATGGGAAGTAGAAATGAAAAGTAGCTACAGAAATTAAGTCTTAAACTCGGCAGACGGGCAGGCTATTAATCCTCATATTTTATAACACTATGATTTTAACGGTGTATGATAACCTCTGTCCTTTACAAAAAAGATAACCTTATATCAGAGCAAAAATTTGGACCACCAAACTGGGCCTGGTTTTATCCTATGTATAAGAACAAATGTGGTATATCTCAAACTTGATATTCCATAGCTTCTTTCCTCCACACCTGGGACATACTATTGGAGCCAGTATTTGTAAGAATCAGAATATGTGACCATAAACAATATATTATAAATAAATTTAACATATAGATCTGTAGGCTAGAAAAATGCAGTCTAACCCAGGTCACTCATATGCACCTGTGTAATTTTGACTATCTTTTTTACTGTAAAGTAAAATCAAACATACAAAGGTTCATTTGCTGCTATTGAAATTGTATGTATATCTGCACATACAGCGTATTTTTTTTCTTAAAGACTTATAAAATGTAGTATTAATTGTCAAATTTATAAGAGTGGATCTGCTACATAGCAACTCCCAGGTTAAGCAATGACCTAACAGCTAGCTTCTGAGAATGCCTGTGAAGGGGTGAAGGGTTGTGGGGGTTCTGTTAACTGAGGTTAGAAGACATATCATAAAAACGGGTTATGCCATTCGCTGAGTAAAGACAAGGTGAGCTAGGCACATTCATAGTCTCTATTTTATGCCTGCTGCTGTGAATTCCCTCCAAAGTGAATGACACCCTTGCACTATGAATCAAAATATTTTTTTTTCCTTTAAGTTGATCTCGGTGCGGCATTTTTTCATGGCATCAAACAATTAGCTCAAAAATCATCCAAGAGATTTGTGTGAAAGTGAATAAGTTGCATATATATGAGTACACAATGTTTAAAGCATCTGATGTGATACAAACTGATACACAAAATACAAGATAAATAAATGTTAAAGAAATAAAAAATGCATGTATTTAAAATTCAAAGGAAATTCAAAACAATAAGCTTTATTAGTTTCCAAGGGCTCCTGTGTATTGGAGTCCTTTTGAAAATGGTCACAAAAAGTTTACAGACATATGTTCTGGTCTTCAAAACAGTTAGAGCAGCATTAATGTCGAATCTAATGAGCTGGAAAGAGTTCTCAGTAGTTAAGCCTGCATGTTTTGTAGTGTACCCATGGAGGCCAAAACAGAGTGGCATATCACATGGAGCTAGAGTTGCAAGCTGTTGTATGTTGGCTGACACCAAAAAGGCACAGAATAAGGCCCAGATATGACACATACGCACACTCACATGTGTGAGTGTGCATGTGCACACACACACATACACACACAGAAAGCAGGAGGAGGAAGAAAGACATTTCTTAAAAATACCAGACCTTACTAAAAAAAAAAAAAAGTACTTAAACTATCTCACAGAAGCTAAAAGGATACATGATTCAAGATAAGTGAGGAAGTGTATAACCTTAAACACCAGCAGATCAGCCACAATGTCATCTTTCTAAACACATATTTACAAGGCCTCATACAATAGGTATGAAGTTAATAAAGTTAGAGTTTCAATTTTGTCTACTTATGACTGGATAAAATTCAAGAAGTAATGGGAGAATAGGAGTAGAGAGGTTGAAAGGAAAGTGAAATTTTAAGTCTAAGGATATAAGTTTTAATTTCCTGTTATATTTTAAATCATCTCTTCTTAGAATTGGGAACAAAACACCCATGGAAGGAGTTACAGAGACAAAGTTTGGAGCAGAGACAAAAGGATGGACCATCTAGAGACTACCAAACCCGAGGATCCATCCCATAATCAGCGGCCAAACGCTGACACCATTGCATATGCCAGCAAGATTTTGCTGAAAGGACCCTGATATAGCTGTCTCTTGTGAGGCTATGCGGGTGCCTGGCAAACACCGAAGTGGATGCTCATAGTGAGCTATTGGATGGAATAAAGGGCTCTGCAGCCCTATAGGTGGAACAACAATATGAACTAACCAGTACCCCCAGAGCTCGTGTCTCTAGCTGAAAATGTAGCAGAAGATGGCCTTGTTGGCCATCATTGGAAAGAGAGGCCCCTTGGTCTTGCAAACGTTGTATGCCTCAGTACAGGGGAATGCCAGGGCCAAGAAGTGGGAGTGGGTGGGTAGGAGAGTGTGTGGGGGGGAGGGTATGGAGGACTTTTTAGATAGCATTTGAAATGTAAATGAAGAAAATACCTAATTAAATAAAAGCAGAAATGTTTCTTAGATAAATTATTGCATGTTCCTTTTTTTAAATTGCATGTTTAAATTGCTGTTACAAAGCTTTCTTGTACCAAGTATCGTCTCTGTCCTCCTGTAGACCCTTTTCTCTTGTCACATGAAAATATTTATGATTACTCACACCTTGCAGTATATTATCCTTCTTTTTAACTTTTCATTTCATGGAGAAAGATGACCAGATTGTGATTAGTGATTGGCATTCATCACTCTAATATTAAACTTGTAGAGCTGGGAGATTTTTGACATTTCCACCCTCGTTCATGTGGGTCTTCGGAATTTTTCAAATTAACGAGCAAAGCTTAATATGAAAGCAAGGAATTTGATTTCTTGACACATTTAATGATTTTGACAGTACCTAATTCATATGGAATCTCACAGATCTCTGGGGAATGAAGAATAAAATAAGGAAGATAATCCAGTGATGGAAGGAAGACTGGAAATAGAAAATATGACATTTGTGTGACTTTTTAACCTCTGATGTTTACACATCATATGATATGACCTCTTACAGAACTTTCTAAACCATTGCCATAAATAGGAGCCCTGTTTAGGAAAGCATTTGGCAGCCAACTGACATTTGAGGCAGCAGTATTACATGGAGATAGGTCTAACTCTTGATTCCGTGTTCTATATGGGAACTCGCAGGGCACCTGAACAACATGTGTCACTGGGAAAAAAAAATGAAGCAATTACAATCAACAGGGAAAAAAAACATTGACAAGTTTAATGCAAAAGTGTTGATGGTAGCATATTTCACGTAAACACAAAAATATCTAACTAACATTTTCCTAGTAACTGCAATGAACTTCGCTGCCAGGAACAAGCATGTTGAACTGGATTTGAAGATGGGAGACATTTTAACAGCTTTTTAAAAATTTATTTATTAATATTAAGTATAGAGTTTATTTAGGACATGGGGAGGGGAGTTAAGAGGGTAGCAGAGGCAGAGAAAGGCAGAGAAAGAAAAAGTTGAGAAGTAGAGGCTTGCCATGAGCATGTTGAGAGAAGGGGAATGGGGGAGAGAGCAGGAGCAAGAACACAAGACGAAGACAGCAACAGCTTTTATTTTTAAACTTTTCTACTGTATATTTTGTGTGGGTTGTTGCTTACATGTATGTACATGGAACCATTTGGTGCTAGTGCCATGGGAAGCCCAAGATTGTTTCAAATACCTGGAAATAGAGTTACACATATTTATGAAACAACCTTTGTAACAGGGGCAAATGCTCCTAACTATGAGCTATCTCTGTAACTCTTGTTTATGGATGTTGTTTGTGTGTGAGAAAGTTGTAATGTATATATTTGTTCATGAGGTTGTGTGCATATACATATATTATATATGTACAGAGCCTAGAGACTAATGCCTAATACCTTTTTGATTAGCCTACTTATTATTTTTAGAAGGAACACACAACTTTTTCTTTTAAAAAAAAAACAAGAACAAAAATATTGCCCTAGTGAGCATTAACTCTCAATGTGACACAGTCCAGATTCATCCAGAAACAGAGTCTCAATTCTCACTATGTACGTCTGGGTACCCTAGAACTTGATGTTGAGGCCAGGTTGCGCTCTAATTCACAGAGATCTACCTGCTCCTGCCTCTTGGATTCTAGACTAATTCTATGATGTGTGACACTATATACGAGTAATTGTTATAGTTTTTGTACCTTATATTTCAAACTGAGTCTCTTGGTGAACCGCAAGCTCATCAATTTGCTTGAATTAGCCACACAATGAATGTCATGTATGTGTCAGTCTCTGATCACCGAACTTTTGTGTTATAAAGATATGCTACCACATCCAGGTTTAAGTGAAAGCTGTGTATAAAAGCGCACATCCTGGCAGTTGTATGAAAATCACATGACCTTCTGAGCCATCTATCCAGCCTTGTGGCTATGGAGCCTTAATTAGATGGTGATTCATTGTCTCTAGCAGGTCATCATTTTCTACATTTTAGAAGCAGTTAAATTAAATTCTATTCTGTATTTTCAATATATATTAAAATATTATATATTTAATTATTTGTACCATTGACTGGATGTTAAAAGTTATGAGTTTGAAAGAGAAAATAAAAAGAATGAATGTTGTTTAATGTAACCTGGGACAATACTATGAGCTACTACCAAAAACCCTTAAGTGACTCCTACTTATTAGTATTTATAGAAACAAAGAATTGTTGTGTATGTATTATAAAATGTCACTTTGTCTGTAAGAGAATGAAACATAATCTCAGACTAAGAGATACTTTTGAGAATGCCAACATTTCTAGAATCTTCTGAAAATTAAAACAAAAAAATGTATATGTGATTATATAGCATTTTTCTCTAAATTGAAACGTTTCTTTTAGGAGGAAGAGAAGATGTTTGAGACTCAAGAGATAAACTTCCCATAGTTTGGAAAACTGTAACTGACATACTTCACCAGTGTTCCCCCACAACTTATAGAAATTTGCATGATTCACCAGTGCTGCAGGAGGAGACCGAGCAGGAAGTGATTCATTGTACCTGACAAGAGTGTCTTTAGAAGGCTCCAACTCCTATGACTTGTGTCCGTTTGCGGTGGACAGCTGCATTTGTGTGGGTCTGCTCAATTCAGTAACCCTTCACTCTTACTCCTGCTACTAACCTAATAAAAACATACTGACTCACCATGTGAACTTTGAGAGAATAATTATTTTGATCTATCATAGGTTTTCTACCAGTCTGTGTGTGTGTCATGTCACTATAAGAAGAATCTTATACAATATCCGTTTCATAGTAGCAGTAATATCAGTCAGGAAGAAAGGTAGTATAAATTTTATTTGAGAAAAAAAAAAGAAACCAAAAAGTAAAATAACTAAGTCTGACATGTAGAAATCATTTTAACCCCCCAGGGAAATTTAAAGGCAATTGCAAAATATAGAATTGGCATTATGTTAATAACCACTCTTGGAAATATGAGGATTTAACTCAAAGTCACACTATGGGTTCTATATTGTTCTTCTGCTGTTACCTGTTTGCTGAGTATCACATGGTACACTGACTCCTAGTAAACTGAAGAAGAGGGTAGATATTAAGATTATGAGATAGGAATTAAAATCCCAGCACAAAGACACACAAAGACACAGATACATAAACACACACACACACACGCACACATATACATGGGCATTCATGCTTTAATAAAAATAAAAAGGAAACATTTAAGGTTAAAAATGTAGGAAAAATAAATTTTTAGAACTAAATAATTCTTTCATAATACTCCAATATGTTTGATTTCCATGTCACAAAAGCAGTGGACAGGAAGTATTTCCTCAAGATGTAACTACCAGCAAAGAGGTCATGATTGCTAATCACATACACTAGTGAAAATATTGAATAAGTTGCTGAATTAAATATACTAATAGACCATAGAACAAGTTTGAAATAAAACAATTTACAAGGGAACACCCTTAGAGAGGCACAGGAAAGGGGAGGTTGGACTGGAGGGGGGAGTGGCAGAGGGGAAATCAGGAAAGGGGACATTTGAAATGTAAATAAAATAAGAGATAGAGGGAAATGGAGGGAGGGAGAGAGAGAGAGAGAGAGAGAGAGAGAGAGAGAGAGAGAGAGAGAGAGAGAGAGAGAGAAATGGAGTTGGGGATTTCCCTAAGTGCTAGAGCACTTGCCTAGCAAGCACAAGGCCCTGGGTTCTGTCCTCAGCTCTGAAAAAGAAAAGGTAAAAAAAAAAAAAAAAAGAAAAAGAAAGTAAGAAACGTTAAGACAGAGACTTATACCTATTTTCAAAGTTTACTGTTTCTTTTTGTTTAAAATAGCTCTTCTTAATTCATGTTCATTCCTAAGTTAAACATTCAGGAAACTCTCATTATTTTATATCAGCATCCTGGAGTTCAGTATAATCTGGGAAAATTATACTTTTTTTAATGACACAATATTTCCCTTCTTCATAGTACTACAATTCTGTTATAGCATTAAAATGACTCCTAATGACGTTACTATACCTATAGACTAAGAAGGCATTTTGCAGTAGATGATAACTAACGTTGTCAAACTGGAAAGTGGGGACACAGTGAAAAACTTCATCCTAAATGAAATGTCTTCATCAAATCTGTCCTTCAAGGTTAAGACAGATGTCCTGAGAAAGAAGTGAAAAGATTAATAAAGTAGATAGTGCTGACTGCACAGAAACAGTCTTCCAAAAACACAGACTTGATACTCATATAAACTCACTGAGATTGTGACAGCATATGCAAGACCTGCAAACATTCAACCAAGAGAAATAGCCCAAGACACAGAAGAATTAAGCACAAAATTCTATCACAAGCTAAGAAACTATTGGCAGTTATTACCTGCTGTGAGAAGGAAAGTTAGTTTTTCCAATGCAGTGAAATTAGATAGATCAACCATACTTCATGGCAGGTCCCATGCTCAGAAGTAGTTGACTATCACAAAATGGACTCCATATTTTTGTATGTATAGCCTCTCTTTCTCCCCCTCCACACCCTCTCACGTGATTGTATGTTGATTTATTAGTATTTGACTGGCATTTTTCTTTTTGGATTTCATTTGCTACCTTGGTATTCTAGTTATAAAAAGAGGAAGAGAAAGTTTGACAAATCGGAAGGCAGTGAATTAGGAAGAATCTGGAAGAACTTGGCAATATCTTTGAAAGAAATTCCATAATATTCCAAATTAATTAAATATCTACTTCCATTTCTTTGTCTTACATTCAATTTGTTATATATGGGAAAGGATAACTAATAATTTAATAAACATACTGATTAATACAGTAGTAAAACTGAACCTAAATGGTATCTTAAATAATATAAAAATTATCAATAAGAATCAATCTTGTTTAATAATAGTCTCCACATTTTGATCTTTTAGTTCTTATAAAATTAATGAAAGGCAATAAGTACTTTTAAATTTAACCATGCCATAAATATATTAAACCCTACATATGCTGTCCAAAATAATGTTATAAAATGTAGTAACTAATACAAAGGAAATTAACTAGGATAAAGATTCAGAAAATTTTATAAATAATAATAATTATAAATTACTGTATATTAAAAGACAATTTAATACAACACTGTTTAACATTCTTTAAAATTTAATAGGATAACAATTTTCATTTACCTTTGTGTTTCTCTCTTGAGAGTATAAATGACTATATTGTCAAGATGGCCTCTGATTTTTGAGTCCAAGTGACCCACTTACCTTAGTCTCCCTCCCACATGACAGAGAAGACAAGTATGTGCCACCATGCCTAACTGCATTTTAATTTTATCTAAATATGCATCAAGTTCATCCACTACTTGTGAAAAGAATTGCTTTTTCTTACTACAATTATGATGACTACAGCAAACTTAATGACTAAAATATAAAGCAAAAGAAAATGAAACAAGGATATCATCCATAAGATTTCCATTTAAGTATTGTATTTTATCTTTCTTAAGATAAGACTAGCAAATGAATTAAGAATGTTAATGAATTCTGCAGTCCTGGAAAAGAGTTTAAAGTTGATATAAATGTCTCAGCAAATGAAGGATGCTGCCCTTCACTTAAATTTGCACAGCTTACACCTCAACTTAGATGAAATGCCCCCCCCGAAACATTAAGGATGATAATGGAATCAACTTCTTTTCTAATTTCTTTCTAAAAGTATTTTTATAAGAAGAAGATGGATATATAATCTAACAATACATACATACTTGATAGTAAGTTTTAGTAACTATATAATATTGATTAAGTTTTCAGTTCCTCTCATTTGGTACAACTTAAAATTAATTATTGATGGAAAATTGTTCTATTTTTCAAAGATTTTATTTCAAGACACCACAGAACTGTACATATATGTATCAAATAATCTACCTCATTTTGTAGTTGCTAATTTACACAAAAACTCAATGATTTTGTTTGACTCTTTGTTGTTTTTCATAAATATTTATGTATAATATCATCTTCCTTGTAAACAGGATTTCTCCTGCCCAAAGGGAGTAAAAACAATTTGTGTGTTAATTTTATCTTACTGGTTTTGTTCAGCTTCAGTGGTTGTGTATATAACGAAGAGATTAGATAAAAGGGAATACAAGCAAGCCCTGATGCTAACATAAAGAATTTTAATTTGCAACGATAATTTTACAGCAGTTCAGGTATATTCCACCCCTTGCTTGTAGAAGAAACAAGCTGCTAAGTAGTTGCTGTCAGTAGACCACCAATATTCGTTTATATTTTGCTGCCCCCTGCAGAATAACCAAGGCATTCTTGATACTGCATTGTATCCTCAATTTCTGAATGAAGGAACTCATTTGATCTTGGAACTCTGATATAAGTACACTCAGTAATAATGACTACTCAGAAGTCAACATATTTTTTATTGTTCATGACACCCCTTAGTAGCCTATATGAGGATTAGAATCTGGGCAAGTGTGGACTAGTATGTTCTGTTGTGCACCTGCTGTTGACTGCACAAGACTCCTTTGGATAGCTAGAAACACAAGCTCACATTAATAGCCCCAATTAAACTTAGTAGGTCATAAAACAAAATCAATAGAATGTGAGAAAGAAATTTATACAGAAGAAGGCCTAAGCAAAAATATGTAATAATTGTACTCAGTGTGCATTACGTGCATTTTCCAAATAATGAAAGAATAAACCTATTTAAGAAAATATAAAGCATTTCATTGAAAAATTAATATTAGAAAAGTTAATGTTACCATACTCATTGTAACTTCACTGTACATTATGGAGTGTTATATTAGGGCTTGTTTTACTTTGATGAAATAATTTTCATTTTTCTTATATTTGTTTTGTTTATTTTGTTTTGCTCAGAGTATACTCTGAACAGAATATATACAAGATGAAAATTGGCAGTAAGAAAGACAGAAATTCAATAGTCTTTCCAATCTGTGTAAAGAAAAGCTAAAATTTGTTACTAATCCATAGAAGATGGTTCTTTCTGTGAAAAATATGTTCCTGATTTATCAACCATATGCTCTCTAGGACACTAACTAAAGATATAGGATGGTGCCACTTTGGTTTCACACAAGCAGGTTATTTAATTTAGGTAAATTTTGTTTAGATAGAAGAACTGAAGTTAACTGTAGCATCATCTTGCAAAGCACAAACAGACACACACACACAAACTTTCAATTGTTTTCTATAGTCCCTTAAATTAGTTCCTCTCACTCATGAAGATAAAAATATATTTGCCAGATGGTTTTAGTGCAGAGTTCTACCAGACCTTCAAAGAAGACCGAATTCCAGTTCTCCCCAAACTATTCTACAACATAGAAACAGAAGTTACTCTACCCAATTCATTCTATGAAGCCACACTCTCATAACTAAACCACATAAAGACCAAACAAAGATAGAGAACTTCAGACCAATTTCCCTTATGAATGTTGATGCAAAAATACTTGAATCAATTCTTGCTAACTGAATCCAAGAACACATCAAAACAATTATCCATCATGATCAAGTAGGCTTCATTCACTACCCCATTGTCCTGCTCCCTAGCATACCTACTTCTGCTTCCTGGCCCTGGCATTTCTCTATACAGGGCATAGAACCTTCACCGGACCAAGGACCAAGGGTCCTCTCCTCCAATTGATTACTATTCCATCATCTGCTATGTATGCAGCTAGAGCCATGAGTCCCAGCATGTGTTTTCTTTCATTGGTGGTTTAGTAGCAGGGAGCTCTGGGGCATAATTCATAGTGTTGTTCCACTTATGCACCTGCAAACCCCTTCAGCTCCTTGAGTACTTTCTCTAGCTCATTCATTAGGGAACCTGTACTCTGTCAAATGGAAAGCTGTGAGCATCGACTTCTGGATTTGTCAGGCACTAGCAAACCCTCTCAGGAGACAGCTATATCAGGCTCCTGTGAGCTAGCTCTTGTTGGCATACACAATATTGTCTGGATTTGGTGGTTGTTTATAGAATCTATACCCAGGTGTGGCAGTCTCTGCATGGTCATTCCTTCAGTCTCTTATTGTAATTCATTGAGCATGCAAAGACAGTCTGGCCTCCAGTCAAGCTGAGGTGTTGAACACTGGGACCCAGTGGTGATAATTCACCTACATGGGACAGAAGGAATTCTCTCATGTCTCCTGGTCCCTGGCTCCTGTCAAAGTTACCGCCCCCATTGCCCCTACAGAAGAAGCATGCCTAGCAGTCACGTAGGCAATGTCCCAAGCTTCTGACTTTCAGGCTAGACTCCTTCCCAGTTACCTAACAACAGAAAAGATAGCAGCATACTTTAAGAGGGACTGTTTGACCCCTCCTCGCTCTCTCATTCATCTTGATCTTATTCACCTTACTCCCCTTACTCTCCTCTCTAACCTCTCTCTCACCCTCTTACTCTAGCCTTTCTTCTTTCTCTCCTTTTCCCCTTTCTCTCCTCTTGGCCATTGCCAGTCTTTCTCTCTCTTTCTACCTTCTCTCTTCCCCCCTGACTTTCTACAACAAAGTTCTAAAACCATAGACTGTTTCTGTTCATCAAAGCCCGCTGTGCTTGGTCAATGGAATAGGCTTTCTTCTAATGAGCTGTTTCTAATCTCCTGATGGAAGGCCTTCCTGTGCTCCAGTCAAGGCCAGCTGCACTTACTCTTGCCTATGTGGGAACTTCTCTCCCTAAGCCCTCTCTCCCATAACCCTGGGGCTACAGAGTATCACCCTGGGGCCCTGGTTGGAGGCTTCTCCTTGTCCACCCCTGTAGAGTGGGTTCAGTGTCTTAGATGCCCACCCGGGGCTGAGTGGAACGCGTCCAGCAGCCCTCCCATGTCTGCCTGCCCAGAGCATATGAGGAACTCTGACCACATGTGGGCTATTCTCCCTTCCCCCCTCTATCCCCTACCCCTTCTAGTTTACACATCTTCTTAGAACTTTGTCTCTTTAACTCCTTCCATATGTATTTTGTTCCCCCTTCTAAGAAGGAACAAAGTATCCACACTTTGGTCTTCCTTCTCGAGTTTCATGTGTTTTACAAATTGTATCTTTGATATAATTCCTTCACCTGTGTGAATGTGTTTTCCTGTAATTCTTTAAGGGATTGTTTTTTATTTATTCTTTAAAGGCTTCAACCTATTTAACAGTTTTCTCTTGTATTTATTTAAAGGAGTTATAAATGACCTTCTTTAATTCATCTACCACCATCATGAGATGATTTTAAATCTGAGTCTTGCTTTTCTGGTGTGTTGGGGTACCTAGGACACACTGTGGTGGGAATACTGGGTTGTGATTATGCCAAGTAGTCTTGGTTTCTTTTGATAAGATTCTTGTATTTGTCTTTTGCCATCTGGTAATCTCTGGTGTTAGATATTATTGCTATTTCTGGCTGGAGCTTATTCCTTCTGTGTGGCTGTAAGCCTGTGTCAGCACTCCTGGAAGACCAGCTCTCTCCTGTCAAGACCAGTGCACTTAGTGTTGCAGGACAGCCCTACCTCCTGGCTGCAGATGGTAGGCCTGTAGGACCCTGTCCCAGAATGTCTGCTTCTTCTGCAGCCTGTGCTCTCCTGAGTGGATCCACCTTAGAGAGACACAGGAGAGAAAATTGCGATCTCACCTGCGTCCTAGTGTCAGAGCAACCCCTGGAGGCAAGCTCTTCTCTGGCAGGGAAGGTGCACACCACCAGCAGATTGTTAATGCTTCAAGTTCCTGTGATATCCTTCACTAAAATAATTCAGAAATAACCAATTTAGATAGCATATTACCTCCCCACGTCCCCAAGACATGATTCAGTAAAACAACTGGGCAGATAAGAGAGATTGTCGCCAAGTCTGATTTCTTGAGTTCCATCTGTGATTTCCCAAACTGGAAGCAGAGAAGCAGCTCACTTTTCCTTTCCTTCAACACATGCAAAATGGCATGTTCTTTTCTCCACCTGCATGAATGAATGAATGAATGAATGAAAACAAATGAAATATATTTTAATTAATGTATGCAAGCAAATTTGTGCTTTTCATCAAGATTTGAAATACTAATTACCAAAGGTAGCATGCCAGTTGATGGCCCCACATTGATGTGCCTGTGGACTCAAGGAAGCTAATCATAATGATAAGAAATAAAGAGTCATGAGATCTACAGGAAGATTAGCTGAGAGGCCCTGAGGTTATTTGGAAGCTGATGATGAGGTGTAGGAGTGGAAAAACTATTTTGTATACATATATAAAACTTAAAAATTATTCATATCCTTACAAAAATGTATCATGCCTTCTTCTTAAAGACAAAGACAAAGTATGTAAGTATAAGAAAAAATGTGAAAAGAATCTGAAACTCACATGACTGACTGACTGCATTTTACAACTCTATATGGCAAATGCATTTGCTTATTTAAGGGCAAATACTTTCAAAGTTTCCTTAACTAGGACGTTTTATCTCCCATGTACATCAAGACTTTGCATGTTTACAGCTTCACAAAACATCCTTTTATCTCCTAATGCAGGGTTATCAGTGCTGAAAGCCTGGCATGAAAATTGTTCCCCTCTATCTTAATTTGAAATGACATTTCCTTTTTAGAAAAAGGAGAAAGAGCATAAGAAATGAATCCTACATAACTCATACTAAGCAAAAGCCATGTTTTTTTTTACCTGAAGTATTTCAGTTCTAAATTCTTTACACTTTTAAATACAATTTTAGTGAATAATAAAATATGTCGTTTAAATGCTACTTTTATAAAAATATTTTACCCTATTAAAATTATTCTTCTTCTGTATAAATGTATACATATAGTTTTCCAAGAAAAACTGTGATCTCAAATTTAATAGAAATGTTATCCATATGCATTTGTTTAGTATAATTATAACCTTGGAATAGAATACTAAGTTTAATTAATTAGATTTTTAAAAAAGTATAATAGGAATGCTATTTCTATTTGAAAATGGAATTGTTTGGTAATGTTTTTTTAAATATATTATTCTACAATTTTACAACACTAAATATTAATTTGTAAGTCATTCTCATCTTGAGAATAGCTATAGTTCATAAAATAATAGGATCAAAATAAGTATGTGCAGGTAATGTGTTGGGGGAGGGCAGTTATAGGCATGTTTATGTTGCCTCCACTGTTCTGAAGGCTGCATTGGGCCTTATTTAGCTGGAGATACAGGTCATCTGATCTTCCCAATGCATGTGCTAGAAGATGAGTTCAGTTTCTCTGCAAGAATGATATACTCTCATTACCATCAAGACATCTCTCCATATGGTATATTAACATTTATTTTAAATTATAATATTAGATCTTTCCAAAAACACTATTTGCTTGAGGTTAAATTCTTACAGAATAAGAACAATAATTCCAAACTTATTACAAATAATTACATATTATGAGTGCATTTAGTCAAAAATTGCAATTGTTGGTTTATGTTGGACCTTGTTTTATATTTTAAGATACAATATAGCTTTTTAGAGCAAGCCAGGCTTATGTTTGAGATTCCCTTGTTTCAATGCCATATGTATTGAGAGAATAGGAATGTACATGACAAAAATATTTTAAATACAGCGCTGATATTGTTATTTAATAACTTTACATGACACTTTTTTGGTTATTCCATTTAAATCTATGTTAACTTATCATATGTAACAACTGTCTCCATTTTGTCTCTCTGGATTAAATTTGTCTGCTTGTCAATATTATATAAGTACCAAAGGTTTTTATTTTGCCTCCTTTAGACTTTATTAGTGTTATGACATTTAAATATGTTACAGCTGTGTACCATGTACTCATTATTTTCATAAGTTGTATAATTAATGATATGAATGTGTACATATTATAATGAGCTTATCTATTCTTTTTTTGATAAATTTTAAAGTTTGTCTCATTACTGTTACCATAAAATTATAGTAGTCATCAATACATCTGCTAATCTACATATACCTTCATTTACTTTTTATGTGATTGAAAATGCAGCATCAGACAGACATGGTGGTACACACCTTTAATCCCAGCACTTGGGAGGCAGAGGCAGGCAGATTTCTGAGTTTAAGGCCAGCCTGGTCTACAGAGTGAGTTCCAGGACAGCCAAGGCTACACAGAGAAACCTTGTCCAAAGAAAGAAAGAAAGAAAGAAAGAAAGAAAGAAAGAAAGAAAGAAAGAGAGAGAGAGAGAGAGAATGCAGTATTACACCAATATTACTGATTCAAGAACAGTACACTTGCTCTTTTAAAAACTAATTATCTTTCTTTTATCTAATCTTATGTTTTAAAATGGGCTTTTGTGTCAGGATCAACAGCTGATATTTTCATGGATATTTCCCTAAGTTGCATACTTCCTAACCCTAAAAACATTTTGTGCAGATTTTTTTTCTGTTTTTTGAAATGTTTTTCCATTTCAAATGGTTTCCTTGTCATATTTTGATAATTACTAAAGAATCATTTTGCACTTATCTTTTATTGTGTTTCTCATTGACATGCATAATAATAGTTTTCTTCCAGACTGCAGCTTGGATGTAAACTTTTCTATTATTAAATATTTATGGACAAACATCCTATTATTTACTGAAGAAAATCATGTAATGCTTCAAAATTATGCCTTTAAATAATTAGTTCATTTTTTTAAATTTCACAAAGAAATAGTGGTTTATAATATAGAAATGAAAATAGTATATTGTCATTTGATTTTACCCACACATTGTAGTTTAGTGGTTCCACTAGCACTTGAGAAAAAAATAATTCTGTCTTGAGTTGTCTTTTTGTCGATTTTTATAATCAATCAACCACTTAATTGGAAAACTTTTTTATGAAATTAAAGGGTACCAGAGTCTTTTTAATTTTAAAATTAGTTTTACAGTAAATTAGTCAAGTCTATAAATGAGGCCAACTAGAAGCTGCCCTGAGCAGCCTACTATCACAGGGAGATCTCCATTCTTCTGCCTCTTCTTCTCCACCTACATCAGACTCTTGAATCATATAGGTTAACTTCCCTTTCTCCACTCATCTTACCTGCAGTCTGGGCCCGATGGGCCAACCCAAGCTTTGCTGAGCATGCTGAGCACCCTGATAGTCCAGGGAGACCTTCATTCTCTTGCCACCTCTAGGCCTACCTTAATAAGACCAGAAGCTCTTGAACCATACAAACCTCCAGGTTCAGAAACATCCAGCCAAAGGATAACCATCATAGGCCTGCTACAACAGGACCATAAAGGTTCACCCCACATCCAATACCTACTACAACAAGAACATACAGAGATCAAAACTGTCTAAATGACTAAAAGTCCTAGAAAGAACAAAATCATCAAAAGCCACAGCTCCATGACACCTCTAAAGAACAGCTTTCCCATTATAGCAAGCCTTGAATATCCAACGAAAACTGAAACACAAGGAAATTCTCTTGATTTTTCTATATGGGGTCTCTCTGAGGTGGGTCCACACAGGAAAGCATGCTGGAGGAAGAAGCAACAGTGCTTCTTGGACAGGGTCCCTACTGGCCTCCATCCTCAGCCAGGAGGTAAAACTGATCCTCAGTCCTCTGTGCTCCTTTCCTGCCAGGTGAGAGTTGGCCTCCAGGGAGTGCTCTTACACCCAGTCTCAAGAGAGAGCTGGTCTCCCAAGAAGGTTGAAAGAGGCTAACAGACTCACAGGAGGAACAAGCTCCAGCCAGAGAGAGCTAGAGCATCTAAGAACAGAGAGATTACCAGATGGCAAAAGGCAAAATTAAGAATCTTACCAACAGAAACGAAGACCACTCTACATCATCAGAACACAGTACTCTCACCACAGTGGTTCCTGGATATCCAACATACCAGAAAAGCAAGATTCAGATTTAAAAATCATGTCTCATAATACTGGTAGATGATTTTAAGAAGGCCATTAATAACTCCCTTAAGAAATACAGGAGAGCCGGGCATGGTGGCAAACGCCTTTAATCCCAGCACTTGGGAGGCAGAGGCAGGCGGATTTCTGAGTTTGAGGCCAGCCTGGTCTAAAGAGCAAGTTCCAGGACAGCCAGGACTACACAGAGAAACCCTGTCTCGAAAAACCAAAACAGGAGAACACAGCTAAACAGGTAGACGTCCTTAAAGAGGAAACACAAAAATCCCTTAAAGAATTACAGGAAAACACAATCAAACAGGTGAAGGAATTGAACACAACCATCCAAGATCAAAAAATGGAAGTATAAACAATAAAAAAAAAATCACAAAGGGAGACAACTTTGGAGATAGAATTTCTAGGAAAGGAATCAGGAGCCATAGATGTGAGCATCACCAACAGAATAGGAGAGATGGAATAGAGAATCTCAGGTGCAGAAGATTCAATAGAAAACATGAATACAAAAATTAAAGAAAATTCAAAATGTGAAAAGATCAAACATAACTCAAAACATTCAGGAAATCCAAGACAAAAATGAGAAGACAAAACATAAGGATAATAGGTATACATGAGAATGAAGATATTCATCTTAAAGGGCAAGTAAATATCTTCAAAAATTATAGAAGAAAAATTCCCTGACCTAAAGAAAGGGATGCCCATGAAAATACAAGAAGCCTATAATATTCCAAATAGAATGGATGAGAAAAGAAATTCCTTCGACATATAATAATCAGAGGAACAAATGCACTAAATAAAGGTAGAATATTAAAAGCAGTAATGGGAAAAGGTCAAATAACACATAAAGGCAGACCTATTAGATTTACACCAGACTTCACACCAGAGACTATGAAAGCCAGAAGATCCTGGTCAGATGTTATACAGACGATAAGAGAAGACAAATGCTGGCCCAGGCTACTATACCCAGCAAAACACTTATTTAGCATAGATGGAGAAACCAAAGTATTCTATGACAAAATCAAATTCACACAGTATCTTTCCATGAATCCAGCCCTCTGCTACATATGCAGTGAGAGACTCTAGTCTCACCATGTGTTTTCTTTGATTGGAGGTTTAATTCCAGTGAAATCTGGGGGTACTGGTAAGTTCACATTGTTGCTCCTCCTATAGGGCTGCAGACCCCTTCAGTTCCTTGGATACTTTAGGGGATCTAGAGATGGCCATCAATGGGAAGAGAAGCCCTTGGTCTTATGAAGATTCTATGCCCCAGTATAGGGGAATGCCAGGGCCAGGAATCAGGAGTGGTTTTGTTGGAGAGCAGGGGGAGGTGGGCTGGAATAGGGGATTTTCAGAGAGGAAAATAGGAAACGGGGTAGCATTTTAAATTTAAATGAAGAATATATATATAATAAAATATATTATCATTGAAAAAAGAAAATTGCCTTATCTTATTAGATGATAGAGACCTTTAAAGAGGGAATGAATAAACACAGGAGAAGACAATCAGATAGAGGCCTTTAAAGAACAAAAAAATAAATCCCCTAAAGCCATAGAGAAAATACAACTAAAGAAGGGAAGGAAATAAATTAAATCATGGCTGGGCGGTTGTGAAGCACTCCTTTAATCCCAGCATTTGGGAGTCAGAGGCAGGCAGATTTCTGAGTTCGTAGCCAGCCTGGTCTACAGAGTGAGTTCCTGGACAGCCAGGGCTACACAGAGAAACCCTGTCTCGAAAAGCCAATGAATAAATTAAAAAAATAAATAAATCAATAAATAAATAATCATGGAAAACCTGGATGTCTAAATAGAATTAATAAAAACATAAACAAAAGCAAAACACACTGAGGGTATCTTGGAGATCTAGAACTTGGACTTTAAGATCTAGAAGGGTCTAGACAGATATCTAAGAACTACTAAAAATCCACAGTTACTAACCATGTATACCATACACAACATGAATCTCAATCAACAAAGATGGAGAAAAGGTATTTCAAGATGAATCTAAATTCAAACAATATCTCTATAAAAATTCAGCTCTGTTTGAATATTTTTTAAATCTTACTTGTTTTTCACACACACACACACACACCCATATATATAATGGCTTCTTATTTTTGTATTTTCATGATTTTGTGTGTTTATTGTGCTTTTTACTTTTTTAAAAATATTTTGTTTGTGTTTGCCTGTTAGTTTTTGGAAGAAAAGGAAGGCATTGAGTTGGATGGGTGAAGAAATTGGAAGGTATTGGAATATACCAAACATAACTGAAGAGACAAAAATGTTAATGAAATGATGCCTAATGATATTCTACTATACTGCTACACTGGGTCTGAACCCAATTGTCCTCAGAGAGTCTTTACCAAGCAACTAGTAGAAACAGATGCAGAGACCCAGGTCAAACATTGGGTGGTGCTCAGGGAGAGAGGGAGAAATGATTGTGTCAGCCAGGATGGTCAAGGACACACACACACACACACACACACACACACACACACACGAATAGAATCAACTAACCTGGGTTTATAGGACCTCAAAGAGACTGAACTGCCAAGCAGGAAGCCTTCATGTGACTCACCTAGCATTCTGTACATATGGTATGGTTGTGTAGCTTGGTGTTCTTCTGGGACTCCTAACTAAAAAAGACCTATTTCTGCCCGCTCTTAGGACCCTTTTCTCCAACTCAGTTCATGTCTAGCCTTAAATGGAGAGGAAGTATCTATTCTAAATGCATCTTGATATGCTGGGGCTGGTTCATGTCTATGGGATGCTTTTCTCTGGAGAGAAAAATAAGAATAGAGGAGACCGAGTAGATGAGGACATAATAGGATTGATATGAGAGGAGAGAGCATAAACTGCACTCAAAATGTGTATATTATGAAAAGGTTAGGAGGTTAGTTCTCTGACTGACACAGAATCCACCTGATATAACCAATGAAAGTTTTGTGAGGTCCCCAGTCCTGGTCTTTTATATTGAATCCTACAACACTTACTTCTTCCACTTAGAAATAGTTGACTAGAAACGATTTTGGAATATTTCTATCCCTACTAGTTGTTGGAATACCTAGGACATAAGCAGAACAGCTCTGAGTTTTATCTGTGTGTCAGTTCTCTGTATGAAAGCAGCCATGTAATGTGCTCTCCTCAGTGAAAAACATACAGAATTTCTGAGACTCATATAATGGTGAGGAGAGGAAGAAAAAATTAGAAATAATACTGAGTGGAAAAACGAGTACAAAATGACAGATGACTACATAAAGATAACTGTTTATACTATTGTATAAAATACCCTATCAAGATAATTCTATATTCAATAAAACTCTCTCATAAAGGCAGAAGTAGATGAAACAGAGAGCAGAGGAGACAAAGAAAACTAGGCCCTCTAAAACATATAAGCAAGCCCATATGAACTCACAGAGATTGAAGCAGTTAGCACCACTATTGACTGTCTAAACTTTTTCTTAATACTTTTCCATTGAGATCACTATATGTTAACTTTTAAAATGTAACAAAACACTAAAAAGGTAGAAAACACAGGAATAAGTATATAATGCTTTTTATTTCATTTTTTGATAAATAACTGGATATATCAAAAAAATTGTGTAAGATAAAATATAGGAAAGTAGATAATTGAATGAATAAAGTAATGTGGCAAGTGGCATGAAGTAGGATGAGAATGACAAACAGCTTAGGATATGGGTGATTTAAAAGTAAATACAAGAAAGAGAATAATAATTGAGATAGAATGCTCCAAAAATTTTAGTACTTAGACAAAAACTATGAATGTAGAGTGATTTCTTGACATAAAAAAATTCTTGAGTATTAGGTTTCTCTCTTTTTTTTTGTAGTATTAATCTTGGGGCTTAATTTCAATGTTTAAATTATGTATTTAAAGTGCAAATGAACTATCTTGCAAAATGGACTTAATTTGTCTATTTGTTCTACAGCTCAGTGCCATGCTCAGACACTTTTAATTAAGAACATGAAATGACTCATTAAGATTCAGCCCTAAAAATAAGTGGCTAATTATAGTGTGTTGACAAAAACAAGTTACTTCACACATTTCTCAAAAATCTTTTCAAAAGAATAAGATATGAAATCAAGAAAGTATGCTAAAAAAATAAAATAAAAAAATAAAAGTGTGAAGCTTTATATATTAGCGAATGTCTACACAAACATACAGACACTCACAAACATTATACATCAGAGTTCCAGATCTATGTACTAATTAGAACATAGTACTCACAGCCCTTTAGGATAATTGGTTCTAAAGGGTATGATTTTCATCTTTGTGATACAAACTCCATTCTGTATTAATATGCAAAGTGTCCAATCTCCTTTATTTTTGATACAGTATTTATGACTCAAGCATGTATATAATAAATAGTCAATTTAGGCAAATAATGGTGGCCTTCAAACTACATAATAAGTTAAAAGTGTACCCTATATTCATGTGATAGACGCGTGACAAAAATAAATAAAACAAATGAATTTCAGAAAGTGTTAGGCTTCTAGAAATTATTAAAAATTACAAACAAAGCAAGATTCAACAAATACAAGAAGTTTGAAATAATTCATTGCATTCTATCAGATCACTATGGACTAGGACTAGACTTCAATAACAACAGAAACAACAGAAAGCCTACATACTCATGGCAGCTCAACAGTTCTACTCAATGGTATCTTGGTCAGGGAAGAAATAAAGAAAAATATTAAAGATTTTCTACAACTAAATAAAAATGAAGGTATACTATACCCAAACTTTTGAGACACGATGAAAGCAGTGCTAAGGGGAAAATTTTTAGTACTGAGTGCCTTCACTTAAAAAAAAAAAATTGAAGAGATAACATACTAGCAACTTAACAATACACCAGAAATCTCTAGAACAAAAGAAGCAAACACACCCAAAGAGAAGTAGATGGCAAGAAACAGTCAAACTCAAGGCTGAAATCAATCAATCAGAAACAAGGAGAACAATATAAAGTTTTAACAAAATTAGAAATGAAAATGGAGACTGAGAAAATTAAAAAATAAAAAAAAATATAAGATCTTAAATCAAAGATCTGTACTCCACAAACCTGGAAATTTGAAATGAAATGAGGGAATTTCTAGACAGATATCACATACCAAAGTTAAATCAAAATCAGACATAGTATATAAACAGTCCCATAACCCCTAACGAAATAGAAGCACTCATTAAATATCTCCAAACTAATAAAAGCCCAGGAACAGATGTCTTTAGTATAGAATTTTACCAGATATTCAACAACGAACTAATATTAACTCCTCAAATTGTTCCACAAAGTAGAATCATAAGGAATACTGCCAAATTCATTCCAGGTCACGGTTACATTGATACCTAATTCACACAAAGATAAAAAAGAAAGAAAGAAAGAAAGAAAGAAAGAAAGAAAGAAAGAAAGAAAGAAAGAAAGAAAGAAAGAAAGAAAGAAAACTACAAACCATTTTCACTTCTGAACATAGATGCAAAACTACTCAGTAAAGTTCTTGAAAATCAAAACCAAAGCTGTTTGTCTCCCAATGACGGGTAAGGGGCATTGCCACAGGGGCCAACCTAAGACAGGCATTCTCTCTGCCAAAAAAGAAAAAAGGGGGAGATGTGGGGAGCGGGTGTGGTGGTAGTTCCAAGATGGCTCTCGGGACTGCAGCCAAGTCTTATGACTTGCATCTGACTTCCTCATACCCCTGATAATAAGCCATGCCCATCGTGAGGGCTGCACAGGTGCACCATGACGCAAGATCAGGCCATTTGACAAAGGCCAATGAACTGAGATTATGCGGACTGGGCTGATGGGGCGTGGTTGAGGGGTTATATAAGGGATTGCTATTGGAGGCTAGAGAGAGACTCCTGCTTGCATGTTGAAAGGTTCCTGAATAAACTGCTTTGAGAAGAATGCTGTGTCATCGCTCTTTTCTCCTGGTTGGAGACAGAATCGACAACTATTCACAGATAATATGTTAGTATATATAAGTGACCCCAAAAATTCTACCAGAGGGTTCCTACAGCAAAGAGTACCTCAGTAAAGTGGCTGGATAGAAAAGTAACTAAAAAATCAAAAAACAAACAAACAAAAAACAACAACAAAAAAAAAACAGAAGCCCTCCGTTATATAAATGATAAGTGACTGAGAAAGATATTAGTGAAAAAAAAAAAAAAAAAAAAACAAAACACCTCTTTACAACAGCCTAAAACAATATAAACTATCTTGTTTTAACTCTAAGCAAGCATGTTAAAGATCTGTATGGCACATATGATATGCAATCACTATTAAGTGATTATTATCCCACAAGCTCAGAATATCCAAGATACAATTTGCAAAACCCATGAAACTCAAGACGAAAGAAGACCAAAGTGTGAATACTTTGATCCTTCTTAGAAGGGGAAATAAAACACCAATGGAAGAAGTTAAAGAGACAAAGTTCAGAGCAGAGACTGAAGGAATGACCATACAGAAACTGCCACACCTGGGGAGTCATCCCATAAGCCACCACCAAACCCAGACACTATTGTGTATGCCAGCAAGAGCAGGCTGAAAGGAGCCTGGTAAAATTGTCTCCTGAGAGGCTCTTCCAGTACCTGACAAATTGAGAAGTGGATGCTCACAACCATCCATTAGTAGGAAAACAGGGTTCCCAATGAAGGAGCTAGAGAAAGAACCCAAGGAACTGACGGGGTTTGCAGCACCATAGGAGGAACAACAATATGAACTAACCAGTATCCCCAGAGCTCCCAGGGACTAAACCACCATTCAAAGAAAACGCATGGTGGAACCCATGGCCCTGACTGCATATGTAGCAGAGTTGGTTATCAATTGGAGGAGATGCCCTTAGTCCTCTGAAGGTTCTATGCACCAGTAAGGGGAATGCCAGGGCCAAGAAGTGGGAGTGGGTGGGTTGGGGAGCAGGGGGAAGGGTGGAGGGGATAGGAGATTTTCAGAGGGAAAACTAAGAAAGGGGATAACATTTGAGATGTAAATAAAGAAAATATCTAATAAAAAAAATAAAAACATGAAAAAAGAAATTTTGTAATGAAATTTGATAATTAAATTTGATAATAAATTTTAGATATTAAAAAATCTGTATGGCAAAAATTTCACATTTTTGAAGAAAGAAATTGAATAGGATATCAGAAAATGGAAAGCTCTCTCATGCCCATGAATTATTAGGATTAATATACTAAAAATGGCCCTTCTATAGAAATAAATCTGTGGATTCAACACAATTCACATCAAAATGCCAATATAATGGTTTACAGACAATGAAAGAACAATACTCAACTTCATATAGAAAAATAAAAAGAACTTCACTGTTACTAAAACAATGCTTAGGAATAAAACAACTTCTGAAGGTATCATGATCCCTGATTTCAAGCTATACTACTGAACAACAGTTATAAAAACTATAAGGGACTGGCATAAATACAATCAGCTTGATCAATGGAATACAATTGAAGAACCAGAAGTAAATCTATACAACAAAGGACACTGATTTCTGATATAAAACAATAAAGCAGGAAATACTCAATGAAAAAAATGAAAGCCTCTTCAATAAATGGTGTTGTTCTAACTGGAGGCATGCATGTAGAGGAATGTAAATTGATCCATACCTATGACACAGTACAACATTGAAATACTAGTGAATCAGAGACCTCAACATCACTTGTATCCCACATCTCTCAGAGAGCAGAGCCGAAGAAGCAATAAGAGGTTCTTGGACAGGGTCACTTTGGACCTTCATACTCAGCCAGAAGGTAGAGCTCAGCTCCAGACCTCTGTGCACCTTCTCTGCCAAAGGAGACCTTGCCTGCAAAGAATGCTCTGACCACTTGAACTCATGAGAAAGTTGTACTCCCAGGTGTGCTGACAGAGGCTAACAGAATCATAGGAGAAACAAGTTCCAGCCAGAGACAGCTAGAACATCTAACACCAGAGATTACCAGATGGTGAAAGGCAAGTATAAGAATCTTACTAACAGAAACCAAGACCACTTGGCATCATCAGGACCCAGTACTCCCAACACAGTGAGTCCTGGATACCCTAACACACCTGAAAAGCAAGATTTGGATTTAAAATCATATCTCATGATGCTGGTAGAGGATTTTAAGAAGGGCATTAATAACTCACTTAATGAAATCCAGGAGACACTTGTAAGTCATTAAACACGTGTAAGACATTAAAGAGGAAACACAAAAATCCCTTAAAGAATTACAGGAAAACAAAACCAAACAGGTGATGGAATTGAACAAAACTGTTCAAGATCTAAAAATGGAAGTAGAAACAATAAACAAAATCCGAAGGGAGACAACTCTGGAGATAGAATTCCTAGGAAAGAAATCAGGAACCATAGATGCGAGCATCAGCAACAGAATACAAGAGATGGAAGAGAGAATCTCTGGTGCAGAAGATTCCATAGCAAACATGGACACAACAATCAAAGGAAATGCAAAATGCAAAAAGATCCTAACTCAAAATATCCAGGAAATGTAGAACATAATGAGAAGACCAAAGCTAAGTGTTGCAGTAAATCTATCCAACCTAATTATGCCCAGGCAATGAAAACACAACTCAGTTATTATGACTATATGCGGTGTGCCTAGTTTGGGCAGATCTACCACTATACTACCTCCTCTGCATCCTCTCCCTCTTCCATTTTCTCCTTTTTCTCTCCCCCACTATCTGCTCCACCTACCTTTTATCTACCCATTCATCAGTTCTCTTTATTTTACACATTAAGGTGGGAAACAGGTTTACAATAAATCACCTGAGTGTTGACTCATTCCTTGTTTGAAACCATTCACAGGAAAACTGAATTAACATCAAATATAATTAGCCCCAGGGCTATCCACAACATTTCCCATTTTCTGTGCAAGTAAAAGACTATTTTATCTCAGATATAATTGAACATAACTACTACTAGTTTGTAACTTATAAAGTACAAGAGACCTAACACCCAGTCCATCATCTTTGTTAAGTAAACAGAATCTCTGACATCTATCCTTACCTAAAAGACTTATAATGCTACATCTGACTATATCTTGGCTTTAGATTGAATGCCATCTGAAAACAATCCTCTCAAATCAAAAGCCTGGGTTGGCTAGGAGACTATAGTTTTTCAACACCATCAGAAATCCAAGAACAACTGATATTAACTGAAAATATTTATGAAACCTAAAACAGCTTCAAAAACTTAGTCAATCCATAGAGACCACTGATCACATGGAAAGTCCCTTACAAGTTGGAGCATCAGCCTTCTGCCTACTGGCCAGGGTCATCTGACAGACTTAGAGAAACAGGAACAGTAAGGACTAGCCTACTCTGTCTTGGGAGAATCAAGCTGTCCTAACCTGTAATTGTGTTCTTTCTTTAGACAGTATTATGTCTGTAGATGAAATGAGGCAATTCTCGACTAGTCGCTGTTTCACCACAACTGGAGTAACTCAAAGATGCTCAGTTTCTTCTTTGAATCCAAGACAGGGAAAGATGTCAGGAGTACACTGGTCTCAACAACAAATGAATAAATAACATTAAACATCACATTCTGTGAACTTCTGACATTTTTGAAAACCAACTATCTATGTGAAGTAATCTAGACTGTTGTCTGTTAACTAATCTGAGCCATTTCTAATTAAAATAACTGAAAACACCCTAACAATAAACTCATAGTCATGAATTCCCTATTTGGCCATTAACTCACAGGCCTAAACATCTCAGATCTGTTTATAATAACAGCAATAGAAGGACTGGGTCTAAGCCCTGTACTTCAAAAATTTTAGTACCAAAGACAACCTATAATAACCACCCCCACTCCAAAGATTAGGGGACTGGGATGAAGACTCTTCATAACTTCTTCAAGCTGAATATGGGCATTGAGATATTTTTGAAGAGAGGGGAAATGGTAGGGGAATGGAGTTAGTTGGCCTTAAAAAGTCCACACCAATGAAGCCTGTATTAGTCTTTGATGCCTGTGTCCTGACTGGATCCAGATGGAAAACCAAGACATTTCTGATGATGAAATCCACCAAGGCTGTATATTCTGTAATATATGAATCCCAAAACAAAATTTTAATATCATCAAGATAAACTTTCTGTTTCATTCTCTGGAATCTAGTTCTCAGGGGGTCTCCCTCTATCAATTCTGATTCATATAAATCTGGAAGGTGTACATCCTTTAATCACCTTTTCCAAAAACGCAACGACAAAACCTTTCCCCCCAAATAAACATACCCTTCAGCTGGTAACCAGGAAAACTTGTAGCTTGCCCTCTGTCCCAGAGGAACAATAAAACCACCACAATACCCAAAATCACACATTTTAGCTTATTTGGCCTTACTAATTTGTCATGTCATGATTTAAACCCAAAATTCCTGTTAAGCCCATTTATGGCAGAATATGAGTATCCTGTGAAACTTATTAGAGCAATATATCTTTATACCATCTTTAAATCAATTAATTAAAACTTCCACTAACACTTATTATACCATCTATCTGTAGTGCTCTCTACCAGGAGCCAAACACATTTATTTAATTAATACCCATTATAATATCTATTGGTAATGCTCTCTACCTGGAGCCACAGAATTCTATTAATTAATACCCATTCATAGCAGGCAATTATCACTGCTCTCTCTACTTGGACTCAGTGACTAACATTGCCTATCTAGTTTCGAACTGCAGGTGGAATTTGACATAATTAATAAACTCTCTGCCTAGAGCAGCCATCCTGACTGTTATGCTCTCTACCAGGAGCCACAGATATTTATTTAATCAATACCTATTATAATATCTGTTATGCTCTCTATCTAGAGCCACAGACTTCTATTATTTAATACCTGTTCATAGCAGGTGATTATCACTGCTCTCTCTATTTGGAGTCAGTGACTAATATTCCCTATCTAGTCCTGAACTGCAGGTGAAATTTCCCATTATTATTATTTTTTTTTTGAAATTTCCCATCTTTAAGTATTATACCTGCTTATAAGAGACAGCTTGTCAAATCAGGATTTAAACCCAAAATTTCCATGGAACCCAATTTAGAGAGAATATGAGTATCCTGTGAGACTTATAAGAGCAATATATCTTTATATCATCGTAAAAGATCCTGACAGAGAGTAATCCCCTAGACCTGTGTCCAAAATAGCCCTATTATACCAGGATGCCAGGTCTTTGCGGTTTTTGCCTTTCTATAGCCCAATGCCAGGTGTTTGTGGTTTTTGTGTCTTTATAAACCCCTTACCCCTTGAGTTCATCATCGAATCCTCTACCCCTGCGTGGGATACAAGTCGTCCCCAGTGCAGTGGTCTTTCCCAAATAAACCTCTTGCAGTTTGCAACAAGATTGTTTCTCATGAGGGATTTGGGTGTCGCCTCTCCTGAGTCAGAACATGGGGAAGTCTTCATGCTGTGGGTCTTTCAATCATTAAGTATCAATGAATTACCTGGTCCTGAGCCCTTTGTACCTTAGTCTCCCAATACTTTATTGACAGGGAGAAGGTGAGTGTAAAAAGAACTGAGTTGTCAGTGTCCCTGTTTGGAGATGGAGGAGGCAGTGTGGGGAGCAAAGGATAAAGGGAAGCCAACAGAGAAAGGCTTTCTCAGGCATAGATGCCTCTCTGCCATTCTTTTATTATTATTATTATTATTATTATTATTATTAGGTATTTTCCTCGTTTACATTTTCAATGCTATCCCAAAGGTCCCCCATACCCACCCCCCCAATCCCCTACCCACCCACTCCTCCTTTTTGGCCCTGGCGTTCCCCTGTACTAGGGCATATAAAGTTTGCAAGTCCAATGGGCCTCTCTTTCAGTGATGACCGACTAGGCCATCTTTTGAAACATATGCAGCTAAAGACAAGAGCTCCCAGGTACTGGTTAGTTCATATTGTTGTTCCACCTATAGGGTTGCAGTTCCCTTTAGCTCCTTGGGTAATTTCTCTAGCTCCTCCATTGGGGGCCGTGTGACCCATCCAATGGCTGACTGTGATCATCCACTTCTGTGTTTGCTAGGCCCCGGCATAGTCTCACAAGAGAGAGCTATATCTGGGTCCTTTCAGCAAAATCTTGCTAGTGTGTGCAATGGTGTCAGCGTTTGGAAGCTGATTATGGGATGGATCCCTGCATATGGCAATCACTAGATGGTCCATCCTTTCGTCACAGCTCCAAATTTTGTCTCTGTAACTCCTTCCATGGGTGTTTTATTCCCATTTCTAAGAAAGGGTAAAGTGTCCACACTTTGGTCTTCGTTCTTCTTGAATTTCATGCGTTTGGCAAGTTGTATCTTATATCTTGGGTATCCTAAGTTTCTAGGCTAATATCCACTTATCAGTGAGTACATATCGTGCGAGTTCCTTTATGATTGGGTTACTTCACTCAGGATGATACCCTCCAGGTCCATCCATTTGCCTAGGAATTTCATAAATTCATTTTTTTAATAGCTGAGTAGTATTCCATTGTGTAAATGTTATCACATTTTCTGTATCCATTCCTCTGTTGAGGGGCATCTGGGTTCTTTCCAGCTTCTGTCTATTATAAACAAGGCTGCTATGAACATAGTGGAGCATGTGTTCTTCTTACCAGTTGGGGCATCTTCTGGATATATGCCCAGGAGAGGTATTGCTGGATCCTCCGGTAGTACTATGTCCAATTTTCTGAGGAAACTCCAGACTGATTTCCAGAGTGGTTGTACAAGCATGCAATCCCACAAACAATGGAGGAGTGTTCCCCTTTCTCCACATCCTCACCAGCATCTGCTGTCACCTGAGTTTTTGATCTTAGCCATTCTGACTGGAGTGAAGTGGAATCTCAGTGTTGTTTTGATTTGCATTTCCCTGATGATTAAGGATGTTTAACATTTTTTCAGGTGCTTCTCTGCCATTCGGTATTCCTCAGGTGAGAATTCTTTGTTCAGCTCTGAGCCCCAATTTTAATGGGGTTATTTGATTTTCTGGAGTCCACCTTCTTGAGTTCTTTATATATATTGGATTTTAGTCCCCTATCTGATTTGGGATAGGTAAAGATCCTTTCCCAATCTGTTGGTGGCCTTTTTGTCTTATTGACGGTGTCTTTTCCTTTGCAGAAGCTTTGCAATTTTATGAGGTCCCATTTATCGATTCTTGATCTTACAGCACAAGCCATTGCTGTTCTATTCAGGAATTTTTCCCCTGTACCCATATCTTCGAGGCTTTTCCCTACTTTCTCCTCTATAAGTTTCAGTGTCTCTGGTTTTATGTGGAGTTCCTTAATCCACTTAGATTTGATTTTAGTACAAGGAGATAGAAATGGATCAATTCGCATTCTTCTACATGATAACCGCCAGTTGTGCCAGCACCATTTGTTGAAAATGCTGCCTTTTTTCCACTGGATGGTTTTAGCTCATTTGTCAAAGATCAAGTGACCATAGGTGTGTGGATTCATCTCTGGGTCTTCAATTCTGTTCCATTGGTCTACTTGTCTGTCACTATACCAGTACCATGCAGTTTTGATCACAATTGCTCTGTAGTACAGTTTTAGGTCCAGCATGGTGATTCCACCAGAGGTTCTTTTATCCTTGAGAAGAGTTTTTGCTATCCTCGGTTTTTTGTTATTCCAGATGAATCTGCTGATTGCCCTTTCTAATTCGTTGAAGAATTGAGTTGGAATTTTGATAGGGATTGCATTGAATCTGTAGATTGCTTTTGGCAAGATAGCCATTTTTACAATGTTGATCCTGCCAATCCATGAGCATGGGAGATCTTTCCATCTTCTGAGATCTTCTTTAATTTCTTTCTTTAGAGACTTGAAGTTCTTATCATACAGATCTTTCACTTCCTTAGAGTCACGCCAAGGTATTTTATATTATTTGTGACTATTGAGAAGGGTGTTGTTTCCCTAATTTCTTTCTCAGCCTGCTTATCCTTTGTGTACAGAAAGGCCATTGACTTGTTTGAGTTAATTTTATATCCAGCTACTTCATTGAAGCTGTTTATCAGGCTTAGGAGTTCTCTGGTGGAATTTTTAGGGTCACTTATATATACTATCATATCATCTGCAAAAAGTGATATTTTGACTTCTTCCTTTCCAATTTGTATCCCCTTGACATCCTTTTGTTGTTTAATTGCTCTGGCTAGGACTTCAAGTACAATGTTGAATAGGTAGGGCGAGAGTGGACAGCCTTGTCTAGTCCCTGATTAGTGGGATTGCTTCCAGCTTCTCACCATTTACTTTGATGCTGGCTACTTGTTTGCTGAAGATTGCTTTTATCATGTTTAGGTATGGGCCTTGAAATCCTGATCTTTCCAAGACTTTTATCATGATTGGGTGTTGGATTTTGTCAAATGCTTTCTCAGCATCTAAGGAGATGATCATGTGGTTTTTGTCTTTGAGTTTGTTTATATACTGGATTACATTGATGGATTTCCGTATATTGAACCATCCCTGCATCCCTGGGATGAAACCTACTTAGTCAGGATGGATGATTGTTTTAATGTGTTCTTGGATTCGGTTAGCAAGAACTTTATTGAGGATTTTTGCATCGATATTCATAAGGGAAATTTTTCTGAAGTTCTCTATCTTTGTTGGGTCTTTTTGTGGTTTAGGTATCAGAGTAATTGTGGCTTCATAGAATGAGTTGGGTAGAGTACCTTCCGTTGCTATTTTGTGGAATAGTTTGTGAAGAACTGGAATTAGGTCTTCTTTGAATGTCTGACAGAACTCTGCACTAAACCTGTCTGGTCCTGGGCTTTTTTTGGCTGGGAGACTATTAATGACTGCTTTTATTTCTTTAGGGGATATAGGACTGTTGAGATCATTAACCTGATCTTGATTTAGCTTTGGTACCTGGTATCTGTCTAGAATCTTGTCCATTTCATCCAGGTTTTCCAGTTTTGTTGAGTATAGCTTTTTGTAGAAGGATCTGATGGTGTTTTGGATTTCTTCAGGATCTGTTGTTATATCTCCCTTTTCATTTCTGATTTTGTTAATTAGGATGCTTTCCCTGTGCCCTCTAGTGAGTCTGGCTAAGGGTTTATCTATCTTGTTGATTTTCTCAAAGAACCAACTCCTTCATTGGTTGATTCTTTGAATAGTTCTGCTATTCTTTATAGATGTCTCAAACCCAGGCAGCTTTGAATCCATATTGCTATATAGCCTAGGTCACTGCCCAAGTCCCATTCAGGGGTTGGGGGCTAGGGAGGCAGTGAATTTTTCTCACGTTAGTTGAATACAAATCAATACGTTGAGCACCATTTTGTTGCAGTAAATCTCTCCAACCTAATTATGCCCAGGCAATAAAAACACAACTCAGTTATTATGATTATATGTTGTGTGACTAGATTGTGCAGATCTAACACTACACTACCATCTTCCACATCTATGAAACCCTTAGAATTTGTAGTTTCTCCAGGCCATGTGCTTCTGCTCTGCTTTTCTTTATCTTCCTCCTACTTTGCACCCTCTACCTCTTCCATTGTCTCCTTTGCTCACCCACTGTCTGCTTTACATACCTTTTATCTGCCCAATCATCAGCTCTCCTTTATTTTACAAATTAATGTGGGAAGCAGATTTATGGAAAATCACTTGAGTGCTGACTCATTCTTTTTAGAAGCCACTCACAGGAGAACTGAATTAACATCAAATAAAATGAGCCACAGGGCTATCCTCAACACATAAATTTAATAGGTACAGATGAGAATGAAGATTTTCAATGTAAAGGGCCAGTAAATATCTTCAACAAAATGAAAGAAGTAAATTTCACTAACCTAAAGAAATAAATGCCCATGAGCATACAAGAAGCCTACTGAACTCCAAATAGACTAGATGAGAAAAGAAATTACTTCGAACACATAATAATCAGAACAACAAATGCACTAAATAAAGATAGAATATTAAAAGAAGTAATGGAAAAAGGTCAAGTAACATATAAAGGCAGACCTATAAGAATTACACCAGACGTCTCATCAAAGACTATGAAAGCCAGATAATCCTGAACAGATGTTGTACAGACCCTAAGAGAACACAAATGCCAACCCAGGCTACTATACTAGCAAAACTCCCAATTGCCATAGATGGTGAAACCAAAGTATTCCATGACAAAAGCAAATTCACACTATCCTTCCATGAATCCAGTCTTTCAAAGGATAATAAAAGGAAAACTGCAACACAAGGAGGGAAATTATACTCTAGAAAAAGCAAGAAAGCAATCCTTCAGTAAACCTAAAAATAAGATAGCAACAAGAACAGAATCACAAATCTAACAACAAAAATAACAGGAATCAACAATTACTTTTCCTTAATATCTCTTAATATCAATGGAATCAATTCCTTACTGAAAAGACATAGACTAACAGACTGGCTACATATAAAGGACCCAAAATTTTGGTGCATACAGGAATCCCATCTCAGGGACAAAGAAAGACACTCCCTCAGAGTCAAAGGCTGGAAAACAATTTTCAAAGCAAATGGTCCCAAGATACAAGCTGGAATAGCCATTCAAATATTGAACAAAATCGATTTCCAAACCAAAGTTATCAAAAAAACAAGGAAACACACTTCATATTCATCAAAGTTAAAATCCACAAAGATAAATTCTCAATTCTGAATATCTATGATCCAAATGAAAGGGCATCCACATTCATTAAAGAAACAATACTAAAGCTCAAAGCACACATTGCACCTCACACAATAATAGTGAGAGACTTCAACACCTCACTCTCATTAATGGATAGATTCTGGAAACAAACTAATCAGAGACATATTGAAACTAGCAGAAGTTATGAAACAAATGGATTTAACAGATATCTACAGAACATTTACCCTAAAATAAAAGGATATACCTTCTCCTCAACACCTCATAGTACCTTCTTAAAATTCACCATATAATTGGTCACAAAACAGGCCTCAACAGATACAACAATATTGAAATGGTCCCTATCAGATCACTATGGACTAAGGCTGATCTTCAATAAGTCATTAATAATAGAAAGTCAACTTTCACGTGGAAGTTGAACAACACTCTACTCAATAACTTGGTCAAGGAAGAAATAAAGAAGGAAATTTAAGATTTTTTAGAGTTTAATAAAAATGAAGAGACAACATAACCAAACTTATGGGACACAATGAAAGCAGTTTTAAGAGGAAAACTCATAGTTCTGAGTGCCACCAAAAAGAAACTTGAGAGAACATACATTAGCACATTGACAGCACACCTAAAAGCTCTAGAAGAAAAGGAAGCAAATTCACCCAAGAGGAGTAGATGGCGGGAAATAATCAAACTCAGGGCTGAAATCAACCATGTGAAAACAAAAAGAACTATACACAGAATTGACCAAACCATGAGCTGGTTTTTGTTGTTGTTGTTGTTATTTTGTTTTTTTTTTTTGTTTTGTTTTGTTTTGTTTTTTTGAGAAAATTAACAAGATCGATAAACCCTTTGCTGGACTAAGTAGAGGGCACAGGGAATATCCTAATTAACATGGATTCATAACAACAGAATCTGAGGAAATCCCAAACATCATCAGATCCTTCTGTAAAAGGCTATAGTCAATAAAATTGGAAAACCTGGATGAAATGGACAATTTTCTGGACAGATAACAGGTACGAAAGTTAAATCAGGATCAGATTAATGATCTAAACAGTCCTATATCCCCTAAAGAAATAGAAGCAGTCATTAATAGTCTCCCAACCAAAAAGAGCCCAGGAACAGATGGGTTTTGTGCAGAGTTCTATCAGACCTTCCAAGACCTAATTCCAATTCTCCTCAAACTATTGCACAAAATAGAAACAGAATGTGCTCTATTCAATTCATTCTATGAAGCCACAATTACTCTTATATCTGAACTAAATAAAGACCAAAGAAAGAGAACTTCAGACCAATTTCCCTTATGAATATTGATGCAAAAATATTCAGTAAAATTATCACAAACCAAATCTAAGAACATAGTAAAAAGATCATCCATCATGATCAAGTAGGCTTCATCCCAGGGATGCAAGGATGGTTTAATATAATATAATAAAAGTCTTGGAAAGATCAAGAATTCAAGGCCCATACCTAAACATAATAAAAGCAATATACAGCAAACCAGGAGCCAACATCAAAGTAAATAGACAGAAGTTTAAAGCAATGCCACTAAAATCAGGGACCAGAAAAGACTGCCCACTTTCTCCCTACCTAATCAGTATAGTACTTGAAATCCTATACAGAGCAATTAGACAACAAAAGGAGATCAAAGGAATACAAATTAGAAAAGAAGTAGTCAAAATATCACCATTTGCTGATGATATGATAGTGACCCTAAAAATTCCACCAGAGAACTCCTAAACTTGATAAACAGCTTCAGCGCAATAGCTGGATATAAAATTAACTCAAACAAATCAGTGGACTTTCTCTACACAAGGGATGAACAGGATTAGAAAGAAATTAGGGAAACAACAACCTTCACAATAGTCACGAGTAATATAAAATACCTTGGTGTGACTCTAACTAAGGAAGTGAAAGATCTGTATGATAAGAACTTCAAGTCTGTAAAGAAAGAAAACGAAGAAGATCTCAGAAGATGGAAAGATCTCCCATGCTCATGGGTTGGCAGGATTAATACAGTAAAAATGGCCATCTTGCCGAAAGCAATCTAAAGATTCAATGCAGTACCCATGAAAATTCCGACTAAATTCTTCACTGAGTTTGAAAGGGCAATTTTCAAATTCATCTGGAATAACAAAAAAACATAGGATAGCAAAAGCTATTCTCAACAATAAAAGAACCACTGGGGGAATCACTATGCTTTATCTCAAGCTGTACTACAGAGTAATTGTGCTAAAAAGTGCATGGTATTGGTACATCTACAGACAGGTATATCAATGGAATAGAATTGAGATCCAGAAAGGAACCAATACACATGTGGTCACTTGATCTTTGTCAAAGGAGTTAAAACCAGCCAGTGGAAAGAAGAAAGCATCTTCAAAAAATGGTGCTGGCTCAACTGGCAGTTAGCATGTAGATGAATGTGAATTGATCCATTCTTATCTCCTTGTACTAAGGTCAAGTCTAAGTGGATCAAGGAACTCCACATAAAACCAGAGACACTGAAACTTATAGAAGAAAAGTGGGGAAAAGCTTCAAAGATGTGGGCACAGGGGAAAATTCCTGAACAGAACAACAATGACTTGTGCTGCAAGATCGAGGATAGACAAATGGGACCTCATAAAATTGCAAAGCTTCTGTAATGCAAAAGACACTGTCAGTAAAACCAAAAGGCCACCAACAGATTGGGAAAGAATCTTTACCAATCCTAAATCAGATAGGATTGGTATAATATCCAGTATATGCCAAGAACTCAAGAATTTGGATTCTAGAGAATCAAATAACCCTATTAAAAATGGGGTACAGAGGAAACAAAGAATTCTCAACTGAGGAAAACCAAATGGCTGAGAAGCACATGAAAAAATGTTCAACATCCTTAATTATCAGGAAAATGCAAATCAAAACAACCCTGAGATTCCACCTCAAACCAGTCAGAATGGCTAAGATCAAAAATTTAGGTGACAGCAGATGCTGGCAAGGATGTGGCAAAAGAGGAGCACTCCTTCATTGCTGGTGGGATTGCAAGCTGGTACAACCACTCTGAAAACCAGTCTGGTGCTTCCCCAGAAAATTGGACATAGTACTACTAGAAGATTCAACAATAACACTCCTGGGCATATACTCAGAAGATGTTCCAATTTGCAATTAGGACACATGCTCCACTATGTTCACAGTAGTCTTATTTGCAATAGTGAGAAGCTACAAAGAACCCCAATGTCACTCAACAGAGGAATGTATATAGAATTTGTGGTACATATACACAATGGAGTACTACTCAGCTATTAAAAACAATGAATTTATGAAATTCTTAGGCAAATGGATGGATCTGGAGGAAATCATCCTGAGTGAGGTAACCCAATCACAAAAGAACACACATGGTATGCACTTACTGGTAAGTGGATATTAGCCCAGAAACTTAGAATTCCCAAGATACAATTTGCAGAACACATGAAACTCAAAAAGGAGTATCAAAGTGTGGATACTTCCTTTCTTCTTAGATTGGGGAACAACATACCCATGGAAGGAATTACAGAAACAAAGTTTGGAATTACAGAAAAAAAGAAGGAAGGAAGAACAATCCAAAGACCACCCCAGCCAGGGATCCAACCCACAAACAACCAAACCCAGCCACTAGTTCATATGCCAACAAGATATGAGGACCCTGTTATAGCTCTCTCTTCTGAGGCCATGAGAGTGCCTGGCAAATACAGAAGTGGATGCTCACCATCATCTGTTGGATGGAACACAGGACCCCCCAAATGAAGGAGCTAGAAAAAGTACCCAATGAGTTAAAGGTTTCTGCAATTCTAAAGGAGAAACAACAATATGAACTAACAAGTACCTTCTAGAGCTTGTGTCTCTAGTTGCATATGTAGCAGAGGATGGCCTAGTCGGCCATCAAAGGAAGGAAAGACCCTTGGTCTTGTGAAGATTACATGTCCCAGTTCAGGGGAATGCCAGGGCCAGGAAGAGGGAGTGGGTGGGTTGGAGAGCAGGGAGGTGGAAGGTTATAGGGTATTTTGTGGAGGAAACTAGGAAAGAGTATATCATGTGAAATGTAAATAAAGAAAATATCTAATAAAAAAAAAGAAAAGACCTCAACGTCATTCACTAAAACTAATAGAAGAGAAAATGGAAAAACCTTGAATCCATTGGCCCAGGATACAAATTCCTGAACAGAACACAATGTCTCAGGTTCTATAATTAACAATTGATAAATAAGACCTTGGAAAACTGAAAAGCTTCTGTAAGGTAAAGGGCACTATCAAAGGACAAAATGGCACCTTACAGAATGGAATAAGATTTTCACCAATGCAACATCTGACAGAAGGCTCACATGCAATATATAAAATGAACTCCAGACACTAGACATCAACAAGTCAAATAACCCAATTAAAACTAGAGTACAGATCTAAACAGAAAATTATCAATAATGGAATTTATAGTGCCTGAGAAACAGTTTAAAGAAATGTTCAACATCCTTAATCAAAAGGGAAATGCAAATCAAAACAACTGTGAGGTTATATATTTTACCTATCAGAAGTGCTAAAATCAAAACCTCAAATGATAGCTCATGCTGGTGAGAATATGGAGCAAGAAGAACATTCCCTATTATTGGTAGTAGGGCAAACTTGTAGATCTATTTAAAATCAATATGCTGATTTCTCAAAAAATTGGGAATAGTTCTACCTTGACACCCAGTTATAACATTCCTGGGCATATACCTCAAAGATTCTCCAAAATTCCACAACGGCACTCATATTTTTGTAATAGACAGGAACTGGAAACAACCTAGATGTCCTTCACTAAAGAATTGATAAATAAAATGGTGTACATTTACACATACAGCATTACTCAGCCATTAAAACAATGACATCATGAAATTTGCAGGCAAATTTATGGAAATAGAAAAGATTATCCTACATAGGGTAACCAAGGCTCAGAAAGATAAGTATGATATATGCATACCTCCAAGTGTATATTCCTCATAAAGAACAGGATAAGTATGCTTAAACCAGAGACTAAAAGAAGCTAAATAACATGTATCATCCATACCTTTTTGTTTAGGGTTACTGATCACACTGTGAACACTGAGATTGTGTTGTGTTGTGGCTCAGTCCTTGGTATACACATAACCCTTCAGGTTTGAAAACAGACACATCTTTAGTGTACACCTTTAATCCCAAGGACTTGGGGTAAATTTATTTTGTAGAAGAAGCACCCATATATAAAAGTGATGTCTAAATAAGTGGCAGAAAAAAATGACAAGTCGGATAAATATTTGACAGTATATGCCCAGCTCTCACAGGAAGATAGGTAAGCAACCTAGGAGATACATGCACAGAGCAAAGTAAGAAAGAAGGATACAATTTTATTGGAAGAGTTCTACAGATATTGGTTTCAGAGAGAATAAGTTAAACACAAGTAAAGACAGAATGAGCCAGAGAATGAAAAGGAACCAGATGATCATAACTGAATGCCAGAGTTAGATTTAGGCCAAGCATAGCAATTCAGTAAGTAAGATATTGAGACAGGATAAAATGAATAATTCAGCTTGGAAAGGAGTTCTAACCAAAACAGCTGAGTTGAATTAGCCATCCAGAGATCATAAAGAACAAGAGAGTGTGATCTTATGCAGCAGTAATTATCAGGGGTTGAATATATTCTAGACCTGGATTTGATTGTATGGAGGCTAGAATCTTTCAGGACTAGGCCTTTGTTAGCAGACCAATGCAGTATGTCTAGGGGATGACAATTACTACAGATGTATAAAAGTTACATTACAAAAAGGCAGAGTAATATGTCACTAACAGAGCCCAATTATCCTACTGTAGCATGCCCTGATTATTACAACACAACTGAAATACAAGAAAGAGAGCCTAAAATGAAGTTTATGAAGATGATAGCGGCCTTTAAAGAAAGTGAATAAATACCTTAAAGAAAACTACAAAAAGAGAAACAGACGAAGGAAATAAATAAAATTGTTTAAGACATGAAAATGGAAATAGAAGCAATAAAGGAAATACAAAGAGGGACTTCTTTAAAAGAAAAGACTAGATAAGTTAAAAAAAAAAGAATATAGAGACAAGCATTTCAAACAGAATAGAAAAGGTGGGCACAGTTACAATCAAAGGCAAAATCAAACTCCAATTGTCCATTGTCTGGGACCCACCCATTATCTTCTGGGCTCCTCCAAGTGCTTGGTTTTCTTCTTCATCATCTCTGCCCTTTGTTGCACACACCTTGTCTTCTAGGCTCCAGCTGCCTACTCTCCACTGCTGTTGCTGTTCTTGGCTGTTCTTGGTGGTCATTTTATGGTACTGGCATCTCCAAAATACTGGTGCCTTCTGCTGCAACTGGACTGCACTTTCATAAATAGCCTCTCATAGGCTCTTTTGATGGCGCTAAGCCTCAACTTCTCTCCATGACCACTTCAATCCTGTGCTTTCAAATGCCAATGAGGCTGCATCTTCCCCAATGGCCTCTCCTGGTCTCTCACACTGCCAAGCATCAGCTGCTACCTCTTCTTGTTTTGAAACCAGTACCACCTGGGTGACTCTTATACATTACCAAGTCTAGCTGCCAACAGGAGGTACAACCATAGCTGCCTCTGGAACATAGTTTCTCTGTGCTCTCAGGAAACACTTCCCAGAAGATTTCACTTTAGAGATGCTAGTCTTCTTAATCACTGATAATTTCTTAGCTCCAGCTAAAAAGGGTCAATCCTTCCAGTAATGTAAAGGTTTTGCTTTAGATGTTCTGTTATCTTGTTAATCACAGATGATTCTTCAGCCCCAGCTAACCAACACCAAAGAATCTTCACAATCAGAACAGCAGTGGCCCTGACAAAAGTCTTTAATCTTCCTTCTGAAATTTCACAAGCCAGGCCTCCATCATATGTACTGTTCTCAACGTTATCTTCCAAGCTCTTATAAAACATCCCACAGAGCTCTTAACATCCCAATGGAACTTCTAGCTCAAATTTCCAGTCCTTTCACAGTCCTCCCAATAACATGGTCAGGCTGTCACAGTACCGTTTGTCTTAGTCGGGGTTTGTATTCCTGGACAAAGCATCATGACCTAGAAGCAAGTTGGGAGGAAAATGTTTATTCAACTTACACTCCCACATTGCTGTTCATCAACAAAGGAATTCAGGACATGAACTCACACAGGGCAGGAACTTGGAAGCACGAGCTAATGCAGAGGCCATAGAGAAGTGCTGTCTACTGGCTTGTTTCCCCTGGCTTGCTCAGGTTGCTTTCCTATAGAATCCAGAATTATTAGCCCTGAGATGACACCAACCACAATGGGCCCTCCCACACTTGATCACTAATTGAGAAAGTACCTTACAGGTGACTCTTATGTAGGCATTTCCTCAAGGGAGGCTCCTTTCTCTGTGATAACTCAAGCCAGTACAGACTTTAATAATCTTTTTTTTAAATTATTATTACCTTTAATGGAACCAGAAAGTACCATGAATGCTTTCAAAGGAAGGAGGGAAACAACAGTACTACCAAGTCATGATGTCTTTGAACCATAACCACAAATAGCATGGCACAATAACCCCACAGGTATGATAGTAGTAGCATAAATACCTTTGCAGGAAACAAAATCTTTCTGATTGGACTTTAGACTCACTCTACTAGAGAAAAATTGTATTTGATTTTGGAAACCTAGCCAGGTATAGTGAAGTCATGTTTATTATAAGAGAACTTCTACCCATTACTTTACTAAATCTGCATATTCTCTAACAACCTAAATATGTGTCCTCATACCTACCAAATCATTACAGAAAACCACAACAAATCAAATGCAGAATTGTGAAACCCAGTCCCAGTCTATATATCTACAAAATATTTCAACATTTAAAGCTTGGAGTACAGTGTGAAACAAGGAGAAAGGCTTTATAAGCCAGAGAATCAAGTTTTCTGTGAGATTTTGTCTCTTAATAAGATTAGAAGCTACACCCAAAATTCTGACCAACATGACTAATCAAATATGAGCTGTGCAAGGGCAGTGAACCACAAATATGACAAAGTAGATAGAGGAAAATCCTCAGGCCTAAACAAAGAACTACAGGCAATTGAGGATAGCTAGAAGTGGGAGAAATGTTTTTCTCCAAAAAGAGGCATACTGGTTGGTTGTTCAGTCGAACATGGTCATCCCTCAAACACATTTATACAACTAATATTATACAATACATGTTATATTTAAGAATATATATGAAATGCCAGGCAGTGGTGGCACACACCTTTAATCCTAGCACTTGGAAGGCAGAGGCAGGTGGATTTCTGAGTTCAAGAACAGCCTGGTCTACATAGTGAGTTCCAGAGTTCCAGGACAGCCAGGGCTATACAGAGAAACTCTGTGTCGAAAAACAAAAACAAAACAAAACAAAACAAACAAACAAACAGAAAGAATATATATGAATTTGAAAGAGAGCAATGAGGGTAGGAGGTTTGGGAGTGGAAAAATTAGAAGGAAAATGGTGTATTTATAATCTGCAAATTAAAATTGTTGAGAAATTTAAAATGTATTATGTAATATTTTGAGCCCATTGTACCCATTTAAGACTAAGAACCAGTAACGGTGTATGTAGACACAATACAGAGAGGCCACCCTTAATACCCTGAAATTTCTCAATCTGGCTTGTGGCCAGTTTTCCATCTACAAATTCTTATTTCTTTTATCATAAATAGAGACATTTTCTTATTAATAGCAAGGACATCTAATAAACAGTACCTTTCAGTTTTGCTTAAGCCAACCTACCAACTGTGACTTAGGAACTTTCTACAGCTTATTCTTTGAATGTGGACTTCATGTAAGAATTGAAAAACACCTGCTCAGACACCTGTGATTTTAGTTAAATATATATTAAATGAAGTCCAGATCTTACATTTATATTAACAATAAAGCTGAGCTCTCTTTTGAAGCTATGGTCAGGAAAAGAAATGATTGCATACAAGGATGTCTTGGAAGCCTTTGTCTCTGCACACCTGTCAGAATACATTTGTTTATTTTTAGGTGACTACCAATCAAGTTTCTCAAGCAGCAAGCAGCAAGCAGCAAGCAGCAAGCAGCAAGCAGCAAGCAGCAAGCAGCAAGCAGCAAGCAGCAAGCAGCAAGCAGCAAGCAGCAAGCAGCAAGCAGCAAGCAGCAAGCAGCAAGCAGCAAGCACAAAAGGTCTAAGAGAAAGTAACATGTGAAGAAAAGACTTGATTCTTTCCTACAGTGTTACTGTGAAGTCAAACTAATTGAGGACTATATATGACTACTCACTGTAGTTCACATGGCTTCACTATGCTCAGAAATTGCTGTATCACATCTACCACTGCAGAGGGCAGATGCTAAAAGCTTCTAAAGGCTGCCTTCAAAGTAGTCATTCAAGGTCAGTGTTCTAGTCCCTAGGGTACTTCCTGATGGGCTACAATACTCCCTGTTTGTTTTGTTTTGTTTTGCTTTGTTTAACTTTGTCTGAAGATGTAAGTTAGTGTAACCTTACCCACAGTCTCATTTTATTTACTGTTAGAAAACAGATTAACACTTACATTTGATTTTCTATTAAAGTATACTTATCAAGACACTCAGGTTTGTCATAGTTTAGTTATTGTCATTCAGTTAGTGATGGATTGTGTATCTGATGTGGTATACCTTAACAGTGAATGGAGTAGTCAGTAGAAAATCAGCCTGCTCCTGAAACAGGAATCAAGATCTATTATATTTCTGTTCTACTTAGTATTGCTATGAGGCAAGACAGATTTCCCCTAAGTCGTATTTCATCTAATTCCATACAATTTAATGCATTCATATTCATAAAAATCCATTCTTCTCGCACGTACTCTATACCGTCTTTAATGTGTACAAGATGAGAAAAGTAACCTTCACTACAAAAAAATTTCCCAAGATAATATTAGATCTCTTATGCACACATGAGAATATTTAAGTAGACAAATAAAATGTGTACTTAAAGATATAGAAGGCAAAGAAAAAAGAAAAAGAAAGGAAAAGGAAAAAAAGAAAAGAAAAAAAAAGCTGGGCATGATGGCACATGCCTTTCATTCCAGCACTCGGGAGGCAGAGGCAGGTGGATTTCTGAGTTCAAGGCCAGCCTAGTCTACAAAGTGAGTTCCAAGGACAGCCAGGGCTATACAGAGAAACCCTGTCTCAGAAAAAAAAAAAAAGAAAGAAAAAAAGAAAGAAAGAAAAAAGAAAAGAAAAGATATAGAAGGCATGGATAAAAACCTGAACTCTCTTTTGTAGATATAGTCACGAAAAAATAAATGCTTTCAAAGAATTTATTGAAAATAAATGGCCTTTGTCTCAGCACACCGTTGAAGGATTGCTCTCGTCTAAATGGTAGCTCTTTGGTGTGTAAAATATCAGTCATCTGCCATTCAGAAATCAAAGCTAAGTTGATTCAAACATTATAGATATTCAATCTCCATATACTGGCACTAAACTCAAGCTAACCCCCATTGTTCTAACAGAAGGCAGGCCAGTATTTGGAAACCTAGGTAAGACCCTATCCATAGCCCACCAACACTCCTTATAGCCTGCCCAGTTTCCCCACCAGCACTCCATCTTTTCATCTCTATATTATATCCCACAAACCCTGTAGAAGTCCATTGATCTCCTAAAAAAAACATGCTGATAACCAGAACTTCAAAAGCACCCTGATAGACGAATTCAGGTCAGTACCTCGAACCCCAGAAGCCATTCCAGTACTCACAACTCCAGAAACCTCTGGTTGTATCAGAGGTCATGACCATTTCCAGAACACAAAAGTTCATGATACCACACAGAAATCCAGAACTCCAGAGGCTGTGCTACACCCAAAGCCTCAGAGTTCACACAAGCCATTAAATCTCAGCAGCGATATTCTACTGCACTTGAGTCCATTCTGATCACTAGGATCACAGGCACCTCAGGCCAGAAGACCAGAAAGAAAGAGATACTAGAGGAAAAACCATCCATCAAACAAAAACAAACTCAGAAATCAGAAATTAATCTTATACTTATGTGAAATGCAGAGGCCTAGCATGAGAAGACAATCAATGAAAGTTAAGGCAACATGTTACTACCAGAGCTGCACTAAAATACTACAGCATGTTTTGGATATTCCAACATAGCTGAAGTAAAAGAAATGACCCTAAAGTCAATTTTGTGAAGATTAGAGAGACTCTTAAAGAGGAAATTTTAAAAATCCCTTAAAGGAATCCATAAAACACAAACGATGGAAGAAAAATCAATAAATCCATTAAAGAAAACAAAGAGAAAAACAAACAAACAAACAACAAAAAAAGCAAACAGCAAAATAACTGTTCCAATAGACAAAAATAATATAAAATATCCTTGGTTAACTCTAAATAAGCAATAGAAATATGTTTATAACAAGATCTTCAAGTTTTAAAATAAGAAATTGAAGAAAATATTATAAGATGGAAAGATCTCCCATGCGCATGTGTTGATAGGATTAACATAGTGAAAATGGCCATCTTACCAAAAGCAATCTACAGCTTCAATGCAATCCCTTCAAATTTCCAACACAATGCTTCAAAACAATTAAAAGAACAACATACAACTTCATATGGAAAAACAAAAAAACAAAAACAAAATTCAGGACAGCTAAAATTATTTTTACAATAAAAGAATTTCCAGATGCATTCCTATTCTTGATTTCAAGATGCACTACAGATCTATAGTAATAAAAACAGGTTGATCAAAGGAATCAAACTGAAGACCCAGGAGTAAATCCACAAATGGCCACGTCATCCTAATTTGAGAACAAAGACCAAATTATTGAATGGAAGAAAAGACAGCTTCTTTAACAAATAGTACTGGTCTAAGTGAATGTTGGTATGTAGAACAGTGCAAGAACATTGATATGTAAAATAAAGATCCACATCTATCACCCTGCACAAAACTAAAGTGCATTAATGATCTCAGATACACTGAACCTGATAGAACCTTGAACACAATGGCAGAGAAGACAGCTTCCTGAACAGAACACTGATATTGGAGACACTAAGAGAGAAAACTAATGTATGAGATCACATAAAACTTAAAAGTGTCTGTAAGGAAAAAGGCACCACAAATAGGACAAAACTGAAGCCTACACACTGCACATTTGACAGAGGACTAATTTCCAATGTCTCTAAAGAATTCAAGAAACTGCACATCAATAAACCAAATAATATAATTAAAAAGGGTGATATAAATCTAAACAAAGAACACTCAATAGGGAAATCTTAAATGGCTGAGAAGCACTTAAAGAAAATTTTAATATCTTTGGTTATCAGGGAAATGCAAAGGTTTTTGGAGGTGATCAATTGCCAGAGCAGCCATGTTGCTAAACTAAAATTCTTGTGACCATGAAAGATTTCCAGGAGAGATTGGGGTACCAACCCAGGCACAAATGGTTCAATTTATACTTTGTCCTGTCTTCAAGATGTGCTTTGGTAAAGGAGATGCAGAAATTGTGGGAGTGGTCAGCAAATGATTGGTCTATGTTGAGAGCCATGCCATGAGAGGGAGCCTACCACTGACAAAGCATATAGGGCTAGGAAGGAGAAGCTGGGTAGCCCAGAGTGTCCTAATGATATTATGCTGCACACATAGATTGGCAGTTAGTCCAATTGACCTCAGAAAGGCTTCAGAGCTAAGCAGTAGGCAGACCTTGGGGAGACCCAAGGAAGATGAGGAAGAAGGATTTTAGGAGACAAAAGGGTCAAGGACAACAGGAAAAAAGTCTCAAAAGCAATTCACTTGGGATTGTAGGGACTTACAGAAACTGAACAGACATCCAGGGATCCTGCATGGGTCTGACCTAGGCTCGCTGCTTATATGCTTTGGTTCTGTGGGTAGCTTGGTCTTCTTTTCTGATTCCCAATAGAGAGAGCTAGCACAAGGCTATCTCTTTCTTGCTTTTTTATTTATTTTTCTGCTTTAAAGACACTTTTCCTCCTCCTTGGTTACCATGACCAGCCTTTGTATTAGGGGAGGTTCCTAGTCTAATTGCAACTTTACATGCCATGTCTAGTTGATATCCCTGGGAGACCTGCCCTTTTCTGAAGGGAAACGAAGAGTAGTAGGTGGTGTGGGAGGGCCTGGGTAGGGAGGAGGGAGGGAAAACTGTGGTTGGCATTTAATATATGATTTATTCTCCCTCATCACGTTTTGTGACAAAAATACAGATATGGAGATGATGAGATGCCTTTATTTTCTGCAATTAAAAGCTCTGTGTTCAAGTATCCTCCTAAAGACTCGGTGTTTATGTAAAACAATACTTTCATTTGAATTTGCCATGAAATTTTGAAATGATGGTAGATGAAAATGTAGATGTGTCCACTCCTCATTTCTAAAATTCTAATATATTATGCAGTTTGCTTTTATTTATTTTCTACATAATGAGATATTACCCAACTAAGCTGAACTACACATGCCTATCATCAGACGATTGAGGAGGTTCAAATATCATTTAGGAATGCTCATAGTATATGGAATTAGATGGAAAGATTTCTACTACAGGTGAACTCTTTCTAAAGAAAGGTGACTGGAGACCATTTACAGTGGTTGTAACTAAGGACCTATGAGCTCTAAAGTCATTGACTTTAGGTTGTCTTAGCCAGAAGGAAGGATAAAACTCATTAGAATATATAAAATAGTTCAGATAATTAGTTCCAATGTTCCTATATTATTCAAAGTCAAATTCATCATATTATCTGCTTTATCTAAACAGTTTTAACAGAAAATGAAACCTCTCTGACAGATGGTGTTCTTCACTGTAGAGTTTCTGCTGGAGATAGTTAGCAGTGGAATTTCTCATCCCTTATTATTTTCAGGATTATATATTATCTCAGAAAAGACTATCTTTGCAATGAGAAAAATATTTCATCACATAATGATGACTGATTTGATATTCTGAAGTAAACTTGTATTCAGTTTTTGAAAAATAAAAATGAAAAAAACAATATATAATTCTCCTTTGAATCCTTTTATGCTAAACACTTATATTGTTTAATCAACTTTGCAGAATTCAATTTTTTTCATTTTAAATATCTATAAAATAGCTTAAAAGTTGGTAAATATTGAATAAAGAATGAAGAACGAAGGTAGAGTCTTTTATATAGATACAGGCCTTTTATATGTGCAGGTTTGTCAGGCTCAGGATATATAATCAGGAAACAGTAAGCAATAGCTTGTCTTACTTTTTCTATTGGAAAAGGTAATTTAATTTGCAGATTTTCTCAGCACTGTAACTTGTTATATAGAACCTCATAAGGTTAGTGAATTTATTGGTTAGTCAAAACCATCCAGATCTTTAGCTAGAATTTTATGGAAAAATAAATGCATTTGACATCCTGGTGTATGACTAAAAATTTAAACACAGAAAAATGTGTGCATGTGTGTGTGTACATGTGTGTGTTTATATGAACATGTGTATGTTCATATGTGTATGCATACCTGCATACATGCTTATATTCATGTTTGTGTGTTCATAGTATTCCTTAGAATTTTATAACATACTAGATGTTTATACAAATAGAACACATACTTACAATTTCATGTTGTAACTGTAACAAATCAATGAGCTTCATGACTACCAAAATTTAAAATCCAAACTGAAATAAACTATTCTGATATCCATCTTAGAAACAGAGTCACACAGAAAGCTGCTACTCCTTATCTGGAAGAGATAGATGAATATAGAGAATAATAATTTAATCATGCAGAATCCTATGAAGAGAAGCCTTCTGTGAACTGAAGACCAGGTAGAGAATCCTAATCTGTTGCAGGTTCTGTGTGGACATATCTGAGAAATAGGAACTCCAGCAAAGATGGCACATAGAGAAATGAGAACTCCATGTGGGAAGGCACACACATTGTTGCAAATTTCCTCTGTAGACATTCAAGAAAGGTTTCATAGGAAATACTAGAAAAGAATTCTTTCAAGCATTGCCTGGCATGCAAAGAAATGGGTATTCTGAAATATGACATATGATTCAGATCTTTTCTATAAACTTTTCTGCAGGTGAAACTTACCTGGTATTATTATGGCCCACCTGACCTGGAGAAGGGCAAATCCTCTATACTTAGCTTGTATCACCCAATGCTAAAAAATGCAGTCACTTGTGGCATTCACAGTACAGAGGCAGACTTGCTAAAAATCACTGGAAGAAAGCATGTTTCTCCCTCCTGCCCCCCATACCTTTTCAAAAAGTTCCCACAGGGCCTGTGCTAGTTTTGAAGTTCAGAAGAAGAATAAATCACAAGGCATAACAGAAGTCAGAAAAGAAATTACAAAAAAAAAAAAATTAACAGAAGTAACTGATGGAAAAAATAGCAGTAGGTGCTGAGATTTTAAAACATTTACTGGTGTTATACAGCACCTGAGTTTGATTATTGAGCAGGTCACAAGCACTTGGGACCACAGCTTTACTGGTTCTATTGTCTCCTCTGGAATTTGTGAGCAGCTGTAGTCTCCCCTCCCCCAGCCTGAAACCTGCTTGCTCAGGGGTGGAGCTTCTGCTCATTCGTTCTGCCATGCCCACTGCTGGAACCTGTGGCTTTTCCAAAGCCATCACGTGCTCACTCTACTACTGGACCTGAGATTATTCGGCAGGAATCGGGTCCCCTCCCCCTTCCTTCATAACTAGTGTTGCAACAGTAAAATTTGAGCTTTGATCAGAATGACTGTCTTGGCTACATTTCTTTCTCTTGCCACCTAGCCCCTCTTCTCTTCCAGGTTTCCAAAATGCCTTTCCAGGCTAGAACCCAGGTTGTGGTCTGCTGGCCGGACACAACAAGCATCTACAATTATGCCACACACACAATTTTTAAAAGAAGTATATCTATCTATCTATCTATCTATCTATCTATCTATCTATCTACCTATCTATCTACTTATCTATATATGTATATCCGACTTTCACATCTATTTATATATATATATATATACATCCTACTTTAACATTTTTGTTATCAAGTCTTCAATAGTAATTGAATCCATGCCAAGGAAAACTACTGATGAGTGGAACGGTTGTGTGTTAGTAGTGGTTTACAAGCTCTAAGAAATTATGAAAATAAAATGTGTATCATAGAGTGAATGTGGAAAATCAGAATAAGCTTTATGTTGTGTGGTTTGAATGGGTGACATTCTGGAAAAGGAGAAACTAAGAACAGAGTAGAAATGTTATATATTTCCAAAAGGTAGAGAACAGAAAGGCAAATAAATCCTCACTAGATTTCAGGATGGTGAAACAATTGTGTGTGCTGCTAGAATGACAAGTGCTTGCCACTGTAGATTTATTCAATCTCATAGAATGTCCAGTACCAAGAGTAAACCCTAAGGGCAACTATGAACATTGAGTGAGAGTGGTGTGGTAAAGTAGCTTTATTAACTGTAATGAGTGTCTATCTGTGCTTGGCATGTTGATAATTGGGAAGGCTTTAGAAAAGGCAAGATATACATGGGAAATTGGTATGCCCTTTATCTAATTTTATAAAAATCTAAAGCTTTCCTAAAATGAAATTGGAAAAAAGTATGCAATTCAAAATATAGAATTCATATCGGAAGAAAAAATGAATACAAATTAATTAAATAAATAAATTGGAAGAAATATCGTAATTTCTACTAGGATCTTCCTTCCTTATCTCTGTGCATGTTGGCCTAATCATGGCTAAACCTTGCTTGTATTATTGGGATTTTTTAAATAAAATGGCAGTTAACTGTATTTTATAAGGCCAGGGTATTTAGGATCTATCACTTTTTTTTTTTTTTTTGACTTTCTAGTACCTAGGAAAATAGAACTCAGTTGTGACTTTTCTAATTTTGGAAAATATGTAACTATTTCATTCCAGTAATCATGTAATTAAATCATACAGGAAATTATGCCAAATGACATATTGGCAAGCCATCCCCCAAAACAATATTATTGCAAACATGAACAGCCAAGGATATGTCTATAAACTATAAATGTACAACATTGTTCTTGGAAGCAAAAGACAAGGATAAAATCAATGTTAGGATTAAAACAGAGTTAATGGGAACAGCAATAAATGTGAGTCAAATTGGCTATATCTGAATTTGAGATAGAAAACTTACCAGGTTAGGGGAAGTACAGTGTTCTGGGAAAACAAGCTCATCTCTGGGTAAGCTCTCTATGCTTCCAAGTCACACTCAGCACCCATAGCTCTTCTAATTGTTTTGTTCAAGCTACAATTTCTTTTTTTGTAGGAAACCTCTCAACTTAATAAGTAGTTACACTGTTGCACAGTTTGTTCTATTTAATGGAATGTAATAGACTGAATGATGAGTAAGACAGTCTTAGTTACTATTTTTCCTACTATGAAAAAGCACTATAACCAAGAAAACTTACAAATTAAGCATTTAATTCAGAGGGTGTGAGCATAGTACAGTTCATGCAGCAGATAGGCAGGCATGGTGCTGGAGTAGTAGTATCTGAGAGCTTACATTTGATCCACATTTAGGAGACAAGAAAGGAGAGAGAGAGAGAGAAAGAGAGAGAGACAGAGACAGAGAGAGACAGAGAGAGACAGAGACAGAGACAGAGACAGACAGAGACAGACAGAGACAGAGACAGAGACAGAGACAGAGACAGAGACAGAGACAGACACAGACACAGAGACAGAGACAGAGACAAAGACAAAGACAGACAGAGACAGAGAGAGCCCTACCTGAGAACGGCATGGACTTTTAGTATCTCAAAGGCAGCTCCAGAGGCAAGGCCTTATCTCCTAGTATTTCCCGAACAGTTGCAGCATCTGAGGATCAAGCATGCAACTATATGGCTATGAGGGCTACTTTTATTCAAACAACCTTATACCACTTCAGGAGAGACAGTACAGCAAAACTAAACTTAAGATGCTATAGCTGCCCTTTGCTATTGTGGCTGGAAGTAGTTCCCACCCACGTGCAATGATGGGTTGCGACCTAACTCTCCCCTTTTGCTGTTCTCACTACTGAAACCTTGATGATTGCCTCATATTTCACATGGTAAAAGCCAATACTGATGTAATTGAAATCATAGAAAATTGAGGACGAGGCACTACCCTTCATGTGAGTAGCCTATAGTCTTATAGATAAAATGAGTGAAAAGTTCTAGTAACCTGTCAGATGCTATCAATATAAAGTTCATCTCTGATAAATTATTACTGACCGTCATGATGCACTTTGCCATTTCTATTATGAAGGCATTACTGACTTTAAACCAGCTTCACTGTCATTGTCTTCTGTGGAGTCAGTGACTTGAGGAACGGACAGAAAATGATAAGGGTTTGCATCAAAGGCAGAACTTAGAAAAGCTGTGTCTTTGAGGGTTAAATATTGACAGACATCAAATGAAAAGAAGCAAAACAATACCAAAAAAGAAAAAAGAAAAAAATGAAAGAGCAAAATATTTAAATGAGTTCATGAAAGGATTTTTTTTTATGGACACAAAGGTAAGACTAAATTTGCTGAAAATGCTTTTGTTTGTCAATGTTTACACAAGCAATATCAAGACAGAAGAATGTCAAAATTAAGTGGACATGTGCAAATAGTCTAGGAACAACCTCCTTGCAACTCACTCCTTCATCATACCCTCCTGAACACTTCATTAGTTGCCTTATGTACCTAGGGAAGAAAGCATCTTATCTTGGTAGGATAAATGTATTTGTAGATTTACTTTCAGTTGATGATACTGAGTAAAATTCTGAGACTTGGAAACATGATCACCCCCTTCTAGAAAATTGTTGTGACTAAGAAGGAGATTAAGTAGAACAAATATTAAATGTGGGTTCCAAACTCATCTTGTTAAAAGTTGACTGGACAAGCCTGTAAATAAGAATCCAATACAAAAATTTTAGCTAACAAGTCTATCTTGGAAAAATATATTCAAAGAGTCAACCAGTTACTTTCTGACTTTGCTTCATCTAGTCAGGGAGCAGTACACATATTTTTTGTTTATTCCCATTGTATTTCTGTTTTGATATGTAGTTCCTGTGTGACCTTGAATTCCACTCTTTATCCAGTCATGCCAGCTCTCAAAATAAAATAAATAATAGTTTCTAAATTATTGTATTTGGAAAATGACCAAGTTGGTGTTTTCAATTAATGTAGTAATTACTATAAGCCAAATTTGACTATATTGACTATGCTTTTTGTAGTTGTTTATCTCTGTGTCTTTTTGACAGGATGGATGGGAGACTATAGAAACCAAAAGTATCTCAACAGTGCTTCTTGACACTCATGAAAGATTTGATAGTGCTTCTTCAATTTTTCTTCTGTAAAGGACATCATTTCATCTTACATATAATAATATGGCTATACTATGCAAATAATGATGAGAAGAAAAATACTTATAGTAAATACACGCAAAATAAAATGTAGTACATGCAAATACTTGAGTAACTTCATGATCAGAAATATTAGCATGACCATTTTTCCCCCAAGTAATTATACAGCATAATTTTACAAGTTAGTCTTGCCAACTTGGCATGAACTAAAGTCATCTAGGAAGACCAAACCCTAAGTGAAGCTAACAGATTGACTTGTGGGCATATCTCTAAGACATTTTCTTGTTTTGTAATGTAGGAAACTCCAGTCCATGCCATGAAGTAGCATCCCTGAGCATCTGGCCCTGAATAGTATGAGAAAGTTATCTGAGCAAGCCATGGAAAGTAGGCCAGCAAGTAGCATTCATGTCTAGTCTGTATCACTTCTTCACTCCAGGTTCCTACCCTTATTCACTTTGATGATGGGATTCCTATCATGAGGATGATTCCTAACAAGGATATGATAAAATTATAAGCCAAAAAAGCTGTTTCATCTTCAAGTTAGTTTTGATCATTGTTTTATTGCAGCAACAGAAAGAAAACTGGATCATCAATATATTTTGAATGTTTATTTTTAACACATTTTAAATTAATTTTCTTTTGTTGACATACTTTGCACATGGTATTACCACTCCAACTCCCTGATATTAACCATGGTTATTTCAATGAAAATCAGAATGTAAATATGTATAAAAGTAAAAACTGCCATTTTAAACCATCAATAATTTTCATATATTTTTGAGGATAATTGTACTGTGTCTAATTACCCTTTTCTTCTAGAAATACTATATGCTGTCTCTTTTGTCAAATTAAGTATGAGAGTTGTAGGTATGACTTAAAGTAAAGGCCTATTAATATATATACCAATGCATAAATAAATTCTAAATGATACTATTTATCTCAACACTTAATACATAATCTATTGTCTTACTACACATGATATTTCCTATAAGGATATTTTCCCTAAAATCTATAATTCATATTGTTTAATTATCGAATATGATAAAATTATATAGTCAGTATTATTAATAAACAGGTATTCTACAAAATTTTATTTAATAATATGTATCCGTATTATAAAGACATTATCTCTGTATTCTTTATCTGACCTTGGATGTGAAAAACAAACTGAAAAGAAATTCCTGTCATGTTTACTTTCACAGGCATATGAAAATGTAATGAAATGTCAGCACAAACAGTTGTTCACTAACAATATCAAATTCCAGTAAGGTATTTGAATTGCAACAGCAAATTATTGGATACAGATTTTTATCTTATTTGATTTTCCCTCAAGTGGTTTAATAAAACCATCTGAAATAGTCATACTTTATGAGCCTTGACTACATTTTTTTAACTTTAAAAATTCTAATTCAATTTACATTTGGTTTGTGAAATGTGTAAAAAGCAAGAAAACTCCAATAATAAGGATATTTTAAGGAGTCTATTTTGTACAGTAGTATTTCCTACTTTATCAGTCATAAAAATTGGGCTTACATAATAGGCCACAATGCATATGAGACAAAATCAGTCCAAAGAATATCTGCAGACAAAGATATAAGCTGAAGTTGGTGAGATGGCTCAGTATAGAATGGATCTTGACCCCACGATGATGATCTAAATACACACACACACACACACACACACACACACACACACACACACATATACATATATATATACACACACACACATGACCCATATATATACATGTATACATATATATGTATATGCATATATGTATACATGTATATGTATCTGTTTAAGTCATTAGTGTTTATGATATGTGTGTATGGGTATACACAAGTGTAACAGTGTGAGGGTGAGTTTCAGAAAACAATTGCTGAAAGTGATTATTTTCACTGTGAGTTTCCAGGATCAAATCCTAGTCACCTGGCTTATGCCACAAGCACTTTCATCCAGTGAGATATCTTGTTACACCAAGAAGATATAATTTGTATGATAACTTAGATAACATATTTATTTCATAATCTCTTGCGATTATTATTTTAATACCTGTCTATCTAGTTTTGGTGGGTGCTGTCCCTTCTCACAGCCATGTACCACACAATTTTTGATGAATGTTAACCTCTAGGTCTAAAGTGGTAATATTAACATTGAGGGCTAGAGGACCTTGATCTTGTTCTGCCCAGCATTCCTTTGGGTCAATGACTGACAGTCTCATTTGGATTATCTGTAATGTTGTCCTTTATTCCCATCCTGAAAACAATAAAACTCAAGTTATTTTATGGCATGTTTATGTCTTTATATTCATTGATACATAATCATTCATGTTATAACCAGATAGGATGGAATAATGACAGCTTAATCAGCTTTTCCCAGGTTTTTTTTTTTCTCTTTATATATCCACTTCATTCCAGAACGACTTTCTTCAACACAAGGCACCACATTCACATCCCAGGAAGGTTTAGGTGGACAATCACAGAACAAATTGTTTTTATCTTGTTTGGATGTCATCCTGGGAGTGGCGTGTAAAAACATTAGTTTATCTTTTCACAGAAGAATTAATGAACTTAATGTGTGTGAAATCATATGTAAAATATAGAAATCTACACCACTTTGGACCTAAAGTTAAAGAAGTGATTTTCTGAAGAAGTATGAAGATAACAGAATCAGGTCAGTAATATTCACTAGAGAAGTAGAAGATGAACTTCAGTATAATGTAGTTCATCCCATAGCTTAGGTTCTTCCTAATTAGGTTGCAACTTTGTGAGTTTGGTGTGATTGTATCTAGGCAGGTTTATTCACATCACATCAGAATGGTGGGAAACATAGCGGGAAACTGGCGTTCGACATTAAGAAGAAGATTTGGGAGGATTATGTCAAACTTATTTATTTTATATGAAATTACAGAAATTCCATGGAGTGAGGAGTGCTTAACCCTGCTCAGGAGATACATGAGGTACCTGAGAAAAAAGCCATTCATCATGGATATGTTTAAACTTTCATCAGCTAATTTTATTTTTCTGCTTTTAGGTTTATGTGTATGATGAAAATGTTGTATTTAGATGTGATTCAAAACCAGCCCAATTCAATCCTTAGAATTTCCCATCCCCCTACTAAACAGAAATACTTATTTCATAACTTTCAGATATTTCTTATCAAACATATATATTAGGAATGTTTTTATTTTGACCTTAAAATATAAATAAGAAAATATTTTTCCTTTCCAAAGGGAGTAAGGATTTAAGTTTAAGTATTATTGTCTTATTTTTATGTAAAATTTTTATTTTGCTCAAATATATATTAGTTGATTATTTGTCATGATATTTACTACAATTAAATTCATTTTGGGACATATAACATAGGTAAATGCTAAAATGGCTATATGAAAATCATTTCATAGTTTTTGGAGTAAATGTATTTGAATATTGTAATTGTGATCATCTGAAAAAAAAAGGTGAGTGAAATATACACATGATGTGTGTCTGACAACCCAATCTGATACAAAAATGAACCTTTGATACCTTAAAAATATAAGTAGGAACATTATGTAATTTTATTCATGTATTTTGGTTTTTATGGGGTGTTGTCTCCCCTTATTTCCATTATCCTACATGTTTGTCACAGCATGCAATCAGGATGAAAAATTATGAAATTATTGTATACTCAGTGTGAGCCCTTTGAAAACATTGTGAAAATGGGAATAATTCACTCCTTTAAATACCACTACAGGATGGTTCTATTTTAACTGCATAATCAGGTGGCACCATTCATTTTGCCTGCTCCTATTGATTCTAAGGCAAGCCACTAATGTGTTTATTTAACATGTTCATGGCTTGTTTTCATTGCATTTCTTTCCACTGACATCTTCAAGGTCAAATTCATGGCTTGATTATTTCTTGTGGATTTACTCAGTGAATTATCTCATTTATATTTACTAATCCATTTTAATTTGTTTTCTTCTCTCTCTTCAGATTAGAGCAATATAAGGAAAAACAAAAACAACACTAAATTATTGTTTGTCATCTAATGTAGTTGTGTTGTGAAAGTAACTGCCAAATCTTGCAAGTGATTTGTAGAGGTAAATTCAGAAGTCTTATTATTTAAAACACTTTAGTAAAAAATTATGTGATGTGCAGCAAAAACATTTATCTTGTGCATAACTTGTGGTATATAATTACTACATGTGTACCAAATACTATCACAATCTAAATACCAAAAAATATTTGATTGTTTTCAGATGTCATTGTAAGTCTACTCTAGACTTTACTGTTAGTGGCTCTAATGGTGCCATTTAAGTCTACCATAGTTGTTACCTACAGTGAAATACACACCCTCAAATCCCTCTGTCTTCTTCACCCCCAAACCTATGTATATATCACATTTTATGTATGACATTTTTCTGTTAGTACCTTGCCTGTATGCTAACAAAGAAAATTGTCCTTACAGATTTTCTGAGTACAAAGAGAAGGTGGTGGTAACATCAAAACCACTTGAAGGGGAGAAAAAACAAACAAACAAACAAAGAAAAACAAACAAACAAACAAAAAACCAACAACAACAACAAAAACCCAAGCAATGTAGTAGCCATCCAGTACCAACTGAACCAAGATTATGGGCAGTTCCCCATCTAAATACATCTATTTGCATAACCATGAGTAAAACATGAACTAATGCTGAGCTCAGAGAGAACCAGAAACTCCAGAGAAACACAGAAAGATCACTTTGATAAAGACAACAAGTTTTGTTTTAATTTGTTAGAAATTAATATTTAACAAATTTAAAATTACCATCAAAACCAAATGACTCCCATAGAAAATGGCCCTTTGAGATCAGGGAGAGTAGAATGGAAAAAGGGTTTTAAAAATGGACTATTAGTGAATACTAGGAAGCAGCAATGAATTTACCAGAGACCAGACAAAAGGAAGGTTGGATATTGTATTGGCAAAAACTTCTCTGGGATAACTCAAGCAAGTGTACTAAATAAACATATAGACTTGAGATCTAGGATCACTGGACAGGTTATCAAAGCGCTTAGTAGTTAATTTTAGTTGCTTCTAATTAAATGTAGGAGGAAGGAGATAAGTAGAAAATGAACAGACTGCTATAGAGTAGAGAATTATTTTATATTAAAATTAATGTCTGGTAAGATAAAAATTAATTATGTTGTCACTGATTGGACAAGCCCATGGAAGACATTCCTGTATTTCAGAACAACTGAAAGTTATTTCTTTAGTTTGACCTTGGCAGGAGGGAAACACGACTTCCCACTTCTTATGATTTCTCGTGTACTAGGATTTTCCCAAAAGCTCAACTCATGAAAAGGAAAGGTCAAAAGAGTAATTTTAAACCTGAAAAGAAATTGCACAACCTGTTGACTAATGTGTGTTCACAGTTGGAGAATCATGGTGACAGTAGAAACTTTTGAAATGATAAGGTAAAAATTCTCATGTTCTTGTTCAACTTCCAAAATTTGATGGTCTTCATTTAACTTGGAAAAAAATGAGCAGTTCTTTACAGATCAATCTACAAAATACTTGCCCATTCATTATTTCTCAAATTTGTCAAAAACATCAACATCTTAGTGAAAGACCCTCGAGGGGAGACCCTCACTCAGACACTCAAGTCCCGGGACAGCCGCGTACCCAAGAAGACACTGAGACCATACATAAAATGTAGAAGGCAAGATTTAATAAGGCAGCAACATGAAAGCACACAGACCAGAGCTCTGGGGTCGAAATAAAGCAGCAACATGGAAGCACACAGAGCTCTGGGGTCGAAACTCATACACCTTAGCACAGGGTAGAGGAGTCTCGACGACCAGCCAAAATTTTTCACAGGCTTATATAGTAAAACTCAAAGGGGGAGAACTGGGCAGGGAAAGTACAAGTTTACATCACTAGGGAGTTCTGCCAAAGGAATCTACGTAACTAAGGAGTCATGTCCTATCAAGGAACCTACGTAACTAAGGAGTACCTGGTTCATTTTGAGGTTGTTCCAGGAGGCCTTTATCTCAAAAATGTTCTTGGAACAGTTCTTAGTTGGGAGGGTTCGAACTTTAGGGTGAGGAGTTTTGGGGTGAAAAGTTTAGGAGTGTTCTGGGAACAATCTCTAGATGGGAGGGGGTGGGCTCCGAGGTAAAAAATTCATGTTTTCACAAGAGGCCAGTAATTTTCTATTCTTCATTCCCCACTTCTTCTTGTAAGTAATTCTAATCTTAGAATTTCAGAAGTCTATATCTCTATGTGGAGAATACTGCATTTACTCTATCTTTAACATGGGAACAGAAACAGAATAAGGCAGATTAGTAAACAGAACTAGGCAGGGACCCTTTTAGTGAGGCTTGAGGGTCTCAGCATGACGCAGGTGTACGTAGATCAGATCTCTGGCTGGAACTGGTGAGTTGTCCTTGGGGTACCTGGCTCGTTCACTGTAGCCAGTTGTGACCAGACTTCTTTCTGCACCACCTGCAAGCCTTTTAACTTAACATATAGATCATTATTATATTAAAGCCACAAGTTTAGCTTTCTGGGCTGAAGTCCCTTTAGGGAGGCTGCTGGCCTAGATCACTTGCTTTCTGTCCATCACTGCACTGCTGTCCCCGCCTTCCGCTTACCTTTAACCTTCAGGCTACTGCCATCCGTGTACCAGCTCAAACTCTCAGGCCAAGGCTGATCTGATCCTTCAGATCATTTCGAGTATGAGTTCCTTCTGCCAGAATGTCAGCACAATGATGAGTAGGTGAAGTCTCAGGCAGTAGTGAGATCGAGGATAGCAGGGGGAGCGAAGGTCACTCGTTCAGTCAAAGCTCTGACAATGTGTCCATCGGTCAGGGGAACAGTTGGATAATGCTTTTAAGAGCGTTAGTCAGCCATCGGTCATGGGGGCTGAACCACACTTTCTAGGACATGTGCCAAGTTTTGTCTCAGAGTCAATTTATCTGCGTCCTTGACCAGAAGCCACTATGTGCAGACAAGCAGGCCATCTTACAGCCACCAGGTCTAATTTCTTACAAGTATGCCACAGGTCTTTTTCAGGGTCCCAATCTCTGAGTAAGAACTTCTTTGGCAATACCTTTGTTCTCAGTCACATTTAGGAGTCCCATAGCTGGGGATAACATTAGGGCAGTCTCAAAAGCATCCAAGGCCATCTAAGATTGTTCTCTTTTTTATATACGAAGGGCTGTTTATCTCTTTAACTCAGCAAAACTGGAATCCACAATCTGCAAAAGCCCGCAGTGCCCAGGAACTTTTTAGCTTGTTTTGTACTGGTCGGTGGAGGAATATGAAACACAGTCTCTTTTTCTAGCTGCTTTAACAGGTAGGCCACCGGACTCTTTTAAGGACTCAGCTTCTGTATTAGCACCCCTTTTGTTATTTCTTAAACACATTGATCTTCAGCCAAAAGCTTTCTTTTGTTGCCAGGTACTATCTAAGTTTTCTAATTTTCCTGACTTTTGTGGCCAGCATTTTATTTTTCTTATCTTTTTGTCTCACAGCACAGCTCTGATTCTGACTCTGATCTCTGTCTTTGTCTTAACTTCCTGTTACCTTGGTCAGATTGTTGGGACTTTCTAGTCCCACAGAGACGAGACCCCCATCAGAGCCTGGCAGTTAGACTCACAGGTGCTCCTTACCTTGGACAGAAGCCCCAAGTGGGTGGATGCCTCCCTCACTGGAACTTGGAACAGACTCACTGCCAGCAACTCAGGGTGGTGCCACCTTCTGAGAAGAGGGAACTTTAGAGCAGAGAGGGGAGTGCAGCTCTCACAGCTGGCTGCAACCAGCACTTATCTTAAAGTGAAAGCAGTTTTTCTGTTAACAAGAGACGGGATGGGAGGGACAGGGGAATGAGAAGCTGCCTGGGAACCTGCAGCGCTCTTGGCCGGCTACTCGAACAGCCTCCTCTTCTTTTTTTTTTTTTTAGCAGCCACAACATCTAGGCCACTGACTTCTCAGGGACCACTCCTCATTTGCTCCGGATTTCCGAGCTCATTTTTCCCTAGGCTCCAGGTCCATGGGCGGGACCACTGTGACCCGCTGGCTGCTCTCTGGAGTTGGAGTGGGAGGCAGGGCAGCTGAGGATCTGAAAGGAAGTGGTCAGCATAGGGATCTGACAGGATTCTTAGGCTTATTTCAGAAGGCATAACTTAAAAACAGTCGTCAGTCATCAGTCCAAGTCCGAACACAAAGAGACAAAAAAGACACACACAGAAACCGTTTTTCAGGCAACCACTATAGAATCACAGTACCACAGAAATGACAAACACAAGCAAGACCAATACAGGGCATCTTACATGCGATTTTCAGAGAAGCTTACTGTCACTATGACCAACCCAAATGGACCTGTCTCCATGGGAAGGCCCCAGAACCTGAGACCGGCCTAAAACCAAACCAAGATAATCAGTCAACTCCTTGGGACCAAGACCAGACCTGAAACCAGACAAACCAAAAACAAAACAGAATCAGAAGGTGGTCCAATGGAGGACACACAAGTGAACAAGACACACAGACACACAGACATACAGACAGGGAGGGATCCCACTTTATCTCCGACGTACAGTGTCTGTGTCTCATGACAAAAACCACAAACAAAAACAAGATAGCAACAGAGAAAAAGAAGACACCAGTATCTCTAAGCACACTCGTCCACGCCTGGACTTGTACAACCAGCCAAGCCAAACGCTATTTCCTGACGGGGTCGGATTCCACATCGACTCCCTTCCTCCTGAAAAACAATTTGCCTGACGGCGGCGATTAGTGACAAGTCAAAAGCACCCTTAGGTGGCCAGCCTACTCCAAACGTTGGCCACTCGGAGGCGCAAAAGGTCTGCCACTGACCCTTTCTGACCTCCACCGACTGGTTGTGGGCTCTGACCCGCACCTCCTTCCAATGCTCCAGAGTCAGAGAAAGGGAAGTGGACACAGATTGTCCCATTTCTAGAAAAACAGTAGTCACAACAAGAGCGGACACGAGACTAAGACAAAAAAGAAACCAGAAGAATCAGATGGCCTCTCTAAGGCCGGCCGATTGAGACCCTCTGCACGAGGTGGGACTCGAACCCACGATCCCGTGACCAGACGCGAGGTGGGACTCGAACCCACGGTCTCGCAACAAGGTGCGAGGTGGGACTCAAACCCACGATCTCGCAACAAAACACGAGGTGGGACTCAAACCCACGATCTCGCAACAAAACACGAGGTGGGACTCGAACCCACGATCTCGCAACTGGGCACGAGGTGGGACTCTAACCCACGATCTCGCAACCCCAAATGGTCTCTTGGCCTTCAAAGGGGTCCACCAGGCGTCCCTGATCCTCCCCTGTTCCTCCTGGGACGTCTCCCAGGGTGAACGGACGGTGGACACCTGGACACGTCTATCCTTATCCACCCCGCACTCCCTCTCGGAGCGCGGTCTCACTGAGCGTCCGCAAAACTGAAACTGCGATCGCACCAGACTTAGAAACAGAACACAGACATCAGACCACAGACATCAGAACACAGACATCAGACCAAAACAGAACAAAGAATCTTACCTCTAAGTGGGTCTAGGACCTCTGGGTGGTCGCGCTGTTTCCCGGCCAATGCACCAAATGAAAGACCCTCGAGGGGAGACCCTCACTCAGACACTCAAGTCCCGGGACAGCCGCGTACCCAAGAAGACACTGAGACCATACATAAAATGTAGAAGGCAAGATTTAATAAGGCAGCAACATGAAAGCACACAGACCAGAGCTCTGGGGTCGAAATAAAGCAGCAACATGGAAGCACACAGAGCTCTGGGGTCGAAACTCATACACCTTAGCACAGGGTAGAGGAGTCTCGACGACCAGCCAAAATTTTTCACAGGCTTATATAGTAAAACTCAAAGGGGGAGAACTGGGCAGGGAAAGTACAAGTTTACATCACTAGGGAGTTCTGCCAAAGGAATCTACGTAACTAAGGAGTCATGTCCTATCAAGGAACCTACGTAACTAAGGAGTACCTGGTTCATTTTGAGGTTGTTCCAGGAGGCCTTTATCTCAAAAATGTTCTTGGAACAGTTCTTAGTTGGGAGGGTTCGAACTTTAGGGTGAGGAGTTTTGGGGTGAAAAGTTTAGGAGTGTTCTGGGAACAATCTCTAGATGGGAGGGGGTGGGCTCCGAGGTAAAAAATTCATGTTTTCACAAGAGGCCAGTAATTTTCTATTCTTCATTAGAACCTATTGCAAACCAAGAACTGACAAGGAGCCTGGATGAGAAAAATCACTGTGTGATGCAGAGGATCAAAAACAGGAAAGGTTTACCTCAATCAGGATAATATTTTCTAGTTCCATCCAATTGTCTGAAAATGCATAGTATGTATTCATTAATAAGAGGTTATTAGCCAAAACAGCATAGAATACCCAGGATACATTCCACAGAACTCAAGTTTAGCAAGCTGAAGGGCCCAAATGTGAATGCTTCAATCTCACTTGGGAGGGAGAAGAAAGCAATAACAAAGGGTGGGGGGAGGGACCAGAGGGAGGGGGGACCTGGGTGGGAGAGGAGAGGGGCAGGAGAAAAGGGGAACATAATCAGGTATTAGAGGGTAGGAAACAGGAGAGAAGCTTGTGGGCTAGCCGAATGAATGGAAATATGCTACCTTGGGGGTTGGGGAGAATACTCTATCATATACCAGAGACCTGGGAGGTGAAATACTCTCAGGACTCAAAGGGAGGGACCTTAGATGAATTGCCTAACAATGGGAAGATGGAACTTGTAGAGTCCACCTCCAGTAGAAGACAGGGCATCAAGTGTAGGGATAGGATTGCCATCCACAATCAAAAACTATGACTCAGAATTGTTCCTGACTAAAGAACTACAGGGACAAAAATGGAGAAGAGACTGAAAAAAAGGAGGTCGGGTGACCTGCGCATATTTGGTTCCAGCTCAAAGGGAGCCTCCAAGGCCTGACACTACTACTGATGCTGTGGTGTGCTTCCAGACAGGAGCCTAGCATGGCTGTCCTCTGAGAGGCCCAACAAGCAGCTGACTGAGACAGATGAAGATGCTTACACCCAACCAATGGACTGAAGTCAGACACTTGTGCTTGAATTAGGGAAAGGATTGGAAGAAGTTGAGGAGGGGGCAACCCCATAGGAAGACCACCAGTCTCAACTAACCTGGACTCCAGAAATCTCACAGAAACTGATCACCAACCAGGCAGCATACACTAGCTGTTTTGAGGCCCCTGACACACATACAGCAGAGTACTGCCTGGTTTGGACTCAGTGAGAGATGACACACCTAACCCTGGAGAGACTTGAAGCCCCAGGGAGTGAGGAAACTTGGCATGGTGAGTGTTGGGGAGAGACATCCTCTTGGAAAGGGTGGAGGGAGGTGGAATGGGATGATGATCTGTAGGGGGATAATGTCTGGATTGTTAAAAAAAGATTAAGGATAATTTTAAAAAATTAGGAAGATTTCAAAAGGTAGGCAAAATGGAAATATGAATACAGTCTAATGAATAAAAATATCAATAATCTGTTTATTTAATTAAAGCAAATATACCTCCAATTAAATATAAGTGGTATTAAAATCTTATGTACTGATAATGGAAAAGTAAAATGGTAAGTTTCTAGTAAAGCTTTTGTTGATATTGGTCTTAGAGTGCAACTATTGTGTGTGTGTGTGTGTGTGTGTGTGTGTGTGTATTTGCATGTATGTGTGTGTATGTGTGTGTTTTTGTGTATGAAATTCTTTCATGATTCTACCCAGGCAAGCATGTCCTCTGTCACTGAGCTGTATATCTGGCCTCGAGCTCTATTTTATTCATAAGGATCTGTAAAAATGTGCACATGAGAAAATATACTGTATTTACATTTCCTTTCATTTGGGCTTTTTTCCCCATTATTTCCACAAGTCAAATGCTTCAAACTTATCCCAATTTATTCTCTACTCTGCACATATCTTTTTGTGTACCCTCTTGAATTATGACTTGAACTCTTTCCCAGACTATTTCTATTAAATACTCTAAAGAATGGATTGGTTTATTAAACTTGTTTTCAGATATTTAAAGTATTGGGTTTTCTTTTCTACAGGTCACAGCAGTAGCTTTGTGTGTATTTGATTAATACTTTTATCATAAAAACAAAAACAAAAACAAAACAAAACAAAAACAAAAATGAAAGCACCTGTCATGACTGGAGGAAATTAAAGTTTTTATGTGAAATTTTTTTCAGTTAGTATTATCTATATTTCTAAGATTCCTTTCTATGTGTTAAATTTTGAATGAGCATTAACATTTAGTTAACTAAATTGCAATATATTTGACTTAGTATTTAACATTAATACTTTTGTAAGTTCCATGTGGATTTATTTTACTTCTATACTGGTTTTGGTTCCTGTCTTTATTGTGCTTCTGTTAGCCTCCTATATAGACCTTGTAGTTCACCTCCTGATGGTTTCCCTCAGCAAAGTTCCCTCTTCCCATTCATGTTGGTCTTAGGTGTCAATCATAAGTTTCTGAGTTTTAATGTTTCCAGAACATGTATTAGTTATTATTATTATTATTATTATTATTATTATTATTATTACATTAAAACACATAATATTGCATACTGGGGGATAAATTACTGTGTGCATTATAAAGAATTACATATTTTTTTTTCAAATATAAACTTAAGATATGTTACTAATTTGAAAAAACAAGATAAATTATCTCCTGATTTTTCTAAAGATTTTAAATTAAATTTCATATATATTTGCTGTATTTACATAATTTATCCCTTCTCTACTCTCTTTGACATCTCCTTATGTTCAGCTTCCTCTCTAATGAGCAGAATGTATAGTATCGTTTCAAAAATATAGTATCTTTTCAAAAATTATCATTGTTATACACTCATATATAATACTACATATTATGGATATATATATATATGTGTGTGTGTGTGTGTGTGTATTCATTTAGTGTGGCTCAGCTTCTATCTATATATTATTGGGGCTAAGGCCTTGGTATTGATAAGAAACCAGGAGGCTCACCCATGGGAAGACAGATACTCCCTTGCTCAGAAAATCATAATTCTAGCTCTTCATTTATGGGTGAAACTTTACAGGAGTTTTCATCTCTACTAATGGTTGTCTTTATGGATTTTGCTTACTGTACTCAAAAACATTTTTTTCTAGTTCTTTCCAATTGCCTGCAAATTTCATGCTGATATTTTATTGAAAGACTGAGTAATACTCCATTGTATGAATGTACCATATTTTCTTTATCCATACTTCTGTTGAGTAACATCAAGGTTTCTTAAGTTGTGTGACTATTATGAATAAAGCTGTTGTGGACATAGTTAAACAAGTGTTCTTATAGTAGGAGGAAGCATTCTTTGGGTACATGATCAGGAGTGTCATAGCTGTATCTTGAGGTAGATTAATTCCAGTTTCCATAGTAGCAGTACCAACTTTGTTTTCTCACCAGCCATGGAGGAAGGAATGTTTCCCTTGTCCCACATCCTTTCCAACAGGAGCTGCCACTTGTGATTTTGGTCTTAGCTATTCTAAGAGGTATAAGATAAAATCCCACAATCATTATGATTTGCGTTTCCCTGATTGTTAAGGATGTTGAAAATTTCTTTAAGTATTTCTCAGTCATTTCCGATTACTTTGTTGAGAAATCAGGTTAGAACTATATCCCAGTTTTTAAATATATTATTTGGTTTATAGTATCCAGTTCAAGTTTTGAATATTTTGGATATAATTCCTCTATAGACATTTTTGTAAATAACTATTCCCATTCTGTAGGCTGTTATTTTGTCCTATTGGCAGTGTCCTTTGCTTAGAGAAGCTTTACAGTTTCTGTATTCTCATTTATTGTTGATCTTAGTATTTGGGCCATCAGTGTTCTGTTGAGGGACATTTCTCACATGATAATGTGTTCAGGAATATTCCACTCTTCTAACATGTTTAGTATATCTAATTTTATTTTGAGTTCATTAATCCATTTGGACTTGTAGTTTGAGCAGGGTGACATATATGGATTTATTTGCATACTTCTATATGCAGACATACAGTTAGACGCAGAAACATTGTTGAAGGTGCTTTCTTTTTTCTATTGTGTATAATCAGCTGTCCATACGTTTGTAGATTGAAGTCTCAGTCTTTAGTTTTATTCTTTTAAACAACCTGCTTGATTTATTATAATGTCATGTTGCTACTATTACTACTACTACTACTACTACTACTAATACTGTTTGGTCATACAACTTGAAATCAGGGATGGTGATACCTCTGGAAGTTTGTTTATTATTCAGTTTGTTTTAGCTCTCCTGAGTTTTGAATTTGGCCATTTGAAGCCATGTTTACTACGTTAATCCTACTGAACCATGAGCATGTAAGATTGTTCCATCTTCAAATATCTTCTTAAATGTCTTTCTTTACAGACTTGAAGTTTCTGTCATTTAAGTCTTTCACTTGATTGGTTAGAGAAATCCCAAGTCATTTTCATTTCTTCAGAGTTTTCATTTTTCCTTTAGGTATAAGATTATGAACTTTTTGCTTTCTTTGTTGTCCTTGTTGTGTTCCCATTTTATATCTGATATTGTTAAATTGGATATTCTTTCCACATCTTTTAGTTAGGTGCAATTAGATTTTTCTTTTAGTTGATGTAAAAACAAACAAAGAAAACCCTCCTGACTTCACTAATTCTTTGAATTGTTCTCATTATTGCTATTTTATTCGTTTCAGTACTCCTTTTGATTAACTGTCCTCTACTCCTCTTGGCTCTACTTGTGCTTTTTGTTCTAAAGCTTTAAGGTGTGCTGTTAATTTGCTTAGAGGAGTTGTTTGTGTTTTGTTTTGTTTTGTTTTGTTAAATTAATGTATGTACTTAGTGCTATGAAATTTCCTCTTAATACCACTTTCATTGTGCTTCATAAGTTTGGGTATATTGTGTATTTCCTCTCAAATAATAGAAATTCTTTAATTTCTTTCTTTACTTTTTCTGTCTTGGCCCATTTATAACTCAGTAGAGAGTTGTTAACCTTCCTTGACTGTGTAAGATTGCTGTTGTTGTTGGAATCTAGCTTTAATCTGGGGTGATCTGGAAGGATGCCCAGGGCATTTCTGTTTTCTTGAATCTGTTGAGAGTTGCTTTGTGTCTGTGTATGTGGTCAATTTTGGAAAATATCCTGTGAGGTGCTGAGAAGGAAGTATGTTATTTGTGTTTGGGTTAAATGTTCTGTGGATATCTGTTATGTCCAGTTACTTTATAGTTTCTGTTAGCTCCAGTAGTTCTATCCAGTATTTCTCTGTTTAGTTTTTGTTTAAATGACCTATCTGATGGTGAGAATAGGGTATTGAAATCTACCACTTCCAATATGTGAGGGTCCACCAGCAACCTAAGCTTTCATATCATTTTCTTTGCAAATGTGGATGGTCTTGTAATTAAGGCATAATTTTAAAGTCTGAAAACTCATCTTGGTTGACTTTTTCCTCAATAAAAATGAAGTGTCATTCCCTTGATTAATTTTAGTTTGAAGTACATTTTGTTGGATATTAGAATGGCTACACCAGCTTGCTACTTACGATAATTTGCTTGGAAAAACTTTTTTCCAATCTTTTACTCTGAGAAAATGTCTATTTTGATGTTGAAGTTTAGTTCATGTATGCCTCATTAGGATAGATTCTGGTTTTGCATCCATTCTTTAGTCTGTGTCTTTTAGTGTGATCTTCATTACATTGATTTGATTGATATCAATAACCAATAATTGTTGATTCTTATTACTTTGTTGGTGTTGTTGGTATTGGTGTTGGTGTGGTTTCCATCTCCCTCTTTTTGTCTCTCTTTCTGTCTCTGTCTCTGTCTTTCTCTCTGTCTCTCTCTCTGTCTCTCTTTCTCTCTGTCTCTGTCTCTCTCTGTCCATCTCACTCTCTCACTCTTGCTCTCTCTCTCTGGTGTGTGTTTGTGTGTGTGTGTGTGTGTGTGTGTGTGTGTGTGTGTGTGTCCTTTTTTTAGTTCTCTGGAGAGAATTTTTTTTTTGATATTTTGATGGGTGTAGTTAACATCCTTGGATTAGAGTTTTCCTTCTACCACCTTCTGTATGGCAGTATTTGTAGATAGATGCTGTTAAAATTGGTATTATCATGGTATATGTTGTTTTCTCCATCAATTTTAATTGAAAGATTTGTAGTATTTATTAATCTGCATTGACATTTCTGGTTTCTTAGAGTCTGCAGGACATCTGTCCAGGACATTTTGGCTTTTAGAGTCTCCACTGAGAAATCAGGTATAATTCTAATATACATTTATATGTATCATGGCCTTCTTCTCTTGTAGCTTTCAATATTACTTCTTGTTCTCTATATTTAGTGTTTTGATTATTATGTGGAAGAAGACTTTCCTTTATGGTCTAATCTATTTGGTGTTTTGTATGTTTACTGGATGGTTTTGTATGTCAATGTAACACAAGATGGAGTTATCACAGAGAAAGTAGCCTCACTTGATGAATTGCCTCCACGAGAACCAGCAGGAAGGCATTTTCTCAATTAGTGATAAAGGGTTCGAAGGTCCAGCTCATTGTAGGTAGTGCCATCCCTGGGCTGGTAGTCCTGTGTTCTAGAAGAAAGCCAACTGAGTAAGCCACTGGAAGCAATCCAGTAAACAGCACCCCTTCATGGCCTCTTCATCAGCTCCTTCCCCCATGTCCCTGCCATGTATAAGTACCTGTCCTGATTTCCTTTGGTGATGAACACCAATATATAATTGTAAGCTGAATAAACCTTTTCCTCCCCAACTTGATTCTTGGTCATCATGTTTTGTGTGGGAAAATAAACCCTGAATGCGATAGCATCAATTCTATTTTAGGAGTCCCTTAGCTGTGTTTCTGAGGTACAGTGTCTTTAGCAACAGAAACTTACTCTGAGGGCAACAACTATAGGCTCTATGTTTTGGAAATCTCTTAGACAATTCTGGTCACAAACGCAAAAGATGTCTCATGTATGATATTGGGGATTTGTTAAAGTTTTTGGCTCTTAGAGAGAGCATTAATAGTCCAAACAAGAATAGAACATTAAAATTTTATGCCTACATTTATATTTAGCCTTACACATAGTATACATGTTAAAAGATAGATAGTTAATATCATGCCATTTCAAACATCCCTATTGTTACCTAGTTTTCTTTTTTTTTTCTTTTTTTTTTCTAAACTTTATTTTTTTTTTTTCCATTTTTTATTAGGTATTTAGCTCATTTACATTTCCAATGCTATACCAAAAGTCCCCCTTACCCACCCACCCCCACTCCCCTACCCACCCACTCCCCCCCTTTGGCCCTGGCGTTCCCCTGTACCGGGGCACACAAAGTCTGCGTGTCCAATGGGCCTCTCTTTCCAGTGATGGCCGACTAGGCCATCTTTTGATACATATGCAGCTAGAGTCAAGAGCTCAGGGGTACTGGTTAGTTCATAATGTTGTTCCACCTATAGGGTTGAAGATCCCTTTAGCTCCTTGGGTACTTTCTCTAGCTCCTCCATTGGGAGCCCTGTGATCCATCCATTAGCTGACTGTGAGCATCCACTTCTGTGTTTGCTAGGCCCCGGCATAGTCTCACAAGAGACAGCTACATCTGGGTCCTTTCGATAAAATCTTGCTAGTATATGCAATGGTGTCAGCGTTTGGATGCTGATTATGGGGTGGATCCCTGGATATGGCAGTCTCTACATGGTCCATCCTTTCATCTCAGCTCCAAACTTTGTTTCTGTAACTCCTTCCATGGGTGTTTTGTTCCCACTTCTAAGGAGGGGCATAGTGTCCACACTTCAGTCTTCATTTTTCTTGAGTTTCATGTGTTTAGGAAATTGTATCTTATATCGTGGGTATCCTAGGTTTTGGGCTAATATCCACTTATCAGTGAGTACATATTGTGTGAGTTCCTTTGTGATTGTGTTACCTCACTCAGGATGATGCTCTCCAGGTCCATCCATTTGGCTAGGAATTTCATAAATTCATTCTTTTTAATAGCTGAGTAGTACTCCATTGTGTAGATGTACCACATTTTCTGTATCCATTCCTCTGTTGAGGGGCATCTGGGTTCTTTCCAGTTTCTGGCTATTATAAATAAGGCTGCTATGAACATAGTGGAGCATGTGTCCTTCTTACCAGTTGGGGCTTCTTCTGGATATATGCCCAGGAGAGGTATTGCTGGATCCTCCGGTAGTACTATGTCCAATTTTCTGAGGAACCGCCAGACTGATTTCCAGAGTGGTTGTACAAGCCTGCAATCCCACCAACAATGGAGGAGTGTTCCTCTTTCTCCACATCCTCGCCAGCATCTGCTGTCACCTGAATTTTTGATCTTAGCCATTCTCACTGGTGTGAGGTGGAATCTCAGGGTTGTTTTGATTTGCATTTCCCTGATGATTAAGGATGTTGAACATTTTTTCAGGTGCTTCTCTGCCATTCGGTATTCCTCAGGTGAGAATTCTTTGTTCAGTTCTGAGCCCCATTTTTTAAGGGGGTTATTTGATTTTCTGAGGTCCGCCTTCTTGAGTTCTTTATATATGTTGGATATTAGTCCCCTATCTGATTTAGGATAGGTAAAGATCCTTTCCCAGTCTGTTGGTGGTCTTTTTGTCTTATAGACAGTGTCTTTTGCCTTGCAGAAACTTTGGAGTTTCATTAGGTCCCATTTGTCAATTCTCGATCTTACAGCACAAGCCATTGCTGTTCTGTTCAGGAATTTTTCCCCTGTGCCCATATCTTCAAGGCTTTTCCCCACTTTCTCCTCTATAAGTTTCAGTGTCTCTGGTTTTATGTGAAGTTCCTTGATCCACTTAGATTTGACCTTAGTACAAGGAGATAAGTATGGATCGATTCGCATTCTTCTACATGATAACAACCAGTTGTGCCAGCACCAATTGTTGAAAATGCTGTCTTTCTTCCACTGGATGGTTTTGGCTCCCTTGTCGAAGATCAAGTGACCATAGGTGTGTGGGTTCATTTCTGGGTCTTCAATTCTATTCCATTGGTCCACTTGTCTGTCTCTATACCAGTACCATGCAGTTTTTATCACAATTGCTCTGTAGTAAAGCTTTAGGTCAGGCATGGTGATTCCACCAGAGGTTCTTTTATCCTTGAGAAGAGTTTTTGCTATCCTCGGTTTTTTGTTATTCCAGATGAATTTGCAAATTGCTCCTTCTAATTCGTTGAAGAATTGAGTTGGAATTTTAATGGGGATTGCATTGAATCTGTAGATTGCTTTTGGCAAGATAGCCATTTTTACAATGTTGGTCCTGCCAATCCATGAGCATGGGAGATCTTTCCATCTTCTGAGATCTTCTTTAATTTCTTTCTTCAGGGACTTGAAGTTTTTATCATACAGATCTTTCACTTCCTTCGTTAGAGTCACGCCGAGATATTTTATATTATTTGTGGCTATTGAGAAGGGTGTTGTTTCCCTAATTTCTTTCTCAGCCTGTTTATTCTTTGTGTAGAGAAAGGCCATTGACTTGTTTGAGTTAATTTTATATCCAGCTACTTCACCGAAGCTGTTTATCAGGTTTAGGAGTTCTCTGTTGGAATTTTTAGGGTCACTTATATATACTATCATATCATCTGCAAAAAGTGATATTTTGACTTCCTCTTTTCCAATTTGTATCCCCTTGATCTCCTTTTGTTGTCGAATTGCTCTGGCTAATACTTCAAGTACTATGTTGAAAAGGTAGGGAGAAAGTGGGCAGCCTTGTCTAGTCCCTGATTTTAGTGGGATTGCTTCCAGCTTCTCTCCATTTACTTTGATGTTGGCTACTGGTTTGCTGTAGATTGCTTTTATCATGTTTAGGTATTGGCCTTGAATTCCTGATCTTTCCAGAACTTTTATCATGAATGGGTGTTGGATCTTGTCAAATGCTTTTTCTGCATCTAACGAGATGATCATGTGGTTTTTGTCTTTGAGTTTGTTTATATAATGGATTACATTGATGGATTTTCGTATATTAAACCATCCCTGCATCCCTGGAATAAAACCTACTTGGTCAGGATGGATGATTGCTTTAATGTGTTCTTGGATTCGGTTAGCGAGAATTTTATTAAGGATTTTTGCATCGATGTTCATAAGAGAAATTGGTCTGAAGTTCTCTATCTTTGTTGGATCTTTCTGTGGTTTAGGTATCAGAGTAATAGTGGCTTCATAAAATGAGTTGGGTAGAATACCTTCTACTTTTATCTTGTGAAAAAGTTTGTGCAGAACTGGAGTTAGATCTTCTTTGAAGGTCTGATAGAACTCTGCACTAAACCCGTCTGGTCCTGGGCTTTTTTTGGCTGGGAGACTATTAATAACTGCTTCTATTTCTTTAGGGGATATGGGACTGTTTAGAAGGTCAACTTGATCCTGATTCAACTTTGGTACCTGGTATCTGTCCAGAAATTTGTCCATTTCGTCCAGGTTTTCCAGTTTTGTTGAGTATAGCCTTTTGTAGAAGGATCTGATGGTGTTTTGGATTTCTTCAGGATCTGTTGTTATGTCTCCCTTTTCATTTCGGATTTTGTTAATTAGGATTTTGTCCCTGTGCCCTTTAGTGAGTCTAGCTAAGGGTTTATCTATCTTGTTGATTTTCTCAAAGAACCAACTCCTCGTTTGGTTAATTCTTTGAATAGTTCTTCTTGTTTCCACTTGGTTGATTTCACCCCTGAGTTTGATTATTTCCTGCCGTCTACTCCTCTTGGGTGAATTTGCTTCCTTTTTTTCTAGAGCTTTTAGATGTGTTGTCAAGCTGCTAGTATGTGCTCTCTCCCGTTTCTTCATGGAGGCACTCAGAGCTATGAGTTTCCCTCTTAGAAATGCTTTCATTGTGTCCCAAAGGTTTGGGTACGTTGTGGCTTCATTTTCATTAAACTCTAAAAAGTCTTTAATTTCTTTCTTTATTCCTTCCTTGACCAAGGTATCATTGAGAAGAGTGTTGTTCAGTTTCCATGTGAATGTTGGCTTTCTGTTATTTATTTTGTTATTGAAGATCAGCCTTAGTGCATGGTGATCTGATAGGATACATGGGACAATTTCAATATTTTTGAATCTGTTGAGGCCTGATTTGTGACCTATTATGTGGTCAATTTTGGAGAAGGTACCATGAGGTGCTGAGAAGAAGGTATATCCTTTTGTTTTAGGATAAAATGTTCTGTAGATATCTGTCAGATCCATTTGTTTCATCACTTCTGTTAGTTTCAGTGTGTCCCTGTTTAGTTTCTGTTTCCATGATCTGTCCATTGGTGAAAGTGGTGTGTTGAAGTCTCCCACTATTATTGTGTGAGGCGCAATGTGTGCTTTGAGCTTTACTAAAGTTTCTTTAGTGAATGTGGCTGCTCTTGTATTTGGAGCATAGATATTCAGAATTGAGAGTTCCTCTTGGAGGATTTTACCTTTGATGAGAATGAAGTGTCCCTCCTTGTCTTTTTTGATGACTTTGGGTTGGAAGTCAATCTTATCAGATATTAGGATGGCTACTCCTGCTTGTTTCTTCATACCATTTGCTTGGAAAATTGTTTTCCAGCCTTTCATTCTGAGGTAGTGTCTATCTTTTTCTCTGAGATGAGTTTCCTGTAAGCAGCAAAATGTTGGGTCTTGTTTGTGTAGCCAGTTTGTTAGTCTATGTCTTTTTATTGGCGAGTTGAGACCATTGATGTTAAGAGATATTAAGGAAAAGTAATTGTTGCTTCCTGTTATTTTAGTTGTTAAAGGTGGCATTCTGTTCTTGTGGCTGTCTTCTTTTAGGTTTGTTGAGGGATTACCTTCTTGTTTTTTCTAGGGCGTTGTTCCCGTTCTTGTATTGGTTTTTTTCTGTTATTATCCTTTGAAGGGCTGGATTCGTGGAGAGATAATGCGTGAATTTGGTTTTGTCGTGGAATACTTTGGTTTCTCCCTCTATGATAATTGAGAGTTTGGCTGGGTATAGTAGCCTGGGCTGCAGTTTGTGTTCTCTTAGTGTCTGTATAACATCTGTCCAGGCTCTTCTGGCTTTCATAGTCTCTGGTGAAAAATCTGGTGTAATTCTGATAGGCTTGCCTTTATATGTTACTTGACCTTTTTCCCTTACTGCTTTTAGTATTCTATCTTTATTTAGTGCATTTGATGTTCTGATTATTATGTGTCGGGAGGAATTTCTTTTCTGGTCCAGTCTATTTGGAGTTCTGTAGGCTTCTTGTATGTTCATATGCATCTCATTCTTTAGATTTGGGAAGTTTTCTTCAATAATTTTGTTGAAGATGTTTGCTGGACCTTTGAGTTGAAAATCTTCATTCTCATCCACTCCTATTATCCGTACGTTTGGTCTTCTTATTGTGTCCTGGATTTCCTGGATATTTTGAGTTAGGATCTTTTTGCATTTTCCATTTTCTTTGATTGTTGTGCCGATGTTCTCTATGGAATCTTCTGCACCTGAGATTCTCTCTTCCATCTCTTGTATTCTGTTGCTGATGCTCAAATCTATGGTTCCAGATTTCTTTCCTAGGGTTTCTATCTCTAGTGTTGCCTCGCTTTGAGTTTTCTTTATTGTGTCTACTTCCCTTTTTAGGTCTAGTATGGTTTTGTTCATTTCCATCACCTGTTTGTATGTTTTTTCCTCTTTTTCTGTAAGGACTTCTACCTGTTTGATTGTGTTTTCCTGTTTTTCTTTAAGGACTTGTAACTCTTTAGCAGTGTTCTCCTGTATTTCTTTAAGTGATTTATTAAAGTCCTTCTTGATGTCCTCTACCATCATCATGAGATATGCTTTTAAATCTAGGTCTAGGTTCTCAGGTGTGTTGGGGTTCCCTGGACTGGGCGAAGTGGGTGTGCTGGGTTCTGGTGATGGTGAGTGGTCTTGGTTCCTGTTAGTAAGATTCCTCCGTTTACCTTTCGCCATCTGGTAATCTCTGGAGTTAGTAGTTATAGTTGACTCTGTTTAGAGATTGTTCTTCTGGTGATTCTGTTACCGTCTATCAGCAGACCTGGGAGACAGATTCTCTCCTCTGAGTTTCAGTGCTCAGAGCACTCTCTGCTGGCAAGCTCTCTTACAGGGAAGGTGCGCAGATATCTTGTATTTGGGCCTCCTCCTGGCCGAAGAAGAAGGCCCAAAACAGGACCTTTCTCAGACACTGTGTTGCTTTGGCAGTTCCCAGGTGGTACAGACTCTCACCTAAGCAGACTAAATTCCTAAGTTCCTTGGAGTCCCGGGACCAAGATGGCGACCGCTGCTGCTGTGGCTTAGGCCGCCTCCCCAGCCGGGTGGACACCTGTCCTCCGGTCCGGAAGGTGGCCGGCTGTCCCCGGCCCACACAGGGTGCTGCCTCAGCGCCTCTGTGCTTCTGCCTGTTCCAGAAGCTGTCAGGTTCTCTGGCGCACCCTCTCACCTGTTCAGACTAATTTCCTAAGTTCGGCGGGTCTCGGACCAAGATGGCGACCGCTGCTGCTGTGGCTTAGGCCGCCTCCCCAGCCGGGCGGGCACCTGTCCTCCGGTCCGGACGGTGGCTGGCTGTCCCCGGCCCACAAAGGGTGCTGCCTCAGCGCCTCTGTGCTTCCGCCTGTTCCAGAAGCTGTCAGGTTCTCTGGCGCACCCTCTCACCTGTTCAGACTAATTTCCTAAGTTCGGCGGGTCCCGGACCAAGATGGCGACCTCTGCTGCTGTGGCTTAGGCCGCCTCCCCAGCCGGGCGGGCACCTGTCCTCCGGTCCGGACGGTGGCCGGCTGTCCCCGGCCCACACAGGGTGCTGCCTCAGCGCCTCTGTGCTTCTGCCTGTTCCAGAAGCTGTCAGGTTCTCTGGCGCACCCTCTCACCTGTTCAGACTAATTTCCTAAGTTCGGCGGGTCCTGGACCAAGATGGCGACCGCTGCTGCTGTGGCTTAGGCCGCCTCCCCAGCCGGGTGGGCACCTGTCCTCTGGTCCGGAAGGTGGCCGGCTGTCCCCGGCCCACACAGGGTGCTGCCTCAGCGCCTCTGTGCTTCCGCCTGTTCCAGAAGCTGTCAGGTTCTCTGGCGCACCCTCTCACCTGTTCAGACTAATTTCCTAAGTTCGGCGGGTCCTGGACCAAGATCTAAACTTTATTTTTTAATTAGGTATTTTCCTCGTTTACATTTTCAATGCTATCCCAAAGGTCCCCCATACCCACTCCCCCAATCCCCTACCCACCTACTCCCCCTTTTTGGCCCTGGCGTTCCCCTGTACTGGGGCATATAAAGTTTGCAGATGGCCGACTAGGCCATCTTTTGATACATATGCAGCTAGAGACAAGAGCTCCGGTTTACTGGTTAGTTCATATTGTTGTTCCACCTATAGGGTTGCAGTTCCCTTTAGCTCCTTGGGTAATTTCTCTAGCTCCTCCATTGGGAGCCGTGTGACCCATCCAATAGCTGACTGTGATCATCCACTTCTGTGTTTGCTAGGCCCCGGCATAGTCTCACAAGAGAGAGCTATATCTGGGTCCTTTCAGCAAAATCTTGCTAGTGTATGCAATGGTGTCAGCATTTGGAAGCTGATTATGGGATGGATCCCTGCATATGGCAATCACTACATGGTCCATCTTCCCAGTGTAGGTTGTGATGACATATATGACTAGGCAAAAAACAAACCAACAAAACAAAACAGAAGCAAGAGTTTCACAAATTTAATGCCAGACTGGGTGTGATGGTTTGTTTATGCTTGACCTAGAGAATGGCACTGTTAAAAGGTATGCCCTTGTTATAGATGGTATATCACTGTTGGCATGGGGTTTAAGACCCTCATCTTAGCTGTCTGGAAACCAGTATTCTGCTAGCAGCTTTCAGATGATTATGTAGATCTCTCAGTTTCTCCTACACCATGCCTTGCTGGATGCCACCACGTTCTTGCCTTGATAATAATATTTTGAACCTCTGAACCTGTAAGCTAGCACCAATTAAATTTTGTCTTTAATAAGACATGCACTGGTCATGGTGTCTGTTCATAGCAATAAAACCCTAACTGAGACATTTGGCTCTACATTAACATTTTAAACGTGACTAAAATAATTGCCTAATAGAATTCTGAATTTTGTATGTTAGTCCTCTATTAGTTATGGAGTTTTTAAAAAAAATCTTTTCCTATTGTGTAGTCTTCCATTTTGTCTAACTGATGATGATCTTTGCCCCATAAAAGCTTTTTGATTTCAGGAGATCCCATTTATTAATTGTTGATCTTAAGGCCTGTACTATTGGCATTCTGTTCAGAAAGTCTTCTGTGCCAATAAGTTCAAGGCTATTCACCACTTCCTTATATATCAGGTTCAATGCATCTGCTTTTGTTTTGTTTGGTTTGGTTTCATATGGATTGGTTTCATTTCCTTTGGTTTGTTTTGCGGTATTTGATCTACTTGGACTTAAGTTTGGTAAAGGGTGGTGATTATGAATTTATTGACGTTCTTCTCCATGCAGAAAACTAGTATGGCCAACAGATTTATTAAAGATGCTTTTTCCTTCATCATGTTTTTCTAGCTTCTGGATCAAAGTCAGATGTTTGTAGATATATAGATTTTTGTCTAAATCTTCAATACAATTTTATTGGTCAATATTTCTAATTTTATGCCAATACCTGTGATTTTTATTACTATGTTTCCATAGTAAATTATGAAATAAAGAATGAAGAAAGCTCTAGCTGTTCTTTATTGCTCAAGATTGTTTTAGCTGTCCTGGGTTTTGTATGTCCATTGTTTTATATGACATTGAATTTTTTTCTTTCAGTGTTTGTAAATAATCATGTTGGAATACTGAGGGAGGAATGCATTGAATATGCGGATTGATTTTGGTAATATAGCCATTATTACTGTGAATCCTACTGATCCATGAGCAGGTGAGATATTTCCTTCTTCTAACATTTTCTAAGATCAATAGCACAAGTAATTGGACCTGCTGGCAACGATGTGGAATAAGGTGAACATTCATCCATTGCTGATGGGAGTGTTAACTTGTACTACAACTATAGAAATCAATGCGGTGTTTTACCAGAAGTTCAGTAATCATTATACCTAAAAATCTTACTATACCTCTCCTGTGTGTATAGTCAAAGGATGGTCCATCCTGCCACAAAATCAGTTGCTCATCTATGTTCATTGATATATGTGCTGCATGGTTCACAATATCTGGAAACTGGATACAATGTAGATGTTCCTCAACAGAAGAATGGATGAAGGTAACAATGAAGTAATTCCTCAGTGATTAAAAAAAAAAGACATTAAAGACATTAGGAAATTTACCACAAAGGGATAGAATTACAAAATAGTATTCCTGATGAAATAATTAGGAACCCCAAAATATGTTATATGTTCACTTATATGTGGATTTTATATTAGACATTAAATAAATGATAAGCTACTGTCTATAAACTCAAAGAGGCTGTATATAGAGGAATGTCTAACATGGACATATGGATCTCCCTCAAGGTGAAAAACAGATAATATAGATAACCTGAAGGCAGGCAATGAATGAGTGTTCATATTATTCCACATCATTGCCAGCATTTCCTATCACTTGCATTATTGATCTTAGAAAATGTTTAAAGAAGGAAAGATCTCCCTAATCCTACTGATTACTGGAACAGGAAGGTCAGGTGGGGATTTGATCAGGAAATAGAGTAGAGAGGAAAGACAACTGGAGTTAAGTACTTGAGGAATGAATGATACATAAATCTTCTGCAGAGGAAACTTGCTAAAAATATATTAAGGTAATTCTAATTAGGTATTCTAATAATGGGGGATTTGGTGTCTCAACTGGTTATCTCTTGGTATCAAATGAGGCTTTCAGTGGCAGCACTGGGTTATATTTAACTGAGTTATTTCCCAAGTACGCCACATGAAAATGCACAAACAACCTATGATGTTGCTCAGATACCTTTTCCTCTCTACAAATTGAAGAATAGGGTCCTACTTCTGAGGACAACACACTTGTACAAATTATTGAACATGAAGAAGTTCTACTGGCACCTACATGGAGCATGCATATCTAGGTTCTAGTGTCCTTGTTTCAGAAATTTACACTGCAGGCTACCAACAATGAAACATAAACACCACTCCAGCCAAGAAACTTTGACCTACCATATGTGCTGCCCGCAAGATATACCAAGGCAATGGTGTTAAGTTTGTGGGAGTAGCAAACCAATGTCTGATGTGAAGTAAGGCCCACTCTATAAGTAAAAGCCTTTGTATAAACAAGGACCAGAGATGAAATAACCCAGCAGTTTTGGGTACAACTAAACCCTACTGGATAGGTCAGTACCTTATATAGTCATCAACAGTGAAGCTTCCTCCAGTAGCAGATGGGAAAAGATACAGAGAGCCACAGTCAGACACTCCACCAAAACAGAGTCCTTAGAACAAAATCTCTAAATGGGACATCTCCATAAAATAGTGCCCCTTAGAGATCAGGAAACCCAACACAAGAGGAAGATGAAAGTAAGAGTCAAAGGATATGGTTGACATCAGCAAAGCAAGATATTATGAATGAACTAATCATGGCACATGTGACTTCACAGAGACTGAAGCAGCAAGTATTGTGCCTGCATGAGTTTCCACATGTTTTGCGGTGTAGCATAGTTTAGTATTTTCACAAGACTCCTCTGTGTGAGAACAAGGTGATCTCTGATTCTTATTCCTGAACTTCAGAATCACTTCCTTTTATTGCCTTCCTAGTCTCATTTCAACATGATGGTTTTTGCTTTATCCTCTTATATTTTATTTTGTCATGCTTGGTTAGCCTGCATATCACATTATATAAAAATTAGCATGAAAGAAATTCTCCTTTCCAACTTAAGATTCATTTGTTTATATGTGGAACCAAATTGTTTGTTATCTTCAACAGTAGGGACCATCCCTGGATTTTGGGTAGCATAGAGAACAGGAAGAGCTTGTACCACCTTGTGTGCTTCTGGGTTCTTCATGAATGATAACTTAAAGAAAGGTAATCATTGTCTTTAACCAGATAAAACATTGACCACTCATGTGGGGTATATGTTTTTAAATCATTTTTAAAAATTGTATCATGAATTGGCTTGTAAATAATGTATTTTCAGAAGATATTGTAATGTATCCTTGATGTGGATCAATCTTCCCATTACAGTTTTCTATTTGCCCATATCCCTATGTTAATCCCCAGAAGAAAAAAAAAAGAAACTAAATCTTGTCACAATCGTGAAATCATTATTGATTAGAATTCCAATTAAAAGATCATCTCAATCCTTCTGATTTCCATCTACACCCTGGAGCTGACCCTGTGTGCCACATCTCCATACCCAATTCCTGCCAGGAGAGACCTGCTCTCCCCAGAGCACTGACACATCTGAGCACAGGTAAGACCACCACTTCTGCACAAATTCCTGGCCCAAGAGGAAACTGCCCATATTCCTCAGAACACAGAAACCAAGGGACAGCAGGGGACTGGATTCTCCCAGTTTCTGTCTGAATCCCAGAGCTGATCCTGTGCAACAGCTCTCCATAACCAAATTACTCCCAGAAAAAAATGGCCTCCACAGAGTGCAGACACACAGGCTTATAGGAGGTAAAAGCCACAGTCAGAGTCAGCAAGATCAGCTATCACCAGAGATAAAGAGATGGCAAGAGGCTAAGGCAAGAATATAAGCAAAATAAACAAAGGATACTTGGCATCATCAGAACCCAGTTCTCCCACCACAGTGAGCCCTGGATACCCCAACTCACCAGAAAAGCAAAACTCTGATTTAAGTCACATAAATAGCTCCCTTAAAGAAATACAGGAGAACACAAGTAAACAGGTAGAAGCACTTAAAGAGGAAACACACACACACACACACAGACACACACACACACACACACAACCCTTAAAGAATTATAAACAAACCACAAAGAATTGAAGGAATTGAACAAAACCATACAGGATCTAAAAATGTAAATGTATATAATAAAGCTGCATGGTGCTTATGGTCTTGGACCACTTTCTCAGAAGAACATCATCCTGAAAGGAACACAGGCTTTCAGCAATATAGGTCTTCTCTAGATCTGAGGCCAAACCTACTCCATTTTGTAAAAGGCTTCCATCTTAAACAAGAGAAAGAGAGAGAGAGAGAGAGAGAGAGAGAGAGAGAGAGAGAGAGAGAGAGAATGAACTTGACCTGTAGCAGAACCCAAGCTATACTCATGTACCAGAAAGGACTCCACAGCTTGCCCCTAGTCAGAGTTACCCTCTAGCTACTTCCCAGGAACAGTTAATCAAATATTAGTCAGATTATTTCAGTTATACTTACAGACATTTTATGATTGTATACAGTCTTACTTCAGAGCACCAACCTGTGGGCATACAATAGTTATTCAATTAGAAACTTGCCAGGCTAAACATCCCTCACTGGCTCATTATTTTTTATAAAGCTGTGTCCCCCTAAGAGCTCAGAGTTGCACCCTCTCACTCAGCTGTCAGAGATAGCAGTGTGACGCATGCTCCAGTTTCTAAATAAAGACCCTAATGCAATTTCATCAGAATCTGTTCCTTGTTTGTCTTTTGGGGTTTATGAGTGCTTTCTGCCATAACAGGTTCCCAGAAACTAGATATTATTTTGAGATTCATATGCTTAATCTTCATTAGATTCTTTAATATTAAACATATATGAATGCTGTTTAGTGAGAAAAATTGATAGAGTCAGATTTGTTTCTGATATTTGGAATGGTAACATATTTTTCAAAGGTCGGGGACATTACATATGTAAGTCAGATTCAAAGGGATTTGATAATAACTTCTTGATCCACTCATAATGTGTTCATGTCATTCAATCAACCAGATGCTGGGCACAAACATAGATGAGAACACCTGGCATCTGGTGACATTGGTCAAAAGCCTTTGTAAAGGGTGACTGCTTTAAGTCAGAACTCATTTGAATAGTTAGTCAACAATGAAAGGATAATTTTAAAGTCAGTTAAACTTAACCCCTAAAGCCACAATTTTCAATTACTCTGGCTTATTTGGAGGAAAGCAAATTATTCCACATGAGTCGTTATCTTCATTTCAGCAAGACTGTCCCCACTTGAATCCAATCAAGTCTCTTTAAAATTACAACATAAAACATAAAATTGCAGAAGGATTAAACTGTGGGTTTTCACTGCTGTTTCTATGATAAGCATTTTCTTTATTATATTTAAATTGCTTTGCATTTCTTAGAGGAATCATTAGCATGCTGAGAGCCCAATCCTGAAATCATAAACAGCCTTTGTGACGTTTACTAGACGTTAATTCTGCAAACACTGTAAGATTTTTCTGATTTACACTTGGAATGGAAAAGCATTACTACAAACTCAGAAGAAACTGATCTAATATCTATTTTAAGAAAGAATATCACAAGAAATTTGTTTTTTGCTGTCACAAGTGAGAACTTTTTTTTTATTTTGTTTTTTTTATTATTATTATACGAATGATATCTCCCTTCCCAGTTTTCTTTCTGCAAACCCCTTATCCCACCTCCCTGCCCCTGCTTCTATAAGGGTGCTCCCCCTTCCACCCATCCATTCCTGCCTCACAGCTCTAGCATTCCTCTACATTGGGGCATCAAGCCTCCCCAGGACCCAGGATATCATCTCCCCTTGATGCCAGATGCTGAAGAGGCATTTGACAAAATGCAATACCCTTTCATGTTAAAAATCTTGGAAAGATCAGGAATCCAAGGCCCATACTTAGACATAATAAAAGCATACCATTAGGCAATATCAATCTAAATGGAGAGAAACATGAAGCAATCCCACTAAAACCAGGGACTACACAAGGCTGCCCAATCTTTCTCTATCTACTCAATATAGTACTCGAGATATTATTTATTAAAGTATACATTTTGATGATTTAGTACAATGTCTCTCATTCAAAAATCAATGAAACAAAGTTAATACTCAAAATATTATCTATTCATTTTAGGATCTTTCAATACAACTTATAAGGACTAAAATTAAACATAGGTAAAGTAAAATATTTCATTCAAATATTAAAAATGATTATACATTAATTTAAAAGAAGTTAATGTATAACATATTAGTAGAGGTCTCAAGGCCAACAAGAATTTTCTTTTTATTTAACTTTTTCTTTAAGTGAGGGTGAAATTTTCATTTCATATATTCTGAATACTCTCACTAATTAGGACATTTATAAAACATGTATTGTATGGCACTTATTTAACAAGAACTTTCACAACGGCAAATAACACAATTGCTAATTTTATTATACATAAGCCTAGTAACCATGTCACAAGTAAGCAATCACTGCATCTTGAATGTGTTTAAAGAAACTTAGAAAAAATTACATGAATTAACTAAACATAGAAGAAATAGAAATTGTCCACAAAACTGACTAACTGTAATTAGTGGGATAAAATTATTAAATAATATGTTGTTAGAATCTCTAGACATTCTATAAATTTAGTATGCTTATGTTTCATTTAGGTTTGTTTGAATCAATAAAGAATCTAGTCTGTAGAGATTTCACAAGTGAAATACAGTTTCATGAGATACAAAGTTCAAAGTCTGCTTTATTCTGTTCTTAAAATACAGAGATATAACACACCAACAAAATATTTTTGCTTAAAAGTCTGGAGAGATGGCTTTCAGGACTGTTCCTGTGAAGTCTTTGTAGCCATTTACCAGAAGTTATGGAAAATTCAGCCACTATAAATGGCACACTTGAAAATAATTCTTGGGAAAAAAATCTAGTAGCATGTCTTTCAAAAATTTCAAGTCAGATAGGTAAAAGAAATAAATAGGGCAACATTTACAGTCATTTATTTTTCAAAGCGTTTTTTTAAAATAAGGAACAGAAAGATATAAATATTTTTAAAGTTATAATACTGTAGTAAGGAGTTTTCAGAATGATGAATATAATGCACAAAAATTCAACTCATTAAAATATCCCATAATTGCTTTATGTGAAAGATGTTTTGTTATATATTTCTAAAACATAACACTTGCTTTCAGAAGATCAGTGTTCTACATAATTTGTGGATAACCAAAGTGATTACATCTGGAATTAACTAAAGCCCCAAAAATAGGTAGTAACACCATGAGGGATTATTTGCTAAATTAAATTACTAGGAGTGGGAGGTTTACTTCTAATCTGGACTTTTAAGGTGGGAAGGTATGGGCCTAATCTTGGCCAGATGTTCTGCAAGCATGGAAGTAGGAAGACTTTCTCTTTGCCTTCTTGCCGTCAACAGTAAGTCCATTCCCTATCTAGCATTAGAGCCTACTTCTTTGGGATTCTAGCATATATTGAAGATCAGTTGAGACCTTCAGTTATAAGGAATAAACAATACTAGATTCTTGGACCTACTGTTCAGGGGTAGTCATTGTTTGATTAGCTGGAACACAGCCTGAAAGTATATATATATATATATATATATATATATATATATATATATATATATATATATATGTGTGTGTGTGTGTGTGTGTGTGTGTGTGTGTGTGTGTGTGTGTGTCATTTATTAAAATATTAAAATATTTGTAGAAATATATAGAAATTAGAATATATAGAGAGCTATGTGAAATATTTATATAGAAATAAATATACACAGATAGAGATTTGCTACATAAGTTTTGTTACTGTAAAGAAATGTGTCAAGTGAAGAAATAATTTGGTGGAATTAGTAATGTTCTAGAAATCATCACCAAACATTATCACAGAATCACCAGGTAAAGTCTATATATCACACCCAGAAGCTTAGAAAATGGATTTGGTGTAGTTGCAATTGTTTGAGGAGATTCTAAAACAGATATCTTGGAAATTAACTTTACTTCATTTTACAAATAAATAAAATAAACAACTTTGGAGTCTTCATCCCTTCAGCCCACAGTGTGGTTACACATAGATACTAAGATTAAGCAGAAATTGCCTTCTTGCTTCTAGTTCTTTTCCTTTTCTCCTTTAAATGATTAAAACAGAGTTATGATAATTGTTTTGTGGCATTTTTAAAGGAAATTTGACTAAATGGAGTTAAAAAATAGTCTGAGAGGTATTTAATTCCATAGTTTTTTATTTATTATAGTAAATAATTCATACCTTTCTAAATGTTCAATAAAGATAGAGAAATATTAAAGAGAACTCAGACTGAAATAAACTTTGAACTAAAAGCACATAAATGGAAGAGACAGGATTTCTAATAAGATCATTGAGTTAAACTTCCCCAAACTAAGAAAAGACATACTGATATAGATATAGAAAGAACACAATCCCAAATGTTAAGCCTGGGAAAATGTTGGGATCTTTTTTTTTTTTCTCTTAGTAAAGGTTGTCTTTGTATTATTCAAATATTGACTTATGTACTAGCACAGAGTTTAGTTCAGACCAGATCTTGGTATTATTATTTTCATTGGATCATCACTTGCCTGAATATCTTATAAACATTCTTATCCATCATCTTTTCATTGGTTTAATAAAGAACAGTGAAAACATAGACCTTCAGAAATGCCTAGAGAAATCCACTTTAAAATGCAATAACTACCAACCTAGACTACTATGCCTAGCAAAATAATCTGACAGGATTGAAGGATAAAAGATGACTGGAGAAGAATGGCAAAACTTCCCAGCAGAGATAGGACCTGGAAAATAATCAGGCACTAGAATTCCTCCCTGCCCATCTACGTGGAGGAAGTTGAGTATATGGGAATTGACAGAGAGATAACAGGCCATGTGGCAAATATAGATTAGTATAAACGAGTTATTAAATTGTAGGAAATAGTTGGAAACAAGCCTAGGTCATAAGGTTTAAGCTTTCATAAGTAATAAAATGTCCCTGGGTCATTGTTTGAATCCGATGACTAATAACCTAGACAACTATGCCTAGCAAAATAATCTGACAGAAATGAAAGAGAAAGAAAATTTCCCATAATTCAAAAAATTAAAAGAACTCATATACAGCATTCTACCACTAAAAAGAATTCAGAAAGCAATGCCTTAGAAAGAAGAGAGGAATTAGCATAGCCAAGGAACTATAGAAAAAGAGGAAATGAAGATGTAATTACCAACATAGAAAATATGACTGAGAATATAAACAACATAGCTAATAATAATGATTGCAATCAATGTACACCTTCCAATAGCATCTTTAAATATTAATGTCTTCCAATACTCCACTCAAAAGACATATGATAACTGAATGTATTAAGACGCAAAATATGTTCAATACATGAAACTCAGCTTTGAAGTTAGGAAATACTTTATAGTGAAAAGATGGAAAAGAAACACTCAGATCAACTCTGTCAAAGAAGCAAGCACATATTGTAATCCTAATAAATGAGAAAATAAATTTCAAGTTTAAATCAATCAGAAGAGATTTTTTTTTAAAAGATGGTAATGTACTCTATAAGATGAGCATAGCAGTACACAGCTGTCTTCCCAGTACTTGGATGGCTAACTCAGTATTATCACATGATGATCAAGGCCAGCAAGAACTAAATGATGAAACTCTAAACATTTTTAAGAGAGTGAGATAGAGCCAAACAAAAAAAGAAAGTAATTATAAATATGTTTGTTTATGTGTGTACATTCATGAATATATACAAATAACCTTAATACTAATAAAACACATCGACATATATGAGAATATTTTAAATTTAGTCTAAATATAGGATGAAAAATCATTGGAAACCTGGAATGTGGGAAAGCTGTGATTGAGAGGCACAGGATATGTGGGTAGCATAGAAAAATCTTAATTTTCTGTTTAATTTAGGATTCTACAAGTATTCATTATGTTAAAATTGATGAATAAAAATATTGTTGAATAAAAATTTTATTCATTTTTATTTCTTATTTTCCCAACATATTTTTATTGTGTTTTTGGAATTTTATACCATACATCATGATCACAGATACTTCCTATCCCTCTCAGGTCCACACCAACTCTTGTGTCCTTCTCCTAAAAAGAAAATGAAAATACACCTTGACCAATTTATTATACCCATACACTTACTGCAAAGTAGCCAAACTCCAAATAACCAAACCCATGACAGTAACTGAGTCTCTTCCCACCCAATCCCTTTTCAGAAGCCTTCAATCTGGAAGACCCATACCTCAGAATCTCTGTCACAATTCTTTTTTTCTTTTTTCTTTTAAGTTTTATTCTGGATATTTCAGAGTTCATAAAATAGTTTTACATCTAAGACAATGATCCATTTTAAGTTAATTTTTTTAATTGGATATTTTCTTTGTTTACATTTCAAATGCTATCCTTTCTGCCCCACCCCCACCTACCCCCCCATTACATCCTCCTCCCACTGCTTTTATGAGGGTATAACCACAAACACCAACCCACCCACTCCTGCCTCCCCTCCTTCACATACACCTACATTGTTACATCGAGCCAGCACAGGACCAAGGGCCTCTTCTTCCATTGATGCCCAACAAGGCCTTTCTCTGCTACATATGTGGCTGGAGCCATGGGTCCCTCATTATGTACTCCTTGGTTAGGGGTTTAGTCCCTGGGAGCTCTGGGGGTTCTGGTTGGTTAATATTGTTGTTCTTCCTATGGGGTTGCAAACCCCTTCAGCTCCTTCAACCCTTTATCTAACTCCTCCATTGAGAACCCAGTGCTCAGTCCAATGGTTGACTGCACGTATCTGCCTCTGTACTTGTCAGGCTCTAGCAGAGCCTCTCAGGAGACAGCTATATCAGGCTCCTGTCAGCAAGTAATTCTTGGCAGCAGGCATGGGGGAATAAAGGTAGTGGGGGGAGGGAGCAGCATTCAGCCAGAGTCTCGGTGCTGTGGGTGGCAGACGCAGAGGAGTGCCACAAGCTTTCCTCATGGCTCCGGATGGGTGTCTGGCTGTGGGAAGCCATGAACCCAGCCCGTGGCGGGTGGACAAGGGGCAATCCGAGGTTTCTGAGCCTCCTGGAGGCCAGAGATAACAGGTTCTCAGTCTGGGGCATCCCAAACACTACTGGACACAAGGGAAGAGCTGAGAACAAAGTGGCTCGGTCATCCCCAGGCCTAAGAGAGTAGAGGGCAGGAAGAGAGGGGTGCTGGGTGGTTCCCTCGTGGGTGAGAATCTTTGGTCCCTTCCATGGCTGGAGTGCAGGAAGGCCTTCCAGCAAGAGGTTAGATTTGCCTCTTTAGGGGAAAGCCTATTCCATCTTTTAAGCAAAGCCGGCCTTGGTGCACAGAGACAGTCTATGGTTTTAGAGTTTTATTGTAGAAAGGCAGGAGGAAAGAGAGAATGTAACAGAAAGAGAGAGGCCAGCCATGGCCATGTGGAGAGAAGGGGGAAGGGAGAGAGAGAAGCAGGGCTAGAAATGAGAGTAAGGTGAGAGATTAAAGGAGAGAGGAGGGGCCAAGCAGCCCCTTTTGTAGTAAACTGGGCTATCTTGCAGAGTGGCTGTGGGGAGGAGCATAGGCATCCACAATAGTGTCTGGGTTTGGTGAATGTATAAGGGATGGATCTCCAATGAGGCAGTCTCTGGGTGACCTTACCTTCAGTGTCTATTCCACATTTTGTCTCATATTTCCCATGAGTATTTTGCTCCTCCAAGAAGGACTGAAGCACCTACACTTTGGTCTTCCTTTTTCTTGAGCTTCATGTAGTCTGTGAATAGGACTGTCTTATAGACTCCTGTCTGGACTGTTTTCTTTCTTTCTTTCTTTCTTTCTTTCTTTCTTTCTTTCTTTCTTTCTTTCTTTCTTTCTTTCTTCTTCCCTTCCTTCCTTCCTTCCTTCCTTCCTTCCTTCCTTCCTTCCTCCCTCCCTCCCTCTCTCTCTCTCTTTCTTTCTCCCTCTCTCTCCCTCCCTCCCTTCCTCTCACTCTCTCTCTCTCTCTCTCTCTCTCTCTCTCTCTCTCTCTCTCTCTCTCCTTCTTTCTGCCTGTCTTTTGATCTTCTCTTTTTTTTGTTGTTTTCTTTTTCTTTTTTCTTTGATTTGTTTTGTTTTGATCATGGAGTTTTATATGTTTTCCAGGTACAGTTATGGACCACAGACCACAGGAATCTGTTCTTATTGTTGCTGTTTTTTTTTTAAACAATATTTCAAACATTTGTTTTTATTAATGAGTTAGGAGCCAGATGCTGGGGTGAAAGTCTGCTACCTCAGAAAGGTAAAGAAAGCATCCAGCTTACTTTCCTTTTCAGTCTACATTTCAAAAGTAAGTTCTCCTTCTTGCTCCACAAAACCACTCCACTTGAATATCCCTTCTTCTACTTCCTATGAGTCTCTTTATCTGTCCATCTGACTTCCTCTTACTCTGTGTAAGGCAAATTCTTAAAGCATCTTTAAATGAGACAACATCTGTGCTTTGGAATCTGGAACCTTACTCTGTAGACAATGCTGTGATTATGAAAAGATAAAGGAATATTATGATGTGTTCTATGGGGGTGTGGTGAGGTATGGAGAAAGAGGATGTTTCAGCAGGCACATGCCAAGTCATTTCTTCCCCCTGACGGACCAGCCACATGATGATATAGTAAATAGAGTTTATTTAGTGGATGTTGATGGGAGTTAAAAAGGTAGTAGAGGCAGAGAAAGGCAGAGAGAAGAGAGTAGAGAAGTAGAAGCTAGCCATACCTACATAGAGAGGGGAAAGGGGGATGGAGAGAAAGAAAGAACAAGTGCAAGAGGCAAGAGAGTAAGAAAACAAGAGAGAGAGGAGGGGGCAAACAACTCCTCTTATAGTGAACCAGGCCTACCTGGTTGTTGCTAGGTAACCGTGGGGCGGGGCATGCCTGGCTATTGCCAGGTAACTGTGGGGTGGAGCTTAGACAGAATCCTAACAGACAAGGCTGGTCTCAAACTAAGATACACCTGCCTTTGCCTCTGAGTACTGGGATTAAAAGAGTATGCCAACACTGCCAGGTTTTGGATTACTCATTTATCAACTGATTTTCTGTAAATGTATTCTATAGACAGTTGTATCCTTGAATTATTGTATTTCATTGAGTTATTACTGAACCATAAGAAATTAAAATGAGGCTAGTTAATTTAAGATTGGGGTGACCTCTGTCACCCACAGGGAGGCAGCGAAATTCTGAGGCACCTGACAGTGGCTTGTGGGAAGACAGAGCAGTAGATGATGGCTGGTATTTCATGTGTTAGAATAACACGAATTAAACTGTGTCTTAGTTCCTGGAAAGCAAAATGATTTTGGAGAACAGAATGATACAGTTTCATTTGTAATTCAGTGATGGAACACTCACCTCCTTTGGGTAAGACCTAGGTTGAATTCTCAGCACCTGTGGGAAAATGAAACAAAATGAAAAATTGCCTGAGACAAGACAAGATTAAAGACCCCTGAAGAGAATTGAGTAGATAGCATAGTAAAATTCTGGATAACAGAAATGGTTATTAAATCTAGGGAAAAGTAGGAAAAGAATTACATAAAATAAAACGTGAAGATTGAACACGAGGAAACTTAGGGAGTAGGGTCTGAAATTTTTCTTTTGTCAGACAATGATCAGATCTTTTACCTTGAACTTTTACCATGTTTTTTATGGGGCTCATATAAGGTACTCTTTCAGAACTTGTGAGAAAATGTTTTATTTTGAACAGCATCCATGCTTCTAAGAAAAGGAACACTAATCATATCTAACTATTTAACTCTTTTTAACAGTATTCTACTTTCAATAGCAAGACATCAACTGTCTTATATTTTACCCTCCTGAGATACTGTGGTATCTAGCTTTCTGCCTATGGTATATTTCACTTATAATAAACTCCAAACTCATCCGTTCTAACAGAGATGACTGGAGGATTTTTTTTTAATTTTATGACATAATTTTCTATTTATTTACAAACACACACACACACACACACACATGCAATCATGTTCTTTATACATTTTCCCATTGACATTTACACCAACTAATTAGTGTGAAATAAGAGTACAGATTACTTTTTTATTATTTTATTTATTTACATCCCAAATGTTTCCCCCTTGGAGAGTTCTTCTCTCCCTTCCTTTTGCCCCTCCCTATCTTTCAATCCTGGGGAATCAAGTCTCTATAGGATTAGGAACATCCTTTCCCACTGAGGCCAGACAAGGCAACCCTCTGCTACTTATGAGGCAAGGAACTTGAAGCACACGCTGTAAGCATTTTGGTTGGTGAGTTAGTCTATGGGAGCTCTCAAGAGTTCAGGTTAGCTGATACTGTTGGCACTATGTGCCACGGACTGGCCTCAGTTGGCCCCTCAACCTGTGGGAGAATCAGGGTCCCGGGTACAGGTGGGCAAGGAGTCACCCAAAGGTGACAAACAGATGCTAACAAAAGGGAGTGTTGTATCTGAATGTAATTTCTCAAAGTAAGCATCAGACTTATATATTACAGAAGAAAACAAAGACGTTAGGTGACACATCAGTCAAGGTACATTGAAGTTATCTGACACAAAACAAAAAAATGCATACAAAAAGACTGGCAGGAACCAGGCAAAGTTTCCAATTCAGATAGGAAACACCCTATCTAAAATTAGGTATTCATTGGAGTCAGGTGAAAGGTCTGATGCAATGCTAGTCTATTGTTAAACCCACCACCAGGGTCCCTTCATAAATACCTACTTAAGCTATTCCTCTGGGCCTAGTGAAAAACATGTACCAGGGGAGTTTCATAATGCTAACCCTTTCATGAATAATACAATACTTCAGTTCCTCCTAAAACCACAACTCACCTTCTTTCTACTATTATTTAATGTAGGCTGCCATTCATGTCTGTAATGTGAATTCTAAGTATACTTTGCTAAGCTTGTCCTGAGATTTGTAGCTCCTATTCAGTAAAATACTGCAAGAAAGCATGCAAGACCCTCCACACTACTGCAGGGACAAATTTGGAGCATTTGTGCTATGGGAATGCCAAGGCTCCAAGAGGCTAAGTTTCCGTAAAACATTTTTGCCTCGGGACTGCATCCAAGCTTTTAGGCCTACCACACAGTCTTCACTGGAGTGGGTGTGGCACCTGTGGGGTTTCCATCTACTTCAGTTCCTTCAATCCTCTCTCTAACTCCATCCTAGTGGTCCTCAATTTCAGTCCAACGTTTGGCTATAAATGTCTGCATCTGTTTTAGTTAGCTGCTAGAAGAGCGTATCTAAGGATAGCCATGCAAGGCTCCTGACTGTAAGTACAACATAGTAAAAGTAATAATTTCAGGGATTGGTGCCAGCCCATGGGATGTATCCCAAATATGGTCTGTCACGGGTCAGCCAGTCATTCAGTTTCTGATCCAGTTTTGTCCCTGTATATATTTTAGATGAGAAATTTTGGCTCAAAAATTTTGTAGGTGGGTTGTAGAGTACTTACTTTTTAGAAACACTAATTTCCTATCTATATATACATAATAGTAAAATTACTATACTTCACATTAGTTCTGTGAGGGTTTGGTTGAGTAGCCTCTCCGAATTAATGTCAGAACAGAACTAAAGTAGGAAACCAGGGGACTTCAGGTGTAGCCACACACATGAATTAATTTTGCATAATGTACTGGCTAGTTTTGTGTCAACTTGACACAGCTGGAGTTATCACAGAGAAAGGAGCTTCAGTTGAGGAAATGCCTCCATGAGATCTAACTGTAAGGCATTTTCTCAATTAGTGATCAAGGGGGAAAGGCCCCTATGGGTGGGTCCATCTCTGGGCTGGTTGTCTTGGTTCTTAAGAGAGCAGGCTGAGCAAGCCAGGGGAAGCAAGCCAGTAAAGAACTTCCCTCCATGACTTCTGCATCAGCTCCTGCTTTCTGACCTGCTTGAGTTCCAGTCCTGACTTCCTTTGGTGATGAACAGCAGCATGGAAGTGTAAGCCAAATAAGCCCTTTCCTCACCTACTTGCTTCTTGGTCATGATGTTTGTGCAGGAATAGAAACCCTGACTAAGACACACAACAATACCAATTTCATTATCACATCTCCTTTGACAACACAGTAAAAGTTTACAGTTCAACACAAAGCTGCTTTGGGCAGTGTGTTCAAGATTGTAGAAAGGAAAACAGTTTTACCTCTTCAGAAAATTATTTAGGGTATGAAACATGATCTATCTTCAATATTCTTAGAAATTAAGGAGGGTCACAGATATTCTTGTTTTTTTTGTCCCTCACATTTGTTCACATTTCAAGTTCCTTTCTTGAGAAATATTAGCATCAAATTTTTCATGCCCAAGTCACCAATTCATTTTATCTTCACAAAAGCTTAACTCAAACCCAACATTTCCATTCTTATTTTTTGAGAATCCATACTGTCCCAATTTACTAAATTCTGGTGTTTTTGTTTTGTTTTGTTTTTCATGCTCTTCCTTCTCATAAATTTTATTTACCCTTGGTTAGATAGAATAACTGAAAATCTTAACACTGTATAGTTAAAATTGCAAATTACTTATTTTAACAAAATATTTTTAATTCTCAGAAAATGAAATCATTTGCATATTTTCCTAAAATAATGACAGTATGCTTGCAGTTTAAGAAAACCTTAGGAGAACATAAACTATATCAAGTTCATGGAGTTCTGTGGATTATAATTTTAAGTAAATATCAAATGATGCTGACTTTATAATATTATCAGCAATGGTCTTATTATAACACTACAAAAATGCTAATTCCTTCAAATCCAATAAAATTTAATATATAATGCTATTTTGTTTTCTGGTAAATAAATCTGTTATGTAAATGCTTTTAAAACCAGAATAATAAAGTCATCAATGTTGGGATGTAGAAAAATTTTTAATGTTATAACAATTTTAAGCAAAACTGTTTTAGCTTTATTATGCTTTTAACATAATGGTAAACCAAATCCCAGTAATTACTGATGCATATAATAGTTCTGGTAACACACATGTTATAAGCCATGACTAATGAAAATGTAATGTTTGTCCATAAGTACAGTACATCACTGATCTGTTGATAATAATCTATACCTAGGTAGCAACAATAACAACAACAACAACAAAATAGAGAATAAATTTAGAGTTTTTAAAACATCATTTTCATCATATATTAGTTGAATATAAAAGTGTTTAAATTCTCAGATATTACTACTTCATCTGTAATGTTTCTTGTAATTACTGGTTCTTGTACCTAATTATCTTTAAGAGTAAATATTATGTGATAGTAAGTGATATGAAAACATGCCCACAACCCTAGATAACTATCTTTGAGGTAATCTAGTTCATAAATACAGCATCATTAAAGTTGAATTCTCTAATGTTTCCTTCAGGCATACCTACATTTTTCTAAGACAGTTTATTGAAATGTTACAAATAATCAGATTAAAGAACACTTTAGCAAATGATATATGTATACCATGGATTCCATATTCTATTTAAAAAAAAAAACTCCTTTGCCTGTGAGGTGGTACATGTCTTTAATTCCAATGCTTAAGGGATAGAAGCACGCAGATATCTGCCAGTTGGAGGCCAATCTGGTCAATCTAGAGAAAGCAGCTGGGATCACATGGTGAGAAATTATCTTAATTTATAAAATAATGTTAACAATGTTAGTTTTACAATGTGAATGTGTTTGTGAGTGAATATGTGTGTGTGCACCTTAATGTGTTTTCCATAGGGCATAGTGTTCTCTGAAGCTGAAGTTATATATGGTTACAAGCCACCCAAAATAGATCCTGATAATTCTTATATATGTTCTTCAGAAGGAATAGCACTCTAAATTGCACAAACATCTTTACAGTCTCACGGTTTTGTTTCTTTAGAGGTTGCTACAGTTACATTTAAGCTACTCAGGTATCCTTCAATTTCATAGTCTCAGAGTTTAAGTCTAAAGTACAATTAATCTGGGAGCCTAATGATTATACTAGTATTCTCTTTTGTGCCCAAGAGCAATTTCAAGTGCATCAGGCACTTAATATTTTGTTTATAATTGTGATTTCTTTTAAAAGTTTTAGCTATAAATTCCAGTTACTTTTAGACATAGCAATACCAGTTCTAAGCAATTTTATTTAACACAAGGAGCAATGACAGTCTGTGTTTCTTGGAACTTAAAATATGTTCCATTTAGAACAACAAGGCTCTAAATCTGAGTTTGCTCAATTAGTGCTAATGTGACATAATGACAAAATTAATCCAGAGGATGTTTAAAACTTTAGAAATAAATTAGCGTAGAAAAAAGTTCCAAATGGAAGAATACTAATTTCTTTGCAAACTTTTACAACAAATACAAGCAAACACATGCTCTCTATAATGGACTATAAAACTCAGACATATGTTACAAAATATGGAATATAATCTTCATTGTAATTAATAAGGTCATCTTTAAATATCTGACCATCACTTTGAAAAACATTTATAACTAAGTTGAGAATATGGCAAAAAACGCTTGGCATTCCATTGTAATAATGGCAATAAATGACATACAATCCAACATTTAAAAAGTGCCAAAAGAAGTTCCACACAAATTTAATAACAGGGATCATACAGTTATTTATGGTATGTAACTTTATCACACAGTAAGTAAAGAAACAGAATTTTTATAATTTATAATTTGCTTTTTATTTCTGACTTAGTAATAGGTAGTATGCAAAGTTTTGTAGTCTCTAAGCCAAAAAATATGACAAATGTGGACAGATTTGTAGTAGTTTAACTTGAGCAATGGTCTCAATAGGCTTGGTTATTTAAAAACTTGGTTTCTGGTTAGTGAATGATTGGAAGGATAAGGTAGCCTTTATAGAGGAAGTTAGTTACTGGGGTGGGCTTGAGAGTTCATATCCTCAGCCTACTTCTAGTAAATTCTGTCTGGTTTGTGTTTGCTTGAGGATATGATCACTTACTTTTTCTGGCTGCCTGAAGCCATGACTGCCCTAACATATGATTACTTCCTCTGTAACTACAAACCAAAATGACTTTTCCTTCTATGTGTTGTCTTTTGCCAGAGTGTTTCATCAGTGCACAAGAAAATAAATTATTCCAGTATTTGTAGTATTTTCTAATATAAGATTCTCTATATTCAGCTATAGTACATAAGTCATATTTCATAAGACTTATCCCTTCTTCTGGAGCTAAATTAGCTATTCATCTTGTCATTTCTGTTCTTGTTTGCAAACATCAGAATCATAATTGATCAAATGTCTATATATTCCCAACATATTCTATAACTTCTGGAGAAAATCAGTAATAGAAATGTATTTATTTTTTTCACATTTTGAGTAATATTTTTTGACTTGAAGCTTGTGTAATGTAGATATACCAAAGGAATATGAATCTCAGGAAACAAGCTAGCTTACGAGGAGCAGAAAGTTCAAGAATCTTTTAGGCCAACCATGTAGGTAGGCATTTTCTAAGACAGTATTGGAGTATCTTTCTTTTTCTTCAGTTTTGTTTGGTTTTGCTTTGTTTTTGTTTGTTTGTCTGTGTGTCCTTCCTTTCTTTCCTAAAGTGAGCAGTTGTTTATCCACAAGTGCTCAGGAGAAGTCTGAGCACTACAATTTTTCATTATATATTACAGCTTGACCCCAAACCTTGCCTTCAAGTCTTTCTCTCCTCCTTCTCTATATATACAGACATTTGGTTAAGATCACTATTTAAATCAGGTAAATATAGTTCTAATGGGTTCTTGATCCTTGTGTGTTCAGAGAATATAAACACAGCAATGAAGCCAAAGTAGAGAGGAAAGCAGGCTGAGAATCAATGTCCCAGATTGCCACACCCACTCCAGTGGAGTCTGTGTGACAAGACCAAAAGCTTGGCCGAAGTCCTGAGGCAAAAAGCTTCAAGGAAACTGGTCTCCTGGAGAGTCTTTGGTTTCCCATAGCTCGGATACTCCAGAATTGTCCTTGCTATAGTTGGTGAAAGGTTCTGTGTGCTTTCCTTCAGTATTGTTTTCTTATAGGTACCCCCAAGGAATGATTTGACAAATAGCTAGTTAGATTGAACATTGCTTCCTGGCCATCACCAGTGTCCCAATGTCCTAAGTAGTCCTTGAACTAACCCTGGGCTTGAAATTTAGTAAGAATGTTACTTATTCTGACAAAGTGTCTCCAGTATTGAAAGAGAGATAGTGAAAGAAATCAGGCACTACAATCTATTAGATAGAGTTGGAAATTTCAGGACAAGTTTAACAAAGTAAGTTTATAATTCTTATTATAGTCATGTATGGTAGACTATATTACCTAATAGAGTAAAGTTGGTGGTCTCCTCTGGTAAATGGAGGCTCCCCACAAAACACTGAATAACAGCTGAGTCACTAATATATACAGGATTTTACAATGGTTTAGGAAGAAGATTTGGCTGTGGTTTAAGAAGGAACTAGAGCATTGTGTTGCTCATGGAAAGGTCAGCAACTACAGACCCTCCCTAGTAATTCTTTCACTAGCCCAGAAGAATAGCATAGTTAAGTGTTTACTAAAAGCTGGATGGAAGTGAGTTTAACAATAAATTAGATTTAGAACTATGGTTTGGGTGTGAAAGCCCTTGCCCCTGGGGCATGAAGACCTCACACCTGGCTTCTAAGAATAAGCTGACTTAGATAGGGCTGACTTTGTCTAAGTTGTTACACTGCCTGATTCCTGCCAATCTTTATGTAGGCATTTTTTTTGTTTTGTTTTGTTTTGTGTATGCCTTGGGTAACCTCATTGTATCTTGGCTGATGTGTCACCTAACTTCCTTGTTTGTTTGTTTGTTTTTTCCCTGTAATATAAGTCTGATGCTTGCTTTGAGAAATTACATTCAGAACAAACACTCTGGTGCTTGTGTCTGTTTGTCACTCACTGACTCCTTGCCCACCAGAGTACCAGGACCCTGATTTCTCCTGCGCATTGAAAGGCCAGTCCATGGCACCAGATGTAACCTCCCAGGGAGTTTTACATGTTTAATAGATGGAATAACTATTACAAGTTTAGAAAAGTTTAACTTATCATATGACTACTATTTTAAAATATTATTCCTATATGTAAACAGTGAAAATATGAAGCAATTATTTTAAATGAAAAAAATTCAAATACATTAAATAGCTCTAGAGTATAGCAGTCTAGTTATATTGACAAAGAAAAATATCCCAGGGTAATAAGTCAAATAAATGCCATATGCTCCTCACCCACATATATAGTATGGGCACAAATCAATAAGCAAAACGTTCCAAATGCCGACTGCAAAATCAGCAACAAAATACAAGCTCAAATGAGCTATTGGATAAAAACATTGTACTTGGATATAATGTTTTATGACACTTGTTTTTCATAGCAATAAGAACTAAGTAAGGAGCAGAGTTAGTGATTAGTTGATGTCTCTTTTCTCTTTCCAAAAATCTTCCTAAGATAATAATTAGTCATCATGTCTTATAAGAGCTTCCGGATTGGGAAGATTTGAAGTCTTTCCTTCCTTGGCAACATTGATAGTTTATAGAATACTGTTATATAAGACTGTATTTGCTTACATTTTCTTTATAATTAGACTAGAGGAGTGTATTTTGGAGAGATGACTGAGTAACTGTCTGATCTTACATCACACAGAATCAAGAGTATAAACTATTAACCAAGTCATCAGTTTACAGGAATGCTATTATTTGTCCTCAGTATATTCATAACATTTCTCCACATACAGCATGATTTGTAAAAAAGTCTTCATTTCCACTGCCCTGGTTGTGAAGGATTGTGGTTCTTTACCTCCTATAAGACAGCATAATTTCGCCTTCCTGTCTCCATATGCACCCAGGATCTAAGGCGGTTCCACAGTCCTCCCCACACAAATCCTGACAGGAGAAAAGTAGTCTCCTAGGAGTGCTCTCACTCCTAAGCTCAGTGGTAAGTTCACCACTTAGACTCCAATAACTGTCCAAAGTGAGACCAGCCATGAGCACACAGGACACAGTAGTAGTGGAGCAACTGGGGACAGAATCCTTTCAGTCTCCATCTGCACCCAGGAGCTAAGGTTGTCACAAAGCTATCCCCTTGGATCCCACACCTGCACACAAATTACCCCAAAAGAAGGCAGGTCTCCAAGGAGTACTCACACTCTTAAGCCCAGAGGTAAGATCATGACTTTTGATCCAATAACTGTCCAAAGTGGGACCAGCCTAAAGTGCATACGACACAGGGACAGTGGAGCAGCTAGGGGCAGACTCCTTCCAGAATTCTTCTGCACCTGTGAGCAAAGGCTGTCCCACAACACTCCATACCCAAACCCTGCCCAGCAAAGAGGTGGCCTCCTCAGGAGGGCTAACACAGGCTTACAGCTCCAGTCTGAGACAAAAAGAACAACTAACACCAGAGATAACCAGATGGCAAGAGGCAAGCTCTAAGACCTGACCAAGAAAGCAAAGCTACTTGGCATCATCAGAAGCTAGTTCTCCCACCACAGCAAGTCTAAAATACAACAACACATGAGAAAAGCAACACTCTCATTTAAAACCATATCTCATGATGATGATAGGAGGCATTAAGAACAACATAAATAACTCTCTTAAAGAAATACAGAAGAACAGAGGTAAAAAGGTAAAAGCCCTTAAAGAGCACACACAAAAATCCCTTAAAGAGTGACAGGAAAATACAAACAAACAACTGAAGTAATTCAACAAAATGATCCAGGATCGAAGAATGGAAATACAAACAATAAAGAAATCACAAAGGGAGACAACCCTGCAAGTAGTAAACATAGGAAAGAGACCAGGAGTCATAGATGTGAGCATCACCAACAGAATACAAGAGATAAAAGAGAGAATCTCCAGTGCAGAAGATACCATAGAAAACATTGACACAACTGTCAAAGAAAATGAAAAATGAAAAAAAAATCTAATCTCAAACAACCAGGAAATCCAAGACATAAAGAGAAGAACAGGTAGAATGAAGATTCCCAACTTAAAGGGCCAGTAAATATCTTCAAAAAAATTATAGAAGAAAATTTCCCTAACCTAAGAAAGATACCAGGGAACATAAAATAAAATAAACCTACAGAACTACAAATAGATTGGACCAGGAAAGGAATTCCTCCAGTCACATAACCAACCGCAAAGAACACCAAATGCACAAAACAAAGAAGGAATATTAAAAGCAGTCAGGGAAAAATGTCAAGTAACATATAAAGGCAGGCCTACCAGAATAATACCAGACTTCTCACCAGAGACTATAAAAGCCAGAAGATCCTGGGCAGATATCATACAGACCCTAAGAGAATATAAAAGCTAGCCCAGGCTACTATACCCAGCAAAACTCCCAATTACTATAGATTGAGAAAGCAAGATATTCCATGACAAAACCAAATTTATACATTATCTTCACACAAATCCAGCACAACCAAGGATAAAATACAGAAAACTCCAATACAAGGAAGGAAACTACACCCTAGAAAAATCAAGAAAATAATGTTCTTTTAACAAACCAAAAAGAAGATAGCCACATAAATATAATTCCACATCAACAAAAATAACAAGAAGCAACAATTATTTTTCGTTAATATCTCTTAATATAAATGGACTCCTCAATTCCCAAGTAAAAAGATATACACTAACAGACTGGATATGTAAACAGGACCCAACTTTTTCCTACATTCAGGAAACATACCTCAGTGACAAAAACATATACTACCTCAGAGTAAAGACTGGGAAAAAATTTCCAATCAAATGATCTCAATAAACAAGCTGGAGTAGCCATTCTAATATAGAATAAAATCAACTTCAACCAAAAGATATCAAAAAAGATAACGACACTTTACACTCATCAATTGAAAAATATAGCAAGATTTATTCTCAATTCTGAGCATCTATGCTCCAAGTACAAGGGCACCCACATTCATAAGAGAAACTTTACTAAAGCTCAAAGCACACACTGCATATCACACAACAATGCTGGGAGATTTCAATACCCCATTCTCATCAATGGACAGATTAAGGAAATAGAAACTAAGAGAGATACAGTGAAAACAGCAGAAGTTATGGAACAAATGAATTTAACAGATATCTAAAGAATATTTCATCATTAAACAAAAGAATATACGGTCTTCTCAGCACCTCATGGCACCTTCTCCAAAACTGATGATATAATCGAACACAAAACAGGCATCAATAGATACATGAAGACAGAAATAATCCTTTGCATCCTATCAGATTACCATGAACTAAGGCTGGTCTTCAATAACAACCAAAAAGAAAAAAAATAGAAAGACCACACACATTTGGAACCTAAACAATGCTCACTGGTAAGAAAGAAAGAAAGGAGAGAGAGAGAGAGAGAGAGAGAGAGAGAGAGAGAGAGAGGGAGGGAGGGAGGGAGGGAGGGAGGGAGGGAGGGAGGGAGGGAGGGAGGGAGGGAGGGAGGGAGAGAGAGAGAGAGAGAGAGAGAGAGAGAGAGAGAGAGAAATTAAAGACTTTAGAATTCAATGAAAATGAAGGCACAACATAGCCAAACTTATGAGACACAATGAAAGCAGTGCCATGGGCAAAATTCATAGCACTTAGTATTCCAAAAAGAAGCTGGAGAGAACTTAGCAGTTTAACAACACATCTCTAAAACAAAATGGAAAAAAAAACACACAAACAACAACAACAACAACAACAAAAACTGATAAGAGGAATAGACCACATGTAATAGTCAAACTCAGGGATGAAATCAATCAAGTAAAAACAAAAAGAACTATACAGAGTCAACAAAACAAAAAGCTGATTCTTTGAGAAAATCAGCAAGATTGATATATCCTTAGCCAGATTAACAAGAGGGCAGAGAGACAGTATCCAAAGTAATAAAATCAGAAATGAAAATGGAGACATAACAACAGAAACTGAGAAAATTTAAAAAATCATCAGACCCTACTCACAAGCCTATAATCAATAAAACTGGAAAATCTGGATGAAGTGGATAATTTTCTAGACAGATACTAAACACCAAAGTTAAGTCAGGAACAGATAATCTATCTAAATAAACCCCTAAAGAAATAGAAGCAGTCATTAATTGTTTCCCTACCCAAACAAAACAAAACAAACAAAAAAACCCAAAAAAAACCAAAAACCAAAAAACCAAAACAAAAACGAAAAAACAAAAACGAAAAAACAAAAACAAAAAAACAAAAACAAAAACAAAAAACCAGGACCAGATGTGTTTAGGGCAGAGTTCTATCAGTCCTTCAAAGATGACCTAATTCCAATACTCCTCAAATTATTCCACAAAATGGAAACAGAAGGAACACTACCCAATTTGTTCTATGAAGCCATAATTACACTGATATCTAAACCACACAAAGACTCAACAAAGAAAGAGAACTTCAAACCATATTCCCTTATGAATATCCATTTAAAAATATTCAATAAAAATCTTGCCATCCAAATCCAAGAACACATCAAAATGATCATTCACCACTATAAAGTTGGCTTTATCCCTGGGATGAAGGGATGATTCAATATATGGAAATCCATCAACGTAATCTGCTACATAAACAAACTCAAAGAAAAATAAAACACATATTTCATTCGATGCTGAAAAATCATTTGACAATATTCAACAGCCCCTCGTGTTAAAAGTCTTGATGAAATCAGTAATTCAAAGCCCATACTTAAACATAGTAAAAGCAATATACAGCAAACCAGTAGCCAACTTCAAATTAAATGGAGAGAAACTTGAAGCAATCCCACTTAAATCAGGGACTAGAAAAAGCTGCTCACTGTCTCCCTACCTATTCAATGTAGTACTCAAAGTCCTAGCCAGAGCAATTAGACAACAAAAGGAGGTCAAATGAATACAAATTGGAAAAGAATAAGTCAAAATATCACCATTTGAAGACGAGATTGTAATTAAGTGACCACAAAAATTCCACCAGACAACTCTGACAGCTGATAAACAACTTTAGCAAAGTCGTTTGGTATGAAATTAATTCAAATTGTCATGTTAGGACTAGGAAGAACATAAGTAGTTGTATTGAGAAAATTTCCTAGGAAGGTTTTGAGATTTAGGGATAAAAATTTACGTTTCCACACTTATTCCTTTGTAGGAGAAAAAGACAAGTTGTTATTTTTTGTTATATCAATAATAAAGCTGAACTTTGGGGTGAACAACTTGCTCAGCTCAGACAGAGGGAAGAAGCTATGCAATAACTTTTATTCCATTTTCTAACACATACTGCCTTCTGCAACATTAAGTTTTTTATTTTTTTTTCAAAAAAAAATACTGCAGCAATTGACTTTGCAAACCATTTTCCTTATTTTTCTCTGTGTCCAGCTATGAGAAAAATAATAAATATTTTCAATGACAAATAAATGTAGAAATCACTAATAATATTCATTGCTTAATGTATGTGGACAATTAATAATGGTTCTTGATTACATTGAAACCTTTTATGTTTATTGCCCAAATTTAAAGCAGCATTTCCCCCACATTATTGTAATTTAAAAAACTCATTTCCAAAATTTCCTCACAAGTAATAACTAATGTTTAAATAAGAATAATTTTATAGCTTCTATTTGTGGGTAGTGAGACACAGTCCTCTCTTGTATATGTACAGTCAGAAACATGCTGCTGACAAATACATATGTGTGTGAGATTTTGTGATTGACTTTTAAACTCTGCTAATCTTTTCAGTATAATTGACATTATTTAATGAACTAATTTACACTGGCATGCTTCTTTAGCTTTGAATTTTTCAGCCAAATATAGTCCTATTTACTGAGTTAAATTCACCACAGTGATATTCTAGACAATCAGAAATAGGAAATGATTTGGCAAACAATGTCCTTTTTTTCATCATAAGTTATTTAAAGGTCCTGCTCACAATATGAGGATGGCAAATCATTTACAGTAACTCACCCGGTGTCTTCACATCCTATAGAAAACAAATAGAATTCGATGAATATTTTTGATTTGAAAAGGAATAAGAGAGAAGGAATAAAAAGGGAAAAAAGAACTTTAAGGAGAAAGTATAGAAAGTGTTCACAATAGCCTTTAATAACAGCATGGGTTAGAATGGAGAATGAGGCTTTCTTGTTTCCCTCTACTATAATATCCCTAAAGTTCACTGTGCTTCCTGTGAATAATGTATGTGTGCTGACATTCTTGGGGAAGAAAAATAACACAAGACATACTTTAATAAGCTTTATGTATACAATACCATTTTTATTTGTATTAGAAAGTCTCAAGTAGAGTTCATGAAATTTAGAGCAATTATACCTTTGGAAGCATCAGCACTTATAGTGAACAGAGCTAATCTTATGCCATTATATTTAAGTATGGAAAGATATTCTCTAGGTGAAGGTTTTTTTTGTCTTAAATATCACCAGATCTATTAACCCAAGGCTAAATACATGCAGCAAACATGTCTCATTTGTAGAAATTCTCTCTCAATAAAATTAATAATAAACAATTTGGGGTTCTGATATTAAAGAATAAAGAAAGACATCTAACAGTTGCTCTTCATATATCAAACAATGGAAAACAATAATGACAGTTAATAGAGGTACATTTTGAAAAACTGAGACAATCTACTTAAGTTAAATTGTCAAGACATGCTGTTATTATTAAATATTCATATATCACTGTATGTTAAATTTTCCTTTCTTGTCCATGAGCACCGTACATCTTCTGACTCTCAGAATAACCCCAGTAAAGTAAAATAAATAAAACATGTCATTTGTGTTAGGATAACATATACCCTAACTATAAATCTGCATTATACTGAAAGTTTTGCATTTGTGATTAATCTAATATACATAATTATATAATTTATCTAGCTAATTTATGAATGGTATTTCTAACACTTTATCATCTGCTGTAGAGATTCCACATATATCTGTCATTGGTCAGTTTTCTCATCAGTGTAGGCTTGTCATTTAAAAGATGGTATTATGAAAACGTTGCATGAATCCTTCAGATATTGATTTTTACATAACTACAAATATGTGTAGGCAGTGAGAACTTTTTGCAGATCCATCGATCTCTGCTCTGTCTGGAATAGTTCATAGCAGTTAAATTCCAGATCAAAAACAGAGTCTTAAAACAAATATTGAAAGTTTTCCATTGTTTTCTTGTGTCTCGTATATACTTGTGTGTGTGTCTGTCTGTCTGTGTGTATGTGTGTCTGTCTGTCTGTCTACTATGTGGGATTTTTTTTATTTAAAAATTTTATGTTGCTTTTTTGGAGTTTTCATTTTTTCTTGTTATTATTATTTTTGTTTGTCTTTATTGGGGAGGTTGGTTTTGGTTGCTCATTTGTTTGGATGGTTTGTTGCCTGGCTTTTGTCATGAACACTGCCATTGAGTCAATAACTCAATAATAAATAATAATAAATAACAGGATAACTGCCTTGTCCTGTCCAGGGAATGGATTACAGATATGAGCCACGAAAATGAATTTTAATAAACATTCATGATTTCAGTTTTGAAACGCAAGTTTGAGAAATCCTTACTATTCCTAGTGTTGATAATTTACACATAAAAATACCTGAATGAACCTTTTAAAAATAAACAAATAATCAAAAGGCCATAGGATGGCCAAGATCTACAGTAGAACCAAATACAACCGGCACAAAAAAGTCAAGAAATGATTCCTAATGATATTCTACTATACTAATATTTTGTGCCTTATCCAGTTGTGGTTGGAGAGCCTTCTCCATTAGATCTGTCCTCTTGGAGATTGGAGAAGGCTGTAAAAGTGGGGAGAAAAGATTTAGAGTCAGAGAGGGTAGAGGACACCAGAAAAACATGGCCCACCAAATGAACTAAGTAGGACTCACTTAAGGTCATAAAAATCAAAACAGCAAGCATAAAACTTGCATGGATCTGTACCAGGCCTTCTGTGAATATATAATGGCTGTTAGCTTGGAAGTCTTTTAAGACTTGTAAGACTTTTAATAGTGTGATCAGGTGTGTAATTGCCTCTTTTCCCTGCTCTTAAGACTCTTTCTTCTGATTGGGTTGCTTTGTACAACCTCAATAAGAAAGATTTTGCTTTGTCATATTGTATATTGGTCTCTGTTGTATCTTGGAGGCCTGCCTCTTTCTGAAGAGGAAATGAAATAGGTATAAATCTGGGGAGAGGGGAGGTAGCAATCAGTATAGAGGAAATTGTGGTTGGAGTATTTTGTATGAGGGAAGAATCAATTTTCAATAAATAAATACATAATAGCAAGATAAAGACTCTGAGACCTTTTCCTAAAAGAGGAGAAAAAAAAAGCTTCCAAATTAACATCAACACTTTAGAAATAAGTATTTGATTTTAAAGTTTAAATTTAAAGCTCAATGTGGTGCTTTGAATGGTATGTTTCAACAAAACCTTGAGGCTTTGACTACTTCATCCCCATTTGGAGGATATTTGGGAAGGTTAATCAGTGTGGCCTTCCTCGAGGAAGTATATCACTGGGGTAAAGGCTGTGAGTTTTCAAAAGACTGATGCTATTCTCAGGGTACTCTCTACCTCCTTATTTTTTAATATTTTTATTAGGTAATTTCCTCATTTACATTTCTAATGCTATCCCAAAAGTCCCCCATACTGCCCCCCCACTCCCCTACCCACCCACTCCCCCTTTTTGGCACTGGCGCTCCCCTGTACTGGGGCATATAAAGTTTGCATGTCCAATGGGCCTCTCTTTCCAGTGATGGCCGACAAGGCCATCTTTTGATACATATACAGCTAGAGACAAGAGCTCCGGGGTACTGGTTAGTTCATAATGTTGTTCCACCTATAGGGTTGCAGAACCCATTAGCTCCTTGGGTACTTTCTCTAGCTCCTCCATTGGGAGCCCTGTGATCCATCCAATAGCTGACTATGAACATCCAGTTCTGTGTTTGCTAGGCCCTGGCATAGTCTCACAAGAGACAGCTATATCAGGGTCCATTCAGCAAAATCTTGCTAGTGTATGCAATGGTGTCAGCGTTTGGAGGCTGATTATGGGATGGATCCCTGGATATGGCAGTCTCTAGATGGTCCATCCTTTTGTCACAGCTCCAAACTTTGTCTCTGTAATTCCTTCCGTGGGTGTTTTATTCCCAATTCTAAGAAGGGGCAAAGTGTCTACACTTTGGTCTTTGTTATTCTTGAGTTTCATGTGTTCAGCAAATTGTATCTTATATTTTGGGTGTTCTAAGTTTCTGGGCTAATATCCACTTATCAGTGAGTACATATCATTTGAGTTCTTTTGTGATTGGGTTACCTCACTCAGGATGATGCCCCCAGGTCCATCCATTTGCCTAGGAATTGCATAAATTCATTCTTTTTAATAGCTGAGTAGTACTCCATTGTGTAAATATACCACAATTTCTGTTATCCATTCCTCTGTTGAGGGGTATCTGGGTTCTTTCCAGCTTCTGGCTATTGTGAATAAGGCTGCTATGAACATAGTGGAGCATATGTCTTTCTTACTAGTTGGAACATATTCTGGATATATGCCCAGGAGAGATATTGTGGGATCCTCCGGTAGTAATATATCCAATTTTCTGAGGAATCGCCAGACTGATTTTCAGAGTGGTTGTACAAGCTTGCAATCCCACCAACAATGGAGAAGTGTTCCTCTTTCTCTACATCCTAGCCAGCATGTGCTGTCACCTGAATTTTTTATCTTAGCCATTCTGACTGGTGTGAGATGGAATCTCAGGGTTGTTTTGATTTGCATTTCCCTGATGACTAAGTATGCTGAACATTTTTTCAGGTGCTTCTCAGCCATTCGGTATTCCTCAGGTAAGAATTCTTTTTTTAGCTCTGAGCCCCATTTTTAATGGGGTTATTTGATTTTCTGGAGTCCACCTTCTTGAGTTCTTTATTTATATAGGATATTATTCCCCTATCTGATTTAGGATAGGTAAAGATCCTTTCCCAATCTGTTGGTGGCCTTTTTGTCTTATTGACAGTGTCTTTTGCCTTACAGAAGCTTTGCAGTTTTATGAGGTCCCATTTGTCAATTCTAGATCTTACAGCACAAGCCATTGCTGTTCTATTCAGGAATTTTTCCCCTGTGCCCATATCTTTGAGGCTTTTCCCCACTTTCTCCTATATAAGTTTCACTGTCTCTGGTTTTATGTGAAGTTCCTTGATCCACTTAGATTTGAACTTAGTACAAGGAGATAGGAATGGATCAATTCGCATTCTTCTACATGATAACCACCAGTTGTGCCAGTACCATTTGTTGAAAATGCTGTCTTTTTTCCACTGGATGATTTTAGCTCTCTTGTCGAAGATCACGTGACCATAGGTGTGTGGGTTCATTTCTGGGTCTTCAATTCTATTCCATTGGTCTACTTGTCTCTTGCTATACCAGTACCATGCAGTTTTTATCACAATTGCTCTGTAGTACAGCTTTAGATCAGGCATGGTGATTCCACCAGAGGTTCTTTTATCCTTGAGAAGAGTTTTTGCTATCCTAGGTTTTTTGTTATTCCAGATGAATTTGCAGGTTGCCCTTTCTAATTCGTTGATGAATTCTAAATATTAACCAACATGTGAACTTTCAGCTGTTATATTACCATATCTATACTATGCCATATTATATTATGACCTCGGACTATAAATCTAAATAAGTGCTTTTCAGAAGTATTTTATCACCTTAATAGACAAATAACTAACACATCAAAAAATATGTTTATAATTTGTAATCCTGTTGTTGTGGGTAATAATGAAAAGAAAGAATAGGAGCTTTTCATATTATGAAGCATAGCATGCTTCTAAAATGGATAGAATAATATACCCAACATTTATTCCAATGATTTAATAGGTATCATATTGTTCACATTTACAGAAATAATATAGTACCATACTATCATAATGTGAAAGACTAAAAAAAATAGTAAGTACTGCTTATAAGGTGGCCTTGGCTAATTGATCTAATCCATTTTCCCTGAGAGGAGTGGAAAGGGAGTACTGTAGAGATATGGCAGGTGCACACACATAGAAAAGACAGAGGATTATCAAGTGTGTACCTGATACTCAGTATACTTGAGGATGTTTAAACTACTTGTGCATCTATTGTAGTGCCTGCTTGAATTAAACAAGAAATATAATTGTAGCTTTTCAAATTATTTGATGATTTTTAAAAAACAATTATACCACATTATTGATGTGATTATTCACATTAGTGATAATAAATTGGCTCTCTTAATAAAAGAAATGAATTTACAATCATAACATATATTATTAAGAGAGAAGCAGATGAAACCTGCACTAATGTGATCAATGTGAGGAGACATGAGTATTGTAAAGAAAAAAGGAGTTAAGCCGAGAATGCTTGGGAGTAGAGCATGACTGGACATGCTCATATTTGCCGACTGATTAGGAGGGCTATTCCAACCAGCATCATGGAGTGGAAATGAAAAACATGCTCTGTTAATTGTGACATGTAAAACTTTACAATAAAATCTGATATTAGGAGAAAGCCATAGCAGTAAAAACTAAACAACAACAGAAGTGCCAGTATTTATACATTTTATTAAATCCATTTTATCTACTAGAGTCTAAAGGAGCAACATATCTATTTATATAAATTTATTTAAAAATTAAGTGTTCTAAGACAACATTTTGCAGAAACTAAAGAAAATAGAAGCTTACCTAAAACCTGTTCCCTTGACATTGAAAGAAAGTGGAGGTAATTGAAAGCACAATTTTCTTCATATACTGTTGCTCTTGGTTTCTCAATTCATGTCATTTATTCTAGATAGGTAATAATCTTTAGCATCAATTGTAATTCAGAAAAATATTTTTTAATGAATGCTAAAAGTTGAAATGTAATGAATGATAAGAACAACAAGACATAGTTAGTAATTATATTGGCTTAGGAATGTGGACAGTAGTAGGTTCTTCTATATAAATTCTGTGACCTCTTCCGAAATGGGCTCTCGGCTGAGGTGACACTATGAAGCATGAGTTCCTGCCTATTGAGTTAGCCTTAAGTCCAACTTTGAGAGCTGTTGATTAGCCAAATGTATAACACTATTCTCAACTTGGAGAACTTTTGTTAGTGCTGTATTTTCTAGCCTTTACAGCTGGATAAATTTTTGGTCCCTTTCTTCTCTGGCATCTTGCATAACACCTTCATATACTTTGGCAGCCAGTTCTGAGGGAGGATGCTTCCAGGTCACTTTTTCTACTTGTGATGTATGCAGCAAAACAGGTTTTACTTTCACTTTCTGAGAGACAGCCAAGGGCAATAGCAATACTCTATATAGTATATGAGGAGTTGATTGGACACCTATAACTGACTCAAAGGGGAATAATCCAAAGTCTGACTCTGAGATATTTTTATAGTCCATCGCTCCTTGTGGAATCATTGTCACATGTGTGTTGTAACACAATTTCATCTATAAATATCTCAACTCTAGTAAACACACTTCCATTTTCATATGAATAGCTTCATGTCTAGTAATATATGAAAACAATGGACCAATTAAAAGCAATGAATGCAGGAGAATATGGAAGTCTGCAGATACAACAAATGTTTGAAGATGATGTGAAGCCACCGTAAAATTAGCAAAATAGCTTGGGCAGAAAAAAAGGAAATTTACTTCTAATTTCTTTTTTTTTCCCATTTTGTCTATGGCTTTTTCTGGGGAAAAAAAATAAGCATTACTCATTTAGGGTTGTATTTTTAATGTTGGTTGTCTTTATTAGAGTAATATCAAGACAGGACCGGGATATAGTGCAGCAGATCAGAAGACATGTGTGAGCTTGGCAACCTGAATTCAAATACTGGATGAGCATGCATGCTCACTGCCATGTAAATAATTTTGTGCCCATATAAGAATGATCATTTGTACACACATAATAATGGCAGTGTACACACATAATAATCATCATATGTACACACAAAATAATGTCTGTACACATAATAATGGTCATGGGCATACATGATGATAATCATGTGTAAACACGTGGTGATAAGGAATGAAGGCATTTAAAAACAATTCAGTTTCCAAAAAGCAGAAGTTCCTTAGTTTCTTCTTTTCCTCTTACTACCTCCTTTCCTTCTTCTTCTGCAACTTCCTTTTCTTCCTTCCCCTCTGTCTGTTCTCTTTCTCCTTCCTTTGTCTCTGATCTCTAATTGTCCAATGTTTCTCCACAATAATGTCTTTAATTAATGAATATAAAGTGTGGTGAAGTATCTCAGGTTTGTAGGGTTCTAATCTGGCCACTATTTTTCATCCTCGGCTAGCTCTACATATCTTCCACTCAGAGTCTTTGAATCTGTCTTTTGCCTTGAGGAGTTCCTAATGATATACACACTACACTTTTCAGATTTTGGTAACAACTTTATTTTCTCCTCTCCACTGATCTGTTTTCTGACTATTATTCCAAATATAATATTTCTTCCTTCTTTGTCACTATATGCAGCTCATGGTCTTCAGGATTCAGCAGAATGCTACATAAACAGTTGTTGAACTATATTAATTGATTAAGGATATTTCCAAGTAAAAATAAAATTCACTATTATTACTGTGAAAAATAATTCATAATTAAAGCAAAATTATGAAAGTAGAAAAATCAAATTGGGCACATCTATTATTTTGCTGTAGTTCTAAGAGAATATTTAAATGAAACTATATTGCCACTTTCCTATTTGTTCCTACAAATTTAGTCAATATTTGTCAATATTTTAATGTAATTAGCATTATATCTTAATAATTTTTTTTCTTTACTTTAGCACTTAACTTTCAGCATATTCCTTTAGATATGTTTTAGGAAAAAAAACTATAAGTCACATATTAGTTTGGTTATTTCCATAAATTTAGACTTTATTATGATTTAATGATGAGTCACTAAGGTAAGTTTAGAAATAAAATTATAAATGAAATAATTATCCAGTGAAACAATGAGAATATATAGTAAGTGAAAATCTAAGTTACATCTTCAATTCAATAACTCATTTAGAATATATATTTAAAAGACATATTATTTGTATTGATATGGTTTTATTGTAATTAAAAATAATTATCATGAAAATGCCTCTGTGAAATCTATACCAATATTTCAGAATTAGTTTCAATGAAAACCATTAAATTGATATGTTTTATTTCAAATGTATTAAATTTAAATATTATTATCAATAAGAAAACATGCTCATGAAAAGAAAAAAGAGATCTAGAAACACTTGCAAATCAGCATATTTACACGAGTACACAGGCTTTGCTGATACTCTAGCACATACTGATCTTTAACTTAATGTCCTTCTACCTTCTCCCTCTTCAGTTCTGAAATTCCAGCTGTGTGACTATGCTTTCAGCCTTGCTCCTAATGTCCATTGAAAAGGTTCACCTTTGACATCAGACCAGCCTCAAAGTTCACTCACCACAAAGAAATCTCAATTGACTCATATAGTCCAGCATGCAAGCCAAAGCTAGGAGCAGGTGATCAAAATAAAATATTTTTACATCATTATATTATTAATTCAAGATGCAATGTTTGTGAGTTCCGTGGGCTGGTGTGTTACTTTATTATTTCTGTACAAGTAGCTCGTACTAATATTTGCAATTATCTGACCTTGAGTCACTAAACTGCCCAGAACACTTTTTATGTACAGTTTCTGGCCAATATTTTATTGATTCATTAATATATTCCTATGCCAATGTCATATTGCTTGTGAGTAATCCAGCTTAATACTAAGCCACATTACCCGATGGAAGTATTGTTTTTTAGTTTTTCGAAATTACATTTTTCTGAAAAGTCTTTATGAATCTTTCCTTTCCTATACAAGTTTTTCTATATACTATAAAAGCCTGACGGTAGAAATCCTGAAAATTATTAGTATTTAATTGGGACTGAGTGAATAATTATCTTTTTAAATAAAAGCATGTATTTCTACACATAGTGCTCATTTTCACTATACCTAATGACATGTTTTCTTAATTACTCATTTCCCAGTCTCCCCCCAAAATAGGTCATTTTAACAAAGCTTTGATGATTCCTTATTGCTAGTGAATAAACCAATAGTTATCTAAGAAATAGAATGACCTTTCCATTTCCAGGCCATAAATTTCTATTCAAATTTTATGTTTAATGTTTTCTATGAATACTAATGTTTTTCATTCTTTACCATTTTATTATTATATTTTATTAGATATTTTCTTCATTTACATTTCAAATGCTATTTCCAAAGCACCCTATACCCTCCCTCTGCCCTGCTCACCAATACACCCACTCTTGTTTCCAGGCCCTGGCATTCACCTGTACTGGGGCATATGATCTTCACAAAACCAAGGGCCTCTCCTCCCATTGATGGCCGACTAGGCCATCCTTTGCTACATATGCAACTAGAACCACAGCTCTGGGAGGGGTGGGGTGTTACTGGTTAGTTCATATCATTCTTCCTTCTATAGGGTTAAAGACCCCTTTAGCTCCTTGGGTACTTTCTCTAGCTCCTTGATTAGGTGTCCTGTGTTCTGTCCAGTAGAGGACTATGAGCATCCACTTCTGTATTTGCCAGGCATTGGTATAGACTCACAAGAGAGACCATTGTGTGGATACTTTGCTCCTTCTTAGAATGGGGAACTAAATACTGATGGAAGGAGTTACAGAGACAAAATTCCGAAATAAGATGGAATGAAAGACCATCCAGATACAGCCCCAACAAGGAATCCATCCTATATACAACCACCACTCCCAGACACTCTTGAATATGCCATCAAGATTTTGCTGGTCTTCCTTTTTCTTGAATTTCATGTGTTTTGCAAATTTTATCTTGGATAGTCTCAATTTCTGGGCTAATATCCTCTTATCAGTGAGTACATACCATGTGTGTTCTTTTGTGATGCAGTTACCTCACTCTGGATGATATCCTCCAAATCAATCCATTTCCCTAAGAATTTAATGAATTCAATAGTTTAATTGCTGAGTAGTACTCCATTGTATAAATGTAGCACATTTTCTGCATCCATTTTTCTGTTGAGGGACATCTGTGTTCTTTCTAGCTTCTAGCTATTATAAATAAGGCTGCTATGAACATAGTGGAGCATATGTCCTTACTACAAGTTGGAACATCTTCTGGGTATATGCCCAGGAGAGGAACAGCCAGACTGATTTCCAGAGTGTACCAGCTTGCCATCCCACCAACAATGGAGGAGTGTTCCTCTTTCTCCACATCCATGCCAGCATCTGCTGTCACCTGAATTTTTGATCTTAGCCATTCTGACTGGTGTGAGGTGGAATCTCAGGGTTGTTTTGATTTGCATTTCCCTGATGATTAAGGATGTTGAACATTTTTTCAGGTGCTTCTCTGCCATTCGGTATTCCTCAGGTGAGAATTCTTTGTTCAGTTCTGAGCCCCATTTTTAATGGGGTTATTTGATTTTCTGAAGTCCACCTTCTTGAGTTCTTTATATATGTTGGATATTAGTCCCCTATCTGATTTAGGATAGGTAAAGATCCTTTCCCAATCTGTTGGTGGTCTTTTTGTCTTATTGACGGTGTCTTTTGCCTTGCAGAAACTTTGGAGTTTCATTAGGTCCTATTTGTCAATTCTCGATCTTACAGCACAAGCCATTGCTGTTCTCTTCAGGAATTAGTAAGGAGAAAGTGGGCAGCCTTGTCTAGTCCCTGATTTTAGTGGGATTGCTTCCACCATCTCTCCATTTAGTTTGATGTTGGCTACTGGTTTTTTGTATATTGGTTTTGTTATGTTTGGGTGTGACCTTTTAATACCTGATCTTTCCAAGACTTTTATCATGAATGGGTGTTGATTTTTGTCAAATGTTTTCTCAGCATCTAATGAGATGATCATGTAGTTTCTTTCTTTGAGTTTGTTTATATAGTGGATTATGTTGATGGGATTTCATATATTAAACCATTCTTGCACTACTGGAATGAAGCCTACTTTATCGTGATGGATGATCATTTTGATGTGTTCTTGGATTCGGTTAGTGAGACTTTGTTGCCTTCCTCAGCCTTGAAGCAGGCTGATCCAGACTTTGACATTGCTGCCACTAAGAAGGAGATTACCTAAGGTGGAGCCTTCATACCTAGATGGCTCTATTGTTCTGTCACCTGCTGCTGCCAAGATGCTGCTACCTGAAGAGAGGCCACTGAGATATTTGGGAGGCACATCCTATCCTGCATGTCACCTACAAGTTGGCTCCAGACACCAAGAATGGACTGGTGGTGGGGGGGGGGTGGGCCTTCCCCCTTATAAGCACACTCTCTTAGTAAACTCTCGGGCCTTGATTAGAGAAATTTTTGTTTTGGCTTCAGTATCTTTTCTTGCAGTCTAGTCTCTTTCAGCCCCAGCCTGCCTCCCAGGTATACCCAGTTCATGTAAGCCACGGCCGGCATACAACAAGACTTTTATTCAGTATTTTTGCACTAATATTCATAAGGGATATTGTTCTGAAGTTCTCTATCTTTGTTGGGTCTTTATGTGGTTTTAGGTATCAGAGTAATTGTGGCTTCCTAGAATGAATTGGGTAGAGTACCTTCTGTTACTATTTTGTCGAATACTTTGAGAACTGGAATTAGGTCTTATTTGAAGGTCTGATAGAATTCTGCACAAAACCCATCTGGCCTTGGGCTTTTTTCTGTTTGGGAGACTATTAAAGACTGCTACTATTTCTTTAGGGGATATGAGAGTGTTTAGGTCATTAATCTGATCCTGATTTATATTTGGTACCTGGTAACTGTCTAGAAATTTGTCCATTCCATTCAAGTTTTCCAGTTTTGTTGAGAATAGCCTTTTGTTGTATGATCTGATGGTGTTTTGGATTTCCTCAGGTTCTCTTGTTATGTCTCCCTTTTAATTTCTGAATCTGTTAATTAGGATACTGTCCCTGTGCCCTCTAGTGAGTATGGCTAAGGGTTTATCTATCTTGTTCATTTTCTCAAAGAAAAACCCGGTTTGGTTGATTCTTTGAATAGTTCTTTTTGTTTCCACTTTGTTGATTTCAGCCCTGAGTTTGATTATGTCCTGCCTTCTACTCATGCTTTTGTCCTTTGAGCCTGTTGCTGCTAGCACAAGACCCTCTGGGTTTTTTGGAACTGATGTTGTGTTCCACTCACCAGTGATCTCAAGATCACAGGTGTGCTAATGTAGCTGCAGTGTGGAGAGTCCTCTGGGGACCTTGGGACCCTCCACCAAGATTGTGCTGAAGATGGCACTAAAGTGGCAACAACCAGAATGTACCCTAGCCACTGTTCGAGCAGATTTCCTTTGTCCCTGTCCCTGTTAGCACAAGACCCTCTGGGTTTTTTGGAACTGATGTTGAGTTCCATGTACCAGTAATCTCAAGATCTCGGGTATTCTAGGGTGCCTGCTGAGTGGAGAGTCCTCTCGGGACCTTGGCCCATTTTATTATTTTTAACTTGATATTCTGCCTAGGATTTGGAGGTAAGTCCTTACATATACTGGCCTAGAAGTTCAAGGAGGATCTTTTTACAGTGTTCAAGTAGTTATTAAACAGCCTCCTTTCTCAGCAACCATCACCAAAAAGCATTCGGTCAACAAATCAAATAACCTTTTCCCCCGAGATTGAACTTAAATTAAAAGAATTCCTAATGAAATGTCCTGTTGTGATCTTTTAAACCATAATCATTGTGTTCAGGCCATGTATGTGAAGATGGAATTTAACTATAATCATATTTTAGTCTCTGAATGTTCATTTCACCTAACACTTATGTTCTCTCAGTGCTTCTTCTGTTGTTTAGAATAAGCCATACCTATAATCACTTTCCTTTCATTTTAGAACACTTTAACCAAGAGGATACTATGCCATTTATGCTTTCTGAACTTTCTCATGAATTAGTTGTCAAAAATTGCTCTTAAGTCACTGAACTATAATAATCAATCTTCCAATAGAATAAACTAGATAGACAAAAATCATTTAATAAGGACAGTAAATATGAAATTTAGTAAGGGGTAAAATTAGTATTGTCACCTAAAAATTACATTTTAAAAATATTGAAACTGGAGTTGATTGTGCATGTTTTTTGGAGACAACCTTGTAAATGTTTAATAAATATGATTGGTTTGTTGAGAAAATACTTCTGCTCCGTTCCAGTCAGCACCAGTACTGGGTCACCTTGGGCACGGAGTTGCCTGACACACCCAAGGTCCACAGAGGACTCTCCACAGGATCTTAGGACCACTGCTGAGTGGACCACAACTTCTGTTCCAATCCAATTGCACAGGACCTGAGACAGCATTAATTAGGAAAGCAGAAAACCCGGCCTGACCTGGGTCACAAGTCCCTTCCAGTCGGCCAACAATGGGTCACCTTGGGCGCAGAGTCACCGGACAACCTCAAGGTCCCTAGAGGAATCTCCACGGAATCTTAGGACCTCTGGTGAGTGGAACACAAGTTCTGCCAGGAGGCAGCTTCGAATGCTAGATACCTGGGCACATTCCCTGCAAGAAGAGAGCGTGCCTGCAGAGAGTGCTCTGACCACTGAAACTCAGGAGAGAGCTAGTCTCCCAGGTCTGCTGATAGAAGATAACAGAATCACCTAAGGAACAAGCTCTAACCAAAGACAACTATAACAACTAACTCCAGAGATTACAAGATGGCAAAAAGGCAAAAGTAAAACTCTTACTAACAGAAACCAAGACCACTCATCATCATCAGAACTCAGCACTCCCACCTTACCCAGTCCTGGGCACCCCAATACACCCAAAAGCTAGACCCGAATTTAAAAGCATATCTCATGATGATGATAGATGACATAAAGAAGGACTTAAATAACTCACTTAAAGATACAGAAGAACACTGCTAAAGAGTTACAAGTCCTTAAAGAAAAACAGGGAAACACAACCAAACAGGTAGAAGTCCTTAAAGACAAACAGGAAAACACACCCAAATAGGTGATGGAAATAAACAAAACCATACTAGACCTAAAAAGGGAAGTAGACACAATAAAGAAACCTGAAAGTGGTTCACGCTGGAGATCAAAACCCTAGGAAAGAAATCTTGAACCATAGATGTGAGCATCAGCAACAGAATACAAGAGATGGAAGAGAGAATCTCAGGTGCAGAAGATTCCATAGAGAACATCTGCACAGCAATTAAAGAAAATAGAAAATGCAAAAAGATCCTAACTCAAAACATCCAGGAAATATAAGACACAATGAGAAGACCAAACCTACAGATAATAGGAGTAGATGAGACTGAAGATTTTCAACTTAAAGGATCAGCAAACATCTTCAACAAAATAATAGAAGAAAACTTCCCAAACCTAAAGAAAGAGATACCTATGAACATACAAGAAGCCTACAGAACTCCAAATAGACTGGACCAGAAAAGAAATTCCTTGAGATGCATAATAATCAGAACAACAAATGCACTAAATAAAGAGAGAATATTAAAAGCACTAAGGGAAAAGGGTCAAGTAAGATATAAAGGCAGGCCTATCAGAATTACACTAGACTTTTTACAAGAGACTATGAAAGCCAGAAGATCCTGGACAGATGTTATACACACACTAAGAGAACACAAATGCCAGCCCAGGCTACTATACCCAGCCAAATTCTCAATTAACACTGATGGAGAAAACAAAGTATTCCATGACAAAACCAAATTCACACATTATATTTCCACGAATCCAGCTCTTCAAAGAATAATAACAGAAAAAAACCAATACAAGGATGGGAACCACGCCCTAGAAAAAACAAGAAGTTAATCCCTCAACAAACCTAAAAGAAGACAGCCACAAGTACAGAATGCCAACTTTAACAACAAACATAACAGGAAGCAACAATTACTTTTTCTTAATATCCCTAAACATCAATGGTCTCAACTCCCCAATAAAAAGACATAGACTAACAGACTGGCTACACAAACAGGACCCAACATTTTGCTGCTCACAGGAAACCCATCTTAGGGAAAAAGATAGACACTACTTCAGAGTGAAAGGTTGGAAAACAATTTTCCAAGCAAATGGTCTAAAGAAACAAGCTGGGGTAGCCATTCTAATATCAAATAAAATCGACTTACAACTGAAAGTTATCAAAAAAGACAAGGAGGGGCACTTCATACACATGAAAGGTAAAACCTCCAAGAGAAACTCTCAATACTGAATATCTATGCTCCAAATGCAAGGGCAGCCACATTCATTAAAGAAACTTTAGTAAAGCATAAGCACACATTGCACCTCACACAATAATAGTGGGAGGCTTGAACACACCACTTTTACCAATGGACAGATCGTCGAAACAGAAATTTACAGGGACACAGTGAAACTAACAGAAGTTATGAAACAAATAAACTTAACAGATATCTACAGAACATTTTACCCTAAAACAAAAGGATATACCTTCTTCTCAGAATCTCATGGTACCTTCTACAAAATTGACCATATAATTGGTCACAAAACAGGCCTCAACAGATACAAAAATATTAAAATCTTCCCACTCATCCTATCAGACCACCATGGAATAAAGTTGATCTTCAATAACAACATAAATAATGGAAAGCCAACATTCATGTGGAAACTGAACAACACTCTTCTCAATGATACCTTGGTCAGGGAAGAAATAATAAAAGAAATTAAAGACTTTTTAGAGTTTAATGAAAATGAAGCCACAACATACCCAAACTTATGGGACACAATTAAAGCATTTCTAAGAGGGAAACTCATAGCTCTGAGTGCCTCCAAAAGGAAACTAGAGAGAACACACATTAGCAGCTTGACAACACACCTAAAAGCTCTAGAACAAAAGAAAGCAAATTCATCTAAGAGGAGTAGACAGCAGGAAGCAATCAAACTCAGGGGCGAAATTAACCAAGTGGAAACAAGAATTATTCAAAGAATCAACCAAAGGAGGAGCTGGTTCTTTGAGAAAATCAACAAGATAGATAAACCTTAGCCAGACTCCTGTCTTCTACTCTACTACTTCTACTCTTCTATTTCTAGTGTTGTTCAGTTTCCACGTGAATGTTGGCTTTGTATTATTTATTTTGTTATGAAGATCAGCCTTAGTCCATGGTGATCTGATAGGATGCATGGGACAACTTCAATATTTTTGTATCTGTTGAGGCTTGTTTTGTAACCAATTATGTGGTCAGTTTTGGAGAAGGTACGATGAGGTGCTAAGAAGAAGGTTATTCTTTGGTTTTAGGATAAAATGTTCTGTAGATATCTGTTAGATCCATTTGTTTCATAACTTCTGTTAGTTTTACTGTGTCCCTGTTTAGTTTCTGTTTCCATGATCTGTCCATTAGTGAAAGTGGTGTGTTGAAGTCTCCCACTATTAGTGTGTGGGGTGCAATGTGTGCTTAAATCTTTACTAAAGTTTCTTTAATGAATGTGGCTGCCCTTGCATTTGGAGTATAGATATTCAGAATTGAGAGTTCCTCTTGGAGGATTTTACCTTTGATGAGTATGAAGTGTCCCTCCTTGTCTTTTTGATAACTTTGGGTTGGAAGTCGATTTTATTCGATATTAGAATGGCTACTCCAGCTTGTTTCTTCATACCATTTGCTTGGAAAATTGTTTTCCAGCTTTTCACTCTCAGGTAGTGTCTGTCTTTGCCCCTGAGATGTGTTTCCTGTAAGCTGCTGGCCCTTAAAGTTGAAAATCTTCATTCTCATCTACTCCTATTATCCATAGGTTTGGTCTTCTCATTGTGTCCTGGATTTCCTGGATGTTTTGAGTTAGGGTCTTTTTGTATTTTCCATTTCTTTGATTGTTGTGCTGATGCTCTCTATGGAATCTTCTGCACCTGAGATTCTCTCTTCCATCTCTTGTATTCTGTTGCTGATGCTCACATCTATGGCTCCAAATTTCTTTCCTAGGGTTTCTATCTCCAGCGTTGCCTCACTTTGTGATTTCTTTATTGTGTCTACTTCCCCTTTTAGGTTTTAGATGCTTTTATTCAATTCCATCAACTGTTTGATCGTTTTTTCCTGCAATTCTTTAAGCGATTTTTGTGCTTCCTCTTTAAGGTCTTCTACCTGTTTAGCAGTGTTCTTCTGTATTTCTTTGAGTGAATTATTAAAGTCCTTCTTGATGTCCTCTACCATCATCATGAGATATGCTTTTAAATCCGGGTCTAGCTTTTCGGGTGTGATGGGGTGCCCTGTACTGGGCGAGGTGTAAGTACTGGGTTCTGACGATGGTGAGTGGTCTTGGTTTCTGTTAGTAAGATTCTTATGCTTGCCTTCTGCCATCTGGTAATCTCTGGAGTTAGTTGTTATAGTTGTCTCTGGTTAGAGCTTGTTCCTTAGGTGATTCTGTTATCTTCTATCAGCAGACCTGGGAGACTAGCTCTCTCCTCTGTGTTCGGTGGTCAGAGCACTCTCTGCAGGCAAGCTCTGCTCTTACAGGGAAGGTACACAGATATCTGGTGTTTGGACCTCCCTCCTGGCTGAAGATGAAGGCCCAAAACAGGACCTGTCCCAGAATCTCTGTTGCTTCGGCCTGTCGAAGAAGCTGTTAGCATCTGTAGTCCACATTCTCACCTGTGCAGAACATTCTTGGTGGAGTCCCAGAACCAAGATGTCTGTTGCTTATGCTCAGGCAAAGTGCTCCCGGGCAGGGCAGACACCTATCCTCTGGTGGGAAGGTGTCCGAAGTCTGGTGCCCAAAAAGGGGGCTGCCTCAAAAGCTCTGTGGCTCCCACCTGTCCCAGAAGCTGTTAGCTTCTGTAGTCCACATTCTCACCTGTGCAGATTGATTTCTTTCTTCAGAGACTTGAAGTTCTTATAATACAGATCTATCACTTCCTTAGTTAGAGTCACACCAAGGTATTTTACATTATTTGTGACTATTTTGGAGGTTATAGTTCCACTAATTTCCTTCTCAGCCTGTTTATCCTTTTTATAGAGAAATGCCATTGACTTGTTTGAGTTAATTTTACGTCTGTTTCACTGAAGTTGTTTATCAGGTTTAGGAGTTCTCTGGTAAAATTTTTGTGGTTACTTATATATACTATCCTATCATCTGCAAATAGTGATATTTTGACTACTTCCTTTCCAATTTGTATTCCTTTGATCTCCTTTTGTTGTCTAATTGCTCTGGCTAAGACTTCAAGTTCTATTTTTATAGCTAGGGAGAGAGTTTGCAGCCTTGTCTAGTCCCTGATTTTAGTGGGATTGCTTCAAGTTTCTGTCCTTTCAGTTTGATGTTGGCTACTGGTTTGCTGTATATTGCTTTTATTTTGTTTATGTATGGGCACTGAATTCCTAATCTTTCGAAGACTTTTATTATGAATGGGTATTGGACTTTGTCCAATGCTTTCTCAGCATCTAATGAGATGATCATGGGTTTTTTTTTTTTGTCTTTGACTTTGTTTGTATAGTAGATTAAGTTGATGAGTTTCCGTATATTGAACCATCCTTGCCTCCCTGAGATGAAGCCTACTTGATAATGATAGATGATCATTTTGATGTGTTCTTGGATTTGGTTTGTGAAAATTTCATTGAGTATTTTTGCATTGATATTTATATTTGAAGTTCTCTTTTTTTCTTGGGTCTTTGTGTGGCTTAGGTATCAGAGTAATTGTGGCTTTATAGAACAAATTGGGTAGAATGCCTTCTGTTTCTACTTAGTAGAATAGTTTGAGGAGTATTGGAATTTGGTATTTTTTGAAGGTCTGATCATACTCTGTACTAAACCCACCTGTCCTGGACTTTTTTTAGTTGGGAGACAATTAATAAGTGTTTCTATTTCTTTAGAGGCTATGGGACTGTTTAGATTGTTAATCTGATCCTGGTATAACTTTGGTACCTGGTATCTGTCTAGAAAATTTAACTTTTCATCCAGGTTTTACAGTTTTGTTGAGTAGTAGCATCTGATGATTTTTTTTTTTTTTTGGATTTCCTCAGATTCTGCTGTTATATCTCCCTTTTCATTTCTGATTTTGTTAATTAGGATACTGTCCTTGTGCCCCCTAGTTAGTCTGGCCAAAGGTTTATCTATTGTGTTGATTTTCTCAAAGAACCAGCTCCTGGTTTGGTTGATTCTTAGTATAGTTCTTTTTGTTTCCACGCCATTGATATTGGCCCTGTGTTTAATTATTTCCTGCCATCTATTCCTCTTTGGTGAATTTGCTTCCTTTTGTTCTCAAAATTTTAGGAGTATAGTCAAGCTGCTAGTGTATGTTCTCTGCAGTTTATTTTTGGACACACTCAGACCTATAAGTTTTCTTCTTAGGATTGCTTTCATTGTGTTGCATAAGTTTGGATATGTTATGGCTTGATTTTTATTAAACTCTAAAAAGTCTTTAATTTCTTTCTTTATTTCATCCTTGACCAAGTTATGAATGAGTAGAATGTTGTTCAGATTCCATGTGTATGTGAGCTCTCTGTTATTTATGTTGTTATTGAAAATCAGCCTTAGTCTTTGGTGATCTGATAGGGTGCATTGGGTAATTTCTATATTTTTGTATCTATTGAGACCTGTTTGGTGACCAATATATGGTCAGTTTTGTTAAGGTACCATGAGGTGCTGAGAAGAATGTATGTCCTTTTGGTTTAGAATGAAATGTTCTCTAGATTTCTGTTAAATCCATTTGTTTCGTAACTTCTGTGAGTTTCAATGTGTCTCTGTTTAGCTTCTGTTTCCAGCATCAGTCCATTGATGAGAGTGGGGTTTTGAAGTCTTCCACTATTATTTTGTGAGGTGTAATATATGTTTTGAGTTTTAACAAAGTTTCTTTCATTAATGTGGATGCCCTTGCATTTAGAGCAGAGATGTTTAGAATTGAGAGTTCATCTTGGTAAATTTTACATTTGATCAGTAAGAAGTGCATCCCCCTTATCTTTTTTTCAGATCTTAAGTTGAACTTCGATTTTATTCGATATTAGAATCACTACTCCAGCTTGTTTTTTGGGACCATTTGCTTGGAAAGTTTTTTTCCATATTTTTACTCTAAAGTGGTGTCTGCCTTTTTCCCTGAGGTGGGTTTCCTGTATGTAGCAAAATTGGGTCCTATTTATGTAACCAGTCTGTTAATCTATGTCTTTTTATTAGGGAATTGAGTCCATTGATATTAAGAGTTATTAAGGAAAAGTAATTGTCACTTCCTGTTATTTTTTTTATTAGTGTTGGAATTCTGTTCATGTGGCTATCTTCTTTAGATTTGTTGAAAGATTACTTTCTTGCTTTTTCTCTTGCTTAGTTTCCTCCTTTTTATTAGAATTTTCCCTTTACTATCCTTTTAAGGGCTGGATTTGTGGAAAGATATTGTGTAAATATGGTTTTGTCTTAGATTACACTAGTTTCTCCATCTAAAGTAATGAAGAATTTTGTTGGGTATAGTAGCCTAGGCTAGCATTTGTGTTTTCTTAGGGTCTGTATGACATCTGCCCAGAATCTTCTGGTTTTCATAGTCTCTGAGGAGAAGTCAGGTGTAATTCTAATAGGTCTACCATTGTATGTTATTTGACATTTTTCCCTTACTGCTTTTAATATTCTTCCTTTATTTAGCGCATTTGTTGATCTGATTATTATGTGTCAGGAGGAATTTATTTTCTGGTCCAGTCTATTTGGTGTTCTCTAGGATCCTTGTTTGTTCATGGGCATCTCTTCCTTTAGGTTAGGGAAGTTTTCATCTATTATTTTGTTGAATATATTTAATCGTCCTTTAAGTTGGAAATCTTCCTTCTCATCTATATCAATTATCCTTAGATTTGGTCTTCTTAATGTGTCCTGGATTTCTTAGATTTTTCTAGGTTAGGATCTTTTTGCATTTAGCATTTTCTTTGATTGGTGTGTCAATGTTTTCTATGGTGTCTTTTGTACCTGAGACTCTTCTCTCTCATATTCTGTTGGTTATCCTTGCATCAATGGCTCCTGTCTTCTTTCCTAGTTTTTTATTTCCAAAGTGGTATCCTTTTGTGATTTCTTTATTATTTCTACTTCTAGTTTTAGGTCCTGGATGGTCTTCTTCAACTATTTCACCTGTTTGGATGTTTCCTCCTGTAATTCTTTAAGGGAATTATTTATTTCCTTCTTATAGTCCTCCATCATCATCATGAGAAGTTTGTTTAGATCCATATCTTGCTTTTCTAATGTGGTGGTGTATCAAGGAATCGCTATGGTGGGAGAGTTTGGTTCTGATGATGTCAAATAACCTCGGTATCTGTTGCTTCTGTTCTTATGCTTGCCTCCTGCCATCTGATTATCTCAAGTGCTCTCTGCCCTCAATATATCTGATTGGCGCCTGTCCTTCCTATAATCCCAGTTGAGTCAGAACTCCTCAGTGTCCAGCATTCTCTGTGATCCTGTGTTTCCAAGATCCTGTGATCCTGAGATTCTCGGTGTATCAGAGTCCTTGGCAGTCAAGCTTCCTCTGAGACCCTGAGATCCTGGTGTGTCCAAGATCCTAGGATCCTGGGATCCTGGAATCCTAAGATCCTAGGTGTGTTAGAGTGCCTGAAAGTGGTACCTCTACTGGGGACTGTGGCACTGTCCACTGTGTTCAAAATCAAGAAACCTGAGCATCTGATAGAGCAGGTTTTCTGTGTCTCTGCTCCTGCTGGGCCCAGCCCCTCACGATTGTTTTGGAACAGATGTTGTGTTCCACTCACCAGTGATCCTAAGATCCTGGGCATGCTAGGGCACCTGGGTTGCGGCAAGTCCTCTGATGACCTTAATACTGACTGCTGAGTTTGGCCCAAGGTGGCCCAGAGCTGGCTCCAAGTGGAAGGCTCCTATTTCATTTTGAAATGATAATCCCAACTAATATTTTTGGACCTTGCTTTTTGTTTCTTCCTTTCCGGTACACTCAAGACAAGCTAAATCTGAACTTTTAACAACGCAATAATAAACTTCTTACCACCATATCACAATAACCTTGTACAAAAACACATTGTTTAACTTTTTAAAAAATATTTTGAAATATGAAATAAATAAAAATCAAAGGCTTAAAAAGATGCTCCAAGTCATTGGGAATAAAAATATTTGAGCACAAATATTTTTTCACCTCATAAAAATGAGACTAAATAAAACACTGAAACGAGGGAAATTGATGCTAAGATCGACAGAGGGAAAACACATAAGTTTGTGGAGATAATATAAAATTTTAATAAAATGCACCCCTAAAATTTGATTAAGCAAATGTATAAAGCAAATATTATTGAATATATCCATGACTGTGAATCCAATTAAATAATTGAACTGCAAAACGACCACATGAATCAATGAAAATACATCTAAGCTGCAAATCCACACTGATGCAATGAATATAACACATAATTATAGCGTATTTCATTCAGCAACTCTAAAATATATTTTTCATTACTATATGGCACACCCTTCTGAATAAAAATATACTAGACATGAATAAACACTGAAGAAATTTTAAATAATTCAAATAATAACAAGTATCTTCTCAGAACACAAAAAAATTTAAACTAGAAATCAAGAAAAGGAAAAAAAAACAAAACATGAGTACATAAACAAGATGCTTCTGCATGATCAGCCAAGAATTGAATATACTAAAAGACATATTGACTTTAGTAGAAATATATGGAAGTAAAATAAGCCTTAGTGAAATATGTAGAATATTAAAAATACTGTATTAATAGTTTGATTGAAGGAATCATGACATGAATAAGTAATATAAAAACTCCCAAACCTTTCCATATACTTGAATTAAATTAGCATCTAAAGTAAAAACTAAAAGTACTATTTACTTACCTTGGATTTTGAGTCTAAAATACAAGTAAATCATTTCTATGTTTCTTTCTTCTCTCAAAATCTGTCCATATATCTGTCTTTAGTCTCTTTCAAATTCATACCATCTCATTTAATGAGTTGAAGTTAACAGAATTTAGCAACATTTTTGTTTATTTTTCTTTTACTGAAAATAACTTTTTCTCTCTCACATAATAAATCCTGATTATGAACCTCTTCCTTCAAGTTGTCCTAGTTTCTTCCCCCATCCCCTCCCAGCCAGATCTACAACTTCTTTCTCTCTCATTAGAAAAGAAGTGGGCTACTAAAAGATAATGGTAAAATTGAGATCTACTTGCAACTGAAATTTCCATATCCTTCTCACTGGAGAAACTATTCTTAAGGGTAAATTGCATGTTTTTCATTTTTCAAGTGGATAGTAATAAGAAATACCTACTATCATGAAGATGAGGACATGTGTCCATGGGCCTGTGTACCAGAGGCTTTCCATGGAGATCTCTGGTCAGGCCATGTGGGAGGGTTCAAGAGAAGGGGAGAGGACACCAACAGGATGGGGGAACTGCTGCCTCCACTGCTGCTGCAGCATCCATTGCAGCAGTTGCTGCTGTTGCTCTGAGGTGCCACTCTGGCAGTGCTGTGCTGAACCACTAGCAGGGAGGGTGAATAGCCAGGGAGAGGGTGCAGGGGAGCTCCTGGTGGTCTTTTGAGAAAGCAGTTCTCTTCCCTGGTGGTGGTGTTATTGCTCTTATGACATCTATTCCTACTGGATAGGACCTTTATATACAGTCTTGGGGTGGGTTGGGGTCTGACGGTAGGTGCATCCTATTGGCTAGATCTGAGAGGTTAGGGATGCCTCATCTATATGTGGAAGGGTTTGAAGTATTGCCCCTACATGACTGATGGCCACAAATCTCTCTACTGGGATGCAGGGTGGGAGGTGTAGCTACGTGACACTGGCCTGGTGCAGGGAGCAGGCAATGCTCCTACCATCCCTTCAGGGTCTCCAGGGCTTCTAGCCTTAGCTTAACCTTACCATACTTTTTCTCATGGTCCACTACACTGCATGTGTCCACTATTCTTTTCTCCTCTAGGACCCCATCTGGTGAAGATATGTGCAGGATCTATGCATGATGCCCCTGTCTCTATGAGGTTATATATGCAATGACCCTGGTGACTTAGAGGGCCTTATTTTTTAGTTGTACTCCGTTGATTCTGGCTCTTGGACTTCTTATGTCACCCCTTTTGCAGCTGTCTCTGAACTCTGAGGGTAAGGATTTGATGGAGATAACTCATTTAAGGCTTAGTGTTCCACAGTCTCTTACTCTTTACATTGTCTAGTGTGATTCTCTAAATTTGTTCCTATTTGTTGCAGAAGGAAGCTTCTCTGATGATGTCTAAGCAAGGCAATGATGTATGAATATGTCAGAAGTGGAATGTGACTAAGAGTTATTTGATTATGGCTTTTAAAAGTAGCAGTAGTATTTAGTTTTGCCCTACTTCCTTGGCTTATCTAGTCTCAGGCTCTTGGTCATGCCAAGCGATGTGAGCCTTCGGTCATATTAGATACTGGCTAGATATTTACAAATTCTGTGACACTATTACATTAGCATGGGACATCATTGTGAATCAAACGTTTTGTAGCTGGGTTCATATTTACAGTTCTCCTTTGGTAGGGGGAAAGTACCTTCCTGTAACAAAGACACTTCATGCAGGGTAAAGGGTTTATGTAGGCACCACCTCAATTTCCCAATGTTCAATGAGTTGTGTAGATTCTGTTTTCATCACTGTGGCCTTGCTACCATTTTGTAGAGTGCAAACTGTGGTCTTTGCAATAGTCTGGGGTGTTGGGGGTTTCATTGAACCCTTTTGACAATAATTCAATTAAATGTAAGCTGATCCTGCTACTGAATGTTTAATTGCCTGACATAAAATTCAGTTAGGGTGAACAGTCTGTTCTGTTAATTTTCAGTTTTATTATATCAGATATTGTAAATAAATTATTTTTTCTAGTTAAACCATATAAAAGACACAAAATCCTGATACTTTATTCATAAGCCATAGGCACAGATTGGGCTGATTTTCCCTTTCATTATTGCCTGCTCCCCTCTCTGTCTCCTTTCTCCTTCTCTCCTTGTTCTACTCTCATTCCACCTTCAAGTTTTCCCATTCTCCATCTACTGCCCAATCAAAGACTCTAGCCTATTTTTAACCAATTAACTTTAAGTTGGGGAGCAAGGTTTATGCAACAAAGGCCAGTTGAGAATGCTCATCTGCACATAACTAGATCTTTGGGTACAGAACTGAGCATTTGTATACATAGCACCAGATCAATCTCCGACATTACCCTCTTTTTTTTTTTTTTTTTTTTTTTTTTTTAGCTTGTTGCTATCCTTTTAACCTTGGCAACGATTTTGTTAAAAACAAAACAAAACTATAGTATCTAATATGATCATGAGTTTCCTTGGATAAGCATTAATTCATATTGCTTAATTATCCTCAACAATCTGTAATAGCAGCTTTTAAAAGAACTAGAACTCCATATTAAGTTATTAAGAATCATTTAGGAACAATACTTCAAGTGAAAATGAAGACAAATATACATAGTGTATTGTAACAAAAATAGCCTTTAATTTTTGCATCAATAACCAAAGATCTCTACCAGTGTTATAAATATAAGCTTAATATATATAACTGTGTAAAGCACTAAATTAATGTAGAATTATTAGCAGTAAAATGTACTGAGGTTTAAGAGGAGATTAAATAATCTACCTCTCTTTTCTAGTATTTAGATAATGTTCTAACATTCCCTCTCTTTTGTTTCTTTCTTTTTTTCAATTAGATGTTTTCTTTATTTACATTTTATGTTATGCCCTTTGCTAGTTTCCTCTCCCATCCCACCTCCTCCTCATCCCCAACCCTTCGCTTCTGCTTCCCTGCCCTGACATTCCCCTACACTGGGTCATGGAGCCTTGCTAGAACAAAGGACCTTTCCTCCCATTGATGTCCAACAAGGCCATCCTCTGCTATATATGCAGCTGGAGTCATGGGTGTTCTTTTGTGATTGGGTTACCTCACTTAGGATGATATTTTCTAGATCAATCCATTTACCAAGAATTTCATTAATTCATTTTTAATAGCTGAGCAGTATTCCATTGTGTAAATGTACCATATTTTCTGTATCCATTCCTCTGTTGAGGGATATCTGGGTTCTTTCAAGCTCTGGCTATTATAAATACGGCTTCTATGTACATAGTGGAGCATGTTACCTAATTACATGTTGGAACATCTTCTGGGTATATTCCCAAGAGTGGTATAGCTGAGTCCTACAGTAAGTAGTACTATGTTCAATTTTCTGTGGAACCATCAAATTGATTTCCAGAGTTGTTGTACCAGCTTGCAATCACTCCAGCAAAGATCAAGTGACCATAGTTATGTGGGTTCATTTTTAGGTCTTCAATAGTACTCTGTTGATTTCCCTGCATGTCACTGTACAAATACCATGTAGATTTTATCACAATTTCTCTGTAGTACAGCTTGAGGTCAGAGATGCTAATTCCCCCAGAAGTTCTTTCTTGTTGAGAATAGTTTTCCCTATGCTGGGTTTTTTGTTTTGTTTTGTTTTTTGTTTGTATTATATTTTTGTTATTCTAGATGAATTTGAGAATTGTTCTTTCTAACTCTATAAAAAATGATTGGAATTTTGATGGGAACTGCATTAAATCTGTAGATTGTTTTTAGCAAGATAGGTGGTTTTAATATATTAATCCTGCCAATCCGTGAGCATGTGAGATCTTTCTAATTTTTGAAGTCTTCTTTGATTTCCTTCTTCAGTGATTTGACATTCTTGTCACACAGATCATTCACTTGTTTGGTTAGAGTCAAATCAAGATACTTTATACTTTTTGTGACTATTGTGAAGGGTGTTGTTTCCCTAATTTATTTCTCAAGCTGTTTATCCTTTGAGTATAGGAAGACTATACTGGTAGGGAGAGAGAGGGCAGCCTTGTCAAGTCCTTAATTTTAGTGGGATTGCTTCAAGTTTCTCTTGAGTTAGGTATATATTGGCTACTGTTTTGCTGTATATTGCCTATACAATATTGAATTCCGAATTTTTTCAAGACTTTTAACATGAAGGGATGTTGAATTTTGTCAAATACTTCTGTAGCATCTAAAGAAATGATCATGAGTGTGTGTATGTGTGTTTTTCCTTTGATTTAGATTATATAGTGGATTACACTGATGGATTTCCATATGTTGAACCATCTCTGCATCCCTCGGATGAAGCCTACTTGATCTTGGTGAATGATCATTTTGATGTGTTTTTGGATTCAGTTGCCAAGAATTTTATTGAGTAATATTGCACCAATATTCCTAAGGGAAATTGGTCTGAAGTTCTCTTTCTTTGTTGAGTCTTTGTGTGGTTTTGGTATCAGCATAATTGTGGTTTCATAGAATGAATTTGGCAGTGTTCCTACTGTTTCCATTTTGTGGAATAGTTTGAAGAGTATTGGTATTAGGTCTTCTTTGAAGGTCTCATAGAATTCTGCTTAAAATTATCTGGTCCTAGGCTTTTTTTTTTTTTTTTTTTTTCCCCCGTTGGGAGAATTTTAATGACTTCTTCTATTTCTTTAGGGTTATAAGATTGTTTAGATGGTTTACGTGATTCAGATTTAACTTTGGTGTTTTGTATCTGTGTAGAAAATTATCCATTTTATCCAGATTTTTCTGTTGTCTTGAGTATAGGCTCTTGGAGGAGCATCTGATTATTTTTTAAATTCCCTCAGTTTCTGTTGTTATATCTCCCTTTACATTTCTGATTTTCTTAATTTGAATACTGTTTCTGTGCCCTCTGGTTAGTCTGGCTAAGTGTTTATCTATATTGTTGATTTTCAAGAACTACAAGCTCCTGGTTTTCTTGATTCTCTGTGCAGTTCTTTTTGTTTCTACTTGGTTGATTTCAGGCCTGAGTTTGTTCAGTTCCTGCAGTCTACTCCTCTCGAGTGTATTTGCTTCATTTTGTGTTAAAGTTTTCTGGAGTGCTGTTAAGCTGCTAGTGTATGTTCTCTCCAGTTTCTTTTGGAGGCACTCAGAGCTATGAGTTTTCCTCTCATCACTGCTTTCATTGTGTCCCATAAGTTTGGTTATGTTATACCTTCATTTTCATTGAATTCTACAAAGTCTTTAATTTCTTTGCCTATTTCTTCCTTAACCAAGTTATCATTGAGGAGAGCATTGTTCAGCTTCCATATGTATGTGGGCTTTCAGTTGTTATTGATTTCTTGCTATTGAAGATCAGCCTTAATTTGTATTGATCTGATAGGAGGCATGGGATTATTTCAATCTTCTTATATATATATATGTTGGGATCTGTTTTGTGACCAATTATATGGTCAATTTTGGAGAAGGTACCATGAGGTACTGAGAAGAAGGTACATTCTTTCGATTTAGGATATGTTCTATAGATATCTTTTAAATCAACTTGGTCCATAATTTTTGTTAGTTTCACTGTGTCTTCTTTAGTTTGTGTCCAGTTTAGATCTGTCCATTGATGAGAGTTGGGTGTTGAAGTTCTCCACAATCTTTGTGTGAGATACAATGTGTGGTTTTAGCTTTACTAAATTTCCTTTTAGAATGTGGGTGCCCTTGGAGAGCATTGTCCAGAATTGAGAGATTTTCATGGCAGTTTTTTCCTTTGATATGTATGAAGTGTCATTTTTTATCTTTTTTGATGACTTTTGATTAGAAGTCAATTTTATCTGGTATTAGAATGGCTAATCTAGCTTGTTTCTTGGGACCATTTTCTTGGAAAATTGTTTTTCAGTCCTTTACTCTGAGGTAGAGTTTGTATTTTACCCTGAGGTGTATTTCCTGTATGCAGCAAAATGCTGTCTCCTGTTTATGTACTCAGTCTGTTATCTATCTTTTTATAGGGGAAATAAGTCCACTGATGTTAAGAGACATTAAGGAATAGTGATTGTTTCCTTCTGTTATTTTTGATGTTATTTGTATATTTGTTTGGTTATATTCTTTTGGGTTTGTTGAAAGAAGATTACTTTCTTGCTTTTTCTAGGGTGTACTTTTCCTCCTTGTTTTGGAGTTTTCTATCTATTATTCTTTGTAGGGCTGGATTTGTGGAAAGATAATTGTGTAAATTTGGTTTTGTCATGGAATAACTTGGTTTCTCCATCTATGCTAATTGAGAATTTTGCTGGGTATAGTAATTTGGGCTGTCATTTGTGTTCTCTTAGGGTCTGTATGAGATCTTTCCAGGATCTTCTGGCTTTCATAGTCTCTGGTGAGAAATCTGGTGTAATTCTTATAGATCTGCCTTTATATGTTACTTGACCTTTTTTGTTACTGTTTTTAATATTCTTTCTTTTTTTAATGCATTTGGTGTTTTGATATAATGTGACCGGAAGAATTTCTTTTCTGGGCAAATTTATTTGGAGTTCTGTAGGCTTCTTGTATGTTCATGGACATTTCTTTCTTTAGGTTCAGGAAGTTTTCTTCTATAATTTTATTGAAGATATTTACTGGCCCTATAATTTGGTTTGTTCACTCTTTTCTATACATATTAACCTTAGGTTTGGCCTTCTCATTGTTTCCTGGATTTCCTGGATGTTTTGTGTTACAATCTTTTTGCATTTTCCATTTTCTTTGACTATTGAGTCAATGTTTTCTATGGTAATTTCTGCATCTGAGATTGTGTCTTCTATCTCTGGTATTCTGTTGGTGATGCTTGCTTCTATAACTCCTGATCCCTTTCCTATGTTTTCTATCTCCAATGTTTTCCCTCTTTGTGATTTCTTCATTATTTCTATTTCCATTTTTAGATCCTGGATGGTTTTGTTCCATTGCTTTACCTGTTTTGTTGTGTTTTTCTGTAATTCTTTAAGGGATTTTTTTTGTGTGTTTCCTCTTTAAGGTCTTTTACCTTTTTACCTGTGTTTTCTCTGGTATGTCTTTAAGGGAGTTCTTATTTCCCTCTTACATTCCTCTATCGTCATCATGAGGTGTGATTTTAAGTGAGAGTCTTGCTTTTCTGCTGTGTTTGAGTAACCAGGATTCACTGTGGTGGGAGAACTGGGTTCTGATGATGCAAGTAGTCTTAGTTTCTGTTCCTTATGTTCTGCTGCTTGCCTTTCACCATCTGGTTATCTCTGGTGCTACCTGTTCTTTCTGTCTCTGACTGTGGCTTGTTCATCCTGCAAGCCTGTTTTTCAGTACTCCTGGGAGACCATTCTCTCCAGGAGGAATTTAGGTATGAAGAGATTTGGTACAGTGTCAGCTCTGGGGTGTAGGCAGAAACTGCCCCAACCTTCAGGGCTTAATCAACAGGGTTCTGGAGAGAAGCGAGCTGCAATGACAAATTTTTTGATCAGAAGACACGATGGAAAGAGACAAGACGAAAATCCTGTTCAATCCTTGTTTATTCTTGGGAAATGGATGGCTTTTAAAGATGAAAACTGCAAAAGGTATTTGCTCAGGTACACAGGCCAAATCTGTGGGGCTAGATAACACATTAATGTCAAAGGAATGTCCCCATTATAAAAAGGTCTGGAAAGGAATATTCTCATTGTGAAAGGTCTGGAAATGAGTGCCCTCATTGTAAAGGGAAAGGAATGCCCTAATTGTAAAATTCCTCAACTCAATTACAAAATGTAACCAAAATAGTGGAAGAAGCAAATGAGTCTTAGGTGATGGCCTAAGGACAATACTGGAATGCTTGGGGCTTCTGGTCCCCAACAAGAAACCAGAAGGATCCTGTTCCCAATTGATCCTTTGTTACTGTGTCCTTATGGCTCTGAGAGGGTCCCTCTTGGGCCATGAATTTGAAGAGAAGTGGTGGTCTTAACTGTTGTCACAGGTGTGTAGGCACCCCTGGGAGACCAGCTCTGTCCAGGTGGTATTTTTGTAATGTAGTTCTATGGCACAGGATCAGGTTTGGGCACAGATGGAAACTGGAAGCCCCCTGTCCTAGTCAGCTCCTCAGTTTCTGTGTCCTGAGAGTTCCAGGTGTGTTCCTCTGAGCAGCAGTGGTGGTCCTACCTGTGCTCACAGGTCTGTTTGCATTCCTGCTAGGCTTGCTCTCTCCCAGGATTATTTAGTTATGGATCCTATGGCAGACGATTGGCTCCAGGCCCCTCTTTTTCTTTTCAACCCCTCTTTTATTACAGAAGAGAGACAGAGACAGAGAGACAGAGAGACAGAGAGAGAAAGAGACAGAGAGACAGAGAAAAGAAAGAAAGAGAGAGAAAGAAAGAAAGAGAGAAAGAAAGAGGAAAAGAAAACAAGAAATCCCTTAGTCTAACCTCCTACACCTCATTTTTTTCCAAGATCAAGACAGTTTAATAACTCATCACCCATCTTTTTATAATTACAAGCATCCTTCATTTAAAGCATCCTTACCCACCCTACCTCATGGGAATGGGATGTCATTCTCTTAAAATTTCTTCCTGCTGTTTTGAGTCATAGTATTTCATTTTGCCTCCCCCTCCCCCAAATTGGATAATGGTTAATCTTTGGCCATGTGTCTGTATACTGAGAAAATTTAGGCTTAAATGAAGTCCTGACTTGATCAGTCTGTAAAGGTAGGTGGATTAAGGTAATCTGGGATCAGCAGCTTTCTCTGAATCTGTCCTGGAAGCAAGTCTTTGGAGGAAACAGCAGCATCTCAGCATCTGCTGGGTTGCTCTTGTTAGGGCTGTTTGTCTGGTTGTTATTTCCTGTGAACATAAGGTCTTACAAGTCATATGCAGTTCTGCATTAACATATGTATGGGATGTGATAGATCAGTTAAGGAAGATTCTTCCCTCTTTGAGCAAATGAAAGACATTTGTGTTTCTGATAAGTTAGCATGGACTCTAACCAAACTATATTAAAAATTTTTTATCTATCCCATTCAAAATAATGGCATGAAAAATCCTAAGGACTTTGTAGTCAATATTGATATTCATGTCCCAGCCAGTTTCAGAGCTGTTACCATATAGAGGAATTAGCTCATAAATTGCCTGTCTGGATCTTTTGTTTCTGTCTTCCTACATGTAATCAAGATATTTAGAGGGTCTCCCTCAGTAATATCTGATTTTTATAAACAATATGGGTGGAACTCATAGCTTCTCTTTTCTGTTTTCTTGTGTAGCTCTTGATATAACCTCTTCCCCAGAGTAACACATTTCCTGTCTTCTATTCTAAAGCTACACCATCCTTTAAATAAGAGACTGGTTTAACTCAGGAGGTTTGTTTTTGTTTTTTGTTTTGTTTTGTTTTTTGTTTTCTTGGTTTTTTTTTTTTGCTTGTTTGTTTTTGTTTTTCTATTTTTAACATATTATTATAAACTACCTGCATCTACGATGTTTTATATTTATTCTCTTTTCTTTTATCTTTTATTACTTTAAAACTTAATCCCTAACTAGATAAATGTTTGGGGGCTTTTTCACCCAATTGCAAAGGAAAAAGTTCCTTTTGACCTGTAGTTCCTCAGATCAGGATGAGTCTGGCAGTTAACTCTGTCTCCTTGACTTCATTTAGCAGGCTGTCTTTGTCAGTTTGAGCTGGAGTGGCTGTTTGTCCTCTGATTTGCTCAAGCTCTGAGCCTCTGCATGCTCTTGAGCATTGACCAGAATCGGTGTGCTGCCTTCCCATGAGCATCCTAGCTCCTACTAAAAGGAATTTAGATCCACTTCCCCAGGCTGTGCTCAAGTGCACAGCCTGCCATCACCACAATTCTCAAAGAAGCCATACCAAAATTTTCGTTCCAGCTCTCTTGTCCTGAAAGACTGCATCTAGTGTTCTAATCATGGATTCTGTGCCCAGTGGTGGATCACATCTGTAAATGAATTATTTATTTTAGCTAGCCCATATAAAAGGTATTGTTAGAATAAGATCTCTCTCTCTCTCTCTCTCTCTCTCTGTCTCTCTCTCTCTCTCTAATGCATCTAATGCTACGAACTTGAACTTGCCCCTTAGAACCAATTTCCTTGTGTCTCATTAGTGTTATTAGGTTGTGTAACCATTTTTGTTCAACTATGGAAAGTTTTTAATTTTTAAATTTATGCCTTGATTTATATTTTAAGTAGTTTGTGTTCCTGTTCTTATGAGTTTTTAGACTTTCTTGTTTCTCTGGTCATTGATATCAAGTTTTACCGTGGCCATATAGAATTTAGAGTGTTACTTCAACTTTCTTTTTTTTTTTTGTTTGGTTATTTTTTGTTTTTTTTCCCATTTTTATTAGGTATTTAGCTCATTTCCATTTCCAATGCTATACCAAAAGTCCCCCATACCCACTCCCACTCCCCTACACACCCACTCCCCCTTTTTGGCCCTGGCGTTCCCCTGTACTGGGGCATATAAAATTTGCGTGTCCAATGGGCCTCTCTTTCCAGTGATGGCCGACTAGGCCCTCTTTTGATACATATGCAGCTAGAGTCAAGAGCTCCGGAGTACTGGTTAGTTCATAATGTTGTTCCACCTATAGGGTTGCAGATCCCTTTAGCTCTTTGGGTTCTTTCTCTAGCTCCTCCATTGGGAGCCCTGTGATCCATCCATTAGCTGACTGTGAGCATCCACTTCTGTGTTTGCTAGGCCCCGGCATAGTCTCACAAGAGACAGCTACATCTGGGTCCTTTCGATAAAATCTTGCTAGTGTATGCAATGGTGTCAGCATTTGGATGCTGATTATGGGGTGGATCCCTGGATATAGCAGTCTCTACATGGTCCATCCTTTCATCTCAGCTCCAAACTTTGTCTTTGTAACTCCTTCCATGGGTGTTTTGTTCCCAATTCTAAGGAGGGGCATAGTGTCCACACTTCAGTCTTAATTCTTCTTGAGTTTCATGTGTTTAGGAAATTGTATCTTATATCTTGGGTATCCTAGGTTTGGGGCTAATATCCACTTATCAGTGAGTACATATTGTGTGAGTTCCTTTGTGAATGTGTTACCTCACTCAGGATGATGCCCTCCAGGTCCATCCATTTGCCCAGGAATTTAATAAATTCATTCTTTTTAATAACTGAGTAGTACTCCATTGTGTAGATGTACCACATTTTCTGTATCCATTCCTCTGTTGAGGGGCATCTCGGTTCTTTCCAGCTTCTGGCTATTATAAATAAGGCTGCTATGAACATAGTGGAGCATGTGTCCTTCTTACCAGTTGGGGCATCTTCGGGATATATGCCCAGGAGAGGTATTGCTGGATCCTCTGGTAGTACTATGTCCAATTTTCTGAGGAACCGCCAGACTGCTTTCAGAGTGGTTGTACAAGCCTGCAATCCCACCAACAATGGAGGAGTGTTCCTCTTTCTCCACATCCACGCCAGCATCTGCTGTCACCTGAATTTTTGATCTTAGCCATTCTGACTGCTGTGAGGTGGAATCTCAGGGTTGTTTTGATTTGCATTTCCCTGATGATTAAGGATGTTGAACATTTTTTCAGGTGCTTCTCTGCCATTCGGTATTCCTCAGGTGAGAATTCTTTGTTCAGTTCTGAGCCCCATTTTTTAATGGGGTTATTCAATTTTCTGAAGTCCACCTTCTTGAGTTCTTTTTTTTTTCCATTTTTTATTAGGTATTTAGCTCATTTCCATTTCCAATGCTATACCAAAAGTCCCCCATACCCACCCACCCCCACTCCCCTACCCACCCACTCCCCGCTTTTGGCCCTGGCGTTTTCCTGTACTGGGGCATACAAAGTTTACGTGTCCAATGGGCCTCTCTTTCCAGTGATGGCCGATTAGGCCATCTTTTGTTACATATGCAGCTAGAGTCAAGAGCTCCGGGGTATTGGTTAGTTCATAATGTTGTTCCACCTATAGGGTTGCAGATCCCTTTAGCTCCTTGGGTTCTTTCTCTAGCTCCTCCATTGGAAGCCCTGTGATCCATCCATTAGCTGACTGTGAGCATCCACTTCTGTGTTTGCTAGGCCCCGGCATAGTCTCACAAGAGATAGCTACATCTGGGTCCTTTCAATAAAATCTTGCTAGGGTATGCAATGGTGTCAGCGTTTGGATGCTGATTATGGGGTAGATCCCTGGATATGGCAGTCTCTACATGGTCCATCCTTTCATCTCAGCTCCAAACTTTGTCTCTGTAACTCCTTCCATGGGTGTTTTGTTCCCAATTCTAAGGAGGGGCATAGTGTCCACACTTCAGTCTTCATTTTTTTTGAGTTTCATGTGTTTAGCAAATTGTACCTTATATCTTGGGAATCCTAGGTTTGGGGCTAATATCCACTTATTAGTGAGTACATATTGTGTGAGTTCCTTTGTGAATGTGTTACCTCACTCAGGATGATGCCCTCCAGGTCCATCCATTTGGCTAGGAATTTCATAAATTCATTCTTTTTAATAGCTGAGTAGTACTCCATTGTGTAGATGTACCACATTTTCTGTATCCATTCCTCTGTTGAGGGGCATCTGGGTTCTTTCCAGCTTCTGGCTATTATAAATAAGGCTGCTATGAACATAGTGGAGCATGTGTCCTTCTTACCAGTTGGGGCATCTTCTGCATAAATGCCGAGGAGAGGTATTGCTGGATCCTTAGGTAGTACTATGTCCAATTTTCTGAGGAACCGCCAGACTGATTTCCAGAATGGTTGTACAAGCCTGCAATCCCACCAACAATGGAAGAGTGTTCCTCTTTCTCCACATCCACGCCAGCATCTGCTGTCACCTGAATTTTTGATCTTAGCCATTCTGACTGTTGTGAGGTGGAATCTCAGGGTTGTTTTGATTTGCATTTCCCTGATGATTAAGGATGTTGAACATTTTTTCAGGTGCTTCTCTGCCATTCGGTATTCCTCAGGTGAGAATTCTTTGTTCAGTTCTGAGCCCCATTTTTTAATGGGGTTGTTCGATTTTCTGAAGTCCACCTTCTTGAGTTCTTTATATATGTTGGATATTAGCCCCCTATCTGATTTAGGATAGGTAAAGATCCTTTCCCAATCTGTTGGTGGTCTTTTTGTCTTGTTGACAGTGTCTTTTGCCTTGCAGAAACTTTGGAGCTTCATTAGGTCCCATTTGTCAATTCTCGATCTTATAGCACAAGCCATTGCTGTTCTGTTCAGGAATTTTTCCCCTGTGCCCATATCTTCAAGGCTTTTCCCCACTTTCTCCTCTATAAGTTTCAGTGTCTCTGGTTTTATGTGAAGTTCCTTGATCCACTTAGATTTGACCTTAGTACAAGGAGATAAGTATGGATTGATTCGCATTCTTCTACATGATAACAACCAGTTGTGCCAGCACCAATTGTTGAAAATGCTGTCTTTCTTCCACTGGATGGTTTTTGCTCCCTTGTCGAAGATCAAGTGACCATAGGTGTGTGGGTTCATTTCTGGGTCTTCAATTCTATCCCATTGGCCTACTTGTCTGTCTCTATACCAGTACCATGCAGTTTTTATCACAATTGCTCTGTAGTAAAGCTTTAGGTCAGGCATGGTGATTCCACCAGAGGTTCTTTTATCCTTGAGAAGACTTTTTGCAATCCTAGGTTTTTTGTTATTCCAGATGAATTTGCAAATTGCTCCTTCTAATTCGTTGAAGAATTGAGTTGGAATTTTGATGGGGATTGCATTGAATCTGTAGATTGCTTTTGGCAAGATAGCAATTTTTACAATGTTTATCCTGCCAATCCATGAACATGGGAGATCTTTCCATCTTCTGAGATCTTCTTTAATTTCTTTCTTCAGAGATTTGAAGTTTTTATCATACAGATCTTTCACCTCCTTAGTTAGAGTCACGCCAAGATATTTTATATTATTTGTGACTATTGAGAAGGGTGTTGTTTCCCTAATTTCTTTCTCAGCCTGTTTATTCTTTGTGTAGAGAAAGGCCATTGACTTGTTTGAGTTTATTTTATATCCAGCTACTTCACCGAAGCTGTTTATCAGGTTTAGGAGTTCTCTGGTGGAATTTTTAGGGTCACTTATATATACTAACATATCATCTGCAAAAAGTGATATTTTGACTTCCTCTTTTCCAATTTGTATCCCCTTGATCTCCTTTTGTTGTCGAATTGCTCTGGCTAATACTTCAAGTACTATGTTGAAAAGGTAGGGAGAAAGTGGGCAGCCTTGTCTAGTCCCTGATTTTAGTGGGATTGCTTCCAGCTTCTCTCCATTTACTTTGATGTTGGCTACTGGTTTGCTGTAGATTGCTTTTATCATGTTTAGGTATGGGCCTTGAATTCCTGATCTTTCCAAAACTTTTATCATGAATGGGTGTTGAATCTTGTCAAATGCTTTTTCTGCATCTAACGAGATGATCATGTGGTTTTTGTCTTTGAGTTTGTTTATATAATGGATTATATTGATGGATTTTCATATATTAAACCATCCCTGCATTCCTGGAATAAAGCCTACTTGGTCAGGATGGATGATTGCTTTAATGTGTTCTTGGATTCGGTTAGCAAGAATTTTATTGAGTATTTTTGCATCGATATTCATAAGAGAAATTCGTCTGAAGTTCTCTATCTTTGTTGGGTCTTTGTGGTTTAGTTATCAGAATAATAGTGGCTTCATAAAATGAGTTGGGTAGAGTACCTTCTACTTCTATTTTGTGAAATAGTTTGTGCAGAACTGGAATTAGATCTTCTTTGAAGGTCTGATAGAACTCTGCACTAAACCCGTCTGGTCCTGGGGTTTTTTTTGGCTGGGAGACTATTAATAACTGCTTCTATTTCTTTAGGTGATATGGGACTGTTTAGATGGTCAACTTGATCCTGACTTAACTTTGGTACCTGGTATCTGTCCAGAAATTTGTCCATTTCGTCCAGGTTTTCCAGTTTTTTTTGAGTATAACCTTTTGTAGAAGGATCTGATGGTGTTTTGGATTTCTTCAGGATCTGTTGTTATGTCTCCCTTTTCATTTCTGATTTTGTTAATTAGAATTTTGTCCCTGTGCCCTTTAGTGAGTCTAGCTAAGGGTTTATCTATCTTGTTGATTTTCTCAAAGAACCAACTCCTCGTTTGGTTAATTCTTTGAATAGTTCTTCTTGTTTCCACTTGGTTGATTTCACCCCTGAGTTTGATTATTTCCTGCTGTCTACTCCTCTTGGATTAATTTGCTTCCTTCTTTTTTCTAGAGCTTTTAGATGTGTTGTCAAGCTGCTAGTATGTGCTCTCTCCCGTTTCTTCTTGGAGGCACTCAGAGCTATGAGTTTCCCTCTTAGAAATGCTTTCATTGTGTCCTAAAGGTTTGGGTACGTTGTGGCTTCATTTTCATTAAACTCTAAAAAGTCTTTAATTTCTTTCTTTATTCCTTCCTTGACCAAGGTATCATTGAGAAGAGTGTTGTTCAGTTTCCACGTGAATGTTGGCTTTCCATTATTTATGTTGTTATTGAAGATCTACTTCAACTTTCTTACCTCTACCAACATTTGTTTTATGTCTTAGTATGTGGTTACTTTGGGAGAAATGTCCATGAGGTATTGAGAAGAAGGCATATTAGTTTGTTTTGTTTTGTTTTGTTTTGGCAGGAAATGTTCTTTGTTGTGTGATACTTGAAGTGATAACATAGAAAAATTTTAGCTTGAATAACCAAGATAAACAGAACTCAGAAAAAAAATGTTTAAAGAGTGAAAAAATTACAATTGGTATTGCAGGAAAACAAAAGATCACATTAAATTATTATTAACTATTAACTTCTAAAAATGGACATATGAAAATTTAGATAAGTTTCTGAATACATAAAATATTCTAAGATGGAATCTTGCTAATATTTAAAATTGAAATGTTTAGTTATTTATTAACCTTTATACTATATTTTTTAAATGTCAGTGAATTGATGACTTCATAACTGAATTACCCATATGTATTTGAACTAATTCTGTAGGACTATGATAGGTAGTATGGTCCCCGCATTGAGCTACAGCTAGAATACTCGGAGACCCTGAAGGGATGGTAGGAGCTTTGCCTATACCTGAGTATCAGGCCCCTGTCACTAGCCGTATCATCCCCCTGCCCCCCATAGATTTGTGGCCATCAGTTACATTAGGGAAACACCCTCAAACCAGCTCCATCTGTCATGTAGCTCAGACTATGCTTTGTCACATACAGAGCAGTGTCCCAGAGTTTCTGTACAGCCCAACACCTACTTGTGACAGTGTGGTGTAAGTACAGTCAACTTCATGCAGAGTGGCTGTGCCCTGTGGCTGAGAGGACATTGGACACACAACCAAACAGAATCCAAATTCTTACAAATAATTTTCTCCCACACCAGTACATTTGAAAGAAGAAATTCTGCCAATCATTATGAGGCAAGAATTATCTGGATCCAACAAAGACATATAATAAGAATGCAAATTTATCCCACCATACTAATAAAAATAGACCCAGACAATATCAGTAAAACTGATTCAGATATATAAATATAATTATGATACAATGGAACTCATCCTATGGGAGCAAAGTTGGTTCATATTATAATTACTCACGTAAATATAAAAATTCAAAATTATAATCTTCACAATCATCCAATTCAACATACCTTTAGAATTAAAAATTGTTGAAGGATGGGGCCACCCACCCAACTTAAAAAGTTTAACCCAGAATTGTCTCTGTCTAAAGGAAATGCAGGGACAATGAGTAGAGCAGAGACTGAAGGAAAGGCCAGCCAGAGACTGCCCTACCTAGAAATCCAACCCATATGTAGACACCAAACCCAGACAATATTGCTGATGCCAAGAAGATCTTTCTGACAAGAGCCTGGTATAGCTATTCCCTGAGATGCTCTGTTAGAGCCTGACCAATATAGATGTGGATACTCCCAGCCATCCTTTGCATTGAACCATGGAACACCAATTGAAGAGTTAGGGGAAGGACTGAAAGAGCTGAAGTGGATTGCAATCACATTGGAAGAATAACAGTATCAACTCTCCAGACTTCTCCAGAGCTTATAGGGACTAAACCACCCATCAAAGAGTACACATGGAGAGACCCATGGCTCCATTTGCATATATAGAAGAGGACTGCATTGTTTGGCATCAATGGGAGAGAAGGCCTTTGGTCCTGTGAAGACTTGATGCCCCAGCATAGGGGAATGCTAAAGAGATCTGGTGGGAATGGGTAGGTGGGTGGGAAAGCACCCTTATAGAAGCAGGGGAAAGAGGAAAGGGAAAGGTGTTTTTGGAGGGTAATCTGGAAGTAGAATAACATTTGAAATATAAATAAATAAAATAACCAATAATAAAGAATTTTAGTCATGGATATAATATTCTTCAAAATGACATCCTAAAATTTTCGTGTCCAATAACATTTATAAGAAGGAAATGCTAGTTATGTTTCCTTAAATACCTAGAAAAAGACAAGAATGTTCATCTACATACATATCTAATATCATATTTGACGTGAACAGAAATAATTAGGCAAGAGAATGAATAAAAAGTATCCAAATTGGAAAGTAACATGTCAGCTTATTTGTACTCTCAGATGACATGGCTTTATACACACAAGTGCATACCTACTTCATCAAAAAACTGTTATAATTGATAGACAATTCAGAAGTTTGGGAGAAATTTGATATGTTTAATGATCTGGATTCAATATCCAACACATACACACACACACACACACACACACACACACACACACGCACACACACACACAAACATAGAGACAGAAAGAGACACAGATTCTGAGACACCCTGACAGAAACAGAAAGGAACAGATAGACAAAAAGATATATAGAGGCTGAGAGAGAGAGAGAGAGGCAGACAGTCAAATACACAGAAAGAAAGACAGATCAAACAAACAGACAGGATTGGTTTTGTACTACAAGTGAGTCTCAGGTCAAATCTTCTATACTCCATTTGTTCATGGCACTGTAGTAGAACCAATCAAATTTTTCTATTAAACTTTAATAATCAATGCCAATACTCACTGATAGTTTCCTGAGGCACAATATGCCAAAATTGTGGAGAATGTAACTAGGAGCCAACTACTGAATTGTCCCGAGCTGTTCATTTCATTGCTCAAGTTTTATTGTTGATATGGCTTTTGGTTTTGTAAAATATGTTAAGAATAAATGTGGGAACAGTTGGGGTAAGACTAAAGTCCCTGAAGAAGATAGAAACTCCACAGGAAGAACTTCACAGTCAACTAACTGGGATCCCTCGGTACTCTAAGAGACTGAACCACCAACCAAAGAGTATACCTGGGATGGAGCTAGGCCTGAATACACATATGTAGTAGATGTACAGATGATTCTTCAGGTAGGTCCCAAATAACTGGAGTGGAGGACTATCCCTAAAGATGTGGCTTGTATATGGAATCCACTCCCCTAACCCTGCTGCCTTTTTTGGCTTCAGTGGGAGAATTATCTAGCCATGCAGGCAGAGACTTGATGTGCCAGGTTTGGAGGATATCCAAGTATGCCTCCATACTCTCAGAGGAGAAGGGGAGGAGGGAGAGGTGGAGGTACTGTGAGATAGGGAGACTGAGAGGGAAGACAGGATTTGGGATGTAAAATAATATAAAATAGTAAAAGGAAAAAAAAGATAGGATAATTATGTGAAAGTATAGAGGTATACTTATATAGCGTATAGAGGTATATATATAGTATAGAGGTATATATACAGAGGAAAGTAACAGTAGGAAAGGGGAAACTATATCAAAGTCAAAGTCAGGCTTCCTATATGATTAAGGAGAATATAAAGCAATTTACCCAGGGACCAACCAAGGACTCCCAACATTTAACTTTGCATAGAACTTTGGCTAATTCATAGTGTAAGCCTGACCTGTAGAAATGATCAGCACGTATTTGTACTAAAATTGTTATTATTAAAAGAGGAACTAGTGCATTCATGGAAAAAGAATTAAATGTTGTTTTGAAAAAATTAAAAATAATAATAAACAAACAAATAAATAAGTGACCTTATATTATATAATAAGGAGGAAAAAGTGGATTAGTGATTATTTGGGGAAAACATCATCAACATTTTTTTTTTCACCCTTTTAATGTCATTATTAATTTTGGATTTAAAAGCAGTGATGTGGGCTTGAAGACGGCTCAGTGGTTAAGAGCCTATACTGCTTTTCCTGAGGATTCATGTTTAATTTCTCACACATCTATGTCAATTAAAAACAGTCTATAACTCCTATTTTATGGGATCCTATATCCTTTTCTGGACTTTTCAAGTACCAAACACACACATGGTACACAGATGTAAATTGAAACAAAATGGTTATGCACATAAAATAAATAAGTTTTAAAAATCATTTTAAAAGCTGTGATATATATACACTATGAAACAGGGACAATATGTTAAAATACACTATCTAAATAGAAAATCTCAAAAATAAAAGCATTGAACCAAATAGCCTTTGGTTAAAGTTAAGTCCATATGTTCCCAGTGAAGAGGTCAGCTCAGGGCATTTGGAAAGTTCCACCAGACCCCTCTAGTCCTGGAAGAGAAAGGACATGAAGCCCTTTAGCACCCCTCCTCTCCAGAAGGGAGAAGCTTATTTACATTCCTCAGACTACTGCGGGGTGGACCAACCATTGACCATCTACTGGTGGGGAAGGCCCAGAGCATTCCAACCATTGGCCACCTATAGAGGGAAGTCCTTGCCACCTCATTCCCTAAAGACCAATCAGTTTTAAAGTCACACTGTTCTGCCAATCACATTGTGCCTAATGGCTGCTGCTCAGAAAACCGTATAAATACATGCCAAATGAGCTGCTAGGAAGTTGGCACTTCTCTTTCAGTTGTAGGATGATCCCAGTAAATTCCTCTTACGTTTTTCAACGTTTCAAGGCTCTGTATTGTTTACTCGGGGAGTAAACTAAGTAAGTAAGCTAAGTCTTGCCAGAGTCTTATACCAGTTCTTTGTGAAGTATCTAAAAGTCAGAATACTGAGGTGCTTAGGAGGCCAAGATAATTCTAATATAAATGTTTTATATCAGAATTTTATTGTAGTATAATCCACTTCTCAGCATCTTGACTCTAAGACAATATTTAAGTATATTCTTAGTGTTAAAATGCTCTTCAGTATACCAAATTCAGAGTAATTCATTTGCAAATACAGCTGTCTACTGTAGCAAATTGCTGCATCATTTGATTGTGGGTTCAGTCTTTTATGTAGAGCTTTCCTGATATACCTTTAGTGCACTGGTTTCAGGATTCCTTACAGATTTCAAGTTGCATGTATACTGAAGTCCCATGTGTATTATAGTCTTTCCATATAACACAAGATCCTCAAAAACAAATTAAATTCTCTCTAGGTTACTTATGAGAACTGAAAGATATGCTTGCTACATGGAACTATTGGAATATAGATATTAAAAATTAATGACCCTGCTGGGCAGTGGTGGTGAATGCCTTTAATCTCAGCACTTGGGAGGCACAGGCAGGTGTATCTATGACTTCGAGACCAATCTGGTCTACAGAGTAAATTCCAGGACAGCCGGGGATATATAGACAAACTGTGTCTCAAAAAAAAAAAAAAAAAAAAAAAAAAAAAAAAAAATTAATGACCAAATCAAAGCCTACCTGTTTGCATTTATGTAGACATTTCAAAGTATAGTTGTTTCAATCTCTGAATGTGAATTTCAAGGCTATAAGGTCTAAGTATTTTCAGATGGCAATGTACTATAGACAGCAGTGTTCAATTAATGACTGAATTATGAGTGATGGCAAAATTATAATTGAACTAATTTTTATCTGTCTGTAAGTTAGTTTTTACTTAAAAACACTGACCAATAAATATAAATATATGTACATGAGAAGAACAAAAAGTATACCCAATTACAGGATTAACACAAATATAAGTTCACATGAGGAACAATGTTTATACATTTAGGATTTTAAAACACGGGGAAAAAAAAATCAAACTAGTTGAAAAAAATACATTTGATACAAGAAGGACTAACCAGAGTCTATTGTACCTGCCATACTGGGCAATAGGCACCCAGGGAAAATCTTAGGGCAATCCTGGACTGTAGAAGTCCAGTTTCCCAGGTGTTTGCTAATCACCCTGCTCAGTGGAAAAGTAAACATTTTATTGGCAATTTTACAACGTGAAATAAAGTTTTAGCAGATCTTAAGTTCTTACATTTTCACCCAAGCTAGGAAATAGGACTTTATCCTCTTTCATTGTTACATTTTAAAGATAATAGTCTGCTGGATCTTGAAAGGAATGTTTGTGGATTGTAAAACTGGCAAAAGGCTATTAGAAAGATTTACATCTCAAAGAAACAGAGAAAGGATTTACAAATACAAGTTATTTAAAATAGATGGCTCTGAGAATGGAGCTCCCAGAGCCCAGGCATTTGAAACAGATCCATGAACAGTGTCATCAGGGCAGGAATTAAAACCTGGAGTGGTTACTAGTAACAACCAAGTTGCTTGGAACAGAAAAAGCATCATTACAGCATGCAAAATAAATGATGTTATAAAAAAATAAATACTACTACTTAAAACTAGATTCCAGTTTTCATTAACATATTCAAAACCAATTGAACATTATAAATTTAACAATGTTAAAAAGTCATATAAATAAATCTGTAAGTAAAAGTAGCCTCTGAGAATCATAGTAACAAAGAGAAGAAAAATAGGTGATGTTAAAGTAAGGAGTCAGAAGAGATACTGTTTGAACAGAGCGGTAAGAAAAAAATGAGGTGGGAGGACTCACTCAGTCCTATATGGGATAGCATCAAATTCCTCTCCTCAAAGTGTAGTGATCTATAAAGAAGAGAAAACAGAAAAGTGATAAGGGTCAGGGAAGTAGATGACTGTAAGTATTTCCACAAAAAACTGGGCTGCTACATGTATGAACTCATAGACTGACAGCACACACAAGACCTGTAGATCCTCAAATTAGAAGACATCCTAGTATTGAGAAGTAGAAGTAAATATACGATACCGTTCTTAGGTAGAAGCTACTTACAGCTGATGCCTGATTAAACCAGAAAATCCATTTGTTAGGTTATTTTTCAATGAAGTATGACTTGAGTATATTAACCACAGACCAAGACAGGCTCCATCCCCAGGAGTACTATGCCAACACAAACAAACTTCATTTTCTTCTATTTTCTCTTCTCTTTTCTTCTCTCCTCTTCTCTTCTCTTCTCTCCTCTTCTCTTCTCTTCTCTTCTCTTCTCTTCTCTTTTCTTTTCCTTTTGCACATTATTATTATTATTTGTTATGATTTCTTTCTATAATTTTGCCTTAGTGGTTTATTTTCTTTCACAATTTAATGTGTGTGTGTGTGTGTGTGTGTGTGTGTGTAGTTTCCTTGTATTTTCTAGATGATATAATTGCATCATTTTTTTTTCTTCCATTCATTTCCTCCAAACCCTAGCATATAAATTGAAGAGCTTTTTTTGCTAATTTCATTAGCAGAAATGATTAAAAGTTAACCTAAGTTAGAATATTTTACATCATTTATTACTATTAATGAAAATCTACAATGAAGACAAGCAAGTGGGGCAAAAAAGAAATACAAATGAACAGTTTGAGTAGAAAAGGAGCATCAGGAAATATAACACTGGGGCCAAGTCTTGTGCTCAGGAGATGAAAATTTTAAAGAAAAGCCTGAGGCTAAATGGAATAACGGACATGGTGCCTTCAGTGCTAAACATGGCCCAGCCATTCAGGCAAGTGGTGAAAGCACAATAGGCCTAAGGGATTTCTTCATCCTGAAAAGCATTAACATTAACAAGGAAAAGAATATGCAAATGTAATTCAAGGAGTAGGGCCAATTCAATCCACAGCAGGCAGAAGAACTTGGCAGCTTTGGCCATTTAGTTATGGTTTGATCAAGAACAACACAGGAATAAAGGAACTGTGAAATCATCCTCCCTAAATAAGGAAAACCCCTGAGGCCAGGCATGTGGCAAAGGAGTACCTGAAAGGAGTACTCATGAGGCTATTAATGAAGATGAGGACATAGTTTTAAGGTGTTAAATGCTTTTTTCTGTTTGTTTGTTTGTGACTCCAAAATGTTGGAGATGGCAGAACCATGTAATGTGTGCCTAGAAGACCTGTAAACATGAAGTAGAAACAATCCAAGCAAGACAAGTGTACTGCAGACAGTAAAGCTTTAAGCAGCAAGTGATCTGAAGGGCAGTCTAAACTGTTTGACAGGAGACAGGAATTTACAGCATTTGGAGTTTGCACTGGTGGCTTTCAGTCTTTCTTTGGTTCAGAATTTCCTCTCTATGTCTCTATTCTTCACTTTTGAAAGATACTGTATATTTTGTGCTATTGTATGTTAGAAATACATAATTATCTTTTTTAATTTTTCAAAGAGTTTATCCTTGAATCTCACAACACAGAGTTTCCTACAAGTGCTGAGGACTCCTTCTTGACACCAGGGACTGAGGAATTTGGAGATGGCCTGTAAATATGTGCCTAGACCCTGGTGACAACAGGGGTCATGAAAATCAAAGAGGCCTGGCACCTGGATGTCCGTCAACAGGGCTTCAATCCCTAACCTGTACAACAAATGTGAGGAAGGCAGATGTCATACAATACTAGAAACCAACTGAAAGTTTTGTAGAGACCTAGCCTTGGATGTCAGAAATTCCAGGAGCCCAAGAGAAGCCAAGAGAAGGTAAGCCAGAATGGATAGAAAAGGTAATCAGTTGTTTAACTAGTTGCTTTGTTTGAACCCACAATGGGTTTTGGGAAGTTTTCCTTTCCCCTGAACATCATCAAGCTCTCTATATCCCCAGATCAGGATTTCCCCATTTGAAATCTAGAAACCTCTGAAGAATGAAAGAAATACTGTTTACTGTTTTTATTTTAAGTGTAGCAATTTGTGTCTACCATTCATAGAGTGGTTACCTATCCTATATTTTGGGGTGGCTTAATGGCCTCTCAAGGGTCTGGAAGTGAAAAGCCTAGCTTCAAGAGAATTTTGGTGGTGGAGTTTGGAATTTGTCATTGTAATTTATATATATATATATATATATATATATATATATATATATATATATATATATATATCCACCACATTTTACTCTGACTACCCCATGGACTTGTAACCATATCATAATGCAAAGTGCATTCAATTTAACCTGAAAAGACTTCATAGCCCTTCACACACTCAATATTGTTTAAAAGTTATATATATCATCTCCCCTCACTGGTGAGCTCTAAATATTAAACCTGAGAAGCATAGGAGAAAAATACAGTTCTATAATTTTGATACAAAATGACAAAATTGAAGCAAGCTTAAATTAAATACTGGCCAGTATGATCCATTCCTGAGTCCCCAGAAATTGGCCACAAACCATATTTTGGGAGGCTTAAAAAAGGCAAAACCACAGGACCAACAAATTTCCCATGAAGTCGAGTCAGGAGAAAACATACATTCCGGTTGTGTGTCCTGCCTTAGTATTTCCTGCCCACATTCTGTCAAGAACATCCAGTAAAAACAAAATTGTTCAGGGGAGAGAAATCATGTATCTTGTTATTTCCCATAAACAAAAGCATCTAACATTTCAGGACATATTCATCCTTGGGTAAGTTTGGTTTCCATGTTAGCTTTAGCCCTTATACCATCTTTCACAGTGAGAAAAGCTAAACTGTATGAAAGCAACTTTCTTACTTTAAGGAACAATATAAGAGGTGTCTGAGTTGAGCTCTGAACTGAGAACTTTACTCAAATGTTATCTAATCAGAGGTTCTTTTCAGCAAAATTATAAAGAGTCTGAACCATATAAATGATAATAAATGGTATATCTAAGCAAATTTATATTTGTTGTTTCTGGGCTCATTCTGGGAGTCTAATATTCAATTATGCCAATTTCTGTGAGATATTGTGAGAAGATAAATAGTCAAGAACACTAAAATGTATTAGTCTTTTGTTTTGTTTTCTAGTTTTTGTTTATTTGTTTGTTTTCTGTTTGGTTTTTTTTTTTTTTTTTTTTTTTTTTTTTTTGAGACAGGGTTTCTCTGTATAGCCCTGGCTGTCCTGGAACTCACTTTGTAGACCAGGCTTGCTTCAAACTCAGAAATCTGCCTGCCTTTGCCTCCCAAGTGCTGGGATTGAAGGCGTGCGCCACCATGCCAGGCTTTGTTTTTCTAGTTTTAATGAGGTTGGCTTTGTACGCTGGATCTTGTTCCCTTTTTCCCTTTGTCTCCTGAATTCTTGGTATACAGGTATGTGTCATCATGTCTGACTAATGTCTACAGCTCTGTTTTATTAAATTTTTATTAGGTATTTTCCTGATTTACATCTCAAATGCTATCCCAAAAGTCCCTCATACCCTCTCCCCCCCACTCCCCTACCCACTCACTCCCACTTCTTGGCCCTGGTGTCCTCCTGTACTAAGGCATATAAAGTTTGCACGACCAATGGGCCTCTCTTTCCACTGATGGCCAGCTAGGCCATCTTCTGATACATATGCAGCTAGAGACAGAGACACAAGCTCTAGGAGGGTACTGGTTAGTTCATATTTTTGTTCTACCTATAGGGTTGCAGATCCCTTTAGCTCCTTGGGTACCTTCTCTATCTCCTCCATTGTGGGCCCTGTGATCCATCCAATAGCTGACTGTAAGCATCCACTTCTGTGTTTGCTAGGCCCCGGCATAGTCTCAAAAGACAGCTATATCATGGTTCTTTCAGCAAAATCTTGCTAGTGTATGCAATGGTATCTGCGTTTGGCTGCTGATTATGGAATGGATCCCAGGATATGGTAGTCTCTAGATGGTCCATCTTTTTGTCTCAGCTCCAAACTTTGTCTCTGTAACTCCTTCCATGGGTGGTTTGTTCCCAATTCTAAGAAGGGGCAAAGTGTCCACACTTTGGTTTTCGTTCTTCTGGAGTATCATATGCTTTGTATCTTGTATCTTAAGTATTCTAAGTTTCTGGACTAATATCCACTTATCAGTGAGTACATATTATGTGAGTTCTTTTGTGATTGGGTTACCTCACTGAGGATGATGACCTCCAGGTCCATCCATTTTCCTAAGAATTTCATAAATTCGTTCTTTTTAATAGCTGAGTAGTACTCCATTGTGTAAATGTACCACATTTTCTGTATCCATTCCTCTGTTGAGGGGCATCTGGGTTCTTTCCAGCTCTGGCTATTATAAATAAGGCTGATGTGAACATAGTGGAACATGTGTCTTTCCTAACAGTTGGGGCATCTTCTGGATATATGCCCAGGAGAGTTATTGCGGGATCCTCTGGAAGTACTATGTCCAATTTTCTGAGGAACTGCCAGACTAATTTCCAGAGTGGTTGTACAAGCTTGCAATCCCACCAGCAATGGAGTAATGTTCCTCTTTCTCCACATCCTTGCCAGCATCTGTACAGCTCTGTTTTAAAAGTGCATTTACTTTTGAGCTTCTGGAGATCCTCAGTTTTCTGATTCCTAAATTTTCATTAAATGCATAATCCACGCATTTACATTTTTTAAAGTTGCTTAAGCTCTCTGATGATTGCTTCCTTTCTTAAACAGAAAAATTTCATTTGATGGAATCTACAATGAAGCCCTATCAAGACAGCAAGAAATGGGGGGACACAAAATACCAATCTAGGAGGTTACGTAGGCTCATCATAAGGCAATCCAGTCATTTAATGAAATTGACATTGGAACAATAGGGATAGAACTGGAAATTGCCCTTTAAAGATTATGTCAGTCTCTAACAAGTACCATATGGTTTCATATTTATCCCAAAGCTAAGAAAGTTGATGTCATTAAAGTTTAAAAATGACAAGGACAGACTGGAGAAAGCAGAAAAGTAGTAAGAGACTGTCCAATATATAGTAATTTCTACTAAAAAGGTCTTCTTTTCATCCAGTATTTTCTTACTATCATTCCTTACCTTCATTTTGAAAAAGGAATGTATATTCTGTGTCATTATAGGTTGGAATTATCTGTATTCTGATTTTTAATTTTGATTGTATAGGATGTTACAGTTAAGAGATTATATGTTTCCCAAAAGAGACTTTGAACTTTGGAAGTTAAATAAGTTTGAGACTGTTATAGATTATGGCGACATTTGACATCAAACTGAATCCATTTCTCCAATATATCTACAATACAATGGGGGCAAGAGAGTGGAATGTGGTGGTTGGATAGGAATGGCTTTCATAGACTCATGCATTTGAATGCTTGGTCATAGAGAGTGGCATTATTCAAAGGTGAGGCTTTGGTGGAGGAGGTATATCACTGTGGAGGCAGTTTGATGTCTCATCTATGCTCAAGCCATGCCCAGTGGGACAGTTGTCTGCCTTGGGATCAAGTCATAAAATTCTTGACTCCTCCAGCAACATGACTGCCTCTCCCAACAGTGCTCAGACAGAGAACTCTAATGGAACTCTGAGTTGCACAAAAAATGAACATCAAAAGTGAAAGTTACTGAAAGAAAGGGCCTTGTGCAAGTGTGAGGGATGAGAAAGCAGAAGTTGTGTGTGTGTGTGTGTGTGTGTGTGTGTGTGTGTGTGTGTGTGTGTGTATGTGTGTGTGTAAACTGTAATAAAAATGATTATTTAAAAAAAAAAACTCATTCCTTGATACTGACCCTCAAGTACTTGGCAAATCATGAATTCATTTTGTCTGTTTAGAATTATTTATTTATTGGCATTGAGTTTGATAAACTGTTTCATACTTAAGTGGCTTTTCATTTAGCATAAAGTTAGAAAATTTCATCACTATTCATGGCCATTGTCAGGTAATATTTCATTGTGTTGGTACACACCCCATTTATTGATAATATGTTCCTCAGCTGATACCGTTTGGGTTGTTTCTACTCCTAAGAGTATGTCTAATGCTTTTTAAAAACATTTGTGTACACCTGGTACAATTTTGCTGGTTGAGAAAACATTTAGAAAATATTACTATTAGTTTCTTTATGTTGATTAGAAAATACCAGTGATGCTTCTGCATCTCAACATTTTCTTGTGGAGAGTTTTCAAACAATTAAATCAATCCTTAAAGTTACTAACACATATATGGACTAGCTATTGGTCCTGTTGTATTCAGAAGATCCTGTTTGTTCCTGGTCCTTCTTGACCTCTGGCTCTAGACAGTTTCTCTCTACTATCCTTCTTGTTAATTTTATGTAACACTCTATCATAATTAAGATTTTATTGCTGTGAAGAGACACTGTGATCACAGGAACTCATGAAGGAAAACATCTAAATGGATTCAGTTAGCTACATTTCACATGATTAATCCATTATCATCATGATAAAAAGCCACAACACTAAGGAAAATGGTACTCCTATCCCCAGAAATCTTTAACCAATATTCTGATGCATGAGGATTGAATTGATTAATGCTTAGAAGGTTTCCTTGAAAGAAAAGAATCTTCTGAAACTACAAATGTGAAATAAAACACAACAATTCCCAAGACACCAGTGAACAAATTAGATAAACCCATTTATTGCCTGGAAAAGTATACAAACCGACTCACTTGAAGCCATTAAAAGAGCAATAATCCTCTAAATTCAGCAGATAGAGATGAAGACTCAAGGAATAAAAGATGAACAGCTTTTATAAGACACACTGCCATAAAGGAAGGAGTGAGCTCATGACAGTGACACAGAGAACCACCGAAGATTGTCACAAGAAGGACTATAAAATTATTCAACATCCACTTAAGATCAGCCGGAATATTTATTTCCACTACCAACTCTATAAAACTTCACTGTTTATAAGACACTGTATTCCATATCTGAAGAATTAGAAGTTCCTATTCCAAGAACTGGAGCTAAACATGTCTCAGGAGTAGTCCTGGGGGGAAAAAAATCTACCTGAAGGTAGTATATCCAAGTAATTGTTTTTTAATTTTTTTTGAAAATTCTTATATAATTACAAAAATTACATCATTTTCTCACCCCTTCTCCCACTTACTACTCCTGTGTCCTTTAGTCACTCTCAAATTTATTAGCCCTCATTCAATTACTATTATATATGTGTGTGTACATATCTAAAGAAGAGTTAGTGACTACTTAGAAAGGGATATTCAGGTTTCTCCAGGAATGATTCCTCTATAGGTGCTATATAATTGCAGCAAAGCAAATTATATATATATATATATATATATATATATATATATATATACTTAACTATAGAGAACCTTTGAACACAGATCAAGGATGTTTACAGGACTATATTCATCAGCACTGTAAGTGTGAAATTAAGGAGAACCCTGTCACATAAAGGAAATAAACAGAACATATAAGTTAAATTCAAGTAACTTTAAAATTAAAGTGACTTTTAAATTAGTAGACAAAGTCATGATTACTATGACTGTAGTACATATAATTAAAAATACATTGATATAGACATGAAATGCCATAAATCAGCAAATTATGCTGTAATGATTGTAGAACCTGGATAAAATGATGCATTCATAGACAATGGAAAGCTGTCAATAATGAAAACAAATGAGCCATTAATGATCACAATACCAGGGATGAAAGTTAAAAAAACATGAGAAAAATAACTCAAAAACGGAATGATTTTTATTGGAATAGAATTATGGATGATTAAACTCATTTTGATTGATGACTGATTTAGAATATGCAGGCGAGGACTTAGTGAGAAATTATAAATAGGAAAACATACTGTAGAAATGGATATGCTCATTGTCTTTATTCCATTTCCACTATCAAAATTATACTTAGCCGGGCAGTGGTGGCACACAGATTGAATACAAGGATTTGGGAAACCTATCAAGGCCAGCATGTTCCAAAGAGCAAGTTTCAGCACAGGTAGGCCCACATAGAGAAACCCAGTCTGGAAAAGCTAACATGAAAATAAAATAACTAAAAATGTAATTAAATTTATACTTAAAACTTTTAGATTTAATATGTCAATTAGCACAAAAAATTTCACAAATGAAACTATAGTGATAAGCCTGTCTTTAAAAACATGCAATGTTATAGTAAGGCTCAGTGAAATAAGTTGTTCAAAATATAAAATCAAACTGTGAGGAAATGGACCAGTTATAAAGAACAGTCACATAATTATAAATGTCAGACCAAAATGGTACAATTATGGATGGGTATCAAAAGGTATCAAATATTGAAAAGAATACTAGCACTCAACAATAATGAATAGTGAGGAACGTTTCCCATATTCATAAACTAGAACAATTAAACTCAACAATTAGAAATTATAGATTAATGCAATATTGTGATAAAGCTCAGAAACACTTATAGATCTCCTATGTCAAACAGTACATGAACATTACCTAAGGTAAAGCTAACCCCTGACTAGTTTTTTCAATAGGATGGAACTCATTCTAGGAATGTCAAAGCAGAAAGTCATGTGGTATTATTTTCTCTCTAATTTATTGTGCAAATTTCAAGGATTTATTTTACATAGTTTTGTCTTTTCAGGTTGAACACAGTCCCCTTCTCTCCACTCCTCCCAGTCCCACATTTAGAAATTCTTTCCACCATTTTCCCATATCCTTTCCTCAGAGAAGGAGAGGGCACTTCATGGGTACCAACTTACTCTTGTTCTTCAAGTACAGCAGGACATTGGGAGGAGAGGCCCTTGGTCTTGCAAAGATCATATGCCCCAATACAGGGGAATGTCAGGACCAGGAAGTGGGAATGGGTGGGTTGGGGAGCAGGGCCAGGGAAGGGTATAAGGGACTTTTGGGATAGCATTTGAATTGTAAATGAAGAAAATATCTAATAAAAAATTGTTTAAATAAAAAAAACCAATAGATTTCACAAAAAAGAGAAGTTAAGACATCTACTTCTGTTAATCACTTAGCAAAAAATGTTACTAATATTTTGAGTATTCAAGAGGATTTAGGCATTTGAAACAATGAATTGCTCTTTATTGATGTTCAAATTATTAGAGAAGAGGTTCAGAGTTTAAGAGTAAAAAGCCATCTCCAGTGTCATGCTAAGATACCAATGGATTTGTGTTACTTCTAAAATTTACAATGATAGTCACTATAATTTAGAAAAGGTTCAAAGACACTTGCAGTGTATTTGGCATAATTCCAACACCTCTCTGCATGTTTTAACTTCGCATAGTGACACTATGAATTTTAAGATTGCTGATCTGCTGAGCCTTGATGCTTCTGTTATTGCTGATAAAATTATCTATGTCATGAAGTCAGTATTTCCATCTTGGTTAAGCTTCAAGAATGGCATATATAGCTGGATCATGCTAGCCCTTCTTGTCCTGGAAACACTTTTATTCCCGCCCCTCGTGTTAAAGCTTGTCTTTAACAACATCAACATGTTGATGGCTTAAGTACATGGCTTGAAACAAAAAATGAACCACTGAACAGAGTTATTAATTAACAGGCTGGCAAGTCAGGGACAGGTAAGATTCTGCACAAAACCTTACCAACCTAAGAAAGGTCATGTTTGGTTATAACAAACACTAAAAGGGCGTGTTTGCTCATATAGCACAAACAAGCTACACATGTCTTGAAGACAGGTAAGCAAGGCATTCTTGTCAGAACAACCTCAGACAGGTTCAGCCTTGTTTATTGATTTAGAAGGGGAGATGTGGAGAGCATTTTGGAGATTCCACTTGGCAGGAATCTGACACTGGCCAAGGACAAGGAAATGGACTTCTGGCAGGAATCTGTTATTGGCCATGACAAGGAAGTAATTTCAGGCAAGAATCTAACATCAGGTCATGATAAGGAAGTTCAGGCAAAAATCTAACTTTACCAAAACCGAGCCGGGTGTTGGTGGCGCACGCCTTAAATCCCAGCAATCAGGAGGCAGAGGCAGGCAGATTTCTGAGTTCGAGGCCAGCCTGGTCTACAGAATGAGTTCCAGGACAGCCAGGGCTACACAGAGAAACCCTGTCTCCAAAAAAAAAAAAAAAAAAAAAAAAAAAAAAAGAAAGAAAGAAAGAAAGCAAGCAAACCAAAACCAATCAAAACGCAGGTATGGAGACCAGTTCCAATGGACAGATGGACAACATAGGTCGCACTGCTAAGGTTCAAGGAGCTCTGTGGAAGGGGGTGGGGGTGGGAGGGAGTGGAGATTTTTAGAGCCAGAGGAACAGAAGTTTGGTGTTATAAGGTTGTGTTTCCTAGGAATGTCAGAAGCTACACACATAAAGTCTCACCAACATGGCTACCTAAAGGTGACCTGAACAAGGACAATACCAACGATAGCCATGTTAACACAGAGGGGGAGGGAGCAAAAGAGGCCTCAGCCCTAGACTAAAGAAGAACTAAAGCAACTGAGGAGTACTGAGAATGGAAGAAACAGTCTGCCCCAGAGAAGAGAGAGCATGCCGGCTGGTTGTCCAGCACCAAGCGGTCAGCCCAGAAAACATGCATACAAGGAACACTATAGATTGTATTTATGTACTATGTATGCATTGTAGCCTCCCCAGTCTTGAGCAGGCTGATTCAGACCTGTTCTGCCACTGTGAATGAGACCACCTAGGGTGGAGTCTTCTGACCTAGATAGGTCTATTTTTCCCTCTCCTGCACTGCTCTTCTCCAAGATGCGGCTACCTGCTGAGAGGCTGAACCTGTCTTCCTGAGATATTCCTGAGATAAGATGATAAGATGGTGACTGACAACCTGTCCATTGGTGACCTAGTGCTAATAACTTGGCAACAAAGCATAAAGAAACCTGGCGTGGCAGGGGATGGGCCTCCTCCTTTATAAGCACAGACTCTTAGTAAACATTCGGCCTTGATCAGAAAAAAAAAAAAATCTAACTTTACTCTATAATAGGGAAGTAGGTTAAGGCAGGTATTTTAATATTAGGGTGAAACAAAAGAAGTAAGCTTCATGCAAGATTTTGGGCTTGAACAAGGAAGTGGGCTCAGGTAATTTGGTCATTCTGACAAACCCTTAGAAATAACTGTCACAGGAGAAATCACAGGACTTTGCTTACTGCCTGCTAGTTCCTTATTGTACTGCGTGCCCTTAATACGTGCATGTAATTTAAATGGTATAAAAGTGAATTGGGAAAAATAAACCTGCCTACAGCCTCAGAATTAACTGAGGTCATGCTATCAAAAACAAACAAACAAAAAACCAAACCAACCAAACCAACAAACAAATAAACAAAAAACAAAAACAAAAAACAAAACAAACACTTAAAATCATTCTTTTTTTATTCATGTAATTTATTCCTAAAACACTTAAAATCATTCTTTTTTTGATTCATGTCATTTATTCCTTAAACAATACATTAAAAATATAAACAAAACATCATATATTATATACATTAATTTCTCATTGTTCTTTTTCAAAGGGGAGCATGAGTTACCCTATTCAGCAGATGTATAAGAGCAAATATTTTGTTTCCTCCCATTTTTACTGGGTTCACCCAAGTTATTAGATGTTAAAATGTCATTCTCATAGTCCCTTTGTGAACTGCCTGGTCACTGGTGTGCACAACAATTATTTTTTTCATGTCATACCAGGTTTTGAAGTTTTCTGTGAACAAAAGATCTGTTTCTTAAATAGTTCACAAAGTGTTTCTTCACTCTACAGCTGCCAGCTCTTCCAGTTTCTTAACAGAGAATTGAAAATATTATCTCACTGAACAAACAGATTCAATCTCTCAGCTCCTTGGATAATAGAGCATGAAGGCAGCTCCTTACTTTCTTTCTTGCGAGCTATCCCTTCTTCAATTTCCCACACTTGTGAGAACACAACACAGACTCAGGCAGAAGCATTGACCAAACATTTGTCTGGACAGATATCCTAAATATTTTGTCTATGAGATTTTTTCGTTCTCTGAGAACTTCATTGTGTTGTAGATTTTATGTCACTCATTCCTCAACATACACCCACCCCCACTATTGGTCGTTTGTTTATGAATAATTGACAAAACACATATTTAAAACAGCTTTAAATGTTTTCTTTATTTTATGTTCACATGTGTTACCACCCAGATGACAGGGACATATATATTTACAGGTCAGAGGACAACTTGGCAGAAATCTGTCTCTCCCTCCCTCAAGTGAGCTCCAATAATACAAAGCAGGTCTTCAGTTTTGGTAACATACCCAATAATTTGTACAGCTACCTCACCAGCTCAATGTGCCCCTTCAATTTAATTTTTCATAAAGTTTGGTTGATAACTAGATTATAACTGGATATGGCTTCCTTGTTTTCAGAAGCTCTTCTTCATCTACAATCATAGAAAATTTCTGTTGTGTGATGAGGCATTGGCAGTATCTCTGCATTCTCTATATTTAGTCTAAAACTTTTCTGTCTATGAGATTTTCCAATTTTGTATATATACAAATAAGATACCATGGGATATAGCTACCCCAAGCTATCTTATTTATTGTAGAATTATCAATGTTAAAAAGTAATCCTTGCAGATAGGGATCCTGTCACAGGTGAATTATCTCAAAAGTTGAAGAGAATAGAAGAATCCTGCCTTGTGTCCTAGACTACAAAGCACAACTCCCTCTAGCTCTGTCTCTCTCATCTCCTCTCTCTCTCTCTCTTTCTCTCTCTCTCTCTCTCTCTCTCTCTCTCTCTCTCTCTCTCTCTCTCTCTCTCTCTTCTCTCTCTCCCCCCTCTCTCTCTCCTCTCTCTCCTTTCCTACTTCTTAATCACCATACTCCATTTCTCTTTTACCCCCTCTCCCCCTCTATCACCCTATCTTCATTTCTCTCCTCTCTCATTCCCTTTCCCTCCCTCCCTCACTGTACCTATTATCTGTCTGTCTGTCTGTCTGTCTGTCTGTATGTCTGTCTATCTATCTATCTATCTATCTATCTATCTATCTATCTACCTATGCTGATATACACATAACTTTTACTAAATGAATGAAATAATACATTTTATTACAAAATTAGATAAGAAGTAAACTGCAAATTTATTTATAATATATGATGCTAAATGCTAAAAAGGAACATGATAACGATATTCACTGTTGTAAGGAAGTACCAGGTGTATTCTGCCTGGTTGATTTAAATAACCATACAGTAAATGTATATCTAAATCTCATGGTGTGAGTAATACTTACATTATGAATTAGACATAATTAAAAGATATTAGTATGTTTTTCATTCACATTTGTATCATACAAGAAAACATATACATTTTTTGTGGGTTTAAGTTTCATGTGAATTAAATAAATTATCAAATAATGTTTCATGCAGTTCTGTTATTTATATGATACATTTATAAGATATTTATATGATTATTATTTTTTATAAGACACACAGGCAACATCATGTAATTCTGCCCCCAAGAAAAGAATGTTTTGTTTTAATGAAAAACTATCATAACTAAATTTTGCCTATGGTTTGTGACCTAGGCTAACATCTCATTTTGCACATTTACCGTAAGGTTGATGAATGAACAGATGGACATAGTAGCCCATTGGGTGTCCTATTATCTATGTACAATTCTCTGAATGATAGTGGATATGGAAGAAGGTAATATGAGTGAAAATGCTTTGGGAAAATGGCAGCATTGAAGCTGTGTGCAGCCACATGAAACAACACATTTTCATCTCTTTAGATGTTAACTCTGATCACTTCTACTGAGCATTATTTTGAACTCAGTGCATTTGTAAAGGTTCCTTCTCATCTTCTTTGCCACTGTTCATGTTTAAGGCAAAGACTGTAAGCATAACCTAAATGTCACATGAATGCATGCCAGCTATTTTTAAAATAGTTTCAAATGTCTGCTTAGGTGGATGACATTGAATGACTTAATTATCTTAATTATTGATTCAAATCTTTTAAAGATCACAGCAATCAGCAATAAGAAACTTAGCCTACTTATTGCTCTTAATCTATTCACCTGTTATTAAGATGTTGATTAGGCAAAATAAGTTGTCAGCAGAAATATGCTGAACTTTGATCAGACCCAGAACTCATAGTCTGCCAACTCCACTGATATTAATCCTGTTTTGCTCATGTAGGGTCAACCTTTACTTTTAAATCAAAATTGCTGGTACTAAAGATACAATACTGTTTTCAGAAACAATACTCACATGTTAGCAAACAGACAAAGGATTTTTTTAAGTTATTACTTTTGAGAAAGGAAATCAGGATAGAAAAGAAAATGTGTGTGCTGGCCTCAAAAAGATCTGTGGTCTCATCAGGTAACAGAGTTTTCACAAGTTACTTAATAATGCCAAACAAATCATCAATATATGTATAATAGGACCCACCTATTTATGTTCTTGAGATTTTTGAACAAAATTAAAAAGTTTAAGTGTTGTAAAAAGTTATTTGTTTTTTAATGCTGGCCACTTATTTCTTAACAGCAATGTCTCCAAGACTAATTATAAATGCCAAGGCCATTAGCTTGGGCTCATTCACTGACTAGATTGTAACTTATTAAACCCATTCAAACTATTCTATGTCTTCCATATGGTTAATTATCTCTCCAAAGTCCCAACCTGCTTCTTCCTTCATGTCTACCTCAACGTTTCTCCCATGTCTCCCTCTTTATATTCTCTCACTATTTCCCAGAATCCTCTTTCACTTACAATGTCCCACTTCCTATTTTCTGCCTCAGCTCATTGGTAATTGTCTTTTTTTATTGGCATGTTGCTTATAGGTGATTTTTTTACAAAGAGTCCTCCAATCAACCAATGAGTAAGATTACATTTTCCTATTATAGCTGTCTTTCAGTGATAATTTTCTTCACGTCTGAAGATAAGAAGAAAATTAATTTCTTTTGAGAGGAACAATCTAAATGTATTGTAAATGTATTGTAAATAGGAAGGCAGAGATGATGAGAAACTTTATCCTTTGAAGTGATGGTATTTCCTTAACTAAAAGAACAACTGCTGTCAGTAGTACAGGGAGTGAGAATCCTAGAAGAATGAACAGTGATCATCCAATCTCCTTTTCAGAGAAGGAAGTTTCTATTTTAAAACTTCCTAGCCAGTATCTTTATTCCAAGAATCCATGCTGGCTGGGCTTTTTGTGTGGGGCACAGCACTGGGTCCATTTTCCTGCCAGTACTTCACACCTGTGAATTGGCTTCCCATGTACATGTCTTCTGATAGTGAAGGCAACATCCCTATACACAGCATTGTAAGTACTGTTTGTTGACAATAATTATCCTTTTTGTTACTCAATATAATTTTAAAAATATTTGGAGTGAATGATGGACTCTTTCCACCTCTTCAGTGGCTGGGGGAATTCATTTCAGTGGGAAAGATTCAGGTCGGTTGTGCAAGCATAAGGCCCCGTGTTTAGATTCCAGGTTCTGTGTAGAATAAGAATGAACTTGTGGCCATATACACTTTAACTCTAGAGTTCAGGCTCATGGAGACAGGAGGATTCCTGGGCCTAGCTGGCTGCCAATCTAATCCAAAGTTCAGGGAGATACTCTCTGTGTCTTGAATAAAAGAAGATGGAGAATGTTAGAGCAAAATTCTCAACTTCCCCTCTGGGCCCTGCGTTCACTCACAGGTACATATACCAAAATACACATGTGCTTATGTGCAAAGCATAACATATGCACACACACACACTTGCAAGCATCCATACAGAAAGTTGTATCTAATGATAAACATATAGACAAAAATAAGGTTATTGGTATTGTGATGAGGTATGCATAAAAAGAGTCAGCAATTCTCTTTTTAACAACTATACCTTTTTTATCGTTTCTGTTTAGATGATGAATGAAATGTCAGGCTTTAACATCCTCAGACTTCATAGACTTCATGATGTTTCTATCCTAATACTATCTTTTCTTCACAATTCATGCCAGTGAATTACAACATTTAAAACCATATTGCTAAAAAGAAATAATTTTCAAACAGATGAACATAGGCTTCTTCTGCTCTGTGCTTATCTCTCAAACTGAGGGTGTGATCATTTTTCCATCTTCTGGTTAACTTATTTTTTAAGTGGGGACAAATAAATGGTAGGTAAATGTAGGTTAAGAAGCTTGTTTACTCCCCTCTCTCATGTACTCCGTTCTGAAACTGTCCCTCACTAGCGTTCATTCCTGTACGCGAGGAGGCAAATTAGGTTAAAAGCCTGTGAAGAATTCATGCATATATTTCAGTTTTTACCTGTAATCTAAGTGAAAACTTGTTCATATAAAGAGTTTTGCCCAGCAAGGTGGTACATGTCTTTAATCCCATCACTTGGGAGGCAGAGACAGGCGAATTTCTGAGTTCAAGGCCAGCCTGGTCTACAGAGTGAGTTCTAGGACAGCCAGGGCTACACAGAGAAACCCTGTCTCAAAACAAAAAACAAACAAACAAAGAGTTGTTCCTATCATTAGGGAGGAGTTTGTTTTTTCTTTCCTATTTGGAAAGATCATGTTTCATAAGACAACATTGAAGCCAAGTTGAATGTACCTTAGTGTGATAATTCTGCTCTATCCAGATATGTAGTTGGGACAGAGAAGAAGAGGGGTAAAAAATGAAGGACAAAGGAAGAGAAGGAATTTATCCTGATCAGTTAATAAATCCTTTAAGAAAATGACTTTGAAAACTGTAGACATGAACAGGGATGAGGGAGGAAAGTGAATACACACTAAAAGGTCTGACCTTTGTCATGGATACAGATAACTCAGATGAAGATTTAAATATTACCATGTTGATTAAACCTTTATCTTGTATTAACTCTAGAAGTAGCAAGAATGATTGACTGGTAAGGATGATAGAAATATACAGGCTATAATGATCATGCCAAAAGAAAGGTAGGTGGAAAAGGACAACTGTGTAGGCATGTCTTCTGATTATTGCTCTCAGAATTTATGCTATTCTTAATATGGACACTATCTTGTAGAAAGCAATCAATTACTTGGGTTGGATTTGTTTTGTTTTGTTTTGTTTTTTGGAGGCAGGGTTTCTCTGTATAGCCCTGGCTGTCCTGGAACTCACTTTGTAGACCAGGCTGGCCTCGAACTCCGAAATCTGCCTGCCTCTGCCTCCCGAGTATTGGGATTAAAGGCGTGCACCACCACTCCCAGCTTGATATTTTTGAACTATGAATATGCACATTCATAATATTTGAACATTTATTCAGCTACAACCTTCACATGTTCTAACAAATATACTAAATATACTTCTTAGTAGCATCTCAAGCCAACTCTATAAATGTAATGTGTGGTTCAAATTGGTCATGTCCTCCTCTGCTAAACTATTTAATTTCTCATTTCTCATTGATATATCCATGATGTACCTGAGTATGAGTATGTGTACATGCACATGCATGTGCATTAAAGTTACTCAATACAAAGGGAATTTTACAGAGTTGCTTAAGAAAAGACCAGAAGGCTAACACTGATGTAAGCCTTGTCTTACCTATTACTGATGTATTTGTCTTACCTATTTTTGTCCTTTTATGCATTCATTATGGAATTTTCTCTAGAATACATGCCATATTTGCTACTACTTGTAAATTAGCAAATTGATGAGTCAGATTATTTACTTCACATAAAATATATATTCATCATATAAATGAAGAGGCAAAATAAATATATATCATTTATATTAAGTTGAATACACTAGTACTTAAAAAGTGATATAATACCAATTTTCTTTTCAGTTTTGAAATATGTATATTTGCAAAATTTTCACAACTTCTAATAGAATTTTTTTTACTTTTGAATCACTTTGCAAGTAAGTTTTGAAATTTGTTTAATTTTATTCTTTTACAGACTTTAGTATATGTGCTGCTGAAGCAAGCACTCTTTTACAGACTTTAATACGTACATAAAATGTATTCTGCATTGAACAGTTAATGATACTAAACATCCAGCACACAAAAAGTTTGAGAAGAGTTGTTTGGAGGACAATCGGAGCTCACCATCTTGTTTTTGGACACTTACATTACACAAGATCACCAGGAGACGTTCAAGCTCATAGGAGCAAACTATTGCAAAACACAAGAGAATGAAAGCATTTCCCTAACATTAGCTATTCTAATCATACAAGCTTCAGCTCCCTCCCGCCCCAGGAACTTATGTATTCATTCATTCATTGATCATCACAGAAATGTCTAATCACTCACTAGCAGTCATCCTCTATCCACCTAAAGGGTGAAGGAGAACTGGGATTAATAGGTTCCATGGGTCTAGTGAGGCGACTAAGGCAGAACTACTACAGCTACAGAAGAGAAATGAGAAGACTTCTGCAGCCAAGGCCCCACTACCAGGGCAGTTCCAGCATCAGTGCCAGTGCCAGCCATGGTAGTGGGAGTAGCAGTGGCATGAGTCTGGCTTGCCAGATGAGTCTAAGGTTCAGCCATGAATGCTTCAGGAGGAAAAGTGCTTCCCCAAGTATTCTGCTCAGTAAAAACAGCAACTCTAAGACTATCCTTGGTGAAATAAATTGTGCACTATATTTCATGTGAGCAGTGACTATACAAATATTGAGAAATACGGTGGGATTTAGGGTTAGATGCTTCCTCTTGGCTCAGTTTGAGATGTTAGGGATGCTCTATTTGAATAGAGAAAGACTTCAGGTGTTTTCAATACAAGACTGATTGTCATGTTCCCCTCTCAGTGAGGTGTAATGGTTACAGTGATCTAGAGCAGGACAAGGTAGGCAGGAAATGGCTACACTCCTTTTCTTATGTTTGAGATTCACAGGGTCTGAGCTCATTCAACCTTACCTTTTGGTTCTCCCTTTTGGTTGCACTGTCCAATTGCCCCACAACAAGCCACATTTCTCCAAGTCTTTGAAATCTGATAAACCATTAAATGTTGATTCACATTACTAGTCTTTGACAATTAGGAATTGCATGCTGAAGACATACAACCTTGGATATGAACTGTGAAAATGTATGAAACATAAAAAGTGAGTCCTCAAGAACATACAAAGGGCGCATATCAGAAATGGATGTGTACCTGACCTGAAAAAATGTGTGTCAACTACACACCAAGATCTCCATAACAACACTGCTGCTTTTTGCTATTCATTGACTCCTGAAATTACTGTTTTGTTGAGTATCATTATGAACATCCCCTCAGCACTGTGTAGTTTCTAGACCCCGTCATCAGAGGGACCTAGTCTTTTGTCTCATTACACAAGCCAGTATTTTCACTGTCATTGCCAAGGCTTCTGTTATTACCTTTCCCAAACCATGCCAGCAATGTAGTTATAATGCTTGTAACAAGCAAATTGATGCTACATTACAAAACCAATTAAAAGAGAATGAATGCCAATTCTAAGGCTTTTTTGATAGTCTCCATCTCCTCTAGGACATTGTAACATAATGCCTTCTAACTGAAGTCTATCACCTGTATATATTCTTGATCCCTGTATGTTGTTCTGGCTCAATTCTTACATAGCTGTAATGTGTTCTATAAATACCTGTGCCTGATTTTAATGAGTGTGATCTTTCTTCTGCCTCTTTTGTCCCACACATTAACAAGCTGAAAATTATGTTCTTATTAATATATTCAAAAGAATAGTATTATTGCCACCTATATGAAATGACAACTAAGCATAAAATCTCAGCATTGAAATATATTACAGTTAATAAGGGCACATTAGTTAAGCAGTTATAGAACCTTAAATAATAGGGATATGTATGTGTCTATTCCTGATAACCTCTTTCTGCCTCTTCTATATCTCTGCCACTGTCTGTCTATTTCTATTTCTCTCCTCTCCTTTCCTCTCCTCTCCTCTCCTCTTCTTCTCTCTTCCCTAGATCTTACTATTCTTTTGTTACTGTCTTTTCTCCTTCCTGCCCAACCCCAAAACCAGAAAGAACACCTTTATTGCTCAACTTTGGGTGTATATATAATATCTAGAATGTTCTAAATTATATATCATCATAATACTTCTAAATTTGATCATTTAAACTTAATTTATAAGAATTAATAATTAATCTACTGAATGTTTTAGTGTAATAAATTTCAAAGCATTCATCTGGGTAAACTTGTAGCTTTGATTTCCTAGATGACAAGCCCCGTGTTTCAGGTATCACTGAGCCATGGAACATGAGCAGATGGTACATTGCATTTAATGTGAGTTTTAAAGGCCGGTTGCTGTGTGCATAATGGCATTTGCTTTGCCTGTTATTAGATATTGGATTTTCCTCATGTACAGCTTTAAAAAATTACTCTACATTCTAACACCTTTGACCTTACAGGAGATTAGGAAATTGGGAAGTTATTGAGTGAAGAGATCCAACAAAATTACAATTACAGGAATCTCTAAATGCTGCATGTAATTGAATTTATCCACAAGCCAAAAAAATCAATGCAGTCATCCAGAAACATACCAAATGTGACATTCAGTTTTTTATGCTTTATCAAATCTAATTGGTGCTGGAGGAAATAAATGAAAAAGTAGCCATTCATATAGTATGAGTCTCTACAGATATATCAAATAACCATTCATAAGGTCTGAGGATAATTCATACTTCTCAAAGACTATTGATAGCAGCAATTCTCATTTTCCTTACATTGTACCCTTACTAATTTTGCATTTCATTCTTGTAAGAAGTGATAACAAGAAAAAAAATTCAATTTAGTGAATAAATCTTTACATTATACATTTTGAAGTGCCTATATTATGACTAAAAAAATAAAAATATCACTGTCAATAGACAAACAAAATCAGTACTGTAGTAGACAGTTTTTAATTAAAATATATATGCTAAAGTCTGATATCTTTATCAACAACTACTTCTAAATTGTCACTGTTTATACAATATAATGCTCATGTAACCCATGTCAATATTCTCTCCCTCTTTACACAGATGTGCACATATGGAGACACTCCTGCTTGTGCAGATTTGACAAAACAGCCCAGGGCCCATTTTCTCTAATCATACCAGATGGATGCAGTTTTTTACTTTTTAAAATCTATATAACCACAAGTAGATTAAACCATAAAATATATTTCCAAAATATATTATCTGAATTAATAATGATCTAAAACTGTTATGAGGCCAATACCACATCAAGAAATGTAAAGTAAATATTTAGAAACTTGTAGGCAATTTTAATGTAATTTTGGCTCTACTCAGTGCAATTTTTAAACTGAGAACTATACCACATGTTTGTTATTTTGTTTGTTTGTTTGGTTGGTTGGTTTTTTTTGCCTTTTTTTCTTTTACTGGTGGATTATTTCATTTGCTGCCATGGACTAAATTGAACATCATACAACTCCACATCTGAGAATCTACCATGATGTGACTGTATTTAAAAATGGCATTTCTATCCATTTTAATGTTAGGTGTGATCATAAGGATATGTAAGGATTGTCTTATATTGTAGGCACTGTTGTAACAATCAGCATAGACTGTATAACATGGACATAATATTTACATTCGTTTGGGAATTTGAAAATCCATAATAGATCAAAGATAGACTCAAGTTTCAAAAGAAGAAATGTTTTCTGCTTTAGGAATGATTCTTCCTGGTTATCAACACTTGCAAGTAAAGGACAAGCCAGAATTTTTAAGCACCTTTTAGAAAGGGTGCAAATCCCACTCATGAAGTTTCTGCTCGTATGACCTAATCACTTTTAAAAGCTCTCCTTTATTCTGTTATCAATCAGATTGGTAACTAGGTTTCAACATGTGAAATTTCAGGAGCCACATATATTTGACCGAAATCCAGTTCTATGTGTAGGACCAATACACAAGTGAAAGATGAAGAGCAATAACAAATTATTACTTTACCACATCAGGAAAAGGGAAAGCTCATCTGAACCCATAGCCAGAGGAAGGAGTTTGAAACTAGAGGGTACAACTAGAAACCAAATCTGTTGGTGCCTTCATCATATTCTTTCAGGACCTGGGATTGTGGAAAATAAATGTGTTCTTTATCACCTAAAACTATGACATTTTGTTAAGGTTATTCTGGATCCTGTTATTTTGAAAATCAACACTAAGAGTACTGCATGCCTTCATGTTGTATAGACACAACATCTTGAAGCACAACTCTTTGCTGCTACTTTTGCTGTTGCCGTTTCTTGGGGATCAGTGGAGTTTAGTTATCATTTTACACTGAGTAAATACTTAGGCAATTACTCATTGATTAAAAGTAATTTAGTAATCTGACTGCTATTTATGTCTGGATGGAATTGTTCACTATTTGAAACATGATCTCCTTTCTACTAATATTTTGTAAAATTGTTTTTATGGTTTTATCCTCACTAGGATTATATTTATGCAAGCAAATGCTCTGTATTACGATTGAACTGAATTTATAGCCAAGTCCCTCCTTTAAAAATAAAATTATGGGGTAGGATTCAAGTAAACTTCCCAGAGTGGCTTTGAATATACTATGAAGCTCATGCTGACCTTGAATTCATGATTTTCTTGTCTTAGCCTCTCCTGTACATGGAATTTTAGCCCTATGGCATCACATCTGTGTGAGTTTTCTTTTATATTTTATTATATACAATTTTTAATTACTACTTTCTGGCCTATACTGTTATTAAAATTACATTGTACAAACTTTGTCCTCACATATTTATGGCTTACAATTTGCTGTTTAAAAATCACAATCTAATGTCAAGTAACAATGTGTATTCCTAAGTTCAATAAAGCTATTCTAAATTAAAATTAAATAAGCATATTTCTGTAAGTTAACCTCTAGATTTTCACATCAATGGAACCAACAATATTGTCACAAAAGAAGAGGAAAATTACTTTATTCTTCATGTAGATGTCTTCTTTGGGTTATCAAGTCATTTGAAGTAATCATTTATTTACTCACACTTAAAAAGAATGCCAAGCCAGTGTTGAAGTCACTTAAACATGAGCAAAGATGTTTAGAAAGAACAAGTTTTCCAGTTTGGCAACAAAAGTGTGTGGGCATTCAATTATAGCTGGTAACAGTCTCTACAGTTTCCCTGATAGATATTTTTTTTTTTACAAGATGTATTTGCACTGCTACAAATTAGTCATCTCCCCTCCCCCAAACTTTTGTGGTCATCTGTACTTCACATGAATGCTATTAAGCAGAAATCTTCCAGCTAACTTCATAGCTCGAATCAATGCCTTATAATTTATCACACTGAAAACCATTGACAGGAAAAGGGCTTAGAGCAAATCTCTTCTCATTCCTGCCTTCCTTGTCTAACCAAATAGCCTATTAATTCCACCTGTGTATTTTGACCAAAGCTATGGGGATAGTACTGATTTATTTTGTTTTGTCTTATTCTCCTATACCAAATGTTTATCCAGAAAAATCTGTCTGTATAAAATGTCTATTTAAATCTACTCGTTTATCCTATTTATGATCATTATTGTAAACCCATCAAGTTTGTCTACTAGGAGTTCATTAAATAACCATCCTAAACTGACTTCATTTTTACTTTTGCCTCTTAGCACCCATTTTATATGAAAAAATATTTTTAATGTATAAAATAGGTATTTTTGATGACAATAATTAAGATGCTTTAATAGACTCTGGTTAGAGATAGCATGCTATATAAAATAATTTCAATGATTTCTAAGTCAAATATTTGACTCTGATATCAAACTTCCCTAATATAATCTCTTACTTTTTATTGTATGTACCCATTTATTAATTACCCACCAGCCAAAAATACCATGCCAGGATCTTCTCTAATGATCATGTTTCCATTTGTAAAATTAGTCATGGTAACATTAAAATTGTGGCTAGCAGTTTCTCCAATGACTCCCAGTGCCCAGACCTGTCAGGCTCATGACTTTGTGTGCCATTGACATGATGGCTGATTTCTTTGATCAAAATATGACAAAAGTGATGCCAAGACTCCATTATGATTAGATTGTACTACAGTTGCTTTGTCATTAGTTTATACCTTGCCTCTCTCTTACTATTAGAGACTTTCTCTCCGTCTAAAAGAAACAGGTGTCATATATGCTTTCCATCTTCTGAAATATATTTAGTAATAATGACTATCACGGAATATCTAGTTAGAAAGTGATTATTTATTTTTCATTCTGGGGAATTTAGTAGCCCCTCCATTTTGGCAATGTCAATCTTGCCAGTAGAAGTTTTTTTGTTTTGTTTTTCTTTCCCTGTTTTTCAGTTCTTCTAAGTTTGTTCTACATTGATGCTTGCACAAATCACACAGCTGTTACGGTATAATCTGATTTTTATTAACAGTTGTACATTACAATAAAGGGAGAAATCTATTAATGGTTGATGAGGAATAATTGCTGATTTTCATACAGCCAGCTTGATGATGGATAAAGAGATAGGAGATAGATGGCAGATGAGAGAGAGAGACAGAGAGAGAGAGAGAGAGAGAGAGAGAGAGAGAGAGAGAAGCAGGGAAGCAGACACACACACACATATTTGAATGAAAAACTTACAATGATATAAAATATTCAATCTGGTAACTCTTATACCCGCATGATACACTGCAAGTTACTACACCAACCCTGTGGTCTGACTATAAATCTCAGTGTCTCAAAAGAAATATGGATAAATATACACATGTATACTACTCACAAACACCAATATTTAATACACTGGGAATCCTATCAATTACAACTAAACGAATACTGGAATATAATGGCTTAAACTAGAGGCACTAACAAATTTCATAAACACAAATGCAAAAAGAGGGGCTACCTAACTTCAACCAGAAATGATTTTAAATGCCTTAGTGCTTTCTGATTTCATAAGTTAATATTTTCAAATTATGACTTTTAGGTTTTATATTATGTGAAAGCCTTAGGCATCAAAACTTTACAATAAAAATGTAACTGGAAAGATTAGCCATAGATGCTCTTAATTTGCATTAATATTCCATAATTTAGCAACACATTATTTTTAGAAGCCATTAAGCCTATCTCCTCTCTCTCATTTGCTAGAAATTTGTCAAAGGTAAATTGAAGTTTGTGTGTGTGGCTCAGATGGTATGTGCAAGAACTTAAATCCCTTCTTTGCAAAAATATTCATAAATATAATTTTAAAAATGAGGTCCAAGTGGGCTGGGGAAATAGAAATAATGTTCTGCCAAATTAGGAGTAGAATCCTAAAATCACTAGTAGAAGAGAGGCTCCAGATAACAGAACATTCCTTAAAGCTGATCACATGTTTTAAATATTTAGTAAGAAAGATGATGAGAAAAAGAAAGTAGATTAAAAGTAACAGTTATAGAAAAACATATTATAACAAAGTTGTTTACGTATAATTCTATAAAAAATATGTACTTTTACATCCGAAGTTAGTGACCTATATATATTTTTCAATTGATATTTATTGAGCTTAAGATTAAACAAGTCCTCCCCATTAAAAAATGGGGCTCAGAGCTAAACAAAGAATTCTCACCTGAGGAATACCGAATGGCTAAGAAACACCTGAAAAAATGTTCAGCATCCTTAATCATCAGGGAAATGCAAATCAAAACAACCCTGAGATTCCATCTCACACCAGTCAGAATGGCTAAGATCAAAAATTCAGGTGACAGCAGATGCTGGCAAGGATGTGGAAAAAGAGGAATCCTCCTCCATTGTTGGTGGGATTGCAAGCTTGTACAACCACTCTGGAAATCAGTCTGGCAGTTCCTCAGAAAATTGGACATAGTACTACCGGAGGAACCTGCAATACTTCTCCTGGGCATATATCCAGAAGATGTCCCAACCGGTAAGAAGGACACATGCTCCCCTATGTTCATAGCAGCCTTATTTATAATAGCCAGAAGCTGGATAGAACCCAGATGCCCCTCAACAGAGGAATGGATACAGAAAATGTGGTACATTTACACAATGGAGTACTACTCAGCTATTAAAAAGAATGAATTTATGAAATTCATAGGCAAATGGTTGGACCTGGAGGGCATCATACTGAGTGAGGTAACCCAATCACAAAAGAACTCACGCAACATGTACTCACTGATAAGTGGATATTAGCCCAGAAACTTAGAATACCCAAGATATAAGTTACAATTTTCAAAACACATGAAACTCAAGAAGAACAAAGACCAAAGTGTGGACACTTTACCCCTTCTTAGAATTGGGGTCAAAACACCCATGGAAGGAGTTACAGAGACAAAGTTTGGAGCTGAGACAAAAGGATGAACCATCTAGAGACTGCCATATCCAGGGATCCATCCCATAATCAGTCTCCAAACACTGACACCATAGCATACACTAGCAAGATTTTGCTGAAAGGTCCCTGATATAGCTGTCTCTTGTGAGACTATGCCAGGGCCTAGCAAACACATAAGTGGATGCTCACAGTCAGTTATTGGATGGATCACAGGGCCCCCAATGGAGGAGCTAGAGAAAGTATCCAAGTAGCTAAAGGGATCTACAACCCTATAGGTGGAACAACATTATGAACTAACCAGTACCCCGGAGCTCTTGTCTCTAGCTGCATATGTATCAAAAGATGGCCTAGTCAGCCATCACTGGAAAGAGAGGCCCTTTGGATTTGCAAACTTTATATGCCCCAGTATAGGGGAATGCCAGGGCCAAAAAGTGTGAGTGGGTGGGTAGGGTTGTGGGGGAGAGGGTATGGGGGACTTTTGGGATAGTATTGGAAATGTAAATGAGGAAAATACCTAATTAAAAAAAAGATTAAACAAAACCTAACAGATATTGTGACCAAAGGAAGGTATGTTGGTAGTACATCTATCAAATTATAATCAAGAATAATTAAAAGGATTCAGTTTTCCATGCATTAGTCTTGTAAGGGATGAAAACTCATCCACTAATCAGAATCCACTAGAGAAATCAGTCTATTTTCTTTTTTATTATTTATTTATTTTAAACTCCAGATTTTTTCCCCCTTCCTGGTCCACCCTCTGACTGTTTCACATCCCATACCTTCTTCCTGTCCTGCTATCTCCAAGAGGATGCCCCACCTCCACCCCTATCAGAATATTTTTGATTCTGGTTTTAATTTAACATTTTATAAATACCAATTCTTATCTTTATGTTATTGCAAGAATCACAATAATACAATTATTTAATATTTCCTAATAAATCCCTAATTCCAAAATCACTTTTACATGCAAATTATTCTTTATCTAAATTTTTATCAAGTGAAATACATAATTGAAGTGGAAGCTTCTGGTTTCTTTGGGAATTCACTTATGCCAGAAAAATGTTTTGTGGCACACAGGTGACAGGATGTTTTTCTAAAGCAGACATGTGAAAGAATGTTTTCCTGAAGCAGACACAGATGAAAGGATGTTTTGCTAAAGCAGACATGTGAAAGGATGTTTTCCTGAAGCAGACACAGATGAAAGGATGTTTTGCTAAAGCAGACACATGAAGGTGCCAGTCTGTGTACTGGACACTATTCCCAGTGATCTGTGGAGAACTGGCCCAGCTGGAGTGGCCAAAGTGTTGCACCTCTCCAATTCAGAGCTGGAGCAAAGCTTCTGTGGCTTCCACTGCTCTGGAGTCTGTGGCAGGCAGCAGGATGCAGGAAGGAGGCAAGGTTGTTAAAGTCACTGCCCTGGAGTCAGTGGTAGAAGGAGTGATGCTTTGGGCACCTAGTAGACAATGTCTGAGCCATTGAGCTGGAAGTGGCCATGGTAGGCCTCAGAAAAATTCAGAGACTAAATCTTGAGAGAATACTTTTTCCTAAGAGTGTTACAGCTCCATAAAATAGAGTACCTCAGTCATTCTTTGGTAAAATAACTCATTTACTTTATTCCTTTTGGATATATACATTTTGGGATGCTTCAGGTCTAAAGGCAAATCTTTTCCCTTGGTTTAGCCTGAGATGTTAGGAATGCCTCATCTACATGTGGAGGTGATGACCATACTTAACTGATTGTTACAGTCATCTCCATGGTGTGTCCTGGTAAAGTGTCAGATGACAGGAATCTGGTTGAGAGTAGATTTAAATGCCTACCATTCTCAATTATGAGAAATGCCAGGGTTTCTGAATCTGCTAGACCTTACCAAGTTTTCCCTTGCAGTGCATCTGCTCTCGACCAGCAAAGCAGATGCCACAACAGGATCCTTCTGCACATGTTTATTGGGAGAGCTTGATTGCAGATGCGAAGAGACCCCAAGCCCAGAACTGGTGCTGCTTATATAGGCCTAGGAGAGGTGTGTCTCACACCCAGATTGGTTGTGCTTGGGTTATGCTTACCACCTCATTTGCATGCCTACATCCGATTGGTTAACTTGTCTCTCATCTGATTGTTTAACTTGTCTCTCATCTGATTGGTTAACTTGTCTCTCATTTGATTTGTTAACTTGTCTCTCATTTGAATGGTTAACTTGTCTCTCATCTGATTGGTTAATTTGTCTCTCATCTGATTGGTTAATTTTGGCTAATTCTCAAAACCTCATCTTGGCAAAAAAAAAAAAAAAAAAACTTTACTGCCTATGTATGCGTGGTGGCCAGCGGAAGCCAGCGCCACCCTGCAACAGCATATGTGGCTTCCCACAGTTTTCTATCTGGTGGCACAGTCCACTGTCCCATATGAAGACATGGTCTCCTGAAACAAATGTACATGAAAAAAAAAATGTTTCCCTAAACCGAACATGTGAAAGGATGCATGATGTTAAGAAGGAATGCAAATATAAGCCAATAGACACTGGATAGTCTTGGTATGCCTTATCATTCCTTGTTGGTCATTGTTGGTCATGACCTCATAAAAGGCAATGCGCCAAAAAAGAACTCCTGATGGTGTTCTGGTGGCTTCTTACTGCTTCTTCATACTTGGGCCAATTACCAGAGTGAAGTCAAAGTTTCTGGATATATCAGTTGATACAGACTCATGTGGACTTTGCTGAGGCATGGCTCATGGGCCAACAGATCTTTAGAGGGAGGATAAATAGCACTCAGTGGACAGACGATTGGCTGGCATAGCTAGCTTTGCAAGTATTCTTTGGTCTCGCATCTTTGTTGATCTTCAATTTGTTAAAAGAGATATAGCAGAGAACTGTGGTTGCTCCTGCTGACTTGTACCAATTCAGCAGAGGCCTGGGTTTTCTACTGGGTTGTGGCACTGTTGCTGATTTGTGTTTGCTATTCTTTTTTTTTTTTTCTTTCAATTTTTTATTAGGTATTTAGCTCATTTACATTTCCAATGCTATACCAAAAGTCCCCCATACCCACCCACCCCCACTCCCCTACCCGCCCACTCCCCCTTTTTGGCCCTGGCGTTCCCCTGTTCTAGGGCATATAAAGTTTGTGTGTCCAATGGGCCTCTCTTTCCAGTGATGGCGGAATAGGCCATCCTTTGATACATATGCAGCTAGAGTCAAGAGCTCCGGGGTACTGGTTAGTTCATAATGTTGATCCACCTATAGGGTTGCAGATCCCTTTAGCTCCTTGGGTACTTTCTCTAGCTCCTCCATTGGGAGCCCTGTGATCCATCCATTAGCTGACTGTGGGTATCCACTTCTGTGTTTGCTAGGCCCCGGCATAGTCTCACAAGAGACAGCTACATCTGGGTCCTTTCGATAAAATCTTGCTAGTGTATGCAATGGTGTCAGCGTTTGGATGCTGATTATGGGGTGGATCCCTGGATATGGCAGTCTCTACATGGTCCATCCTTTCATCTCAGCTCCAAACTTTGTCTCTGTAACTCCTTCCAAGGGTGTTTTGTTCCCACTTCTAAGGAGGGGTATAGTGTCCACACTTCAGTCTTCATTTTTCTTGAGTTTCATGTGTTTAGGAAATTATATCTTATATCTTGGGTATCCTAGGTTTTGGGCTAATATCCACTTATCAGTGAGTACATATTGTGTGAGTTCCTTTGTGAATGTGTTACCTCACTCAGGATGATGCCCTCCAGGTCCATCCATTTGGCTAGGAATTTCATAAATTCATTCTTTTTAATAGCTGAGTAGTACTCCATTGTGTACATGTACCACATTTTCTGTATCCATTCCTCTGTTGAGGGGCATCTGGGTTCTTTCCAGCTTCTGGCTATTATAAATAAGGCTGCTATGAACATAGTGGAGCATGTGTCCTTCTTACCAGTTGGAGTATCTTCTGGATATATGCCCAGGAGAGGTATTGCTGGATCCTCCGGTAGTACTATGTCCAATTTTCTGAGGAACCGCCAGATGGATTTCCAGAGTGGTTGTACAAGCCTGCAATCCCACCAACAATGGAGGAGTGTTCCTCTTTCTCCACATCCTCGCCAGCATCTGCTGTCACCTGAATTTTTGATGTTAGACATTCTGACTGGTGTGAGGTGGAATCTCAGGGTTGTTTTGATTTGCATTTCCCTGATGATTAAGGATGTTGAACATTTTTTCAGGTGCTTCTCTGCCATTCGGTATTCCTCAGGTGAGAATTCTTTGTTCAGTTCTGAGCCCCATTTTTTAATGGGGTTATTTGATTTTCTGAAGTCCACCTTCTTGAGTTCTTTATATATGTTGGATATTAGTCCCCTATCTGATTTAGGATAGGTAAAGATCCTTTCCCAATCTGTTGGTGGTCTCTTTGTCTTATTGACGGTGTCTTTTGCCTTGCAGAAACTTTGGAGTTTCATTAGGTCCCATTTGTCAATTCTCGATCTTACAGCACAAGCCATTGCTGTTCTGTTCAGTAATTTTTCCCCTGTGCCCATATCTTCAAGGCTTTTCCCCACTTTCTCCTCTATAAGTTTCAGTGTCTCTGGTTTTATGTGAAGTTCTTTGATCCATTTAGATTTGACCTTAGTATAAGGAGATAAGTATGGATCGATTCACATTCTTCTACATGATAACAACCAGTTGTGCCAGCACCAATTGTTGAAAATGCTGTCTTTCTTCCACTGGATGGTTTTAGCTCCCTTGTCGAAGATCAAGTGACCATAGGTGTGTGGGTTCAGTTCTGGGTCTTCAATTCTATTCCATTGGTCTACTTGTCTATCTCTATACCAGTACCAAGCAGTTTTTACCACAATTGCTCTGTAGTAAAGCTTTAGGTCAGGCATGGTGATTCCACCAGAGGTTCTTTTATCCTTGAGAAGAGTTTTTGCTATCCTAGGTTTTTTGTTATTCCAGATGAATTTGCAAATTGCTCCTTCTAATTCATTGAAGAATTGAGTTGGAATTTTGATGGGGATTGCATTGAATCTGTAGATTGCTTTTGGCAAGATAGCCATTTTTCAATGTTGATCCTGCCAATCCATGAGCATGGGAGATCTTTCCATCTTCTGAGATCTTCTTTAATTTCTTTCTTCAGAGACTTGAAGTTTTTATCATACAGATCTTTCACTTCCTTAGTTAGAGTCACTCCGAGATATTTTATATTATTTGTGACTATTGAGAAGGGTGTTGTTTCCCTAATTTCTTTCTCAGCCTGTTTATTCTTTGTGTAGAGAAAGGCCATTGACCTGTTTTAGTTAATTTTATATCCAGCTACTTCACCGAAGCTGTTTATCAGGTTTAGGAGTTCTCTGGTGGAATTTTTAGGGTCACTTATATATACTATCATATCATCTGCAAAAAGTGATATTTTGACTTCCTCCTTTCCAATTTGTATCCCCTTGATCTCCTTTTGTTGTCGAATTGCTCTGGCTAATACTTCAAGTACTATGTTGAAAAGGTAGGGAGAAAGTGGGCAGCCTTGTCTAGTCCCTGATTTTAGTGGGATTGCTTCCAGCTTCTCTCCATTTACTTTGATGTTGACTCCTGGTTTGCTGTAGATTGCTTTTATCATGTTTAGGTATGGGCCTTGAATTCCTGATCTTTCCAACACTTTTATCATGAATGGGTGTTGGATCTTGTCAAATGCTTTTTCTGCATCTAACGAGATGATCATGTGGTTTTTGTCTTTGAGTTTGTTTATATAGTGGATTACATTGATTGATTTTCGTATATTAAACCATCCCTGCATCCCTGGAATAAAACCTACTTGGTCAGGATGGATGATTGCTTTAATGTGTTCTTGGATTCGGTTAGGGAGAATTTTATTGAGGATTTTTGCATCGATATTCATAAGAGAAATTGGTCTGAAGTTCTCTATCTTTGTTGGATCTTTCTGTGGTTTAGGTATCAGAGTAATAGTGGCTTCATAAAATGAGTTGGGTAGAGTACTTTCTACTTCTATCTTGTGAAAAAGTTTGTGCAGAACTGGAATTAGATCTTCTTCGAAGGTCTGATAGAACTCTGCACTAAACCTGTCTGGTCCTGGGCTTTTTTTTGGCTGGGAGACTATTTATAACTGCTTCTATTTCTTTAGGGGATATGGGACTGTTTAGAAGGCCAACTTGATCCTGATTCAACTTTGGTACCTGGTATCTGTCCAGAAATTTGTCCATTTCGTCCAGGTTTTCCAGTTTTGTTGAGTATAGACTTTTGTAGAAGGATCTGATGGTGTTTTGGATTTCTTCAGGATCTGTTGTTATGTCTCCCTTTTCAGTTCTGATTTTGTTAATTAGGATTTTGTCTCTGTGCCCTCTAGTGAGTCTAGCTAAGGGTTTATCTATCTTGTTGATTTTCTCAAAGAACCAACTCCTCGTTTGGTTAATTCTTTGAATAGTTCTTGTTTCCACTTGGTTGATTTCACCCCTGAGTTTGATTATTTCCTGCCGTCTACTCCTCTTGGGTGAATTTGCTTCCTTTTTTTCTAGAGCTTTTAGATGTGTTGTCAAGCTGCTAGTATGTGCTCTCTCCCGTTTCTTCATGGAGGCACTCAGAGCTATGAGTTTCCCTCTTAGAAATGCTTTCATTGTGTCCCATAGGTTTGGGTACGTTGTGGCTTCATTTTCATTAAACTCTAAAAAGTCTTTAATTTCTTCCTTTATTCCTTCCTTGACCAAGGTATCATTGAGAAGAGTGTTGTTCAGTTTCCACGTGAGTGTTGGCTTTCTGTTATTTTTTTTGTTATTGAAGATCAGCCTTAGTGCATGGTGATCTGATAGGATACATGGGACAATTTCAATATTTTTGAATCTGTTGAGGCCTGTTTTGTGACCTATTATGTGGTCAATTTTGGAGAAGGTACCATGAGGTGCTGAGAAGAAGGTATATCCTTTTGTTTTAGGATAAAATGTTTTGTAGATATCTGTCAGATGCATTTGTTTCATCACTTCTGTTAGTTTCAGTGTGTCCCTGTTTAGTTTCTGTTTCCATGATCTGTCCATTGGTGAAAGTGGTGTGTTGAAGTCTCCCACTATTATTGTGTGAGGTGCAATGTATGCTTTGAGCTTTACTAAAGTTTCTTTAATGAATGTGGCTGCCCTTGTATTTGGAGCATAGATATTCAGAATTGAGAGTTCCTCTTGGAGGATTTTACCTTTGATGAGAACGAAGTGCCCCTCCTTGTCTTTTTTGATGACTTTGGGTTGGAAGTCAATCTTATCAGATATTAGGATGGCTACTCCAGCTTGTTTCTTCATACCATTTGCTTGGAAAATTGTTTTCCAGCCTTTTATTCTGAGGTAGTGTCTATCTTTTTCTCTGAGATGTGTCTCCTGTAAACAGCAAAATGTTGGGTCTTGTTTGTGTAGCCAGTTTGTTAGTCTATGTCTTTTTATTGGGGAGTTGAGACCATTGATGTTAAGAGATATTAAGGAAAAGTAATTGTTGCTTCCTGTTATTTTTGTTGTTAAAGTTGACATTCTGTTCTTGTGGCTGTCTTCTTTTAGGTTTGTTGAGGGATTACCTTCTTGTTTTTTCTAGGGCATTGTTCCCGTTCTTGTATTGGTTTTTTTTCTGTTATTATCCTTTGAAGGGCTGGATTCGTGGAGAGATAATGTGTGAATTTGGTTTTGTCGTGGAATACTTTGGTTTCTCCATCTATGGTAATTGAGAGTTTGGCTGGGTATAGTAGCCTGGGCTGGAATTTGTGTTCTCTTAGTGTCTGTATAACATCTGTCCAGGCTCTTCTGGCTTTCATAGTCTCTGGTGAAAAATCTGGTGTAATTCTGATAGGCTTGCCTTTGTATGTTACTTGACCTTTTTCCCTTACTGCTTTTAGTATTCTATCTTTATTTAGTGCATTTGTTGTTCTGATTATTATGTGTCGGGAGGAATTTCTTTTCTGGTCCAGTCTATTTGGAGTTCTGTAGGCTTCTTGTATGTTCATAGGTATCTCTTTCTTTATATTTGGGAAGTTTTCTTCAATAATTTTGTTGAAGATGTTTGCTGGTCCTTTGAGTTGAAAATCTTCATTCTCATCCACTCCTATTATCCGTAGGTTTGGTCTTCTCATTGTGTCCTGGATTTCCTGGATATTTTGAGTTAGGATCTTTTTGCATTTTCCATTTTCTTTGATTGTTGTGCCGATGTTCTCTATGGAATCTTCTGCACCTGAGATTCTCTCTTCCATCTCTTGTATTCTGTTGCTGATGCTCAAATCTATGGTTCCAGATTTCTTTCCTAGGGTTTCTATCTCCAGTGTTGCCTCACTTTGAGTTTTCTTTATTGTGTCTACTTCCCTTTTTAGGTCTAGTATGGTTTTGTTCATTTCCATCACCTGTTTGTATGTTTTTTCCTCTTTTTCTGTAAGGACGTCTACCTGTTTGATTGTGTTTTCCTGTTTTTCTTTAAGGACTTGTAACTCTTTAGCAGTGTTCTCCTGTATTTCTTTAAGTGATTTATTAAAGTCCTTCTTGATGTCCTCTACCATCATCATGAGATATGCTTTTAAATCTAGGTCTAGGTTTTCGGGTGTGTTGGGGTGCCCTGGACTGGGCGAAGTGGGAATGCTGGGTTCTGATGATGGTGAGTGGTCTTGATTCCTGTTAGTAGGATTCCTACGTTTACCTTTCGCCATCTGGTAATCTCTGGAGTTAGTAGTTATAGTTGACTCTGTTTAAATATTGTTCTTCTGGTGATTCTGTTACCGTCTCTCAGCAGACCTGGGAGACAGATTCTCTCCTCTGAGTTTCAGTGCTCAGAGCACTCTCTGCTGGCAAGCTCTCTTACAGGGAAGGTGCGCAGATATCTTGTTTTTGGACCTCCTCCTGGTCGAAGAAGAAGGCCCAAAACAGGGCCTCTCTCAGAAGCTGTGTTGCTTTGGCAGTTCCCAGAAGCTGTCAGCTTCTGTGGTGCAGACTCTCACCTGTGCAGACTAAATTCCTAAGTTCCAGGGAGTCCTGGAACCAAGATGGCGACCGCTGCTCCTGAGGCTGAGGCCGCCTCCCAAGCCAGGCGGACACCTGTCCTCTGGTCTGGACGGTGGCCGACTGTCTGCGGCCCGCCAAGGGTGCTGCCTCAGCGGCTCTGTGCTTCTGCCCATCCCAGAAGCTGTCCAGTTCTCTGGCGCACCCTCTAACCTGTTCAGACTAATTTCCTAAGTTCTGCTGAGTCCAGGAACCCAGATGGCGACCGCTGCTGCTGAGGCTGAGGCCGCCTCCCAAGCCAGGCGGACACCTGTCCTCTGGTCCGGATGGTGGCCGGCTGTCTGCGGCCCGCCAAGGGTGCTGCCTCAGCGGCTCTGTGCTTCTGCCCGTCCCAGAAGCTGTCCGGTTCTCTGGTGCACCCTCTAACCTGTTCAGACTAATCGTGTTTGCTATTCTTACACTATTGTTGGTATCCTGTCAATTGGAAATTGAAATTTTCCCAAGGAGCTACTTCTAAACAGCATACAGCAGAACCTCATGGCTTCTTCTCGATTGATCTCCATTGTTGATTCATTAATGGTGTTTGTGAGGAGATTGAGCTGCCACTAATGATTCATGGAAACTGCACTGCTGATATCCTGACAAAGCAGATTTGATTTGCTCCAAAGAACTCTTTCTAAGCAGCCCTATTTCCCCAGTATCCTAATAACTTTGGAGTGTGGTGGGCTAGAAAAGAAGTTAAAGCATTTAAGAATCCTTAGTGAAGTTAGGGTTTAAAAAAAAATAGGCCTACACAGCATCAAAGACCTCTTGAATTTTGACATTAGGAATATTATATACTTTATAGGGACATGAGAATTGTACATAAGAACTAGGTGTGTTTTCTTATAACTATTTTTTACTTTTCTGTCCAATGAAGGTTGTCATCATCAATATTTTGTTATTTTTTCATTCCAGCTCTATACCATAATATCAATGATAAATCATCTCATAGTACAATAACCATTCCTTCATACCACAAACATTTATTTATTTTACCTCTCTGTGAAAGCTAACGTAATCTTGATAAATAAGGTACAAATTTTAACAGGACAAGGAGATATAACTAAGCACACAAAATAAGAATTTCTTAATTCATTTTAATTTTTTTCTTTACTTTAACATGGATCCATTACAAACCTTATGTCAGAAATTGGGATATATTCACGTACAAGACATGTTGAAAACTGGAAAATATTGTGTACTTAAGAAATATCAGGTGAAAGAGGAGAAACTGCAGTCAGGATATAATATAAGAGGAAAGAATTAACAAAGAGGAAAATAACATATCAAATTGAAAAAAGAAGTATCCTTACTATGCTCAGGTGATGGCTGTCAAATATTTAATGTCCTCAGTTCAAGTTTCACATTAATTATTAATGTATTGTATTTTTAACCCACATTCAAGTAGTTAAGAGTTTTGGTTTAATTTTGAAAATCCCTGCAGGTAATATTCAGCTGTTCCACTGATATTATCTACCAGAATGTGACAGAGTTGAAGTTTGTTGAATTAGATACTTTCTAGGCCTTTGTCTTCACTCCCAACTCAAGCCAGTAGTAATTATTTTATTCTTAGCTGCTTCACTAATTTCTACATAACTTATATGCTAACAGATTATCATATCACTTTTTACTAGAATTGTATTTATTGTTTCATTACAAAGCAATAGTTAGTATATTGCTATAATTGACTTTTAGGCATGTAACATAAAATGATATTGAAAATATGTGGGGAGCGGGTGTGGCGGCAGTCCCAAAGGCGCCAGGGACTGCAGCTAAGTCATATGACTTGCACCTGACTTCCTCATATAAGACACAAACATCTTGAGTGCTGCGCAGGTGTACCAGGATACAGGTGAATCCAATTTGGTGGAGATTTGCCCCTGCTGCCCTGATTAGCTGAAGCCTCGTGACTGGCGAGGGGGCATGGCCTGCGGTTCGTGGATGAGAGAGAGTATAAAAGGAGTGAGAGGCCCAGGGTTCGGGGGAGATATAAACAGGGGAGATATAAAAACAAGGGAGATATAAAAACAAGGGAGATATAAACAAGGGAGATATAAACAAGGGAGATAAAAACAGGGGAGATATAAACAAGGGAGATATAAAAACAAGGGAGATATAAAAACAAGGGAGATATAAACAAGGGAGATATAAAAACAAGGGAGATATATAAACAAGGGAGATATAAAGAAAGAAGAAACAGGACTGAATAAACGTGTGCAGAAGGATCCTGCTGTGGCGTCGTTCTTGCTGGCGAGTTGAGCGCGCGCAAGAAGTGGTGCCCGAAACCCGGGAACAAGAAACATCTTCAGGCACGAGCGAAGACCCCCTGCTACAGGGAGGATTCAGAACTGCATAACGGGGAAGAAGGGGTTAATAAAGGTTCCCGTAAAACAGACTGTTGAGAAGGATCCGGCGTGGATTCAGAACTCTTCAGCTGGGGAATGGTACTGATGAAGAGAAAGAAGAAAGATGAAGACGGAATAAACTGCTGTTAGAAGGACTGGTGGTCGTGTCGTTCTTGCTGGTCGAGAGCGGGCGCGACAATTGGTGGCCCGTACGGGGACCCGACTCCCCCACCGAGTTCAGAACTTTCAGCAGTCAGTGGTTGCCGGCAGGGTAAGTTCACGGTGAGTGAAACTTGCGACCCCAGGAGTTTAGGAAGGACCTCGGATAAAATAGAGGTGAGCATAAAGTTGCCAGGAAGTAGGCACAAAGTAACCCAGGAGTTTGGGAAGGACCTCGGATAAAATAGAGGCGAATATAAAGTTGCCAGGAAGCAGGCTTTGGGACAAGTTAAGGTTCCTGGTTTTGGGACAAGTTAAGGTTCCCGGTTTGGGGACAAGTTAAGGAACTATGATAACCTCAGTGTAGTGATCAATAGATCCTCGCTGTGTAGTTATGCTTTTTTCTCCCATTGACCCTTTGTGGGTAGGTCTGATAGTTTTGGTCTTGTTTGTTCTGATATATGGACTCTGTTACTGTTTGAAATTGTATGTAGAGGCAGTCAAGACAGGTCAGAAAATCCTTACAGAGCAACAAGAAAGTATGTCGGAAAAGAAGGGCTTAAAAAGAAAAAGGAAAAAGAAAGGAGACACAGTGTTATCAGGTGGACATAAAGGACAAAATAAAAGAGCCGAGGCAGAGGAGGAAGGCGAATTAGCTTTTGCTCCCCCTCCCTATGCCTCCTCGTCAGCCATCTATGGGCAGACCTTCTGTCCGGAGGTCTGGAAAGAGGATAGATTCTCCTTGCTGGGATGTCCTATTTTCACTGATCAAGCTAAATTTGCATGGGATAGAGATATGCTGCTTGATCAAGGTAGATTTGCACAACAACAGACAGGATATCCAGTGCAGGTGTTTGAGCAGGTGAATCAGATTCCTATAAGGGCGTGGAAATCATTGCCTAACAGAGGGGAAGTTAGTGAAAACTTGACTCTCGTATTGACTCCCCAGATGGTCACACAGGTGATTGAGGTTATGGTCTCATTACCACGAGGTATTGTGTCCATCTCCCCTGGGGATCGACAGGATCAGGTGTTGATGTGGGCGAGAGGGTCTGTTTGTGTGTTTCCACAGGACCAGATGGAACCTCTTTGGGTGCTGGAGAGGTTGGTGAGACGCTGCAAGAATGAGGCTCCTGATCCAGTTGCCCCTGTGGATGTGGTGGATGATCCCACAAGCACAAACAATGGAGCCGAGATGGGAGATCCTTTCGGTATTCCAGAAGCCGATACCAGCTCGACATGACATTCAAATTTTTCCACGCTTTTTGATCCCTGAATTCCCCTTAAAGAGATAGCCCCGCTGGCCATCTATCCCTTGCTTCAGGGAAGATGAGCGGGGATGAGAGCCCTGGGATGTATGCTTGTTATAGTGTGTGTGTTTTTTGTGTTTGGCACATGTGTTAGGTGCAGAGTGTGCGGCCCGCACTTTTGCCATGGTAGCGTAGGCTTTTGCTGCAGTGGAGGCGGGACAATCTCCTCAGATTCGGTTTGCCGCTCTAAAAGAAATTATGCTGCGTTATGCCGTGGGGTGCGAGGCTAAGCACTGCACAGAGGATAGCTTGCTGTTGGCATCCTGTGGAAGGCACGTCTGATTGCATGAAGGTTCAGTGTCCTAGTTCCCTTCCCTCAGGAAAAACGACACGGGAGCTGGCCAAGACCTCTCTGGGTGATGAGCCTAAGGGATGGTTTTGTGTAGGGCCCCTATGCTTGCACACTGGGGATCAGACCTCTACCTTCACCCATGAGGCTTGCTTGCAGCAATTAAGATCTGGCCATAGGTTAATTAACATCCTGGCCTTTTGATGCACCTGCCACAAGCAAAACACAATCTCCCCAGGAGTGGCTTGGCATGATAGAGAGGTAGTCAGTGATAAGACTCCCTGGGCATGTCACCAACCTAAGACAGGGATCAAACCAATGCTGTTTGTCACCCAAGGACGGGTAAGGGGCATGGCTGCGGGGGGCTATCTACAGACATTCTCTCTGCCAAAAAAGAAAAAAGGGGGAATTGTGGGGAGCGGGTGTGGCGGCAGTCCCAAAGGCGCCAGGGACTGCAGCTAAGTCATATGACTTGCACCTGACTTCCTCATATAAGACACAAACATCTTGAGTGCTGCGCAGGTGTACCAGGATACAGGTGAATCCAATTTGGTGGAGATTTGCCCCTGCTGCCCTGATTAGCTGAAGCCTCGTGACTGGCGAGGGGGCATGGCCTGCGGTTCGTGGATGAGAGAGAGTATAAAAGGAGTGAGAGGCCCAGGGTTCGGGGGAGATATAAACAGGGGAGATATAAAAACAAGGGAGATATAAAAACAAGGGAGATATAAACAAGGGAGATATAAACAAGGGAGATAAAAACAGGGGAGATATAAACAAGGGAGATATAAAAACAAGGGAGATATAAAAACAAGGGAGATATAAACAAGGGAGATATAAAAACAAGGGAGATATATAAACAAGGGAGATATAAAGAAAGAAGAAACAGGACTGAATAAACGTGTGCAGAAGGATCCTGCTGTGGCGTCGTTCTTGCTGGCGAGTTGAGCGCGCGCAAGAAGTGGTGCCCGAAACCCGGGAACAAGAAACATCTTCAGGCACGAGCGAAGACCCCCTGCTACAGGGAGGATTCAGAACTGCATAACGGGGAAGAAGGGGTTAATAAAGGTTCCCGTAAAACAGACTGTTGAGAAGGATCCGGCGTGGATTCAGAACTCTTCAGCTGGGGAATGGTACTGATGAAGAGAAAGAAGAAAGATGAAGACGGAATAAACTGCTGTTAGAAGGACTGGTGGTCGTGTCGTTCTTGCTGGTCGAGAGCGGGCGCGACAAAAATATAAATATAGGAGCCCTGATGGGGCAGGTGCGGGCTTCTGCAGACTGTCTCAGTGCAGCGGCTGTGGTATGCCACTGTCTCTCCGAGTCCTGAGGTCCCCAGTGGGACAGGCCAGCCTGCCCTTGCCTTTTCTCTCTAGAGGTGCCCAGCATGGTGACCGAGGAGGTACCGGAAGTCTCAGGGTGGAAGATGACCAACGAAGAACCTCTTCCTAAAAAGGTCCGACTGAGTGAAACAGATTTCAACATTATGGCACGGGATGAGTTAATTCTAAGTTGGAAACAATATGAAACATATGTTCAAGCTTTGGAGGGAAAGTACACAGATCTTAATTCAAACGATGTGTCTGGTTTAAGAGAATCTGAAGAAAAACTAAAGCAGCAAAGCAGGAGTCTGCACACAGGGGGAACATTCTTGTCATGTAGCTAGCAACCAAGGAGCAGAAGATGCAAGAGTGCACTACTCAAATCCAGTACCTCAATCAAGTTCCACAGCCAAGTGTGACCCAACTGAGATCAACAATGGTAGACCCAGCGATCAACTTGTTTTTCCTAAACATGAAAGGTGAACTGGAACAGACTAAAGACAAACTGGGACAAGCCCAAAATGAACTGAGTGCCTGGAAGTTTACTCCTGATAGGTAAACAAATCATATTCCCCAGTCATGACTTCCCTGACAGTCCCACCTCAAGAAAGCTGTTGTGGGACAGCCCACTACTCGTTTGTACACCAAGACTCAGACGTTTTGAGCAAAAAAAAAAAAAAAAGACACATTCTTATTCTGTCCAGCTTGTAATGGTTAATGTAATACTTACAGGATGAACCTTGTTTTTCAGCTTCTTTCTCTTTCCCTTTCACTTGTTTCAGAGGCCTGATGCCTTCGAACTATTCTGAAGAAGAGGCCAACTCTGAAAAATTCCCTTTCTAGGTCGTGTAGACACATAGAGAAGTGTTTCTGTTTGAGGAAAATAGAGGGAAAAACAGAAGTCTTAAGTCTGTGGCACACTGTGTCTTCAGACAGTTTTGAGGACTGAAATACTAGAGGTTTTTTTTGTTTGTTTTTTGTTTTTTTTTTTTTTTTGTTTCTTGTTTTTTTTTGTTTTTTGTTTTTTCGAGACAGGGTTTCTCTGTATAGTCTTGGCTGTCCTGGAACTCACTTTGTAGACCAGGCTGGCCTCGAACTCAGAAATCTGCCTGTCTCTGCCTCCCGAGTGCTGGGATTAAAGGCATGTACCACCAACACCCGGCCCTAGAGGTTTTAAATCATGAACTGAACAGGTAAAATGTAAAAATGTAATATGCATCACTCTTAACCATGAGCATAGTGACTTAGAGACACTGTACATCAGTAATGCCAATAAGACTGTGGACTTCATGATTGTTGAACTACTGGGTCAAAACTCAAATGAGGTGAATTTGCCTTTATTAAAGGATTTACTTGCTAAGACCCAACTAATAGCCATACGACAATCACGTCATAGCTACCAGTACAAGTAGAGCATATATTTATCCACTTAGCTCTGAGCTCTATATTATATAATGGAGCCTTAAATCTAAGTGGTTTTTATCAATGGTTTGTTTTTTGAATGGTTGTGGAAACTGTAGATAACCTTATCTGAGGACTGTACAAACGTGAAGGTGTAGTCTCACACTTCAGGTTTAAACTGTTTGAAGCACTATAAGAATTCATTTCATAACTAGATCGTATATGGTGTTTGGCTGTGATGAGACTCTCATTATTCAGTAAACCCTCATCTCATTCAGTAGGCACATGTTAAACAGCATTGTCATTGGTATGAAATGGAGGAATGTGTTCCTTCATTGTATTGGGCCTTTTGTATCAAATTCTTGATATTAAATTAAATGTGCCTTGAAAAAAAAAAGGAAAACAAATATAATCAGTTCAAGTTCTTAGCATATTTGGTAAGGTAGAAAAAATAATTTGGAACAGTACATCATAGACCAATCTATTATAAATATTATATTTTAACGTAATTGTTTCTCATATAATTTCTTAAATCAATATATTATGATTTGTATTTTTCTAAGATAAAATAATCTAGAAGCCATGATGTCAAGCTCCTTTTTCTACTTTATCTCAATGAAATGTTCACTCAAAGTTTCTAGAGAAATATGGAATAACCACTCACTATATATATATATATATATATATATATATATATATATATATATATATGGGTTTTTTTTTAATGGTTTTTTGAGACAGGGTTTCTCTGTGTGGCTCTGGTTGTCCTGGAACTCACTCTGTAGACCAGGCTGGCCTCGGCTTCAGAAAACTGCCTGCCTCTGCCTCCCGAGTGCTGAAATTAAAGGTGCTCGCCACCACGCCCGGCTTTTGTGTTTTTTTGTTTTTTGTTTTTTGTTTTCTTTTTTTTTTTTTTGACTATATTTTATTGCTCACAAACCTCATTTATTATAGAATTGATTCACAGCTTGTAAATCTGATTGGATTGCATATATTAAGCTACTATGGTCATACATGTGGTGTTTTACAAGTACTCATATATATATGCAAACATTTTTTGATTCTCTCTATATTTAATTGCTAATGATAGTTTTCTTTCTTTTTTCTTCCCTATATTTTCTGTAAACAAAGAGATGGCCAACAGTATGAAAGCTTTGCTGATGTGTAGCTTTATTCCTGTAACTAATTTATCATAGACATCAATAGGAACTTCATCTGATTACTATTACTGGGCACAGTTCTGAATTTTAGATATAAATGCAATTTAAACATCCGTAACAATGGAAAATAAATTTTGAATAATTTTACTTTGATATGTTTCTTCATTTTTCTTATGAATCGCTGTCCTTTATAACAATGAATAAGGAGAACACAATCCCAAATTTGAGTTTTAAAGCACATTATTCTATTTGAATAATTCTACTTCTTATTTTTATTTCTTAGGAAGAATAAACATACTTTCACATAAGAGAAAGAAATAGCTCTTACAAACATTTTAGAAGAATAGAAAAAGAATGATTAAAAATACTTCAAAATTAAAGAAATAGTGAAATGATAAGAAGATTTTAAAGTCAAGAAACTAGGGAGGCATCAAGAACATCACTGAACTTTAAACAATGATGGTGTGCATTGCAAAAAAATGGTTGTTGTATAAAGAGATTTTGGTACGAATGAGAACAAGATGTAAATATAGACAATAAAACATACTTCTTCATTTAGAACTATTAACTGATAAATAACAATTGCATTTTAAAACCAAGTGGACGATCAATTCATATGAAGCAGGATTGAAAAAAATGTAAAGACATATGAAAGCATTTTGGGAACTATTTTGAATTGTGTATTCAAAGAATGAAACAACTTGAAAAAAAACCCACCAATTTAATTTTCAAATGAAGTTCTTTGGAGAACATTTTTCTAGTCTTTCATAGAATTCTTATATAAAACAAAGTATAAATTCTGGTTACATATGAATTTTGACTTTTCTTTCAAAAAGTTCCAAATTGTAAATAAATATTTCATGAAACATGTATGACAAAAGATTGAGGAATAGTGAAGGGAACAATCTGGAATATGATGGTTTATCTTCTCCATTATATATTTGAATAGAGAAGTGAGAAAGAAAAATTTGTAACTTCAAGATAAAACACCTGCATTTTGATGATATTTATTGCAGTCAAAATCTGAAATTTCTTAAGTTAAAGAAGCAAAATGATAGCAAGTTCCTTTGCAAGGAATACATAATGAGAAGCTTCAACATTGGGAAGAATGCATGTAAAGCAAGCCAGCTTCTATTGCACCAGAAGAAAATGAAGAAACTCAATGAACTGTTCTAGAAACTATCATAGCTGACATGCAGTTCTTTTACTGTAAAAACTGAGGGGGCTTTCATACTCTGCCCTAGCCTACCAAGACATAGACACAAAACACACTTATTTATTTGTACTGGGAGCACAGACATTTCCATAATGAAATGATATCTTCCAAAGAGGTTATGTATGCCCAAACACTGGACTTGGGTGATCTATGGTAAACAGATCTTTAAAGTTACAATTAAATGAAAGATCATGTCACATTTCAGCTGGTACCTAAATCAAAGTGCTTATTTTAAGAAAAACAGGTAAAGGTACTATACATATACATATAGCCATATGATGATAGGAAGAAATTAGTGTCCGGAGTCACGGGTTAAAGAGAATTAAAGAGTCAGAGAGAGGCCAGAGGAACCAGAATTTCTGGGATCACTTTGAAAGTGAGTGTCTTTGCTGATAACTTGATTTAGACTTTCCAATTCCATAATTATGTGAGAAAAATTGTTATTATTATTTTTATAATGTATTTAGGAAACCTAAAAATAGTAACAAGATTCCATTCTGTATACAAGCCAAGGGTGAGTAAACACAATGTACCTCTATTTTTAACCATAATTAGGAACTCATTGTTACTGTGCAACAATAACTGATGATTAACATACTCTATTCCACTGGCAGTTAAAAAGTAAAAATATACAGGTTAAATTAAATACTATCTTCATAAATAAGAACATTAGTGTTTCTTAAGAAGAAAATTATGTTTATTATTGAATAAATTGATTTATAATTGAGAAATTATATGTATACAAATTTCATATATATGGGCTGCTCTTACTTCTCATTGGCTAATCCTTAAGGACATGTTTTTATGGATCACCTAAAACATGGCAGCTTCTCCTTTCTCCATCTACATCTTCTTCTCCTCATGGTTATCCTCTCATCCAAGCCCAGGTAACCCTGGGCTCTGATAAACCTTCCTAATAGCAACAGGAAGTAGTTGCAGAGGATAATATCTAGCCCCTTGTCCTCAGCAAAGGGCTACAGTATTATGTCCAAGGTCCAAGGAAACTTCCTGTCAAAGAGTACAAGCTGGATACCTATAGTACCTATTGGCATGCCAAGAAAAAGTTTTGTTCTATCCATTCTATCCAAACAGGTATAATTTATAAATGAACAGTGCAACTTTTGACACATAACAAGTTTTGTTTTTCCCCAGATAAAGAATACTATCAAGGACTTGATGGAGACACTTAGGATAGGGGAGGAATAAAGAAATGGACTGACTCCCCCTTAGGGTTAAAAAAGAATTTCATAGTAGAGGTAAGACTAAGTTTGTTTTGTTTATGATTGAATCTGTTTCTCAAGAAGAGGGCTAAACCCCACCTGGAACCTTAACTACAAATGATTTTGTACAGCCTGTTCCATGAACAATAGCCATGCCTTGTCTCAAAGAATTGTTTATAGCCATCTTGCAACTCTAGTCAGTGTTTCAAAATGACATATGATCACCTATGCCAACCACATAACTACCTGTTGTGATTATTACTTCATTTTAATCACCTGTAATGGTCCCTGCTGTAACTCCATCTACTTCCATCATTAGGAAACATCCTACTCTTGATCTTTCTTAACCTTAGACCTCATAAACCCCACATTAGGGAGGATGTAGACTTTGTGCCCTGACCTGAAGGACTTAAACAACAAGGTTCTCGAGAGAAGGGAGCTGCAACTACAAATTTGTGGTCAGGAGACACGAAGGAGGGAGACAAGACAAAATCCTGTTCAAGTCTCATTTACTCTTGGGAAATGGAGGGCTTATAAAGCGAAAACCGCAAAGGGTATTTGCTCAGGTGCACAGGCCAAATTGGTGCTCGGTAACACATTGACTCCAAAGGAAACTCCCCATTGTAAAATGTCTGGAGAGCTCCCTACCATAAAGTGTCCTGAGTGTACAGGTATAAGATAGAAAAAACAAAGAATGTTAGTTAATAGATGGTGGCTGAGGGACAGGATGGAGACTGAGATGCTACTACGAGCTTTTTGGCCCCAACACATTTGAACATGAATAACATGCTTGCATTCATTAATTGCCTGTTTTAAATAATTTGGCCATGATCCTTTGGGTCAGTAGTCTTTTTCCTCCCATCTTTGGGAAACACAGCTTTTACATGGTATTTTGTTGCAGTTATGGGAAAAGCAACAAACGTACCCTTCTAAAATTTTTGCATAGGTTTTTATACACTCTCTGATGTGAAACATTAACATTCTGTCCTCTTTTTGTATCTCATAAATGTAATGCCTTTTTTATTTCAATGAATACTAATTTTGTACTGTGGCTATAAGCATAAAAAAGGCATAGCCACAGTTTAGTTTGATTGCTAATTAGCAGTTCTTTTTTTCCCCACATTTTATGTTACAAAATTTGTTCTTAAGCTAATTCTTAGCAACTTTAACATACTCTTTCCCTTTTTTGATTACTTCAGTAACTTTCACTTAAAGAAAGTATTTTGGATTCTCCTTAGCCCAGTCAAGTGGCCAGAGTCAATGTTGTTGTGTTCAGGATCCATTCCGAAGAAGAATAGATGTTGCTTGAACTCTTCATTGTCAGTATGCAATAGTTGCTTTGCTACTGAAGACAACTACTGAACAGCATCACCTTTTACAAGAAATGATATTCAAATGCAAAATGTATTTCTGGAATTTTCTGTAGACTATTTTCTGGTTGCAGTTGAACATCGTTAGCTGAAATCTCAAAACATGAAGCTGCAGACAAGGTGGAAAGCTCTACTATGTGAGAGTTGTACATCTAAAATGAAAGGGAGAGCAAAACATTCAAGTGCTATTTTTGTCAGAAAGCAGGTGGCAACCTAGGGAGCAGAGAAAAACATTAGGAAAACACCAGGGAGGCTTGCCGTGGGTAGAAGTAATGCAAGATAGTCCATTAGTAAATACCCAGGGACCCAGACATGGATGGAGATTGTTCCAAGAACTCAAGAAGAAATGAAGATTCCAATTTCTCTTGCTGTCTCTCTGCTTATCTTGTTCCTTTCCCCCAGTCCCCTCTTCTGCTTTCCCCTGAACTGAACCCAGCAGATGTCCTTGACAAAATAATGACTCATAATGAATTATGTTGAGATAAGACCAGATAAGAAAAATAAACATAATAGTTCTGGAGTTGTTTTTCACGACAGTTGAAATAACTTCTCTGGTATGGAGAAGGAGACTCTTGTGACTCAAGAATTAAGGTTACAGGTCTAGGAGAAGAGAAACTTGAATGATTATCTAGGACCTATTACTGCAGGTTAAAAGGAGCAAACAGCTGCTGGTGAAGAGAATCCACCAATCCAAGCAGCAGAGAATCTGATGCTTTATCAGTTCTGTTCAGAATGGTAGGGTGCAGCTTTCGTGACTTGTCACCATGTTGTAGTAGGCTTTCTCATGATGCAGCTGCTTCTTTGAATTACCTCTGTTCTTGTAAGTAATCCTTCACTTATACTCCAGCTAGAAGTTTCAATAAACCTCCTTGGTTCACCAAAGTATACTATTGGTACAACTGTTACTTTGCTCTGTGTGGATTCTAAATAGATGTGTAGAGGTGGGTTGGGTAGGGAATATGTTTGAGTTTTGCATCTCTTCAGGAAAATTCTGTCAAAAACATGGGGATAGCAAGGAAAAAAAACAGAGGCTGGTGCCATCATTATTATTTGAAAATTCAATGAAGAAAAAGTATGGGAGTGGCTGAAAACATAATCCAAGAAATACAGCATCACTTCAGAAAATGCAGAAACTTTGGTATCCAAAGTAAAATATGATAATTCAAAATGAAAACTCTCTCCATTGTTATGTGTTATAAACATAGAAGCATAAAACCAGGAAATCACCCACTCATCTGTCTGTGGATTTCTGCTAAAGAAGTAGCCTGCCTTCATCTTTGGTTTGAGAGTCATATTATAGTAAAGACAAACTAGGTTCATTTCTGTTTATGATTGAACTTCTGTACCTGAAAGATGGTACTATGCCCACCTATCACCTTAAACGCAAATGGTTCTGCACAGTCTGTTCCAGGAATGTATTCATATGTTTGTTTCAGGAGTTGTTACAATTAACTCCTTAGGTATGTTCTGCTCCTGTACCCCCAACTACTTCGTGTGACAATTTCCCTATTTAGAAAACCCCTACTCCTGTGCTACATGAAAACCTACCTTCCTCATATTCTGGGCTGTGTTCTAAAATCCTGACTCAGTGTAAGAGAGCTGGCTAGCTAGTTCTGGGTGCACCTCATAAATAAAGCTTGCAGAAATTAGACAATTTTTTTCTTTCTCCTTGCAGTTTTGAGGTACAATGTTGTCCTTCTTTCCTTATTTCTGTGATAGGGATTGAGCTTCTCTATATTAGGCAAGCATTGACCATTTGAATTATAATCATGGCCTACTTCTATTTTGTTTGCAAAACAAAGTATCTGAGAAATTAAAGAGCTATTAAAATTAGCATTCTCAAAGTATTTTATAAAATAATTTAGTAAAGATAGATAATTTGGAGAAATAAACAAAATTTATTCCTGAACATTGTTAAAACATGACAGGAAAAACTGAAAGAAGTCACAATTTGATTCAAAATTATAAAAACCACACATAAGTTTAATGAAAATCATTATGATTGGAAAAAGAGGCATTACTTTTGTCTAAAATTTCATCAGGAGTGACTCTCTCACAGTCTATGTCATAATTAATAAATCATTCTGGACATCATACCATCCACGAACAGGCCATTCCTTCTGTTTCTAAATATTTAATCTTCTGTTTCACTCATTTAATTTATTTACATGAAAAAAGCTAGCTGATTAAAAAACATACTCTAATGCATATTAAAAATTACAATTTTAGCAGGTATTGATTATATTATAGATCTCATCATAAGTGGAATACATATTATATCTGATTATGCTTCAAGTGTGTGCGGTACAGCAAAATAATTTGCACATGATAAAACTTTATATGAATTACAATAATACTTGTACACAGTTTTTAAAATGTGTGAACATACAGTGCACTTGTTCTTCAGTAGTTATTTTTTCAAAATCTATATTTCAAAAGTTATCCTCTTTCCTGTTTTACCCTCTGCAAGCACCCTATACCATCCCCCCATATCTATAAGGGTGCTCCCCAGCCCACCTATCCACTCCTGCCTTACCACCTTAACAGTCTTCTACTCTGGAGCATCAAGCCTTCACAGGACTAAGGGCCTCCCCTCAGGTTGATGTAAGGCCCTTTCAGCTCCTTCAGTCCTTCCCTTAACTCCTCCAAAGAGGTTCCTGTGCTCAGTCAGACGTCTGGTTATGAGCTTCTGCACCTTCATTCATCAGGATCTGGCAAAGCCTCTCAGGCTCCTGTCAGCAAGCACTTCGTGGTAATAGCAATAGTGTCTGGGTTAGTCGTCTGCATGTGGGATGGATCCGGAGGTGGGGCAGTCTCTAGGTGGCCTTTCCTTCAGTCTCCATTCCACAATTTGTCCCTGTATTTTCCTTAGACAAGAACAATTCCTGGTCAAATTTTGAAGATGGGTGAGCCCCATCTCGCCACCAGGGAACTAAGCCTAACTTCTGGATATGGTCTCAGCAGGTATTCCCTCCCCTTTGTGGTATATTTCAGCTAATGTCATGCCCATGGAGTCCTGGGAGGCTCTTGCTTTCCTGGCATCTGAGACTTTCTGGTTTCTAACCCCACTTGCCCAACACCCATTAGTACACACCTTTGTTTATTTTCCTGATGTTTTGTACATCTCTTCAATCTCATCCCATACCTGATTCTTCACCTCTTTCTCCCCTTCCACTTTTCTCTTTCTCCCTCCTACCCTCTACTTCCCTTGATTATTTATTTCATTTCCCTTTCTATGTAGGACTCAAGCACCCAAACTTTGGTCTTCCTTCCTCTTGATCTTCATGTGGTCCACAAGTTGTATCTTGGGTATTCCGAGCTCTTTGCCTAATAGCCACTTAAAAGTAAGTAATACTACATGTGACCTTTTGTGACTAAGTTATCTCACTCAGGATGATATTTTCTAGATCCATTCACTTGCCGGAAAATTTCATGAAGTCATTGTTTTTTAATAGCTGTGTAGTGTTCCATAGTGTAAATGTTACACAATTTCTGTATCCATTCCTCTATTGAGGGACATCTGGGTTCTTTCAGGCTTCTGGTTATTATAAATATGGCTGCTATGAACATAGTGGAGCATGTGTCCTTATTTTATGTTGGAGCATCTTCTGGGTATATGCCCAGATGTTGAATAGCTGAGGTCTTTTTGATTTCTTTCTTCAGAGACTTGAACTTCTTGTACAGCTCTTTTACTCATTTGATTAAAGTCATACCAAGATATTTTATATTCTTTGTGACTATTGTGAAGGGTGTCATTTCCCTAATTTCATTCTAAGCCCATTCATCCTTTGAGTATAGGAAGACTACTGATTTGTTTGAGTTAATTTTATATCTAGCCACTTAGCTAAAGTTGTTTATCGTGTTTAGGAGTTCTCCAGTGGAATTTTTGGGGTCACTTAAGTATACTATCATCTACAAATAGTGATATTTTGACTTCTTCCTTTCCAATTTTTATTCCTTTGCCCTCCTTTAGTTGTCTAATTGCTCTAGCTAGGACTTCAAGTACTATATTGAATAGATTAGGAGAGAGTGGGCAGCCTTCTCTCCTCCCTGATTTTAGTTTGCTTGCTTTAAGTTTCTCTCCATTTAGTTTGATGTTGGCTACTCATTTGCTGTATATTGCCTTTTCAGTGCTTAGGTATGGGCCTTGATTCCCGATCTTTTCTTGAATTTGATCATGAAGGGTAGTTGGATTTTGTCAAGTAATTTTTCAGCATCTAATGAAATGTTCAAGTGGTTTTTGCTTTGAGTTTATTAATGAAGTAGATTATGTTGATGGATTTCCATATATTGAACCTCCCCTGCATCTCTGGAATGAAGCGTTGTTGATCTTGATAAAGATCATTTTGATGTGTTCATGGATCAGTTTGAAAGAATTACATTGAGTATTGTTGGATTGATAATTATAAGGGTAATTGGTCTGAAGTTCTTGATCTTTATTGGGTCTTTGTGTGGTTTTGGTATCAGCATGACTGTGGCTTCATAGATTGAGTTGGGTAGTCTTCCTTCTGTTTCTAATTTGTGAATGTTTTGAAAAGTGTTGCTATTAGTTCTTCTTTGAAGGTATGATAGAATTCTGCACTAAACCCGTCTGGTACTGGTCTGGTTTTGGTTGAGACTTTTAATGACTACTTCTATTTCTTTCAGGGTTATGGGACTGTTAACGTGGATTAACTGATTCTTATTTGGCTTTGGTATCTGGTGTCTGTCTAGAAAATTGTCCATTTCTTCCTGATTTTCCAGTTTTTGTTTCCAGATTTTGTAGTAGGATCTGATGATTTTTTTTTTTTTTTGATTTCCTCGGTTTCTGTTGTTATATCTTTTCCTTTTTGATTTTGTTAATTCGGATACTGTCTCTGTACCCTCTGGTTAGTCTGGCTGAGAGGTTATCTAACTTGTTGATTTTTCCCAAAGAATCAGCTCCTCGTTTTCTTGATTCTTTGTATAGTTCTTTTTGTTTCTATGTGGTTAATTTTAGACCCAAGATTGATTATTTCCTACCATCTACTTCTCTTAGGTTTATTTGCTTCTTTTTCTTCTAGAGCTTTCAGGTGTGCTGTTAAGCTGTTAGTGTGTGCTCTCTCCAGCTTCTTTTTGGAGGCACTCAGTTAAGAGTTTTCCTTTTAGCACTGCTTTTACTGAGTCCCATAAGGATGGGTATGCTGTGCCTTCATTTTCATTGAATTCTAAAACATCTTTAATTTCTTTCTTCCTTCCTTCCTTCCTTCCTTCCTTCCTTCCTTCCTTCCTTCCTTTCTTTCTTTCTTTCTTTCTTTCTTTTTTTCTTTCTTTCTTTCTTTCTTGACCAAGTTATCATTGCAGAGAGTATTGTTATGTTTCCATGTGTATGTGGGCTTTTTATTGTTCCTACTGTTATTGAAGACCAGCCTTAGTCAGTGGAGATCTGCTAGGATGCATGGGATTTTTTAAACCTTCTTGAGTCCTGTTTTGTGACTGATTATATGGTAGTTTTGGAGAAGGTAACATGAGGTTCTGAGAAGATGGTATATTCTTTTGTTTTAGGATGAAATGTTCTGTAGTTATGTGTTTCAAAACTTCTATAAGCTTCACTGTGTCCCTGTTTAATTTCTGTTACCATGATCTGTCAATTGCTGACAGTGGGTGTTGAAATCTTCCACTATTTCTGTATGAGTTGCAATATGTATTTTGAGCTTTAGTAAAGTTTCTTTTATGGATGTAGATGCCCTTGCATTTGGAGCATAGATGTTCAGGATTGAGAGTTCTTCTTGGTAGATTTGTCCTTTGATGAGTATGAAGTGTCTGTCCTTCCTCATCTTTTTTGATAACTGTTGCTGGAAGATCGATTTTATTCAATAATAGAATTACTACTCTAGCTTATTTCCTGTGACCACTTACTTAGAAAACAATTTCTATCTTTTTCATATGAGGAAGTTTCTGTTTTTGTCAAAGAAGTGTGTTTCCTCTATGCAGCAAAATGTTTGGTTCTGTTTACATATCCAGTCTGTTAGTTAATGATTTTTATCAGGGATTCAAGTCCACTGATGTTAAGATTTATTAATGAATAGTGATTTTTGCTGTTAGAGGTAGAATTATGTTTTTATGGCTATCCTCTTGTATTGAAGTTTTCCATCTATTACCCTTTGTAGGGATGGATATGTGGAAAGGTACTATGTGAATTTTGTTTTTTCCTGAAATATTCTGGTTTCTACATCTATGGTAACTGAGATGTTTTGCTGTGTATAATACCCTGGTATGACATTTGTGTTCCTTTGGATTCTTTATGGCATCATCCCAGGATCCTCTAGTCATCATGGTCTCTAGGGAGAAGTCTGGTGTAATTCTCATAGGTCTACCTTTATATGTTACTTGACCTTTTCCCCTTACTGCTTTTAATATTCTTTCTTTGTTTTGTGAATTTGGTGTTTTGACTATTATGTGACTGGAGGAATTTCTTTTCTGGTCTAATCTATTTGGAGTTCTGTAGCCTTCTTGTATGTTTATGGGCATCTCTTTCTTTAGGTTAGGGAATTTTTTTCCCATAATTTTGTTGAAGATTTCTGGCTCTTTAAGTTGGAAATCTTCACTCTCTTCTATATCTATTATCCTTAGGTTTGATTTTTTCATGGTGTCATGTATTTTCTGGATGTTTTGAGTTAGGTTCATTTTGCATTATGCATTTTCACTCACAGTTGTGTCAATGTTTTCTATGGTATCTTCTGCACATGAGATTTTCTCTTCTATCTCTTGTATTCTGTTGGTGATGCTTCCATCTATGACTCCTGATTGCTCCTAGGTTTTCTATCCCCAGGGTTGTCTCTCTTTGTGATTTCTTTATTGTTTCTATTTCCATCTTTAGATCCTGCATGGTTTTGTTCAATTCCTCCCCCTGTTTGGTTGTGTTTTCCTATAATTCTTTAAGGGACTTTTGTGTTGCCCCATAAGCACTTCTAGCTATTTGCCTGTGTTCTCCTGTATTTCTGTGATTCTTAAAATCCCTATCATCATCATCATCATCATCATGAGATGTTATTTTAAATGAGTCTTTCTTTTCCAGTGTCTTGGTGGGGAACTGGTTTCTGATGGTGCCAAATTGCCTTGGTTTCTGCTGTTTATGTTTTTACCCTTGAATCTTACCATCTGGTTATCTTTGATATTAGCTGGTGTTACCGTCTCTGACTGTGGCTTGTACCTCCTAGAAGCTTGTGTGTCAGCATTTCTGGAAGACCAGTTCTCTTGGAGAGGAATTGGGGTATGAAGAGCTCTGGCACAACAGGGTCAGCTCTGGGGTGCAGATGGAAACCAGCAGGATCCTGTCCCTGTCCATTCCTTGGTTTTTGTGTCCTCACGGTTGTTGCATGGTCCCTATTGGCCAGAAATTTGAGCACAAGTGGTGGTCGCACCTATGCTCTCCAGTGTGTCAGCACTCTTGGCAGACCAGTTCTTTCCTGGTCAGATCTGGGTAAGGAGAGCTTTAGTACAGGGTTTGCTGCAGGCACAGATGGAAATCAGAAGAATCCTGTCCCAGGATGCTCCTTCGTTCCTGTGTTTTGAGGGCTCTGGGCAGGTCCCTCAGAGCAGAAGTGATGGTCCTACCTGTGCTCACATGTGTGTCAGCACTCTTGTGTGGCCAGCTCCCCCCTGGCAGAACACATGTATGGAAAAGTGTGACGCAGAAATGTGGGCAGTTCTAGGCACAGATCTTCATTAGTTTTAAAAGAGTTTTAATGTATTCTTGATCAGCAAATATGCATCTTCACAACATTCTGAAAAAATGTGGTTTGTTCATAGGAAAATTCCTATTCCTTAAAAAAAAAAATTTGATGTGATAGCATCACTAAATTGAATTCCATAATTTCAACTGTCTGTTGAATAGCAAATCCTAGTGCTGCCATCATGAATATGTACCTGAAAAAAATAGGCAATAATTCACATTCCTGATGAAAACAAAAACATAGGTTCTTTAGGAGGTAGAACTAAGACTGCATAGATAATCAACACATTTACTTGAATACATTATATTGTCCTCACTAAGTTGGGAATTCTTCTCAAAAATATATTTTTAAATAGGTCTGATATCTCTAGATAATAATGAAGTTATTTTCACAAACCATCTTCCCACCAACAAATAACAGCTGGGAAATGATGTTCTTGAATGCAAAATGGAAAGATACAAATTTCCAACTTCTAAATGCTGTTAATATCTCAGCTCTGAGTCTGCTAGAGACACCAACATATTCACAATGAAGCCCTACCATAATATGTGAGTCCAAGTGTTTGCTGATTACTCCAAACTATCTGACATATTTGTTAGAATTCTGAATGACATTATTGATGACATAGAGGTTCTGACAGTACCTGACAAATACAGAAGTAGATGCTCACAGCCATCCATTGGACTGAGTATAGAGTATGCAATGAAGGAGGTAGAGAAAAGACCCAATGAGCTGAAGATGTTTGCATCTCCAGAAGAGGAATAACAATATAAAATAACAAGTACTCCTAGAGTTTCCAGGGACTAAACCACCAACAAAAGACTACAGAGATTGAGACTCATGTGTCCAGCTGCATATGTAGCAGAGGACGGCCTAGTTGGTCAACAATAAAAGGAGAGGCTCTTGGTCCTTGGAAAGCTCTATGCACCAGAATAGGGAAGTGCCAGAGCCAGGAAGCATGAGTGGGTGGGTTAGAAAGCAGTGGGAGTAAGGAGGGAATAGAGAGTTTTCAGAGGAGAAACCAGGAAAGTGGATAACATTTGAAATGTAAAGACAGAAAAATCTAATCTAAAAAAAGATATACAAAGAAAAAATTGATAAAAAAGAAAAATAAGAGAAGAAAGAAATACAGTGAATAGAAAAATTAGACAATATTATGCCAATTTGGACTAGGAAACTCAATGAAATCATTTAAGAAAAGTATGGAGAATTTGGAATAGCCTCAGCATTTAGGAGAAAATAAATTGGCAATCAAGCAATTCTCAAAACTCAGGGTATTGATCCTCATACCTCAGCAAGCTCTCTCTCTCTCTTTTTAAATTATGTATTTTCTTCATTTACATTTCAAGTCCCCCATACTCCCCCCACTCCCCTACCCACCCACTCCCACTTCTTGGCCCTGGCATTCCCCTGTACTGAGGCATATAAAGTTTGCAAAACCAATGGGCCTCTCTTTCCACTGATGTCAGACTAGGACATCTTCTGATAGATATGCAGCTAGAGACACAAGCTCCAGAGGGTACTGGTTAGTTCATATTGTTGTTCCACCTATAGGGTTGCAGATCCCTTTAGCTCTTTGAGTACTTTTTCTAGCTCCTCCATTGGGGGCCCTGTGATCCATCCAATAGCTGACTGTGAGCATCCACTTATCTCTTTATTAGGCCCTGGCATAGTCTTACAAGAGACAGCGATATCAGGGTTCTTTCAGCAAAATCTTGTTAGTGTATGCAATGTTGTCAGTATTTGCAGGCTGACTATGGGATGGATCCCTGGTTGTGGCCATCTCTAGAAGGTCCACCCTTTCATCTCAGCTCCAAACTTTGTCTCTGTAACTCCTTCCATGGGTGTTTTGTTCCCAGTTATAAGAAGGGGCAAAGGGTTCACACTTTGGTCTTCATTCTTCTTGAGTTGCGTGTGTTTCACAAACTGTATCTTATATCTTGGGAATTCTAAGTATCTGGGCTAATATCCACTTATCAGTGAGTACATATCATGTGAGTGCTTTTGTGATTGGGTTATCTCAGTCAGGATGATGCCCTCCAGATCCATCCATTTACCTAGGAATTTCATAAATTCATTATCTTTAATAGCTGAGTAGCACTCCATTGTGTAAATGTACCACATTTTCTGTATCCATTCCTCTGTTGAGGGGAATCTTGGTTCTTTCCAGCTTCTGGCTATTATAAATAAGGCTGCTATGAACATAATGGAGCATGTGCCCTACTTACCGTTTGGAACACCTTCTGGATATATGCCCAGGATAGGTATTGCAAGATCTTCTGGTAGTACTATGTGCAATTTTCTGAGGAACCGCCAGACTGATTTCCAGAGTGGTTGTTTGAGCTTGCAATCCCACCAACAATGGAGGAGTGTTCCCCTTTCTCCACATCCTCATCAGTATCTACTGTCACCTGAATTTTTGATCTTAGCCATTCTGACAGGTGTGAGGTAGAATCTCGGGGTTGTTTTGATTTGCATTTCCCTAATGATTAAGGATGCTGAACATTTTTTCAGGTGCTTCTCAGCCATTTGGTATTCCACTGATGATAATTCTTTGTTTAGCTCTGAGCCCCATTTTTAATGGGGTTATTTGATTTTCTGGAGTCCACCTTGAGTTCTTTATATATATTGGATATTAGTCCCCTATCTGATTTAGGATAGGTGAAGATCCTTTACTGATCTGTTGATGGCCTTTTTGTCTTATTGACAGTGTTTTTTGTCTTACAGACACTTTGCAATTTTATGAGGTCCCATTTGTCGATTATTGATTTGACAGCACAAGCCATTGCTGTTCTATTTGGGAATTTTTCCCCTGTGCCCATATTTTCGAGGCTTTTCCCCACTTTCTCCTCTATAAGTTTCACTGTCTCTGGTTTTATGTGGAGTTCCTTCATCTACTTAGATTTTACTTTTGCACAAGGAGATAGGAATGGATCAATTTGCATTCTTCTACATGTTAACAGTTGTGCCAGCACCATTTGTTGAAAATGCTGTCTTTGTTCCACTGGATGGTTTTAGCTCCCTTGTCAAAGATCAAGTGATCATAGGTGTGTGGGTTCATTTCTGGGTCTTCAATTCTATTCCATTGGTCTACTTGTCTATCTCTATACCTGTACCATGCAGTTTTTATCACAATTGCTTTATATCAGGCATGGTGATTCTACCAGAGGTTCTTTTATCCTTAAGAAGAGTTTTTGCTATCCTAAGTTTTTTGTTATTCCACATGAATTTGCAGATTTCCCTTTCTAATTCGTTGAAGAATTTAGTTGGAATTTTGATGGGGATTGCATTGAATCTGTAGATTGGTTTTGGCAAGATAGCCATTTTTACTGTATTGTTCCTGCCAATCCATGAGCATGGGAGATCTCTCCATCTTCTGAGATCTTCTTTAAATTTTTCTTCAGAGACTTGAAATGCCTATCATACAGTTCTTTTACTTCCTTGGTTATAGTCAGGCGAAGGTATTTTATAATATTTGTGACTATTGAGAGGGGAGTTGTTTCCCTAATTTCTTTCTCAACCTGTTTATCCTTTGTGTAGAGAAAGGCCATTGATTTGTTTGAGTTAATTTTCTATTCAGCTACTGCACTGAAGCTGTTTATCAGGCTTAGGAGTTCGCTAGTGGAATTTTTAGGGTCACTTATATATACTATCATATGCAAAAAGTGATATTTTGACTTCTTCCTTTCCAATTTGTATCCCCTTGATCTCCTTTTGTTGTCAAATTGCTTTGACTAGGACTTCAAGTACAATGTTGAATAGGTATGGAGAAAGTGGGCAGCCTTGTCTAGTCCCTGATTTTAGAAAAAATGCTTCCAGCTTCTCACCATTTAATTTGATGTTGGGTACTGTCACAAAACAGGCCTCAGCAGATTCAAAAATATTGAAATTGTCCCATGCATCCTATCAGATCACCATGGACTAAGGCTGATCTTCAATAACAACATAAATAATAGAAAGCCAACATTCAAGTGGAAACTGAACAACACTCTTCTCAATGATACCTTGGTCAAGGAAGGAATAAAGATATAAATAAAGGAATAAAGGAATAAAATTTCTTATTAAAGACTTTTTAGAGTTTAATGAAAATGAAGCCATAACATTCCCAAACTTATTGGACACAATGAAAGCATTTCTAAGAGGAAAACTCATAGCCCTGAGTGCCTCCAAAAAGAAACTAGAGAGAGCACACACTAGCAGCTTGACAGCACACCTAAAAGCTCTAGAACAAAAGGAAGCAAATTCACCCAAGAGGAGTAGATGGCAGAAAATAATCAAACTCAGGGGTGAAATTAACCAAGTGGAAACAAGAAGAACTATTCAAAGAATCAACCAAATTAGGAGATAGTTCTTTGAGAAAATCAACAAGATAGATAAATCCTTAGCCAGAATCACTAGAGGGCACAGGGACTGCATCCTAATTAACAAAATCAGAAATGAAAAGGGAGACATTACAACAGATCCTGAAGAAATACAATCAGATCCTTCTATTAAAGGATATACTCAACAAAACTGGAAAACCTAGACGAAATGAACAAATTTCTAGACAGATACCAGGTACCAAAGTTAAATCAGGATCAGGTAAATGATCTAAACAGTTCTATATCCCCTAAAGAAATAGAAGCAGTCATTAATAGTCTCCCAACCAAAAAAAGCCCAGGACCAGATGGGTTTAGTGCAGAGTTCTATCAGACCTTCAAAGAAGATCTGATTCCAGTTCTGCACAAATTATTCCACAAAATATAAGCAGAAGGTACTCTACCTAATTCATTCTATGAAGCCACAATTACTCTGATACCTAAACCACAGAAAGACCTAACAAAGATAGAGAACTTCAGACCAATTTCCCTTATGAATATCGATGCAAAAATACTCAATAAAATTCTCGCTAACCGAATCCAAGAACACATCAAAACAATCATCCTTTTTGACCTAGTAGGTTTCATTCCAGGGATGCAGGGATGGTTTAATATACGGAAATTCATCAATGTAATCCAGTATATAAACAAATTCAAAGACAAAAACCACATGATAATGCTCATTAGATGCTGAGAAAGCTTTTGACACAATCCACAACCCATTCATGATAAATGTCTTGGAAAGATCAGGAATTCATGCCCATACCTAAACATGATAAAAGCAATCCTCAGCAAGCGCTCTTTTGCTTCTTTGATAACAGGAGGAAAAGCATCCACTTTTGTCTGTCACCTGTTCATCATTGGCAGATGTGACAGACTTGCTACCCCACCAATTCAGTATGATCTCTGATATTGTTAACTCTAAATTTCTGCTCTTAAATATTTCCTGAGTAATTACATGCTCCAGGAAGCAAAATTTTGGAAGTCATCCACAAATGCATAAGGGAGTACATTAGGGTCTTTGTGCTGGCATTAGACAAAATAAACTGATAAAATTTTATTCATCATTCTCTATGAATCTAAAGCTTGGAACTCAAGAAGTGTCTACTATCTAATGACGTTTATGTGAACTGCTGCGAAGCCACACCTGTCAGTCTGGAGATGAGATCTTTTCTCTGTCCAAGTATGTATTTGGCACAAAAGAGACATGCACTATATTATGAAGGAGTTTATTATCACTTTATTACTGGGAGCACAAGGCAGGTGGTCAAAATATTTTTGGAGTGTATGCATATTCAGGACTTTATGCTCATTTGTATGACTGAGTCTACTGGCAATTACTGTAACTAGCAGCTCAAGGGCTTTAATGAGAAAAGCCTGGTCACAAGACTGACAAAGGCTGGAGCTCTCAAAAGATGAGGTTTTGAGATGTTGGTGTTCTTTGTATTTTGATTATAAGCCCCCGATGAAGAGTGGATCACATACTCAGGCAATTCCGTAGGAACCTGCTGCCCATTTCAACTGGTCAAATAAAGGCTAGAGCCTGTGATTGGTTAGTAGAAGAGAAACATGGGGCTGGAAGTTTTAGGGATGGAGAGAGAGGAAGAAATCGAGAGTAAGTGAGACAGAGGGACAGAGATAGGAAGATGGAGGAAGAAGAGGTGGACAATGGAGCAGGAACACATGGCCTGGAAGAGCTACAAGTAGCATGGGATATCATAGCTAGGAAATATAGTAGTATAGTGGTATATCTGCCCAATCCAAATGTACAGCTTATAAATATTTTAACTGAGCTGTATGTTCTTTGCAGGGCGTATTACGGATGGAGATTTACCAACACAAATCTAGCAGTTATTAAATATTAAGGCTGTCTAGTGTTTTCCATTTGGGTTAATTTAGGCAGGCATTGAAGCTCTGAAATCCAGCCATGGGGGGTGGATGGCCTGTAGAATTGGAGTCATAGCTCCAGGTGTTCAATGGAAGGACAAGTTTGGGCAGCTTAGCAAGCCAGGCATGAGAACTAGGGTCAGATGCCAGTTACAGGCATCAGCCAGGAGGAATGGGTGGGATAAAAACAGAACCGGTGGAGGCTTATTCTCAGAACCAAGCTGAAAGTCCTGAGAAGGTGAAGTGTCCATTTTAAATTTTGCCCAATAATAAGGAGCACAAGAAAATAGAGAAGAGTAGTCAGAGTGCTTGAAACCATTGAGGTATTGAAAAAAATAAGAAATTGGGAAATTGAATATCTCTAATCCTAGTTGAGTGTGTCTTGGCCTGATTGAATTTTGATAAGTACCTAAAGATGGACAGTGAACATTAGGGTAGATCATGGAGAGCAAGGCACTTTGAAACAACTTTGCTACAGACTATACAGTAGCCACAAAACAGTTGAAGAATAACACAGACTAGCCCACTGTGGAGACCATGCAAAAAAAGTCCGAGGTGGTTGAAAGTGAAAAAGTTGACAAGGGCCTGGTAGCAATATTTGAAATTGCTCTGCTCTTTTTAGTTCTCTCAGTTGACAATCCCTATATCCACTCTACTCTAGGCCTTTACATCTATTATAAAGTGACATTGGAAGAGTACAGTACAGCTATCTTTGACAAGATGTCTCTGCTTGAGGGTAATGAAGCATCTCACATAACAGAAGTAGATGAGAGAAAGCTCATACTGAACATTGTCTTCTGTATAACTTCGAAATAGCTTCCTCAGCAGCACTGACTATCCCTGTCTAACCTCACTGCCTATGCCAATATCTACTGATTTCTTTCTTGTTCCTTCTTTCTTCTCCTGTGTATTAAGGTTTGAAAAATCCCTGCCCACATCTGACATTAGGATTAATTACAGTATATTGTCAATTTGTTGTTTGTTTTTATATTTTTATTCTTATACAAAGCTGTTTAAAGAAAAATAAGATACAATTTTTATGGAGAGAGGTAAAGAAAAAAGACCTGTTTTAATTGAGAAATACTGCTGTGAAGAACACAAATAAAAATTTCAATATGCCTTACCTTGAATGGGTAAGAACTTTTAAAAAACTGAATTATGTTTGCTTAACCAAAAAAGCACCTGATTTAAAATGTTCCCAAGAAAATCCTAGCTTTCTGAACAAATAAACATGAAATTCTGTATTGTATAACAACAAAACCACAAGAGTTAAAACAAATTATGATATGAAAGATTGTTCCTTTATGACAGATTTTTTCCATTAATAAATATAAATTTCTGTAGCCAACTATTTTGCTTTTTTAAAAAATTGTGTATTTATTTCATTTACATTTCCAATGCTATCCCAAAAGTCCCCCACACCCCTCCCCCCCCACTACCCCCCCCACCCACTCCCACTTCTTGGCCCTGGCATTCCCCTGTACTGAGGCATATAAAGTTTGCACGACCAATGAGCCTCTCTTTCCACTGTTGGCCAACTAGGTCATATTCTGTTTTTTCCATTAATAAATATAAATTTCTGTAGCCAATTATTTTGCTTTTTTATAGAGCATTTATCTTTTATTTATTCTCATTAACAGAAATATTCTCATGCAATATATTCTGATTAGAGTTAACCCTTCCTCTACTCTTCCCTGTTCATCTTCACCTCATATCCCTAGTAAATTCAACCCATTTCTTTCTCTCATTTAAAAAGAACAACTTTGTAAGAGATAACAACCAAACATTAAAAAAATAAAATACAATAATATAAAGTAAAAATTATCACATCAAGGCTGAACAAGATATCCCAACAGAAGAAAATGTGTCCCAATAGCATGCATAAGATTCAGAGGGCTGCTTGTTTGCTCACTCAAGTGTCCCATAAATATACTGTACTTCAAGCTACAGTAAATACTCAGAGGCTCGAATGCAGACCCTGTATGTCTATGCCCGGCACTTGCTTCTTCAGTCTCTGTGAGTTTGTATGAGCCTGGATTGGCTGATTCAGTGTGCCTCATTCTCTTGATATTCTATATTCACTCAAACTTTTACTCTCTTTTTGCCTTCTCTTCTGTTAGTTTCCCAGAGCTTCTGAGGGTGGGATTTGAAGGAGCTATTCCGTTTAGAGCTGTGTGTTCAAAGGACTCTCTCTGTGTAATGTACAGTCGTGGGTCTCTACATCAGGAGGAGGGTTCTTTGATGATAACTGGATAAGCCACTTATTTATAAGTATAGTAGGTTATCTGTAGGAGTCGTCTTATTGAAAGATTTTTTTAAAGATCAGTTGTGTTTGGTTGTAACTGTGGTTTTTGGGTTTTCTAGTCTGTTTCTTTCTCTCTTTCTTTCTTTCTTTTTTCTCTCTCTCTCTCTTTCTTTCTTTCCAGTTTCTTATTTTTTATTGAATATTTTATTTATTTACATTTCAAATGTTATTCCTTTTCCAAGGTACCCTCTGCAAGCCCTCTATCCCATCCCCCTGCTTCTGTGAGGTTGTTCTTCTGCTTCATCACCCTGACATCCCCTACACCGAGACATCGAGTCTTCACAGGAACAAAGGCCTCTCCTCCCATTGATGCCAGATAAGACCATCCTCTGCTACATATGCAGTGGAGCCATGGGTCCTTCAATGTATATTCTTTGGTTGGTGGTTTAGTCCCTGGGAGGTCTCTGTTTCTTTATCACCCAAGTAAAATCAGGTGTAGGTTCTGTTTCATGGAATGGGCCTTTAGTCAAATCATGCATTTGGTACTCCAACAATTTCTGTGCCATCACTGTGATATTATATCTTGCAGACAAGATATATTTTAAGTCAAAGTTTGGTAATTGTGATGGTGTTTTCAAAATACACATACTTTTAAGAGATGCAATATTGAATTTTATTAGTTCAGCTTGTATTTCATTAAAGGTATTTTTGCAAACCTTTGTGTGGATTATTGCTTTCTTGATATTAGAATTTACAAGTGGATAATTCAAAACAAAAAATATTATATAAGTCAGCCTTCATTTAAAAATTATTCATTAAAACTAAGCATTTGTTTATTTGACAGTCTTCTATGCACTTTCTTAATTCAATGAACTCAAATTAGTGTAATAAAACTAAACCACTCATTAGAGTATAACTATTCTGCATATTTACTTATTTTCCAAAATAAATTAAAGAAAGCTATTCACATCTCTTTCCATTGGTTCTTTAATTACAATAACAATTTGATCTTCAAGACTTCTGAAACATTTCATAAAAGCAAAAAACTTCCTTGTTTCAAATAGCATATGCAAGTTAAAATGAAAATTTTATTTCACCTTAATTATTTTTCTTTCCTATAATTAGAAGCTAATCTTATCCACACATAGCTGCAGGCTGAGAACCAGTAAATGCTTGACTGTGGAAATGATTGGAGAACTTTACTTTCTGATAATTACAAGGTATAATTACTTTGGAGCTTTCAAAGACCTTTCAGTGATTAGAGACGCTTCTCTAATTCAGTCATAACATTTGTATTACTAATAAACTATGAAGTCCTGCACTCTAATAGCTGACGAATTTGAAAGAAACACCATTTCACAAAATAGTGTTGCAGGCTTCAGGGGAAAATCATTTAAGTATTTAAAAGCATTACATTATATAATATCTGACTTCATAGGGTTTTCTCTATAAATATTTGGTAAATTAAGAGTTAGTACATTAACATTATTGGCATTTATTTGGCATGGTACATCAGGGAAACATAAAATATTTAAAAGAGAATCTTTTAAAACTTTGCAAGAAAAACAGAAAAACTTAGTAGCATTTGGTGGTCTAATCCAATCTACAGAGATGTGTCAGGCAATCCACTTCCAGGGAAATTCCCAGAAGAATCTGTCAGTAAAAATTTCTGTGCTTTAAGAAAGTAGGAACAATTTTTATTTTTTGTATGACAGTGAATATGACATGAAAATTGTTCCTGAATTATAATCTGAATATAAGAAAGTACAGAAAAGGAGAACTCATTCTTAAAAGTTCAGAAAAATTAGTTTATTGAGATTATAATAAATCTTCCTAACATAGAAATTAGGTTTTGTGTCTTTCTTAAAAGTTACCACTCTTACCATGAGTTATGACTAAAAGTTGGCATTTCAAGACTATTGGAGAAGCTGCAAAGCAGGGAAGACAGTTTCCCTTTTAATAAATCTCAGTACTTTTCCAGGAGAGGATTGCAATATGTATTGTCATGTGTATTGATTGCTCAGTGTTTACATCAGTGTGAGCACTTCAGCCAAACAATAATGGGCAGATTAAGACACCTAATAACAGAATATATACAAATATGTTCATGATACCCTCAGTAAGGCCTGATACCAGGCATCTCACCAATAACTATTTTGAGACTAGCTTTGTATTTGATATACCCAAGCATGTTTTTATACCTTCATAATAACATCTATTATGAAATGAAAATCCGTTTGAGGAACAGATATTGTCAAAAATACTTGGTGAAACTGGTGCATTAGGAATTTGAGTTTCTGGGTCATATGTGCGTTCAGGAGTTTCATGAATGTCTCCTCACCTAAACATGTCAACGACGTATCACATGTTGCTCATGATGTTGTTGTTGTTGTATTGTCATTTTTGAGATAGGATTTCTTCCTGTAGTACTTGGTGTCTGGATGGTAACTTTTGTAGATCAAGTTGGTCTCAAACTCACGGAGATTCACCTGCTTCTGTTTCCTGAGTTCAGAGAATAAAGTCATGTGTCACTACCTCCTGGTGAGACTGCATCTTAAAGCAGGTTATCCAAAGATATCGTACACTTTGTACACAAGGAGGTTGAGATTAAAATGGACTAACTAAACTGTTTAAAACCACAAATTTAGTACTTTTAAGAGCAGAGCTCAAAATTACCTTTTATTAATTCCAAATTACAATTCACTAAAATTCCATGTTCTGCATCCTTCAATATCTTTTTCATCTCTCTGGAATTCAATTTCTACAAATATATAAGGCAGAAAGCCATTTCATAGACATTTTATCCAGCTAGTAGATTAATAAAAGAACTGCAGAGTTGATTTCATATGTAAGGGTATTTTGCCTGCTGTAAGGTCTTTGTAAAACAACTGTGCAGTGCAGTGCAGTGCAGAGCAGAGACCAGAAGAGGGCATTAGATTCCTTGGAACAGCAGTTTTGAGTGTTTATAAGCCACCATATGCATACTGTAGATAAAACACTGGTCCCTACTAAGAGCTTCAAGTGTTCTAACTAATGCCAGCTCCTGAATGTGTCAAAACATTGAATAGCTATCTCAATTTTTTTCTCTTTTATATTTTAAATTATCTTAAACACTAATAACAGTAAAAATACAACATTGATCTTCTACTTTCCTGTCTGTTGCTGTCACCACGAACAACAGCCAGGTAGAGAAAAAAGGGATTTATTTCATTTTACGATTGATAGACCAACAAGAAAGGGAGTAAGGGCAGGAATTCAAAGCAGGCACCTAGAGGCCAGAACTGAAACAGGTCATGAGGAATCCTGCTTACTGGCTTGCTTCACAGGCTCACTTTCAAACTTTCTTATATCTCCCAGAAGTGATCCACTTTGAGTGTATCCCTCCCACACTCCACCCACTCTCTTCTTTTCTATTAGACAACTTGTTCCCCAGGCTGTGTTACTTCTCTGTTCACGTGATATGTCCTTAGGGATTTATGGCTCTATAAAACCTAAAAATAACACATTGAATGTGGGGCATTGGGCTATACACAGACAGTCTGGTTGCCAGTCGAGCTGAGGTCTGAACCCCCGGAGTGGTGATAATTAACCTACATAGCACAGTAGGTGTTGCCTCATGCAACTGGCTCCTGGAACTCTGGCTCCTGTCAAAGTTACCGCCCCCCCTCAGCCCCCACAAGAGAATCATGGTTAGTAGTCATGTAGGCAATGCCCCAAACCTCTGACCTTCAGGCTAAACTCCTCCCCAGTTACCTAGCAACAGTAAAGACAATAAGAAGGGCTGCTTGGTCCCATCTCATACTCTTGTTCTCACTCCTCTCTCTCTGTCTTCTCTTCTACTCTCTCTTCCTCTCCCCCCTTCTTACTCTCTAGCCTATCTTCTCTCTCTCTCTCCTTTCTCCCTTCTTTCCTCTTGGCCATGGCCAGTCTCTCTCTCTCTCTTTTTTCTACCTTCTCTCTTTCCCCCTGCCTTTCTATAATAAAGCTCTAAAACCATAGACAGTCTCTGCTCATCACGGCCTGCTGTGCAGACTCTCATTGTGTGGGAACCCCTCTCCCTCAGCCCTCTCTCCCATAATCCTGGGGCGACAGGGTTTTGCCCTGGGCCCCTGGTTGGGGGCTGCCCCTTGTCCACCCCCAAGTCAAATGGGGTCAGAGGCTTAGATGCCCACCCGGTGCCAAGTGGAAAGTGTCTGGCAGCCCTCCCACATCCGCCTACCCAAAGCATAGGTGGAACTCTGTTCTGATGTGGGCTGTCCTCCCTCCCATTCTTTCTCCTGGACCCCCTTTTAATTCCCACAATTGAAGACTGACTTAATTTAATTAGTAGAATTATATCAAATTGCTTACAATAGCTATAGGGAAAACTCTTAATATGATGTTGGATTTTGTTTGTTCATATTCAATTTACAAGTTCAGGATCAGTATTGATTAAGGACTTTAATTTGTACTGAGATACCCCTGGCTTGAAAGAAGGAGTTCAAAATAATTCTTTTTTTCAAGGTATTTAAATAATATAAAAATTAGTAAAATATCTTTAAATCATTTATAGAGTTCAGCTGCATATCAACCTGATAATAGATCTTGTAGTAATGAGAGTCTCTCTACTTCTTTATCCAATTTACTCATTATTAGTATTTTTCCTCCTTTACATTTTTCTATGATTCATTTTCTAAATTATTTGCATGCATGTATTTGTCTATATTTTCTGAAATATCAATTTTGTTAATGTGCAGCTGTTCATAACAATCTCTCGTGCCACCTTTCAGTGTGATTTCATTTCCAGTTCTGTTTATTTGGATCGTCTCTCTCTTTTTTTTCTTTTTTCTTTTTCTTTTTTTTAATTTTAGTCTGCCAGTGGGTAGAAGTAGAATGCTTCTCATTTTGAAAAACAAATGTTTTATTGCATAGATTTCTTTGTATTTTATCTTCATTTAATTTACTTCTGCTCACATCTGTATCTTTTTCTACCACTCAGTTTGGTCTGCCTCCCTGACAGTAAAATATGTCTTGATCCTGGTCTTTCTGCTTTGTTATTTTAGGCATCAAACACTGAATTTTAATCTAGTAACATGACAGTTCTGGCAAAGGATATTTCTGAAGACCTTCTTTATCATCTAGATGGAATGTGGACTCGCTCTGGATTATAGTATGATCTGGATGGCATACAGATACATTCTTAGTGTACAGCCTTAATCCCTAAAAATGAAGGTATGATTAGATTGTAAAAGGAAGCAGCAAAGTGACATCTAAGGTGCAGACAAAGTGGTGAATCAGAGAAAGATTTGACAGAATGAGGCAGAGATAGGATATGCTCAATTCTCCCAAGAACATCAGAGGAAAGAGGTTATTTAAGAGCATCAAAGGAGCTCTTGATCCTATTTTGCTATTGCCTTCCTGCTCCTGATCTCTTCCCATTTCCCTCCTACATTTTTCTCCATGTGTAAATGGCCAGTGTCTCTGTCTGTCTCTGACTCTCTCTCTCCCTTTCTATGCCTCTACTACCCTATTGACACCCCTCCTCATGCCCTGAATATACTCTATTCTATACTTTAAAAAATGAAGCAAAAGAGAGAGAAAATGTTATGTGGTAAGTGTCTATTGCAGTTTTAATGAGGACAGTTTTAAAGAGACATATTGCAGAGAGAACAAGCTAGAGACAGATAATGAAAGAATAAGCCAGAGAATGAGAAGCCAAAAGATTATAACATATCACCAAAGTTAGTGTGATACTAACCAGAGCAATTTAGTCAGAAGCCAGACTGAATCATCACCTTGGAATATTAGATTGTATGGAGGCTAGAAGTTTCCAGGTCTTGGCCTAGAGATAGTGACTTCCTGGGCTCAGTATAAGCCATGTATTTGTATATCTTGGGTACAGCTTTCATCTAATCCTATCATCTGAGGAAGTAAAAGTGTCATTTACAGTTAAACATAAAAAATATTCCTGATTTTGCTATTATTGGGGTCCAGGAGTTGCCCCACAGACCACACAACATCATCTCAGTCAAATAAGGATGGTTCATTTACTACACACCCTAAGTATAATTGATTGTGCCTGTAGTTCAGAATTTATTACCTGAGGCTCCAACCCTGAACATCTTTCTCTGTCAGTTTATAATGGCTGACAATGATGACAAAACCCACAACGTGTCCATATGCAGGGGCAGGAAGGACTGTCTGATCACTAGCTTTAGTGGGTTGACCTAATTATATTATATTATATTATATTATATTATATTATATCATATCATATTATATTATATTATACTATGTTATGTTATGTTATGTTATGTTATGTTATGTTATGTTATGTTATGTTATGTTATATTATATGATATTGGAAATTGGGTTCCCAAGAACTTTCCCAGAGATGAGGGAGTTCACAATAAAACATTGAAGGACCTTGTCCCAGTTAATTCAGATTGATAAATAAAGATGACAGTAGTCAACGACTGAGGAAAAGAGGCATACTTGGGGTTTAGGATTTCTGGGCTTTGGACCACAAGGAGGAGAAAAAGGGAGAGGGGAGAGGGAGCAGAGGAGAAGCTGCCGTGGGATAGGGAAGAATGTGCAGGAGGGAAAAGGAGAGTCACCCTGGGCTAAGAGACAAGAGAACATGACCCAAAGGGCTGTCCCATTGGAGTTAAGAACAGCCTAAATGGAAAACAGAAATTAGTAAGTAGTAACCAGAGTTATCAGTACAAAAGTGTATTCCATCAGCATTAATGGGCACTTATCCAACTATTGTGCTACTTAAAGCATATTTAAATATAAAAGCTGTCTGTGTGTCTTTCACCAGGGAGCATAAATTGTCAAAGGCAGTTAGTAATTCTGCATCAGGATTTTTAAAATATTTTTACTACATATGGCACCCTAACATTGGACAAAACTGGGCATATACCCAGAAGATGTTCCATCATGTAATAAGGACACATGTTCCACTATGTTCACAGCAGCCCTATTTACAATTGCCAGAGCTGGAAATATCCCAGATGTCTTTCAACAGAGGAATGGATACAGAAAATGTGGTACATTTTCGCAATGGAGTACTATTCAAGTATTAAAAAAATTAATTCATGAAATTCTTAAGCAAATGGATAGAACTAGAAAGTATCATCCTGAGTGAGGTAAACCAATCACAAAAGAAAACACATGGTATGCACTCACTGATAAGTGGATATTAGCCCACAAGTTTGGAATACCCAAGATTCAATTCACAGACCACATGAAGCTCAAGAAGAAGGAAGACCAAAGTGTGGGTGCTTCAGTCTTTAGAAGAACAACATATGCACTGGAGAAAATATGGAGATAAAGTATTGAGCAGGGACTGAAGGAAAGGCTACTAAGAGACTGTCCAATGTGGGCATTCATCCCATATACAGTTTCCAGAACCAGACATTATTGTGGATGTCAAGAAGTGCATGCTGAAAGGAGCCTGACATGGGTGTCTCCTGAGAGGCCCTGCCAGAGACTTAGAAATACAGAGGCAGATGTTCCCAGTCAACCATTGAACTGAGTGTGGGGTCTCCAATAGAGGAGTTAGAGAAAGGTCTGAATGAGTTGAAGGTGTTTGCAAACCCATAGTCAGAACAACAATATCAACCAATCAGACTCCCAGAACTCCCAGGGTCTAAGCCATCAACAAAGGAGTACACATGGTTCCAGCTGCATATATAGCAGAGGATAGCCTTGTCATGCATCAATGGGAGGAGAGGTCCTTGGTCCTATGAAGGCTTGATGGATTCCTCAGTGTAGGGGAATCGAGGGTGGGGAGGTGGAAGTGGGTGGGTGGTTTAAGGAACACCTTCATAGAAGCAGAGGAAGGAAGGATGTGACAGAGTGTTTCTGATAGGGTGGGAAATGTAAATAAAGAAAATATCCAATAAAAAATCTTATAGAATAAAAAAGAATAAACAAATGAAAAGCCATGTATGCTATAGCCCAAAACTAAAAAGTAAATAATAATAATGTGAGATTCCTGAATAGAAAGCACATTCTATTCCTATAAATTTCAGAGGAAGGGTGAATTAATTTCTTAGTTTAGCTGCACCCAAGCAGACCCAGGCATACTGGGTGGCAGTTCTGAATACAGCCAAGGCCTTTTCATATGATTCTAGCTGACACTTAAGGAGCAGATGCAAGGAAATAAGTCAGACTATGCAGAAAGCATGCCTAATCAATATAAGAATAGAAAAAGTAATGGAAATTTAAGATGGCAATGCTATCATAATCAACTAGGTTTTTTGAATATGGCCTCCATGGGGATTCTGGGACTGCCTAGCATGATATATGAGAAATGTTGGCCTAGGAATAGACTTATACAGTAAATAGAAGAGAATTTAATTGAAGTGAAAAACACAGGAAAAGATATCAACTTAATTTTCATAACAAGTAAGAGAAATATATATATACACACACACATATATATATATATATATATATATATATACATAGAGATACTTATCTCTATAGTATGCAAATTTCTTTAATTGTTTTTAGTGTTAGAAGGAAAAAAATAGTAATTACTTTAAATGTTTTTAAGTATACCAGGATGAATAAATAAATCCAGGCCTTTGATCTCAATGTGGAAGACAAATGTTTGGACAAATTTAGGATTTTGGGGGGTTTTATTTATTTATTTATTTATTTATTTATTGGTTTTTGTTTGTTTTGTTTTGTTTTACTCTGTTTTCTGAAAGCATCCTAATCTATAAACAAATCTGGATCAGCTCAGACTATCTCAATAAATAAGTAATAATTGTTTTAAATGTTTTGAGTTGTTTTAATTCTCAAAATGGGCATGACTTGAAGTTTGGTGGTTATGGTATTACCAATTCTCTGTGAGAGAGGTCAACATAAAATAGGCCTTAAAAATAGAGAGACTGATAAATTGGATCAACCTAGATTTTTGAGTATTTTGGGTTGCCAAATCGAGAACATACAATTTTGGAGAGAGGTTCTGTATTTGTAGAAACTGGAAAAGAGAAAAAGCTTTGCACCCCTTCCAAAATAATATGTGTCAGATATGGTAAAGAAGAACTCCCTGAAGATCTTGGCTACAAACAGGAAAGAAAAAAATGTCAAGGTGATAAAACAGAAGATGGAACATGATTTATTGATCCCTCTACATGTGAACATCCCTGCAACTGGGTGAGACAAAATATCTGTAGCGAAAATTTCAGCTACACATAGACAATAAATCTTTTTGCTTACAGAATACTCACAATTCATCATACCATCCTTTCATATTGCATGAATGAAGAATTATTACAATTTGGCTTTAGATCAAACTAACTGATTAAAAAGACAGCTTTTACCTGTTCACACAGGAAACAAAAATTCACCCTTAGCTGATCTGCGTACCTTGCATGTTCCATACAAATATCATTTTAGAACTTTTTATAAGATGTATATATTACAGAATGGAACACCAAAGATATAGATAGCACTGATAAGATTCACCATTGTGGATGCTGGAATGACCTCCAGTTCTTGCTGCCTGCCTGATCTAGCCTCATCCCATGCTGTTTCCATAGACTTGCTTACTAAACAGCTTCAGGAATGGCTACTGATCCTCAATGGCCTTGGTTCATCCAGTCTTTCAGATGATTCCAATCTGGACTTCAGTAAAGCCCTGAACTTTCTCACCAGAGACTTAACAACAAATACTATAGCTAGCTTTCTTAAGTCTAACCAGTTTTTCAAATTTGTTTACACTTACCCACCCAATCTAATAGGAAATAGTCATAGAAAATCATCATCCCAACTCTTTAAGTTGGGGTGTCTTGTTTTGGATATTTTATAAATTAAAAATATGTTGTCATTATAAGAGATAATTTAGAAATGGTTGTAATTTTGGACAGGAAGAAAAGTAAATAAAGAATTTTAACTCAGGAATTTCTACCTTTCTTTTTCTTTTCTCTATCCTTTCTTAGATAAAAGGAAGGTGGTGGGAAAGAAAATAGGAGGGATAGGGTAATATAAGAAATTAGATATTTACTAGTAAATAAAACATTTTATAGTCATAATCTTTATATTTTGATGGAAAATTGAAGTTATATTTTCTTACATTGGTAAATAATTTATATATTAATACAGACTTATGGTTTTCATTAGTATATTGGTTGAATATAAAATTAGTTTTGTTACTCTTAGATAGACATTATTGGCTACATAACTCATCTAAAAATACAATGCTTAGACCCACTCATTCTAACAGTTGCTATTATAAACTGTTTAGGATGATTAAGCAATACAAGTTAATAGTAAACTCATGATCATGATAGATTCAAATTTAGTAAATTAAAATAAGTTGATTTCAAGGTTACTCAAATAGTGAATAGTTAAGAATAATAGATATTCAAAAATTCAGTTGTGTTGTATATAGACTATCTTCAAAAGCATTAGAGATCCACAGAATATGGCCTTAATGTTTCATCACTATTTAAACATCTTTTTGTTTTTTTGTCTGCTTCATTCCACTTCTAAGAAGATATTGAGCATCAATATTCTTCATTTGGGGCAAGTCAGCAACTGATCATCAAATACCCTAATTTCCACTGCAGACAGAATGCTGTCCAAATGGACAAATGGACAAAGGATAGTCTGCTACTAAGCTCTGCCAAGGCAGGATAATATAGTCCTTCATATTTCCTGCTTCATTTAAGGTCTGTCAAATGTTCTGGGCAAGAAGGCTGAAGAAAGATGCTCCAACATTAAAATATTGGAAACTCTTCAGATAGTCAGCTGTCTCTGCCAACTGTATAAGTTTTTGAAGCTGTGTCTGTACTTTCTACATATTCAGGTAATATTTAATTCCTTCTCAAATCTCTGACTGGGTTAAAGACTAGTTATAGTCTCACAATTGAACTGAAGTTGTTTAACAGTAAAGAAGATGTTCTAGGTTTGAAAGGATGGTTTTCAGATGGTAATACAACTTGTTATCAAACATTATTGAGGTACAGAATTGTAAACTCTTCAAATTAGTATAGATGATAAAACACTTTGTCTAAATTTCCAAATATGATTGACTAGATATTGTAAATGTATAATACCTTATAATTTGCACAATTGTTATAATTGTTTTCAATTTATATCTGAGAGAATTGAGCCTTTTTAATTGGACCAAAAGGGAGAAATTTAGTGGGTTGGATTAATTCTGCTTGTATTTGAATGCTAATTTGGGTCCCCCCAAAAGCACCAAAGATGAGTTGGCATGTAAGAAACTGGAGGACTCTGACCCCAGTTAATTCTGATTGGTAAATAAAGATGCCAGCAGTCAATAGTTGGGGAGAAGAGACATTGTGGGGTTTAGCTCTCCTGATCTTGGGATCGTGAGGAAGAGAAAGAAAGAGAGAGAGAAAGAAGTGACCATGGAATAGAGAAAAACATGCAGGAAGAAGGAGGAGAGCTGTCATGGGCAGAACATGGCCCAGAGGGCTACCCAATTGGAGTTAAGATCATCCAAAAAGGAACACAGATATTTGTAAGTAGTAACTCGGAGTTATCAGTAGGAAAGTATATTCTTACAGAGCATGGAGTGTAGGTAGTTACATACTGTTGTTGTATTGCTTAAAGCGTATCGAAATATAATGCGTGTGTGTGTGTGTGTGTGTGTGTGTGTGTGTGTGTGTCTTTCATCCAGGAACATAAATGGTCAAAGGCAGGTAATAATCTCACATCTGGGTCTTTTAAACATTGTTTGACTACAGTTAGCCTTCGTTCAAGCCATTTTACACATAAATTTTCATATTGACCTTTAACTTCATAAAGCATTGTGGAATTTAAGCTTAACAAAGCTCATAAAAAACATAATAGGGTATGTGGTCACCATGACCCTACTCTGAATCAAGTTATCTTTTTGTGTCAATGACTGACAGGTCGCAGCAATATGAAACAGTTGGAAAGCCTGGAACAAAATGGTTACAGGTGTGCTGTCAGGGGATGAGTGTGGGGTAAACAGCTATGGCCCAGACACTCGGAATGTGTTACTTCTATTTTCTTCAATAGACTCAAACACATCTCAATTTTTTTTTGTTAGTTCCAGAGCAAATTGCTTGATTTGCATATGTATGACTTTCTGGGTTGTTGAGTTTTCTCCTGCTGCCATTGATTTCTTATTTTATTGAACATTGGTTGAAAACAATACACGGTAATTTTAATACCTAAAATTTTGGTGGCCTGATTCATGGGCTAGCAAATGACACAAGCTAGCATTCATTCCATGTGTTTTGAACACAATGTGTTTCCTATAGCTGTTCATTATTTTCTATGTTTTTCTTAGATATATCAGGTCCAAAGTGTGATTTAACACTCTTACTTTGATTTCGTGTTTAAATAAAACATCGTTTTGGAAAAGGGACACTTCAAATTTGTTTAAAATGATTAACTTATATCTCTTCTTAGGTATTTTACTCATATCTTTATATATTTTAATGCACTGATTTTGAAGTATATGGATATAAAGAATTGCTTCCTGTCTCAAACTTTCATTATTCAGTGTACTTTCTTTTATTATTACTTTTGGTTTTCATGCATTTTCTCAAGTCTTTAAAAACATAAACATGTACAAAGTAACAACATGTCATGTATCTTCATTTCACATTTGCAAGGACCTGTGTAATTTTGACTGGAGTGATAATCTAGGCTTAAACAGAGGGTGGCAATGACTCTGGTTATAACTTGTCTGTCCCTCCCTCACAGAAGTTGGGTGAAGTTCGAGTTAGAGGTTTTGTCTCTGAGTTTGGTGTTGATATTGATGTAATTTTTTCTGATTATGAATCAAGTGCTGGCACATGCTGAGGTCTGAGATGGTATTCTACAGCCTTTATGTTATGCTTCCCAGTGAGAAGAATATGCATTTCTGTTCTCCTAATCATAGTTGAAAAAAGAACAATTGCCTCATAGCTGCCTCAGAGGCTCACCCTGCAGCTTTCTACCCGAAAGGCAAAATTTTCTGAACACTTGATTACAAGGCTAAGGTCTGGATTTTGTTCCTCAATGGAGTAATTCCAAACTTTCTGGAATGGAAAAAGTGGAGTAAAGGTTAATTCATTCTTTCCCTGCCTTCTGCAATCTATCTTTTATCATATTATGCTGACACAGTAGTCTGTCTTCCTTCTTCTTAGGCTTTTATGAAGTTAGTTTAATGCTGTGTAAAATGGTATTTTAATGGATGAATCTATGGAGATTATTGGTACAGGATTACACTCCACATACCTTGCTCTGCTCCCAGAGTTTTTAACTTTGTTAATTTCATGTGTTAAATGCTGAGATTTGCTATTGGCAAAAATATGTTTTCACACATAGAAAATAGTTCTATCATCAAAGTATATTTCTTTTAAAAAAGGAATCCATTTATTTTTCCACTTAACTTCAAAGTTTTAGTAAGTACAACACAATATTGACAAGTTAAGGTTCACTGTTTCTATTATCAGAAGCCTTCATTGCAAAATCAATTTAAATTAGATGGACTTATTTAAACATTTCATGACAAATTTTCCTATTAATATAATATAATTCAAATGTTGAAATATGAACATATTTATTAGTGGAAATGGCTAATTGTTATTTCAAACTATAAGCTAGAATTGGTGGTTTCCTGGAAAGATGTGACAAGAAGATCATAAATACATGGGATGAATGGAAAACATGGGCTAAATAGTGATTTGAAAGAAATTATGGACAATTAATTCAGTATGAAAATAAAGCAATCATAGGGCAGAGGACACAGTATATATGTGGAGGCACTGCCTAACAGGAATTACTGAGGTATTAAATCCCCAGCCCTGCAAAAGTAACAAAACCATCAACTCAACTCCTAAAAGTTGTCTTACAGCTTACCTTGAAGCCAAATCTTATAAAATATTAATGCGTAGGAGTGCAATGGATGTCATCTGATTTCTCATTTAACCCTTTCAAGTAAGTTAGAACTTGATTCCTTGTTTGCATGAAATATCATATTTCAGAAGTATCAACAGATGAAAGAACACATTGTCATAGTAAATGATTTCTTTGTGTCTCACCACTTTTCAAAATTAAGGTGTAGTACAACTCAGAGGGGGAAATGCTCTTATAGCCAGTTCTTGTGAACTGACATGTTAAAATTATGGAACACCAATCTTTCATTTGTCTGCAAAATACAAAAACAATAGTTATCAAATAAGATGATATTAATGGCTGATATTTGCATATGACACTTCATGCAAAATAAATATGTTAAAAACATGAATTTTTAAGACATCTCTGACTCTTTGCTTTATCTCAGCTCTATGAAATCAGTTTTTTACAGTATTCCTTACTTATTTTCCTCCTATTTAGAATTGCTTCTTTTGGCAGACATTTCAGCAAGTTTTATTTATGAAGCAACTGTGTTTCAAAATACTAAAGGTTGTAAAGATCTATATTCTTGCTACGCAGTAGTTCTGTAAATATATTTTAATGCAAATCTTATCAACCAAATGCCAGAACTAGTCTAGTGATATTCACACTACTGGAATAATCTCACTATGCAAAAGAGCAAGATATTCAAATGTAAAATAGAGATAGAAAATATATTTATTTTATATATTTTCAGATAAAGTGACTTTCTTGCATTTTGTTTGTTTAAAGGAAGGTGAATTGTACACACTTGAGAACCATATTGTCAAGATAAAAGGAGAAAATGCTTACTACATATTTATTTCTCAAGCAAAGAAAGAAAGTGTTCTATGTAAAGGTTTATAAATAAATCTTTTTTATTGTCTGTCTCTTTTGAGATGTCACCTTTGTCTTTGTGACACAAACTTAAAAAGCAGTAACATAAGGATACCCTTTGTGTGTGCATACATTCATATGTGTACATTTTTCCTGAATTCTATTTCTACTGAAAATACTAATAATTAATAATTCTGCTTTTTGTTTTTCTTGTAGTCATTCACTCTATCACACTAATATAAGAGCTTTTTACATTTTTGTTTCAAAAGGATACAATTTTTAAACCATTAGACACATTATGCATTTTTATGTCATTGACACTGGAAAAGGGTATTTAGTATTATCAGTATACATAATACAAAATTCAGCTATGGAACCCAACACATGAATATGAAATCATCATATTTTCATTGTGTCTCTGTACATTCCAGATAATCTGTTGTGCTTGTTTTCTAGTAGTTTTTGGCATGCTTTTAGGTATGTAAAATAGACCTTATATCCTCTGGTGATCTGAGCCCTCATATGTCTCATTTATTTATTGATTTCTTTCAGTTTTATTCATTCTTTTGCTTTCAATATCTAAAAATTTTCTTGATTCATGTCCACCTCTTATAAGATAGCTAAGACTCAGATTTGTGTGTGCTAAACTGAAAATTATTACCTTTTAAATTAATCAGGCTCATCACAAAATGATTGTCATGTTTCACCAACTTTCTGTTTCTTCCTGACAAATCTTCACTGAATACACGATGTGCTTCCTTCTCTACAAGACATCTACTGGCTAGTAACATATCCATTAAATAGTTTTACCCAGCATTTGTACACTATTTATAAATTTATTTTTACAAAACTGACATAATCACTCACATATTGGCACATATACTTAAGATTATTTTAATGTGTATATATTGATATTTTAAAATATTCTTGCTTTGTATGATGTACATTGTCATAATAAAAAATTTGGATAAATATTAATATACTGTATCTCTACGTGTATTCTTCTGATGTTTTTAGTTATATTTTCTGGTTATATTTTTTCTTATGTCGAAGCTATATGATTATGAAGTTAAACATTTAACTTTTATGCTAAAGTACAGATAAATTTTGACAAAAAGTCACATCAAAGTTAAAAAAAATAATATTTAAAAATTTATGTGGAAAACAGCGTTACTACAGAATGATGGAGACTGGGAATCTCAGCAGCTTGTTCTTTTACAGAAAGAAGACAAGTGACAATGTAAACATGAAAACACTATCCCAAGCACTAAATAATCCAGATAACAGTTAAAGCATATGCGTATAGTACAGAGTTGAGACAAAAAAGGTTGACAAATGTAGAAAAGATATACGTACACTGACATTGTCATCCAAACCTGGGCTGTATATTTTAGACAAATATCTACTTAGGTGAAAGATAGGAAATTATCATCTCTAACATGCATCACTATATATAAACCAGGTAGGACTCCATGGTCACAGACTCCTAACAAATTGAATCCAGTTGTCTGAATCATTTGGTATTTAGTGTTACCAACCAACGGCTACAGTTTTCAGAATTGCTCTTGTACAAAGCTGGCTACCAATGTCCTGATTGCAGACCAATACTGTTAGCCAAGGCTCCATGTTGGAAAAAGGGCAAAATGCTAACAATATAATCTTATATAATTTAGGAACAAAATCTACCAGCAACATAATAATATTTTAGAATCCAAACATAAGAATTATTTCAATATACCAAAATATGCTCTCAAATATTTAAGCTAATACTGATTATGTTAGAAACAAAGTAATTATGAATAAAGTTAATTAGGTCACTTATACCAAAAAAACAAAAAACTGTAAAACCTATAAAAAAGAAATAGAGGCAGAACAAAGCTAAATGAAATTATCCTGTTGTTAGGACTACAGAAACTAAACTTTGGAACTTTTATTTTTAATATTTATTTACTTTATATGGATAAATATCTTGTCTGCACACCTGAAAAGGTCATCTGAGCCTATGAGACTATAGCTGTAGATAGTTATAAGGAGCAATGTGGGTGCTGGTAATTGAACTCAGGTTCTCTGAAAGAACATCCTGAAAGAACTCAGGTACTCTGAAAGTACAATTAACCACTGAGCCAGCTGTCCAGCACTAAACCGAAGATATTATTAGAAGTTCCAAAGTATGCATAGAATTATTGTAATTGTTATCACAATTCAAGTTATGTTATGTTAATAAGAATATCATGTGGACAAATAACCCAAAAGAATGGGGAAAGAACCTGAACAGGGAAGTTTCTAAAGATAAATGACTGCAACACACATAAAAAAGTAACACTTCCAATAATGAAATGCTAAAGATGATACAGCAAAGTAGTCTTATAAATCGATTTGAATTGCTTTAAAAAATGAAGGATAGTTGTGAGAATTTTAAGAAAAGATGATAGAATTGCCTGTGAACACTTGGGCCACCCTGGCAGTGGAAGCAGGTAGGCTGATTTCAAACCTTCACCTCTTCTGCGTCTCCAAATAAAATCAGTCATTCACATCCAGTTCTGTAAGAGAACAGCTGCTACACAACCTGCCCTGTTGCTCTCTATATTCAGCTGATTCCATAGATCTTCCCCTTCTAACGCCCCCTGGTGGCTTAAGTAGGACATATAGGTTTAAGTAGGCACAGAAATGGGAAAGGCCTACTAGGAGGGTATATGAAAAGAGACAGCTAAAACCAAAGAGCATTTGAGAGGTAGCATGGAAACCTGAAACCATAGAACTTTCCTAATTTGAAGAAACTCCCAAATAAAAAGGATAAAGAGACTCAACTGGATATCTCTTGTCACCAAACAAAACATGCAGTTCTGGTTTGGGGTTACAGTTGTGTTGCTGTTCAAAAAACCCTGAAAAGAATTCCCAAACAACACAGACTATTGTCATGACTACAGGTTATTCTAATGTTTCTTGTTGGTTGTAATACAATGCTGTATATAATGTAGACAAATGTTCTACCAGTGAGGAATATAAAAAATCAATGCCTATCAACTTTTTTAAAGTGTACAATCTAAAGGACATTACCAGAATATATAATCAATGGCTAAATGTAGTACCTAACTATTTGTGCTTAGGTATGTCATTTTAAAAACCTGTAATAAAGACAGTTTATGCATTTAATAATAGCTTTAAATGAAGTTTCTCTTAATTTGAAATCTGTGAAAGTCAATTTCTTTGAAAGACAATTTTAATTTTTATAAATTAGTAAAGATTATTAAAGATATATATTTCCATCTTATTTTATAATTTCATCAAAAATTATGAAATATATTTAGCTTAACATGTTCTTTTATAAAATCAAATCATTATTACGGTTTTCAACTTATTAAAAAGATTCTAATGTATCATTGCTTATGTTATTTTTAACAAAAAATATAAATCTGACGCTCTGTATGCATATAGTTCATGAAGAGTTTTTATATTGCAGCGACTATTACCTCTCTCTTGGCTTACTCTTCAGTCCTAGGACCCTTCCTAGATATTGAGGCCACATATTATATACTAGAGCCAGACTTCAATATGTCCTATAGAATCTCAGCCTGTGCAGTTATTACCCAGAAAGCTTATTCCTTATTTATCTGTATCCTCCTCTTCCTAACATCTTGTAGTATATCCATCCCTTGCCTGTGTCTTGAACTGGTACTTCCTGGACCCTAACTTTACTAAAATTATTGACATAATATGGCAGTAACAAGAGAAAGGTTTATCTAGCTATAACTGCTAGAGACTATACAATGTATAGCCTCATTAGTACATCATTATGGCTTAGGATACATTAGTGGCACAAATGAATCTAGTAAGAGACTAGAACATAACATTGGCATTCCATAGGTACTTATCAAACTTTTCAACATGCCAGCTCTCCAGGGTTCGGGCACTATGCATTAAAAATGATCAAAAGACAAAACAGATCCAGGCATACTTATAATCTCAGTACTTGGGAGGTTGAGGCAGATTGATCTCTGTGAACTTGAGTATAGCCTGTTCTGAAGAGAAAATTCCAGGCCAGGTAGTATTACTGGTAGACTTTGTTATAAACTAATGAGCAAACAAAAACAAATCAAAACAAAACTGAAAAAAAGCAACTAACAATCTAACTATAAATGTCCTGGTCTCATTACCAAGCAAAACCAAAACATCGAGAAAACATGTGCCTGACCCCCATCCCAAAAGTCACCAATCTCATAGAAATGGTTTCCAAGAATTGAAAAGAACAATTATAAATATGTACAATAATTTCAATGAATAATAACAAAAGCATTTCTCCCAAATACATAAATAAATATTAGAATGAACTTAAAGAGAACAGAAATAATTCAATTATTGAATTCTTGTTACCAATCCATGTATTTTTTAGCATTCCATTTAATTAGGAACGAAATGGAATTAGCCTATATGTCCATCAATCATGAATGGATAAGGAAAATGTGGTATATATACATATGTGATTTCATTCATTAACAGAATGTCTATTTCAGGCTACTGGGGAAAAAAAGTCATAAATAGTCATATGTAACACTGACCCTAAGCTTGCCAGACAGGATAGTCTCACTGTGGAATACTGATGCAACAGTTAAGGGTTTAACTAACCACTATCACACTGATAGTGTGTCCTGGTTCAAGAAAAGGCCCAAAATTGTAAACTGTTAAAAAGCACATGACTTGGGAAGAGATTGGCGGTAGCTATGAAATTACTACTGTTATTTGTCTAAATTGACATACCATCAAACTTTCTTCTAACAATGTATGTTTATACTAATGGACAAATGCTACTCAAATTAGAGAAAACTCTCTCCACTGAACACAGAGATGCATTGATATTCAACCTGTTGAGAATAAGTGATAACTTTAGAGTAAGTGTTCTGCTCTAAATAGGTCGCTTATACCACTACTGCCAAGAATCAGGAAAGATTGAATGACGTGGGAAAGAAAGAATGTGAGAGGTAGACGATAGGGAGGACTGTAAAATACAGTCTTCCTAGACAAGCTAATGTTATTGCAATCAGAAACTCAGAAATTGTGAATTCTTAGACTGGATCTTTGCAAGACTGTGATCATAAGCAAGCAAACAAGCAAATATAGGTGGAGCAATGGCTCAAAAGCTCAAAAGCTCCAACACCAATACAGAACTATTGCTATTAATGAATTTATGGAGGTGAGAATCATAGTCTTCAATTTGATATCCACTGCTAATCCCACCAGGCTCTTTTGGGTATTCCCAGCACAATGACAATATAGATGGTCCCAGTTAATCTAAATGGATCCCAAAACAAAACCAAAGACGAGAATCTTGAAATCAAACTATTAGGCTCTTAGAGATAGGAAATGGGTGGTATGTATGAGAACAGATAAGAGATGAATGAAAATATTCAGAATATACTAGATACTTGTATGAAATTATCAAAGAACTAATTAAATTAATGAATAGAAATATTGTGTTAGGAGAGGGAATAAGTATAATAAGTTTAGCATAGTTCTCATATTTGTGTGTGAACATATATACTAATAACTATGTATATATATATATATATGTAAATGCTTATTTTTCTACCTCTTACATGTTTTAATTATATGTATAAATCCGATAAATCATAAAGTAAGCACATCCAACTGATAATCTCTTTAAAATAAATGAATTTTAGTATCAAAAAGAAATGGACTCACATTTAATGATAATTTTGTGTTTGTACTTTTAAATAAAAGTTAAAGCCAGTGGGTTTAGTGTGACAGCTAAGCATTTAGAGAACTGACTACTCTTCCAGAGGATCTGGGTTCTGTTCCTTCTCCCACATGGTGGCTTAGGATCATATGCAATATATTCTAGTTCAGGATGATTCAATATTTCCTCTGTCATTCATGCATAAGGTGGACATACATATTCACACATATTCAGAAAATAAAGTAAGCAATTTTTAAAAATTATTTAGCCACTGGGTGAGTGCATATGGAAAATAAAAATAAAAGGGGGGAGGGAAAATTTGAGAGATAGGAAGGAGTAGTACATAAGATGCAATGAAGAGTGAAAAGGAAAAGAATAGTGTCATTATATTTTAATTTTTAAATGTGAAAACTGTTAAACTTAACATATTAATGTTAGTAGATTAAGAAAATAAATATAGACCATATCATTTAGCTCTTTAAGATTCAACATTACATGCATTTAACTTTTAATAGCTACTTAAAACATTTATCATAGCTTATTAAACTATATTGTATTTCATCTAATTATATTAATATATTATAATTTAATCAACTGTATGAGTATACATGGTATGGTGCATATCTATAGATCAAAGGTCAGGGTTGTGGACTCACTATTTCCTTCCAATTTAAAATTAGTCTACGGGTAAATTCATAGTAGCAATCTTTTTCATCAAGATGGCACACACTAAGCCATCTCATTGAAGTAGATTATTATTTTTAAACCAACAAACAAAATTTGGTGCTCTTAAAACGTATACTATGTTTCTTCAAAAGAATATTAATCCTGTAAAATTCTTACAATCAGATAACTCACACATAACACTAGACAGTTACCATTTCAATATACATTATCTTCAAACTTTTCAATAACACCATCACAATGATATATATCATTTGAACATATTCATTTGTCACAAATCTTTGTTGAACATCTCTCTAATCATTTTCCCAATCTCTTAACATTATAGTTCTAAGAGACATGTAAGAATGTCCTTTTAGTTTCCATGTACATTTGAAATATGGTAGTACTTTCTGTGTTTTGTGTTTATTCATGTATTTCAACAAAATTCATTAGTATTCTTCTTTCCTTGAGTTGCCAAGTTTTTCTCTGTTTTGTAGTTGAATAGCACTTCACCACATTTTGTACATATATTACAACAACAACAAAAAAACCCCCACTCATCCATTGCTGGTGGGATTGCAAGCTGGTACAACCACTCTGTATCCAAATCAATTTGGCGGTTCCTCAGAAAATTGGCCATAGTACTACCTGAGGATCCAGCTATAAGATTCCTGGGCATATATTCAGGAGATGCACCAACATGTAATAATGACACATGCCCCACTATGTTGATAGCAGCCTTATTTATAATAGCCAAAAGCTGGAAAGAACCCAGATATCCTTCAACAGAGAAATGGATACAGAAAATGTGAGTGAGGTAACCCAATCACAAACAAAAACAAAAACAAAAAAAAAAAAACACACATGGTATGTACTCACTCATAAGTGGATATTATCCCAGAAGCTCAGAATACTCAAGATACAATTCACAGACCACGTGAAACTCAAGAAGAAGGAAGACCAAAGTGTGTATACTTCAGTTCTTCTAAAAAGGGGATCAAAATCCCCATGGGAGGATATGCAGAGACAAAGTGTGGAGCAGAGGCTGAAGGAAAGGCCATTTAGAGACTGCCCTACCTGGGGATCCATCCCATATACAGTTACCAAACCCAGACACTATTGTGGATGCCAACAAGTGCTTCCTGATAGGGACCTGATATAGCTGTCTCCTGAGACCCTCTGCCAGTGCCTGACAAATACAGAAATTGATGCTCACAGCCAACCAATGGACTGAGCACAGGGTCCCCAATGGAGGACTTACAGGAAGGACCCAAGGAGCTGAAGGGGTTTGAAACCCTATAGCATAATATACAATATGAACCAACCGATACCCCTAGAGCTCCCAGGGACTAATCCAACTATGACTTTTTCAATTTTATTGTTCATCCTTTGGATAACAGAGGTTTTAACACATGTAAAGGGATATTTGTTGCAGAGTAACATGCATTTGTTTACAGAGTGATTTTGATAATTTTCTTTTAAAAAATCTGTTGACCACCATTATGTCTAATAAGTATAAAAGTCATATGACTTTGCTCTTTTACTAATTTTTATCAGGTTATTTTTTAATGTTATTGGCTATTTCATTTCCTCACATATTGGCTCAATTGCTCTCCTATTAGATGTATAGCTGGAAATACTTTCTTTTTATTCTTTAAGCTATTTTTCTTTCCATTATATTCTTTCCCACAGAGAAATATTTTGAGCTGGTATAATCCCAACAGTCCATTTTTGCTTTTGTTACTTGAACTTTAAGGTTTGTTTCTGAAGTCATGATGTGGAATTTTATTTCAAAGGCTTCTAAATTTACCCTCTGTATTAAGAGCTCTCTATTTTGTCTATCCCTATCATGCTTTGGTCATCTAATTTTTCTGTTTTGTTCATACATAAGTTTATCTGTTAATTGTATCATTCAGTGCTCAGGAATGAATAGATAGACATATATCCACAACTACTGTTTGAAAATTTATTCAAAACAAACAAACAAAAAATAGAGTTCTATTACTAAACTTTTGCTTAAATTAACAATGGAGTAAGATTAAAAAAAACAGAAAAAAAAGTTATAGTTGAAATTAAGATTATTAGCTATAATCTTGATAGAATCTATTCATTTGCAAATGAATGAATATTTTATTTGATATCATGGAACTTTATATACAAGTCATTCTAGTTACTGTGATAAGGGACATTAAAGTCCAGGAAAAACTTGATTATCTATGAATATCATGGAACAAAATATTTGAAAATTTGGTCAAAATATTGTAATTAAGATGAAATAATTGCATGTAGTCAAAGTTTTACTGACTATGTATGTATTGTTCTTCCATATAAACCATTCTCTGTGCTTGGAGTATAAAAGAGAAACAAATTAAAATGTTCCTATTATATTCATGCAATTCAACAATGCATCAATCAACATATAGATATTCTCACTAAAATTAAAATTATGGACAAAATAATTAAATAATTTTAATGCATTATATACTTAAAGTATTAATAAATAATGCCATAGCTACACATTTAACTCGTCAATATTTCTGTACTTCTTTGTGAAACATTTTTAAAGACTTAAGTAGGTAAAGTTTTGATGCATATAATTGCTAACATGAAGCTGGAACAATATATTAATCTATACCTAAGTCTGATGAATGGATTCAGAGTGGTGGATACTCTTTAGGGGTTAAGTTTTTTGTGATGACCCAACTGGAGTTCACCTGGCCAGTATTTGTGAACAATTTGAGTATTTTAATATGATAATGCTCTATTTTGGCCCTAATAAATTGAAATTCCACTTCTTTTATGACAGTATATCATAGTATTGAATAAAATATTAAAAAAATTAATAGGTTGATAAGGATAGTTAATACTCATCAAAATTATCTGCAACATTTTGTATCCCTATGCTTAAAACTATTTCATGCAAAAATATGAAGAACTGCAGAGGATGCATATATTCTAAATGGATATGAAAACTGTCAGTATTTCATTTAAAATTTTCATGAAGACTGACGGTAGTGAGTTAAAAAGAACTCTACAATCAAGTGATATTTTAAAAACTGTAAGCCAAGAGTAGCAGTTGGGAATCACCAACTGACAGTCTGGCATGAAAAAATCAAAGAGATCTTATAGGAAGTATGACAACCCTGCAGATAGGTTATATTAAATTCTGTCATCATGTAAATGTGAAGGGAAGAGCAAGATATATTATTTTTTCCTGTAATGAGGGAAATCTGTTGTTGAATTTGGAAATTTAAAAATGTTGATATAAGCAGAAAAGTCTCTGAAACTGCTATGACCTTGACCTAGATAGTCTGGAAGTTGAAAGATTTTTTTCCTTTGGGCATTAGAAAATCTAATAAGAATATAAAATAAAACAATGTTTCAATCTTTGCAGCAATAGCAAAAAGCTTCCTAAGTATTGTTTTGGCACATCCTTGTAATCATTTTTTTAGAACTATGAAATCAATGCATCTAGAGCCTGAAAATATAAAATCAAAGGAAGTGCTGGTCTAAGAATAGAGTTCAATATTCTGTATATTCATGAGATATAAGACAAATTATATGAGCTCATATAAGTTCAAAAACATCTTAGTTAATTATCCTGCAAATGTCCTTATGGACTGTTTTCTTCTTTACATTTTCAACACATGATTATCATTTACCTGAAGTTGACATACAGCCAAGTACAATTTAAAATAAAATAGTCAATTTTTGTTTTTACAGTATTGTACTTATCTTATTTTTTACTCTACCTGAAATAGCCAGCTAAGGATATATGTTTATTTGGTGTATACAAGACAGGTTCAAGAATTATTTGAATTTATATTTAAAACAATATTTACATGTTGGACTATGTATTGTATGTGTATATCACTTGTATTATACAGTGAATATATACTGTATACTTTATACGGACAACCAAACACTTTTAGGATCAATTACTATAGAAAAGAAAATGAAAAGAAAATATGTTTTATGAAAGATGAGATAAAATTACAAGTGTGAGGTTGAAAACAGAAATTAACAAGAATGTTTAAAAAGTTTACAATACACCTGAGATCATAAATGAGGATATAAGATAGATCACAAGATAGGTCAGTGGTTACAAATTCTTGATGTTCCTATAGTGGACCCACGTTTGATTCCCAGCATCCTCATCCTCATAACTGTAGCATCATTCCAGGAGTTTGCACACACTTCCCTGACATATGTGGGCACTAGGAATGCATCCGCGCAACAGATATACATTCCAGAAATCTGACACACACACACACACACACACACACACACACACACACACACACAGAGAGAGAGAGAGAGAGAGAGAGAGAGAGAGAAATCTAAAAATTTGCAACAAAACTTTGAAATTATATTTGTAATGAAAATACTTTTTTCTACAATATTTCCCTATTAAAATTTTTTTGTTCCTGCTCAAGAGTTCAGAAAACTGGAATGACTCTGTCATTCCAAATCTTATAAATGAATACAACAGAAAACACCAATCAATAATCAATTTCATAACTTTGAATTTATAATATTACTGAATGACAAGGATGGCTTTTTATCTAAGTAGTTGAGCCCTTGCCTGGGTACATTATGACATGATGTCATTTTCAATCACAGGGAGGAAAGAAACAACTATTTCTAATTTTATGACCATTTTAATGTTCTAACTGTGGGTATCATATATGAAAGGTGAGAATTGTTTTCTCTTCATAATTTTCTACTTAAACTCTCCTTTGTAGTAGTGTTTGTAATTTGTTATGTTCTCCTTTCTTTCTCTGTTTCTTTCTCTTACTCCCTTTTATATCTTTCTTTTCAACAATACTTCCTTCTTTCTCTTCTGTCTTTATTCCTTCCTCCCTGCCTCCTCTTAGTTTCTTCCTTCCTTTTTTTTTCTTTATTTTTCTTGCTTTCTGGATGCTTCAACTCTTAGAGGACACTGTATCAAAGACTGTAATACAAAGAGATTAAATGGAAACCTAACTATTGTAAAGGTCTACTGAGAACCATATGTTCATTCTCTAGAGAAAGAAGTCAGTAATTGTTCAAATCCATCTTTTTCTCTTTCCTGTGAACTGTGTAGGTAAGAACCACACTTTTAAAATATAAACTAATTATACATTTTTCTCTAATACTCCCATTTGTGGCCTTTAGAAATTACTGAAAACACCTCACTTACCCTGTGTGCATCCTTCACAGGGGTCTACAAAATTTCCATCTTCAGTCTACAGTTGTCCTACTCCACTTGCTTTCCACCAGGAAAGGTTACAATCCTGGACCTGCCTCGTCCCAACAATACTTCTATCTACTTCCGCATACCTGGCCAAATCAAGATAGAACTCTGTCCTTCTCACACATAATTCTGCTTTGTCACGGAATCCCAGTGAGACAGGTTAAATATTCCTGGACTTTGTATGTCCTGCACACACTTCCTTTACTCTTGCACACATTGTGTGGACAAGTTAGAGCGTCCTGATCTTTATGCCTCTGTAGCTCACTCCTAATGTTCAACATGCTAACCATGGATGAGCATGAGAGACATCTCTGAGCCTCTCTCCCCTGAAGCGCTGCAATATGTACATCTTAGTTTTTGAAGCCAAAAGTATGCAGCCAGATTTCTCACCTGGAGCATGCTTTCTTATAGTTGCATATACTCCTTGGTTAGGGAAGCCACGATACCTGCAACCCACATGCTTAATTACTTATCTATAGCAGTGATAAAAAGTCCACAACCAAGGCAGTTTATGTATCTTTCTTTAAAACTTTATTTGGGCTTACATTTTCATCGGGGTAAGTGCATCATGTCAGGGAAGCAGAAGACATAGTGGTAGACATGGTGCCTCAAGAAGCAAGATTAGAGTATACATCTTGAGCTGCAAGCACAAAACAGAGAGTAAATGAAATAATTTAAATCTCTCAACTCTAAAAACCTATCCCTACTGACAAACTTTCTCCAGAAACACCACACCTTTATAAATATCCCCACATTTATGAGTGCTTAAAGGCAGAGATTCTAGGGGACAAAGCTAGAGTCAAATCCTGACCCATAGGGTATGCATACCCTCTGTACCTGGACAGTGATACATGAGACTGCTACTGTAATTCTATGAAGAACTTGTAGCTTGGAAAGACATAGGCCGCTGTACTGGCTAGTTTTGTGTGTCAACTTGACACAGGCTGGTGTTATCACAAAGAAAGGAGCTTCAATTGGGGAAATGCCTCTATGAGATCCAGCTGTAAGGCATTTTTTTCAATTAGTGATCAAGGGGGGAGGTCTCCTTGTGGGTGGTGCCATCTCTGGGCTGGTAGTGTTGGTTCTATAAGAGAGCAGGCTGAGCAAGCCAGGGGAAGCAAGGCAGTAAAGAACATTCCTCCATGGCTTCTACATCATCAGCTCCTGCTTTCAGACCTGCTTGAGTTCCAGTCCTGACTTCCTTGGTGATAAACAGCAATGTGGAAAGTGTAACCTGAATAAACCCTTTCCTCCCCAAGTGCTTCTTGGTCATGATGTTTGTGCAGGAATAGAAACCCTGACTAAGACAGCCACAGAGGTAATGCACTACTGTTATTTTGTTAATTAGCATCGGGATATCTTCTAAATAGTTATGTTTATATCCATAAACAAATGCTACTGTCAGTGTTAATCAGAAAAAAAAAAAACTTATCCTTGAAGAGAACATTGTCAAGTGCAGACACTCATGGCTATTCAAGTAGCTGGAAATCAGTGAAGGATGAGTGTTCTGCACCAAATTAGCAATTTATTCCACATCCTGTAATGTTAAGCAAATGTTATGCAAAAGGGAGTGGAAAGAATGTAAGAGCTGAGAGCATGACATAGACACTCCAACCATTATCTCACAGCTGCTGAGATTACCTGTACTAGGCCTGTGTGTACCTTGCCTATCAACAGTTAATCATGGATTAGGGAAATATTTACAGAGCCTTTCCATCATCAACGATTTCCTCCAGATAAATTCTCGAGAAAGCATACTGATTTTCATCAGTTGTGTACCCAGTTGTGAGCTGAGCAGGCTCCAATTTGTTGTTCCTATCCTTGGGACACACAGCTCACCAATCCCTAACACTATTAATGATACTCTGTTATGCTTGCAGAAAGGAGCCTAGCATAACTGTCCTCTGAGAGGCTCCACCCAGCAACTGACTCAGACAGATATAGAGAGACACAACTGAACAGTGGATGGAAGCTAGGGGGCTATCATGGAAGAATAGGAGGAAGGATTGTGGGCCCCAAAGGAGACAGGAACTCCACAGGAAGATCAATAGTCAACTATCCTGGACCCTTGGGGGGTCTCAGAGACTGAACTGCCAACAAAATAACATACAGGGCCTGGACCAAGGCCTTCTCGGACATATGTAGAAGATGTGCAGCTTGGTCTTCATGTGGGTCCTGAACAACTGGAACAGGGGATGGGACTATCTCAAAAATTGTTGGCTGTCTGTGGGATATGTTCTTCTAGTTGGGCTGCCTTGTCTGGCTTCATTGGAAGAGTATGCACCTAGCCTTGCAGAGATATGAAATACTGGAGTGGTGGAATACCCAGGATCCACCCCCAACCCCCAACCTCCCCCACCCCCCACCCCTGCGACCTGCTCAGAGGAGAAGGGGAGGGGGAAGGAGGAATGTGGGAAGGGTTGTGTGTGGAGAGTGTCTAGGAGGGGAGCAGTGAACAGGATATAAAGTGAGCAAGTAAATACATTAATTAATTAATTAAATTTAAAAATCTAATTAGAATTAATTAACATGACCTTGTGTTAAAAGGGGGGCAATTTTTAAACAAACAAACAAAAAGAGAATGTGGGAAAGGGAATTTAGGGAAGAAAGTGAGATACCAGCGGTGGAAAGGAGGTAAAAACAGTGGAGTGTGAAAGTAATGATGATAAATTATGAATGTTTGAAATTATCAAAGAACAAATTTGGAGAATAGTTCATAAAAAAAAAGAAATTATAAAGAGTAAGTTCATCAACTCTAACCCATCATGAAGTTAATGATATTTCTCCAAAATGCAGTCAGTAGATGGGTGGAAACAGTTTCTTTTAAGAAAAACAGTCGTTCACTCTTTCTCATGGTGGTGTGTTTGCTCTGTAGGAGATGAAAAGGGGCAGACGCGATTTTAGCAAATATGGATCTCTAACAATAAATATATAGTTTTATGCCATACTGGGTCAAAAAAAAAAGACTATCACAATCTTTTATTTGTGTTAGCTCTTAAGACTGTTCTTTGCATTTTTGTTATTAATTATATTTATGAAATAATGCAAGCTTGAACATTCATCTTTGTTGTGTGCAATTAAAAAACAGTCCATGCTATCATCAGCTACTTTCTGGCCATGGTGGTTTCCCCACACCCATGGCTATTCCCATGTGCCAGTTCGCTGAACTTCCCCTGGTTCACTTGCTGTGGAACTGCTGAACCCCTGAACCGCTGTTCCTAATCACCCATGCTCTCTGGCTGGCTGATGACAAACTACTCAGCAAAGCCAAATTTCTGTGGCTAGCGGGGGGGGGGGGGGGGGGGGGACGACACTCTCGCCAACCCATGCTCCACTGTGGTACCTTTCCCCTGTAGCTTAGGTGAGTTGCTGCAAATGGAAAACACCAATCTTAGTTTAGAGTTAACAGATAACACAATTGCTGGGCACAGAATTTATCACCATAAACTCATTACCTTTGGTCCTGTGAAGGCTCTATGCCCCAGTGTAGGGAAATGCCAGAGCCAGGAAGCAGGAGTGGGTGGGTTGGTGAGAAGGGAGAGGGAGGAGGAAGTAAGGGGAGGGGGTTTTCGGAGGGAGACCAGGAAAGGGAATAACATTTGAAATGTAAATAAAGAAAATGTGTAATTTAAAAAATAAAAAGAAAGAGAGAGAGAGAGAAAGAAATCTTATATTGGCAGATCCTTGTGGATTCTGCCACCAGATAAAACAGTCTCAGGCCTACATCTTGTCTCCTTTGCTCTTGCCTCTGTCCAAAAGGAAATTTCTTTCTCCTGCACACTATCTTCCTCTCTCAGACCTGGAAGTCCCAACTCCTCCTCACCTAGTGATTGGCTTCTTGTCATCTTTATTACCCAATCAATCAGAGAAAACTTCGACTACACATCTTCTTCAATCATCCCCACCTTCTATCTACTCATCTGTCTTTTTGAATGCCTAAATATAAAACATTTGTTTTGCTCCTGATTTTTAGAAAAACTTCAATAAACACTAGGCAAAATTATATTGGCACCTAGTTTATGAAGCTAGCAATTCTCAGGTTCTACATGCCATGAATAATTTTATGATGTGAATGTATTTAAGTAGCTTGTAGTAAAGTACCATATGGATTCTTTCATTCAATATTCATATTATGATACCATCTTCCTCCTTATATTTTCCTATGTTAGTTTGGTTCATAGCTATTTTTTGAGGTTTATTAAATGTTAAATATTTCAAATGCTTCTGCCTGAAACACTTATTATAAAGCATCAGGTGTTACCACATTCAAAAATTCCACTATGTTAAGGAAAATAAAATAAATTCTTAAATTAGATAGTTAATCTGTGTTTAGAAATTTCTCCTTTGTTCAACGTTATACTATAACTTCTCAAACACTGTGTAGCACCCTAAAAATATCTCAGAGACACAGTTGAAAGGAAAGAACACTGGAGCTATGGGTCAGAGGATAATACTATATGTACTGCTTTTGAAGAGAGCCAATGTCTGGTTCCCAGCATCCACATAGATGGCTCATAGCTGCTCGTAACTCCATCTATAGGGATCTAATTCTCTTCTCTGGCTCCACAAGTGTGAGTAACTGTACAGAAGCACAATTGCACAACCAGTGCGCGCGCGCGCACACACACACACACACACACAGAATAATAAATTTATATTTATTTAATATAAATTTAAAAAATAAATGAAGAAATGACTATTCTTCGTTCACAATTTTGTTCTAAAATCAGTCAGATAAACTTCTAGGGCATGAAGTGAAACAGAATACCATGGATATATTACCATGTGGCAGAAGCTGTTTAGTTTATGGTAGACAAGAAAAAAATGGAGAAAATAAATGGCTTATGACAAGACACAAATTCTTTAAAGACACAGACCTGTACAACCATTTTCTCTGTAAATTCCATCTTCCATCATGGTATCTCCCTGATACCCCACCTCTCAATTTTGACATTTGAAATCCATAATAGAGTTTCCTGTTATTCAATCATACTCCTTCAGTATCATTTGCACTCTTAGAAAAGCGTTCAACACACAGAATGCATGTTAGACATCTCTGTGTCCAATGAAACTGACTATCATTACAAGGATACATGGAATATGAATGAAAACCAACCTCCTTCACCTGAGGCACTGATCAATATATAGGTCTTTATAGAATTATTAGAAATTAAAGCACATCTCTACTTTATCTGATTCTCTAATCCTCACTACATTTTCAGAATGTTGTAAAAAAACAACTGACATTTTCACTGCAAATTTTGATAGTATTGACTAAATAAACACACTTTGAATTCAGAAAAAATAATTAATGTTCAATATTATTCTATTTCCTAATTTTATTAGTACTATTTCACTTTATGTGTATAGGATTTTTTCTGCATACTTGGTGTCCAAAGAGTTCATAAAAGGATCTTGTGTAATCTATAGCTGATGTTTCAGACAATTTTGAGCTACCATGTAGGTAATGGGAATCAAGTTTTCTTAACCAATGGTCTTAACCATTAAAACAGTATCTCCAGCTCCATATTCCATTTTTCTAGTGGATATTCAATATTATATGAATACATGTATTATATGTATAATTTCAAATATTCAGGAGCAGAAGGTATTTAAATATTCAGAAGCAGTATGATTTTTGCAAACGTAGTGTACTTAGTAAAAGTTCTTTTTATTAATTCACTTCCCAAACGGTTTACAAAAAAAACCTTATTCTGGAAATCATTAAAATTTCACTATCAAGAGATCTTAGGTATTAGTGAAATAAAAATTACAAGAAAGATATTGATATAGTTGAGAATTGTGTAATGTTTTCACCAAAAATTTGTTAAAGGCATCTGAAATTTCTGAAATTTTAATATAATACTACTTTAAATTTTTTTTTTATTTTTTACCCATCGCAATACCGTTTTGTAATTTAGTTTCTGCTTCTGTAACTAAATACATATCCCCAAGTCAAACACTCATCCTTAAACCTGTATCACATAGTCCTTACTTTAATCTTCTCCTAACATACTTCTATGGTCTCTGAAAAAAATCATAGTAATCCGAAATAGATAGTCTACCCTGCAATTCTCACATACTGTGTTCTACTTACATCAAAATATTTTTATATCTTTTCAGAGATTCTTATGTTTCAATACTGATCCTTCAAGAGTTACATGGGGTATGACTGTATTTCTCACAGTGCCTGGGAATACATTTGAGATGATATACATGTTTAGTATATACTATTCTAATGATTTATTACGTATTGAAAGATAAAGTAAAACATTTACTGAGCATAACTGCTAGAATTTCCATGTCTTTCATGAAGTCTAACCATTTCAAAAATTCGAAAATGTAAAAGTGCATACTCCTTTTACAGCACATAGGTAGAAGTAGCAGGAGTGAGCATTTAAGGAGATCTTTAGACCAATTGTTCCAGCATTTTTCCAAGTAAACATGTAAACTCACTGGTTTAATTTGGGATATTTCTGCTCTAACATTAAATGATTCCAATAAAGTGATATGTAGTCATGTGTTATGATGTCCTATAAAATAAATATTAACTGTATTAATAATATTTCATAGGTAAATAGTGTAATTACCTGAGTACTGAGTAACAATTCCCAGTAGCATGATACCTTGTCAAGGTTTGTATATGTTAGTCCCAGAGAATGGCAGTATCAGAAGGTGTGGCCCTGTTTGAGAAGGTGTGGCCTTTTTAGATTAGGGTAGCACTGTGATTGTGGGCTTTAAAGCCCTCACCCTAGCTGCCTGGAAGCCCAGTATTTTGCTAGAAGCTTTTAGATGAAAATGTAGAACTCTCAGCTCAGCCTCCATCATGCCTACCTCAATGCTGCCACGTTTCCTGCCTTGATGATAAGTGAACCTCTGAACCTATAATCCAGCCCCAATTAAATTGTCCTTATAAAAGTTGCCTTGGTCATCATGATGTCTGTTCACAGAAGTAAAACCCTAAGACATAGCTGCATTTTTAGTCACCACTCTTTTTTTGTTGTTCTTTCTTCCTTTTTTTCCTTCCTTCCTTCCTTCCTTCCTTTCTTTCCTTCTTTTTTTTTTTTTTTTTTTTTTTTTTTTTTTTTTTTTTGGGTTTTCGAGACAGGGTTTCTCTGTGTAGCCCTGGCTGTCATGGAACTCTGTAGATTAGGCTGACCTCGAACTCAGAAATCCATCTGCCTCTGCCTCCCAAGTGCTGAGATTAAAGGTGTATGCCACAACTGCCAATCCAGCACTTTTTATAAACAAGTGTTATAAACAAACTCCATAATAGCCAAGAAAAATGATGTGTGTAAAATCTGAACATATACGTTGTAATTTTCATGCCGTTTTAATGTAATGTTCTCACCCACACAATTTTGTCTTCTACACAAATAAAACAATAAGAATACTGAAATATGGTTTAAGTTAAATAAAATATGAGATGTTAAATTAAACTTTATCTGAATTGTTTTCAATAATGTTCTCTGAGAATAAATCTTACTTTCTGGAAAGATATTAAAGCTAAAGTTTTGTGTAGTTACATGTTAAAAGTGAATAGAGCAATTTTAAGTTTTTCACATATTCTTGAAAATGAAAATATAATTTTGACCAAATGTAAACTAACTCATTTAAATATGATTGTGGGACTGATTTTGTCATTCTTTTTGTTCTTCTTTGTTAACTGAGGACAATAATGAAAAGTTGTTTTGCTCACTTGTTGCAAAAAATATTAAATGTATTAATTCATATGCAGATGATCTTCACTTAAATGTTATTTAAGGATAAATGCCCACCAACAAAAATTGCAAAAGACAAATTCTGTGCTAATCAAATTGGCACAATATCCAGTTGTTCTCTCATTATAACCAAACATATTGCAATTAAACTACCCAGAAAATTCAAATTGTTTTAGCCATGATTGTTTTTGTTAACTATCTGTGAACAGCAAATGAAATGAAAAAACCCTTACTGTCTATTTTATTTATGAAAAATATTATATTCATATAAATTAATATCATTTTATTACCATGCATTAATTATATACAATAATGGGTTGCACTTAGAACAGACAGCCTCTTTGTAAATCTCTACCTACCTGCAGAACCAAACACTACATGGAACACATTTTACTAAAATTTACATTTCACTGATTCTCGACTGATCAACAGAACTACTTTCTACCACACACAGCTAGAACCTATATTGGATGCAACTCCCCTCCAACCTACAGAACTACTGCCTACTATACACAGTTGGAACCTGTACTGGAATAAGAACTACCAAAAACTGAACACCAGAAATGTAATATCAGGTTTCTAAACTAGGAGACACCTAAAAATACCATAATCCCAGATACAAAATTCCAGAATAAAAGCCAAGCATGAACAATGAAGACAATAAGCCTTTACAGAAGCCAGCTATCCTATTATAATCAGACCTGATAAAAACAGCTTAGCTCACATATAAGACAATATATTCCAAATAGGATTATATTTCTAATGACCTAAGAATGCATTAATAGAAAGTGTTCCAACATAAACAATTAAGTGAAATACTAGACAAAGTCAAGCCATGAAAGTAAAATTTAACGAATAAATAGAATTGCTAAAGAAATGCCAAAATGAGTTGAAACAATGATTCTAGAGCAGTGCACTGCAAAAAGCAGATGCTTAGATTGGCCTCAATGCTTTGTCATAAAAATAATAACAATACCTCAAAAAGATTATGTAATGTCAGCACAGGAGGTTCACAATATATGAGTGTCTGCTAGTTATTATAAAATGCATATCAATGTATTTAGTAAAACATGGATATTCATGGCTAAGCTGAGCAGTTAGTGTATCCATGTGGAGAAAAGAAGATGTAATAAGAACCACTTTGACTGGAAACATTGGGCCTGACTGGATCCTTGAACAGATTGCTGAAATTTACTAAATTAAAATTATAAATTAAGTAACTATATGATATAAAATATTTTTAAATTTTCCATAAATGTTTGCTATGTGACAATATGAATTCCTCAAATACATGAATAGTCACTGGTTACACCCTCAGAAAGATGCTCTGCAGGTTTAGACTTTGATGTATAGTGGAATCTGGGTGAGCTTCGAACAAGATATTCTAAATAATTTTTTGGATATAAGTTCACAAATTATGTAGACATTTCTAGATTAATAAATCATGCTTCTTGCTCTAAAAATTAATCACAAAGGAAAGAACATTAAAATAAAAACATTAAAATAAAAATGAGGTGACTTCATTATATAATTATATAATGTGACATTTTGGATTTTCAGTCATTTTGGATTTTAAGTCTTGGTATTTCTGAAGGTTACACCAATGCAAGAAATTCCTACACATTATCACTCAGGCCAGAAAAGGTAAGAAGAGTGATTAAAATGGATTCAGTTCAGATACAATTTATGATTCTCTTTTACTCAGAGTACAAATAGTCTAAGAGACCTTTGAAAACTGTGTAGTAACAGGGCCTGAGACAGATACAAACTCAGTGCCCTGCAGCCAGAAATAGAGGATTTACTGCAACACCAAACTCAATCAGGAAATAGCCCACAAGCCATATTTCCAACTAGTTGTTGAATAATATGAAGGAAAACTAGAACATAAATATCTCTTTGTAAAGTCTTAAAAAAATGAAAATGTTCCTACTCCAGTAACTATAGAACATACAGAAATAACAACTGTCAATTGAGCATACTTAGAAGTTAGGGCAAAAATATGTCCCACTCAAATTTTTGTTCAGTGTGCCCTGGAGAACCTGGATTCTACACTCCAAGTTGTTGCTCTTGTTCTTAGTTTTCTGTCACAATTTGATGATAAGCTTGCTGAAGCTCTATACACCTGAGTTGTACAATATGGAGAAATCAAGTTTGTTGACCAATAAGTTTCCTCTTTGCTGGCTATTTATTATAATAATAAAAAGTGTGTAGTTTGTGGGAGAGAAAAGTAATTAGCAGCCTTATCCAGCTGTGAACCCTGTGAGCTAACCTAACTATGGCAACACTTCATCTGATGATTTCAGTGAGTATGACAAGCTGTTTATCAAAGGCTTCAGACATGGATCAGGAGGGCCATGTCTTTATTTCTCTATTTATTCATTGTTTTTTATTCCTGGTTGAGCTCTTCCACACGAGGTGATGATGGTATAGTACATAGGCCCCCAACATAGTGCATTTGTCTGTCTACTGAGGGTCACCTATGCCTCACCTGCTCCATCACTGTTCTCTGCAGAAATCATATGTCTGTACATTCCAGATATACAGAGTTTTTGTTGGCTGAAATATATTATCACTACTGATAGAAAATTTACAAAAGAAACAAGATTGGATTTTGGCATAACAAGAAGACCTTTGAAATAATATAATTTTTAATAGAAGTACATTAAGGACAAAGATGGAAACTATTATGAAAACTGGGTCCAGAGTTGCCTTTGATATTTGGAGCCTTTCCTACCTTTCTCTATTGTCAATTTTTGTGTTCATCACAGTAAGAATCAAAGGTGGAATGGAATGGATATTATGTTTCCTTCTTTGCCCCTTATCAAGGTAACTTAGGTATAAAATACAGTGTCCTTATTTTACCTTCTCCATGGAATTCGTCAGAGGATGTTGTTCTAAAGTTCCAAATGAAAGCAGAATCTGAGCAGTAAGTGCTATGATTACTCACGACATTCTGTAAGAACATTCTGACACAAATTTCAGTCCATTAATAAAAATACCTATTTCCACATCAACTCCTCCCATGTCTAGCATTAAAACATCTATGGAGTGGAGCAAATCTTCCTCTAACAATTCCCCTGAAGGTTTCTGTTTCTAATGTTAAAATACTGGGTTTTAAGTTTAATATTTTAGGCCTCATTAATTAAAGTATTTATTTTTTCATAAATACATGAAGAAATAATCACATGCATTTATATTCAGACTGTCATGTATAAAATTATATTTGAATTTATAATTGCAAGCCAAGGGTAAATGTAATAATATTGAGAATAATGTTGTTAATATGCTTGATGCAATGGCTGTATTATTTGCTAATTATAGGTAGTTATGACTTAATCTACTGGAAGGTAGATGATAGGATAAATGACATATGCTTTGTCTCACTTCAAAGAAAGTGTCTACATAGAGACCAACCACTTTGGTATTTATTTACTAATTTTATTAATTTGTTTTACATATGTAGATAGATAATGGATTTAGACAAATGGAAGTACGTTCTCTTTTATTTTCCATATTTTTGTTGTTGTTGTTGTTGTTTGTTTTTCAAGACAGGGTTTCTCTGTATAGCTCTGGCTGTCCTGGAACTCACTCTGTAGACCAGGCTGGCCTCAAACTCAGAAATCCGCCTGCCTCTGCCTCCCTAGTGCTGGGATTAAAGGTGTGCGCCAACCCACCTGGTTCTATTTTCCATATTTTTATTGGTTATTTTATTTATTTACATTTCAAATGTTATCCCCCATCCCATTTTCCCCTCCACAAACCCAATCCCCTCCCTTTACCCTCTGCCTCAATGATGGTGCTTCCCCTCCTACCTACCCAGTTCCACCTCAGTGCCCTAGCATGCCCCTATAATGAGCCACTGAGTCTCCACAGGACCAAGGGGATCCCCTCCCAGTGATGCCAGTAAAGACAGTCCTTTGCTACATATTCAGCTGGAGCCATGGGTACTCTATGGTTGTTGATTTAGTTCCTGGAAACTCTGGGTTGGTTGATATTGTTCTTCCTATGGGGTTGCAAACCTCTTTAGCCCCTTTTGTCATTGCACAAATTCCTCCATTGGTGTACACATGCTTGGCTATGTGCAACCGCATCTGTGTTGGTCGGGATCTGACAGAGTCTCACAGGGGACACCTATACCAATCTCCTGTCAGCAAGTGCTTCTTGGCATCAGCGATAGTGTCTGGGTTTGGTGTCTGCAGATGGAAAAGTTCCCTAGGTGGGGCAGTTTCTGGATGGCCTTTCCTTCAATTTCTGCTCCATCCATTGTTCCTGCACTTGCTTTTGGCAGGAGCAACTCTGGATTAATATTTTTGAGATGGGTGGGTGGTCCTATCCCTCAACCTGGGTCTCTATATATGGTCTCTACAGGTTCTATTCCCATTTTTTGGGTATTTCAGCTAATGACCTCCCTTTGTTTATTACCATCTACTGCTAATAAAACAATCTCAAAGTGGGTTGAGATATTTTGATCTATAGGTATAATATTAAATTATTAGTGGTTGGTGTAATATATGGACTTATCAAAATGACTGTAGTAGGTTCTTTCCCCCAAGTCTCAGTCCTTATCTATCCATAGGTTTTTTCCTTGACAGTGATGGTAGGTGTGGGTTTTATCCTGCAGAACAGGACTTTAATCCAATTATAACGAAGTGGTTACCACATGTTATTCAATCCACTGTTGTGCCAATGAGCATCTTTCCAAATAGTTATTTTTGTAGATTACAGGATTCAGAGTTGGATGTGGCAAATGATTATGTTTCCAATTCAGTAGTGTGCATAGCAACATCCAAAATTATGAAAGCTATCCTACAGGAATGATGAAGTTTCCAAGTCGGTATACACTTGCTTTCTCCATGTTCTATGACTCAAGTATATAGTGTCTGCAGCAATCTGACTGCAGGGTAGGTACAAGCAATGGGAATAACCTGTAATGTTTGAAATCTATGGGACAAGGCAGGACAACACACCCAAAAGAGGAAAACAATACTTGGTTGTGGTCTTTTAATTTGTTATTCTCTGGTACATAATGGGTATATTCTTGCCTTGATAAAAGATAACTCCATATTACCTGCTTGCATATAAATGTAAATATATTTTATATTTTAGGAAGCTTTTACAGTAGTAGATTCCTTTACAAATTTCCAAAAGGATTTTAGTATTATCTGTCTCTACCCTTACTTCAATAGCTGCTTATAGAGATATTAGGAGATAATGCACCAACATATAAATGACTCTGCCTAGCCTTATTGAACACATTTAGAAGAAATCCCTACTCCTGTTCTTTTAGTATATCAAAACAAAACTTTGACGATTTCTTCTTTAAGTGTTTGATAGAATTCAGCAATAAAGCCACTTGGTCCTAGGATTTTACTTTCATAGCAAATTTCTTTTCACTGATTCAAATCTCAAACATTATTGGCCTGCATAGGCAATTTATGTATTTTAATGTATGTTCTACAAATAAAACTAAAAACAAATAAAGTAAAAATTATGTTCAATAAGATAATATTTTATAAACATATGAACGATAGCTAATACAAAGGTCTATTTTCTAAAAGATTGATTTAGGATTATTTTTTAGATTGTAATATGTTTGTTTTAATAAAGCCCCAAATCACTGTATCTGATCTATATTATCAACAATTTGAAGTGAGGTAGGATTCAAATCAACATTATTTTATTGTAACTAATAACTAGGTAACTCAATAAAATAAATACCAACAGTTGAATAAAATAAACTTTCTTCTCCCTGCAATGGTATATCTTTTCTAACACATACAGTGTCTCTGTCTGACAAAAATTTTAGCTAAGTAATGATATGATTGCATTTGGAATTGTAGAGTGAGATAAATTAATATAAACAGTCCTGTAATGAGATACCATCATTGAATCAGATGTATTTTCACATCCTCTTTCATGATGCGGGTGTTCATCCAGGCATCATTTTCGGTCTTCAATGCCACTATAACATCAACTTGTCACCCAAATAGCTGTAATTAAGCATTCTCTCCCGTTGCTGATTACAGTATGCTGATGAACATTCCCACTGGATTTAAAAGCCCTTTCATAACATCTACAGTAATCAACACATATTATAATGTCTTTTTTGCTGAAGACTTCTTAAATAATCTAAAATTTAAATTCAATGGTCTTTTGATTATTGCAATTTAAAGTTCAACAGGCATTTAATCAGAAAGGTGTGACTATTGTGTCATTGACATCAGCTAAGCAATAGGATATTACATATCTAAGGATATGCGTACATAAATGCTTTTGTCATTTTCCTCTGTCGTTTAAAAATTAATATCAATATAAGATTCAGAAATTTTTCTCTCTTACAATAAAAAACAAAGTACATATGCTAGTGAACTTAAAATGTACAAAATATAAATAATCATTTCATTTTTTAGTGGTGTGAACTAATTTCATAAACATTATTAAAATCTGAGACTAGTCAATGTTCATCGAGAATGTTTTGAGGAAATTATTTAATTAGGTCACTATTATTTATACATAGGGTAAAAAGGTGGCATAAAGTTTCGGTGACAGAATCCAAAAGAATGTAGAGATTTTATCAAGATCTTGAAACTGGAAACCCATAAAACCCATAATTTGTAAGGTTGACAAAGTCTCTCTCTCTCTCTTTCTCTCTCTCTCTCTCTCTCTCTCTCTCTCACACACACACACACAGACAAATATATGTGCATATAATAAGGGTAGCATTCATTGAACTCAAGCAGTATATATACATTATATATGTGTGTATGAATATACATATATATGTGTGTATATATATGTGTGTATGAATATGTGTGTATGAATATATGTATACATATATATGATAAAATAAGAGACTGGGATGGGTGGAATAACTGAAAAGGTAACTGTAACTGTTGTTTATGTTTTATAGGTACACATAGTTAATGAACAAAATAGAGGAAATTTATTTTTAAAAATAGATCTCTATTATTATATCATGTTTCCAAATATTGAAATTTGAACCAGATGCATCAACAGTAGAAGACTGACAATATTCATCAGTTCCCTTAAACTTTTCAACATCTAGCATATGGTTCTATGATTTTGATTTATTTTAAATGTTTTAAAATAATGTTTATCCATTTCTAAAAGTTACTCATTCTGCACCCTGATCTCAAAGTATCTTTCAAATATAGTCCCTATTTCTATCAGCCTAAAACTATGGCCACACATACAGACACACACATACACAAACACACACACACACACATATATGAGTATATATGCTAAATTGTTAATATCAAATCTAGTCCTTAAACACAGCACTATAAAACTCATACCTATTTATGTCAAGAATTGATTTATTTTGAAAGTTTCCTTTCTGAGCTATAAAATTTTATTATTAACGCTACTATTGTATTTATATGGATGTAAAAATATATTAAGATTACATAATGTGAAATTAAACATTTTTCTAGTTAGAAAATATTTTCATAAGTAGTCAAAAATAATATTACAGGTTGGAAATTACACACAGGTGGTATGATCTAACCACACAACTTAAGGTATGAGTCATAGAACTAAATATTCTTGTATTTGGAAAGCTTGAACAAATTTTAGATAATAAAATATCCATGCTGTTCACATTTTCATCAAAAATTACAGTATTCAGATAATTGTAACATAATAGGTTCCTTTTTTTTTTAAGTACCCTTTTTTCAATGTAGTAAGTACACGAAATTTCTTCTAATTTTCCTGTCAACTTAAATATGGTTGCATTTTCTATGAGGGTCCCTTCAATTGTTTACAAATTGAGATGCATGATGGATGGAAATCAATATTCAATTTGAATATATATTTTCAAAGATAGGTTTGGGGCCACTTTAAGAAATAATACACACAACCAAAATCAAGTTTTAATTTTAAGTCATTTTTGTAGCTTATGCAAAATATTACTATCTTCACAGATTTCAATATTTTTATAATTCGTCCAATTCAAAGGAATGTGCTATTGTTACAGTTTCAATTGACCTTTAAGACCCAAAGAGAATTCTGGTTTACCTGTGGTAGCTTTGCTCACTTGAGTGACTCTGGGGTTGTAAGACGCTCAGTTCATTTCAGTCCTTTAATTTCCCATCATACAACAGAAAAGAGCAGTGCCAAAGGAAATCAATGCCAACTTATCCCTTGTCGAATATCAGCAAACACAATGTCACAAAACCAATGTGAAGAAATGGAGTATAGATTTTCTGCTGACATTTGTAAAGTGTTTGTGTCAAAGTATTTTTCTAATACAGAAAAGGTTATAGCTTAGCAAATCAAAGCACATGTTTCTTTTAAACTATACTGTTGGCCATGTGGATTAATTGAAATAGGTATTCCTCATAAAAATTCTAACATAATATGATCTGATAAGATTTAACTTTTGAATTATTCATTATATACACGCAAACTTATACATCATGAATATTATAAAAAATCTAGGTAAAATAAGACATTTGTTTGAATAACATATTTATAATATCATAATAACTTATAGACATTTAAAATAATTACAGCTATCAAAAATGTAAAATAATGATGCAACACTTTTAACTTCATCAAAATTTACTGATGATCTATAAGTAATGAATCAATAATAATAAAAATAGTTAATTTTTAACAGCAAGAATCATGGTTCATTAAGTATGATGGAACAGAGGCAACAGTAATATAAACTCTATATAAATAAAAAATAAAAATTTACTCTAAAATGATGGAAAATGTAGAAAAAGGGGCTAGTAGCACAAAGAAATTTCCAGCTTCAATAACTGAATTCAACAATGTGCATTTATACGTTTATTTTTATGTATACATATATGCACTCATACACACACACTCACACCCATACACACCAATGGTAATTAAGGAAGAAGAGGCCATTAGTTTCAAAGGAAGCCAGAAGAACATAGCAATGGATTGAGGGAGGAGAGAGATGCAATCATATTTCATTTAATTAAAGAAATCAAGAAAACAAAATGTAGTAAAAGTATTGTAGGCTGTACATTATGTGAGTCAAAAATCAATATTGACACCAATGACAAATAAAAAGTGTTGTGTGAAAGCTAGTATCTTTATCAATAGAATCCTAACTGATAAAATATTAAAAGAAAATTAAGTATAATATATAGCACCAGATAATAAATTTTGAAAAATGTTCAGGCACAATTTATATTAAGTTCCTCCATGATTTGTATTTGTTTTGATAGAAATAATAATGCTTATGTAAAATCGATGTACACTCTCATAAAAAGATTTTAGTTTTGTAATTCATTTTAAAATGTGCACATATTAAATATCATATTGATCAATGACAACCCTCCATGATGGATACAGGAAAAACACACATTGAGAAACTTTTTCTGGGCTAACCAAAGAGTGAATATATAATGCTTGTGGTATTATTGTCCCAGCTTCACAATCTGAAGCTAATCACATATGAATACTAATAATGAAATATAAACAAGATTCTATAACCTACTTACCCTTTAATCTTCCAAAATAAGCAAATTCTTGAAAACAAAATGACTGAGAAACAATTTGGATACAATGATGCTAAAGTATGGTATCCAAATGCCACATGTAATTTGAACTTGACCTTTTCAAGAAGAGTATGGGGTCTTTTACAGAGGAAAGGCTTTATCAATTTAATTTCTTCCTTTGTGGATGGCTATTTAATTATATAAACAAAGGATTTATATCCAGAATCTAAACATAGAAGGATTTTTCAATGCTGTCAGTAACTAGTCTAGGTTCTGAAATATTGAGAAAATATCAATATACTTGGTAATAAAGTTAGAAGAGACTATTAGAAGAACCATGATGAGACGCTGACAACTAAATGTTCTTTGAGCAAAGTACATTGTGACTTTATGGAATATTTTTTGCAAAGTTTATAGAAGCACAGTTTCAAATAAAGTTATTAACTTTTTAGAATAAACTAAAAATGATAGTATTATGCAAGATACCCAACTCAGGAAGAAAATCTGTATCACCTCCTTTATATTTACATCTCTCCTGTAATGTATACTTGCCTATAGATAAAGAAGAAGAATAGTAATGATCTAAACTTACGAAAAAGATGAAAACAGGGTAATGTTAGGGGTTGAAGGTGAGAATAGAGGTCAAGGGACTTAGAGGTCAGGAAAGTGATACAATGTTATTTCCTCTTTATAGTGCAACTCAGTCATTATTGTTCATACTATTTTGTACACAGTTTTGGGTGAACATTTAAAATTACTTTTTGGTGTATCAAAGTAGTAGGAACCATGCTTGCATTCCCAAATTATTCAACATGTGTTTGCTCTGAGGCAATAATTTTGATTGTTGGACTTCCTAATGTCTTTGCCTATAAATACAATAGGAACTAAACATAACTGGTCGCTGAATGCTTTTGTCACATTAACACAGTTTATAAAAGTCATTTTTATATTAATTTTGAGGACAGAGGTTTTATTACCTGAAAAATGCCCTTTTTTCTTCTCATTCAAACTACAGGACCTCTATATTATCAAGTTTCTATATGGTTTTGTGAAGGCCTTCAATTTTATTTAGTGCTAGTTATCCTCCCGAAAATGTGTTCTCTTCTAGTCTTTAATTTTCCTCTATATTTTATTTTTCATTCTAATTTTCACTTATTAATTCATATTGATAATTTATGTATTAATATTGTTTTCTCAACCAAAAGCACAAAATCTGACCCCTGAACAAGTTTTATCTAATTAGATATATATACATTTTCTCTGTAGACCTATTATACTCTTGTTGTACCTAAAAATTCTGTCTGATTTTACTACCATTTAAAAAGTTGTTTTGAGTTGTAAAATCTCTACAAAATAAAAATGCATATTGTATTAAATTAATAAATAAGAGGATAAATGTTGGTAAGACTTTTAGTTGCCTATTTGACACAATGTAGAATAATCTGGGAATTGAATCTCAATGAAGGATTGTCTTGAACAAGAGTGTATTTGTGAGGAAATGTCTTGATAATTTAAGATGGAAAGATCTATCTACTTTGGAAGAATACTAAGATTCACTGAGAATATTAACTTTTTTCAACTTCCTGTCACCTTGACTTTCCTTATCTATGATTATGAGATAAAATAAATCCTTTTATTCTCAAGTTGCTTCCTTTAGTATAGTTTATCTCAGGAACAGAAAAAACTAAGATTGTTATATTTAATTTGAAAATTTAAATCAGATGTCAGGTAGTTGCCCTTTTCTAGTTCAATAGGGGTCATGTTTGAAATTGAGCCAATCCAACATCGAAACTTTCTCAACCTTTTTTCCATAACTCTGGTCCATTATAGTCTCACAAGTGGATACACTATTGAAATATTTAGTTCACAAGGATTCAGAAGGCAGAATCTTTCCATATTTTTTTAAATGAGCAACCTTAGTAAATGGCCACATTTAGTAGAGATTCTTTTATGGTTGCAAAGAGAAATTAGCAATATTTTGTCAAACTCTAGAAGAAATTGGAATAAACTATGAAATTCTGGAAGACAGATTATTTGAATGATGATTTTAATGGTTGGTAATTATAATATAGAGTTTCTACGTAAGTAACTATCACAGAGAAAGATGGAAACATTTAAGTACAAGATTCAACCATATATCTAACTACATTCAAAATGTATGTTTCTCTAGAGTACCACAAAATACACTTATTACTTTCCCCAAATCTAACAGTAGTAAGAATATTTTTAAAATCCATTGTAAAATGTCCTGCATCAATTGATCCATCTTCAAACACTATACTTAAGGCACAGGAAATATTGCTGAAGAGGAGACAAAAAGGCTGTTTGGTTATCTGAATAAAATGTCCCTGCCCCCAATATGCCTACAAGAAATAGCAGTATTAGGAGGAGTAGTCTTATTGGAGTAGGTAGCTTTGTGTGGAGGAACTGTGCCACTAGGGGGATTTTAGGTCTCAGAAACTCAAGTCTGGCCTGTAACTCTCAGCTACCTGCCTAGCATCATGTCTGCCTACATGATGCCATACTTGCTACAATAATCATAATGAACTAAACCTCTGAATGTATAAGGGAACCCCAATTGACTCTTCTGCATTATAAGAACTGTCATGGACATGCTGTCTGTCCACAGCAATAGATACCAAAAATAAGAGAGAAATTGAGAGTAGAAACTGGATTCCTTCTATGAATGTGCACTTTTAGTCTTTGGATTAGAAAATCCGTTGAATGCTTTAAGTGGGGCTTAATGGGCCATTCTAGTAGGTACATGGGAGACAGTTGCTGAGGGTGATTTGAACTGGTTGGGCCCAGTACAGGAAGTTTCAGAGAAGTATGTTAGTATGTAGTCTACAGATTGTTATTGTGATATTTTGGCAAAAAACATGGATGCTTTGTGTTCTTGTTTGAAAAGTCTGCCTGATGCTAACTTGAAGACTTTTGGATTAGCTTCATTGACAGAAGAAATGTCAAGAAGCCTATAATTAACTTTGTTATGTGGTTATTAGTATTCCCTCTTATGAAGATCTATAATAAACAGGATTGATCTAGACAAAGAGAAATACAAAATGTACAGTAAAGTAGAAAATGGGCCCCAGGAAGTGAAATAGAGCTAAGACCTGTGTTCAAGGAGGTTGACATATTAAAGAAAATCCTGATGTTAAATGGAATAAAGGGAGTAGTGACATCACAGCAAGACCCTGCCCAGCTAAGCTTCCAACTTGTGAAAATGAATTAAGAAGATTAGAGCCTTCTCTTTACAGCGATGCATGCTTTTAATGCCAATATTCAAAAGGCAGAGGCAAGCAAGTCTAGCCTTTTTTTTTTTTTTTTTTTTTTTTAAACTGAGTGAGGAGACCTAGAGGATTTGGATGGAGGAGAGGTACTGGAAAAATGGTTGGTTGATTTATTTATTTTTATTTATTTATTTATTTATTTATTTATTTATTTATACTCCAGATTTTAATACCACCCCATCAACATTCCAACTCTTCCACCTGCCATACCTCTTCCTCACATACCTGTCTCCAAAAGGATGCTTGATTGGTCTTCTGGAGTCAGTTATGGTAGGTTCCTTTTTGTGAGTGTTCCATACCCTCAGTCACAGTGTCCGGTCTTAGGACCTCTCTTTGAGCTGGATCCCACTTTGGGCATCTCTCTGGGCCTGATTTTCTTCAGGGTCTTCTCCATTTCCATCAATGCCTGAAAGTAGGGAGAGAGAATTTACAGATCCTAGCTCCAACAGGAAGACAAGGCACCAAGTGAGTGAGGGGGTTGCCATCTCACAGTCAAACCTCTGACCCATAATTGTTTCTGTATGAAAGAATTGCAGGGAAAATGTTTTAAGTACTATACTCATATATAAAGTTTTAAAAAAAATGACTAAATACAAATAGCTTATTTTAGTTTAAAAAATGATACCTGGTGTGGTTTAATAAGTTAATTCAGTTGTGAGACATAAAATTGATGAAAAGCTAAAAATTAAAGTAAAGTCATAAACACACTTCAACCATGCCTTCAAGAAAAATAATGGAACACACACAAATATTCATAGTTTTCTGTTTTATTTTTCCTTCATTAAATTCTCTTTCTCTCTCAGTTTTGTTTAGTTTTTTGTTTGTTTGTTTGCTTTTGGTACGGGAAGACATAAAACAGGCACATTAGCTCCTTGGTATTTACTGTGTTCATAGTAAGCTAAGGATAAACTAAGTCATATAATGAGTTTTCAGTTTTTATCACAGTAATAATTAGCAATAAATTTCAATTAGAAAAATAACATTATTTCAAGTGATTCCTTATACACTAACCAAAACGTATTGCCTTAAAAATTATATAATTAAAGAAATTGGATAAACGTTATATATTTTTTAAAGAAGTTATCTTGGCAATCCTAAAAGAATTAAGAGTTCCTGAGGGCTTAATAACTGGTATGCTAATGGGTCAATTTTGGAGAAGGCACCATGAGGTGCTGAGAAGAAGGAATATTCTTTTGTTTTAGGATGAAATATTCTATAGGTATCTAATAAAGCCCTTGAGTTCATAACTTCTGTTAGTTTCACTATGTATCTGTCTAGTTTCTGTTTCCATGATCTGCTCACTGCTGAGAGTGGAATATTGAAGTTTCCACTTTTATTGTGTGAGGTACAATGTGTACTTTGAGTTTTTGTAAAGTTTATTTTATGTATTTGGGTGCCCTTGCATTTGGAGCATAGCTGTTCAGAATTAAGGGTTCTTCTTGATAGATTTTTTTTTTTCTTTGACGAGTATAAGGTGTCCTTGCTTATCATTTTTGATAAAATTGGTTGAAAGTTGATTTTATTCGATAATAGTGTGGCTACTCCAGCATGTTTCTTGGGACCATTTGCTTGGAAAATTCTTTTCCAGCCCTTTACTCTGAGGTAGTGTTTGTCTTTTGAGATGTGTTTTCTGTATGCAGCAAAATGCTGGGTCTTGTTTATATATCCATTCTGTTAGTCTATGTCTTTTTATTGGGAAATTGAGTCCACTGATATTAGGAGATATTAAGGAATAGTGATTGTTGCTCCTTGTTATTTTTCATGTTATTTTTATGTTTGTGTAGCTATCTCTTTTGAATTTGTTCAAAGATTACTTTCTTTCTCTTTCAATGGTGCAGTTTTCCTCCTTGTATTGGTGTTTTCCATCTATTATCCTTTGTAGGGCTGGGTTTGTGAAAAGATATTGCGTGAATTTGATTTTCTCATAAAGTGTCTGGTTTTCTTCATGTATGTCAATGGAGAGTTTTGCTGGGTATAATAGTCTAGGCTAGCATTTGTGTTCTCTTAGGGTTTGTATGAAATCTGCCCAGAATCTTCTAGCTTTCTTAGTCTCCGGCAAGAAGTCTGGTTTAATTCTGAGAAATCTGCCTTTATATGTTACTTGACCTTTTCCCCTTATTGATTTTAATAGTCCTTGTTTTGTGCATTTGGTGTTTTGACTACGGAATTTCTTTTTTATCCAATTTATTTGGAGTTCTGTAGGCTTTTTGTATGTTTATGAAAATCTCTTTCTTTACGTTAAGGCAGTTTTCTTCTACAATTTTGTTGAAGATTTTTCCTGGCTCTTTAAGGTAGGACTTTTCACTCTCTTCTATCCTTACGTTTAGACTTCTCATTTTGTCCTGGATTTCCTGGATGTTTTGGTTAGGAGGTTTTTGCATTTTGCATTTCTTTTGACTGTTGCTTCAATGTTTTGTATAGTAACTTCTGTACATGAGATATTCTCTTCTATCTCTTGTATTCTTTTGATGATGCTTGCATATATGACTCCTACTCTATTTCCTAGGTTTTCTATCTCTAGGGTTGTCTCCCTTTGAGTTATCTTTATTGTTTCTACTTCCATTTTTAGATGGATTTATTCAATTCCTTCACCTATTTCACCTGTTTGGCTGTGTTTTCCTATAATTCTTTAAGGCTTTGTGTGTGTGTGTGTGTGTGTGTGTGTGTGTGTGTGTGTGTGTGTGTGTTTCCTCTTTAAGGGTTTCTATCTATTTACCTGTGTTCCCTTGTTTTTCCTTAAGGGAGTTATTCATGTGCTTCTTAAAATCCTATATCATCAGAGTGGTTTGCTTTTCAAGTTTGTTGGAGTATCCAGGTCTTGCTGTGGTGGAGAATTAGGATCTGATGATGCCAAGTAGCCTTGGATCCTTTTGCTTATGTTCTTGCCTTTGTCTCTTGCCATCTGGTTATCTCTTTTGTTAGGTGTTCTTGCTGTCTCCAACTGTGGCCTGTCCCTCTTACAAGCCTGTATGTCAGTCCTTCTGGGAGACTAGTTCTCTCCAGGAGAAATTTGGGTAACAAGAGCTGTGGCACAGGGTTAGCTCCAGGGTGCAGACAGAAAATGGAAGGATCCTGTCCCCAGATGTTCTTTGGTTCCTATGACCTGATGGCTCTAAATGGATTCCTCTTGGGCCAGGAATTTGAGCAGAAGTAGTAGTCTTACCTGTGCTCATATGTGTGCTGGCACATCTGGGAAACCATCTCTCTGCCAGTGGTATTTGGGTATAGAGAAGTGTGGCTCATGCTCAGTTCTCTGTGCAAACAGATTGATTTCTTTTTAACAAAACAAACAAACAAACAAACAAAAGTGAAATTACGGGGTTTAATAAGTAAGAGAAAAACAGCACATATTTTAGACTGCTACATTTTGATATAATAAAACGTATCCATTCCTCATAGCTTATGCCTCTGAAGAAGGTGTCATATGTTATTATTCCTGTGAAGATATTCCATTGTTGTGGATTTGGTTTATTGCTTGTAATATGTTAATTGGGTTCCCAAAATTACATAGGAATTCGCACTGATACAAGAAGGTTGAAGTAACCCCATGCATCCTATCAGATAACTATCGCCTAAGGCTGGTATTCAATAACAACAAAAACACTGAAAGCCCACATACGTGTGGAAACTGCACAACTCTCTGTTCAATGATAACGTGGTCAGAAAAAAAAAAGAAAGAAATTAATGACTTTCTGGAATTAAATGAAAATATTGACACAGCATACCAAAACTTATTGGACACAATGAAAGCAGTAGAAACATTCATAACACTAAGTGCCCTGGTAAAGAAATGGAGGAAATCTTTCACTAGCAATTTAACAGCACACCTAAGAGCTCTAGAACAAAAAGAAGCAAACACACCCAAGAGGAGAAGGCAGGAAATAGTCAAAATCAGGGCTGAAAACAACCTAATAGAAACAAAGATGACAATACAAAGAATCAACAAAACTAAAAGTTGGTTCTTTGAGTGAATCAACAAGATAGATAAACCCTTAGCCAAACTAATGAAAGGGCCCAGAGGCAGTATCCAAATTAACAAAATCCCAAATAAAAAGGGAGATATAACAACAGAAATGGATGAAATTCACTCATTCATCAGATGCTACTTCAAAAGGCTATACTCCACAAAACTGGACAATCTAGATGAAATGGATGATTTTCTAGACAGATACCATATACCAAAGTTAAATCAAGAACATGTAAACTATCTGATCAGGCTCATATCACACAAGGAAATAGAAAAAGTCATTAAAAATCTATCAATCAAATAAAAAGCCCAGAATCAGATAGCTTTAATGAAGAATTCTACCAGATCTTCAAAGAAGAACTAATACAAATATTCTTCAAACTATTCCATAAAATTGAAAAAGAAAGAACACTATGTAATTCATTTTCATGAATCCACAGTTATTTTGATATCTAAACCATGCTAGGACCCAACAAAACCAGAGAACTTCAGACCAATTTCCCTTATGAATATCAATGCAAAAATACTCAATAAAATTCTTGCAAATTAAATGCAAGAAAAAAATCAAAGCCATCATTCATCAAGATCAAGTAAGCTTCATCCCAGGGATGTAATGTTGTTTCACTGTATGAAAGTCCATTAAGATAATCCACTATATAAACAAATTCAAAGAAAAAATTCTCATTATCATCTGATTAAATGCTGAGAAAGCATTTGTCATAATACCATACCTCTTCATGTTATAAGTAAGACTTATCAGGAATTCAAGGCCCATATATAATTTTAGCAAAAAAAAATACAGAAAACCAATAGCTAGTTTACATTAAATTGAGAGACACTTGAAGCAATCCCACTAAAATCAGGGAAAAGAAAAGGATGCCCACTTCCCCATATCTATTCAATATAGTACTTAAAGTTCTAGCTTGAGCAATAAAGCAACAAAAGGAGATCAAGGGGATACAAATTGGTAAGGAAGTAGTAAAGGTATCACTATTTGCAGATGGTATGACAGTATACATAAGCAAACCCAACAATTCTACCAGAGAAATTCTACAGCTGATAAACAACTACAGGAAAGTGGCCAGATATAAAATTAAGTCAAATAAATCAGTAGCTTTTATTTTTACAAATGATAAATGGACTGAGAATGAAATTAGAGGAATGGGATGGGAGCAGTCACAGGGATGGACAAGGTGGGGAGTGAAGACTGGATTGTAAAAACAGATTAAAGAATAAACAAACAAAAAAACAAACAAACAAACAAGACTATCCTTACCTAGAGAGGTCTGTATAAACAAAGAAGCCTTTTGAGTGCTGCTCTGTCAGACTACAAAGTTTCCACCATGTACTCCTGTAGCTAACTCACTTCTCCCTCCCCAGCTCCTTTTCTCCTCTGCAAGACCTTAGCATATTACATCTTCACCGACTTTTGTTTCCAATGATTCACAGTCTAAGCTTGGGTACTCTGGAACTTGTTTTGTGGGCCAGGCTGGCCTTAAAATCAGAGCTCTGCATGCCTCTTTCTCCTCAGTACTGTAACTAAGGACATATGCTACCAGTCCTGGACCTAAAGTTTTTAAAATTCCTTTTGATTATCTATTTTTATAAGCATGATCACTATGCCTCAAGATCTAGATTAAAGGTGTGTTTCTATTCAGATCAAGATACAGATCAAGAGCCTATATCTTCCAGATACAGGATTCAGATCAATGGCATGTTGGTTTTCTGCCTCAAGAAGCAGATCACAAATGTACCCTCTATTTCTTGATTATACTTCATTCTAAATATATCCAAATTGACAAGTGAGAATAGCCATCACAATTTACTCCTTGTCAAATATGATACAAAATCATATCTCCTTATAGGCAGATGAAAACAAATTAATCAGGTCATAATAATGTCTAATAGGTTATAACTATCCCTTGTACAAAAACAAACACATTTTAAGTTTAGAATAGGTGGTAATCTCATTTGGGAAACATCTTCTTCACAACATGATTGTTTAGTTGGTTTGGGATCTTGTCTCTTTTCAACACTTCCTTAATTCCATTTAATATCCTTAAACTGTCTATCTCCTTGAACATACTTCCTTGTTCGCTCTTTATGCTTAAACCATACATTTTGTATTTTCTTTTCTCAGTTTGACATGTTTGATCAAACATTCTTTATAATGTGAGCCACAGGACAGATTTATGCTAGTATGGTTTGAGATATTCTTTGTCAATGCAATTAATCTAAATATTTTCCTTTAGTCTCAGGCAGAATCTTCAGACAAGGGCAAAAAGCAGCCATATCCTTTACCAAAATATCACAAGAACAATCTCTAGGCATCATGCAACAGTTCTTATTTTCTGAAAACTCTTGAGCCATGTCCCTACAGTTCAAATCACCCACAGTACTACTGTCTTCCTTGTTTCTTATAGTATGACTGATTACACCCCACTTATATTATTCAACTGCTTTGGTAATCCAAAGTCTCAGAATACACTTTTCTTCAAACAAAAGCATGGTTAGGCCTATCACAGCAATATTCCACTTCCTGGCACCAACTGTTTTTCTACTTAAAGTTTTATTTCTATGAACAGACACCATGTCCAAGAAAAATTTTACAAAAACAAATATTTAATTGGTGCTGGCTTATAGTCTCAGATGTTTAGTCCATTACTGTTATGGTGGAAAGCATGGCACCATGCAGACAGACATGGTGCTAGAGTCAAAAAGAAGAGAAAGGGCAGAACTTGAGTTAAGAGATCTCAAGGCCCACCCCTACAGTAATATACTTCCTCCAACATGGACACACCTATTCCAACAAAGCCATTCCTCATAATAATGCCAATCTGCATGGACGAAGCTTTCAAACACACGAATATATGGGGTCAGTACCTATTCACACTACCACAGAATGTACATATGATTAAATTCTTATCACTTAGTCCATTGTTTTCATGGTTAACAAAGCCAGAGTATAAATCAGACACTATTTCAAGCCTGAGAAACTAATGATTCCTTTGTTGAGATTAAGTTAATAAAAATTAGAGATAAATATAAACAAATATTAGAGGATCATCAAAAATGAAAGACATGAGAAAAAGCAAATTTCAAATTTCATAAACAAAAAGCATATTAAATACTAATGTGGTGGTGATATTACTCTAACACGTAATAAAACGGCAGATGTTTAGATCTTAATCTATCCATGCTTCATCTATGAGGCTTTTTTGAATAGAAGAGCATCATCAATACCTACATAATAATTATACAGTAACTATGAAATTGGTGGAAAATAGTCATTCACATTAAATGGAAAAGGTGTCTGCTGAGCCAACATTGAAGTAGAGCAGCTTGCAAATCTTGTCTTTGTGGATGAAACATAGAAGAGAGTAAAGAAGCCCTGAGTAATGACCCGTGAGAGTTTGTGTAGGCACAGTGGGATAAAGCATTGAGATGGGATAGAATTTTAAAAAATTATGAACAAAAATTATATTGAAGGAAGAAGGAATTTTTTTGAGCTAGGAAATAATGGTTTGTAGAAAAATAATGATAAGAGCATTGATGAATGGAGATAATCTGAAAACTATAGTTACACCGAGAAAAGTGAATGCATCTAAACCAGTAGTCTTATTACAAATAAACAAAGTCATATTAGGAAAAGTGAAAATATTTAGTATGAGTGAAAAAATCTTAAATCTAGTCAATTATAGAATAATGAAAAGTACAAAAGAATGAAAAATTTTAAAAGATATAATTCGCAGAAAAGACCAATAGTAATAAAAGACTTTCAAACTTTAATATTGCTTAGTAATTTTAATTTGAAAAGCAGATTAGAAAGCATTATACATTTTAAAGTTACAAAAATTATCTTACAAATGGACTATCATTAATAATTTTTAAAATTTGCTACAAAGAAAATTAATATAAACGTTTATAGGTTTGAAATAATCTGGAAAAAGAAATCTAGAAAATCTACTTAAAATAATGACAAAAGAAATATACTTGAATTTAATAAGTATGTAAAATGTTTGTATAGTAAAACTTATAATTTAATAAGGAAAGAAATGAAGGAAAACAAGTAAATAAAAAATAACCAAGGTTTATGGATTGGACGAAAATTGTATGATGATTGCTCTATTACTTAAAGAAATAGGTATATTTCATACAGTCTATCTGAAAATGGCAATGACACTCTTCATGGAAATAGAAAATATAAAATTCACATCAACCTAATCATTGCACATTTCCTTTTCTTGAGTTAAGGCTATTTTAGTTTTCAAAGAAACTGCCAGACTTTTTCCAAACTTTCTAAACCATTTTACAGACTCACCATAGTGGAACCAAACTCCCTGTGATTTCTGATCTTTGTTCTCAGGTAATGCCAGTGTTCAGGATTGGGATCATATAATAAGTATGCATTCATATCACACTAATATTTTATTTGTACCTCATTTGTTAAACATGTTGTAAATTTTGGGTTTTGTGATCACTGTCAGCAGTTCATATTATTCAAGGTAATTGTCTTCTACCATTTGTTAGATCAAGTTTTTTTTTTTTAATTTAATGAATTTTGATTTTATTACATATATTTTTTGTTGAAGAATACAACACTAGAGTTAGCAATATCTGAGTGGATTTTACTTTTAAAAATAATAATAATATTCATAAGAAAAACAGATATCAACTCCCTCAGTAGACAATGCTATCAGTTAAGTATAGTCATCTTTTTCAATGCTGGCCTTTTAAATCCTTTAGATACACTGGAGTTGTTAAGTTTAGAAATGCCTGTAAAGTATAGCAAGCACAAAGCTGACATATTAAAAGCCTAAAATACACATTTCCTATGTTGTTAAAATCTGCATTTATCATCTATTAAATTTAGTGCTTTCTTTATTATTGTTTAAGAATTTTTATGGACATATTTTAAATATATATTTACTTTGTAAAAATTTCAGTTTAGTTTAGAAGCTCCCTGTAGGTATGGTATACATGATTTTATATGGTCATAAAGGATTTTAATATTTAGAAATTACTTGTTTATTGCTAAAAGTAAAAAATGAATCTTTATGTACTGTATATGTTCATATTCATTATTCACATCTTAAAACTCAGCTACTTATGATAACGAATAATCTAGATTCAAATGGCATCTTTCATAAAGATTGGACTTCAATGAGTTCTGAAATTTATTAAGAATCAAAACTGCTGCCATAGAGCTCCACATGGAACATTACTCATTCATCTAGTTTGCCTGAAGTAATATAGGATATAATTTATCAGGACATCAAAATAATAGTTTTTACTTCATTTCCTCACTTCTATAAGGACACGCACAATGGATTCTATTGCTATACATGCACTCTATTATGGCTAATTGAAAATAGATGGTACAATTAACCTGCTTCTTAGAAAAAGGCATTAACACTTAATGTAAAAGTCTAATCACAATAAAAAAGAGATTCAAATTGGAAGAGAATGTGGCGAATAATTCAAAATCATCTGATTCTCACTTACAAAGTAAATTAAAATAAGAAAGTTAATCTAACACCCCCAAAGCAGCAATTAGACCATTTGCTGTCCCAAGATTTGTTTTCTTCTAACATATATTCCATTCTAAAAGATTCTACGGATAATTTAACACGACCACTCTCGGTGTTAAGAGGCAACGCGGCAGAACAGAACAGGTGGTCATGGAACAAATAAGCTGTTAAAGGATCCATTATAAAACAAATGGCAAAGGTGAAAATTAATATGCAAATTTTCCCCTAAAAACTACCTTGACAGATTTACCTTACCAAATTTTGTTAAAGGGGTTATTTGCTTATTTTGATTCATAAGATTTTAGAAAATATAGAAAACACTCTAATTTTCTTTAAAATTATATATAAAGATCATATCCAAATCCCCAAATGTAGTTTTGTTAGAGGAGTTTTAATATTTTAAGTCCCTTTAAAATATTTTCTGACATATACTTAGTTTTGTTAAAATACAACAATATGTAAGTTAGGTGTCATTCATGTTTGTTACCAATTGTACCTTGACATCTGATAATGAGCATCATTAAGAAATCTTTATATTAGTTCTTATAACAGCTAGTCTTTGCTCTATATTTCCTAATATAATGGAGGCCGCCATCACCATAAATCAGTAACTATAGTAGTAAATTACTGAGAAATAGAGTGTAAGAGTTTCTTTATTTGTGGTCAAATGTAAATTTTAAAAATATTGTAATTAAATAAAAACAATACTGTATAAATTTAACCAGGATATCTGCTAAAAGATTTCATTTATACTAGATAAATCCAACTGGGATATCTGCTAAAATACTTTTTGCTTCTGTATAAGAAAAGATACCTATGTTTGGCAAAAGATACCACAGAAAACATTGACACAACAGTCAGAAAAAAATGAAAAATGCAAAAAGCTCCTAACCCAAACATCCAGGAAATCCAGGACACAAAGAGAACACCAAACTTAAGGATAATAGGTATAGAAGAGAGCAAAGATTCCCAACTTAAAGGGCCAGTAAATATCTTCAACAAAATTATAGAATAAAATTCTGTACCCTAAAGAAAGATGCTCATGAACATACAAGTAGCCTATAGAACTCCAAGTAGACTGGATCAGAAAGGAAATTCCTTCCATCACATAATATTCAAAACACCAAATGCACAAAACAAAGAAAGAATACTAACAGCAGTAAGAGAAGAAGGTCAAGTAACATATAAAGACAAACCTATCATAATTACACCAGACTTCTCACCAGAGACTATAAAAGCTAAAAGATTCTGGGCAGATGTCATACAGACCCAAAGAGAACATAAATGCCAGCCTAGACTAATATACCCAGCAAAACTCTCAGTTACCATAGACAGAGAAACCAAGATATTCCATGACAAAACCAAATTTACACAATACCTTTCCACAAATCCAGTCCTACAAAGAATATTAGATGGAAAACACCAACACAAGGTGGGAAACTATACACTAGAAAAGGCAAGAAAATAATCTTTCAACAAACTTAAAAGAAGATAACCATATGAACATAATTCCACCCCAAAAGCTAAAATAACAGGAAGTCACAATCACTTTTCCTTTATAACTCTTAACATCAATGAACTCAATTCACCAATAAAAAGACTTAGACTAAAAGACTGGATACATAAACAGGACCCAACATTTGCTGCATACACAAAATGCACCTCAGGGACAAAGACAGAAAATACCCCAACTGAAAAGGCTAAATACCAATTTTCCAAGCAAATACTCTCAAGAAACAAGCTGGAGTAGCCATTCTAATATCTATTAAAGTCAACTTTCAACCAAAAGTTATCAAAAATAATAAGGAAGTAAACTTCATATTAGTCAAAGAAAAATCCATCAAGATTAACTCTCAATTCTGAACATGTATGCTCCAAATGCAAGGGAAACAACATTCATAAAAGTAACTTGACTAAAGCTCAAAGCATACATCACACCCCACACAATAATTGTGGAAGACTTCAACACCCCACTCTCAATATTGGACAGATCATGGACTAAACAGAGACATAGTGAAACTAACAGAAGTTAGGAACCAAATGGATCTAACAGATATTTATAGAACATTTCATTCTAAAGCAAAAGAATATACATTCTTCTCAGCACCCCATGTTACCTTCAACAAAACTGACCATAAAATTGGTCAAAAACAGGCCTCAGCAGATATGAGAAGACTGGAATAATCCCATGAAACCTATCAGATAATTATGGAAAAAGACTGGTCTTAAGTGCCAAACAACAACAACAACAACAAAACAAAACTGAAGACACATAGAAGCTGAACAATGCTCTAATCAATGATAATTTGGTCAAGAAATAAAGAAAGAAAGAAATTTAAAAACTGTTTAGAATTTAATGAAAATGAAGACACATGATACCAAAACCTATGGGAAACAATGAAAACAGTGGTAAAAGGAAAACTCATAGCTCTAAGTGCCTCCAAAAAGAAACTGGAGAGAGCTTACACTAGAAACTTGAAAGCACACATGAAAGCCCTAGAATAATACAAAGCAAATACACCAAAGAGGAGTAGATGGCAGGAAATAATCAAACTCAGGGCTGAAATCAACCAAGTAGAAACAAAAAGAACTATACAGAGAGTCAACAAAACTAGGAGCTTGTTCTTTGAAAAAATTCAACAATATAGATAAACCCTTATCCAGACTAACCAGAGGGTACAGAGACAACATTCAAATTAATAAAATCAGAAATGAAAAAGAAGTCATAAAAGAAATTCTGCAAAAAAAAAAGAAAAGAAAAAGAAAAGAAAAGGAAAGAAAAGAAAAGAAAAAAAGAAACTGTAAATCCAAAAAATCCTCCATCCCTTCTACAAAAGCCCATACTCAACAAAACTGGAAAATCTGGATGAGATGAAATGACCAATTTTCTAGAAAAATGCCAGGTATCAAAGTTAAATCAGGAGGAGATAAATGATCAAAACAGTTTTTTATTCCCTAAAGAAATAGAAAGAGTCATTAAGAGTCTCCCAACCAAAAAAAAAAAAAAAAAAAAGCCCAGGACCAGATGTGTTTAGGCGCTTAGTGCAAAGTTTTGTCAAACCTTTAAAGAAGACCTAATACTACTATACAAAGTAGAAACAGAAGCACAATTACTCTAATAACTAAACCACACAAAGACTCAACAAAGAAAGAGAACTTCAGACCAATTTCCCTTATAAACATCGATGCAAAAATACTCAATAAAAATCTCTCAAAGCGAATCCTAGAAAATATCAAAACGATCATCCATCATGATCAAACAAGATAAAATACCTTAGTGTAACTTTAACTAAGCAATTGAAAGGTCTATATGACAATAACTTCAAGTCTCTGAAGAAAGAAATTGAAGATCTCAGAAGATGGAATTATCTCCCATGATCATGGTTTGGCAGGATTAATATGGTAAAAATGGCCATCTTGTGAAAAGCAATCTACAAATTCACTGCAATCCCCATCAAAATTCCAACTCCTCATAGAGTTAGAAAGAGGAATTTGTTAATTTATGTGGAATAACAAACAAATAACAAATAAATCTAGGATAGGGAAAACTCTTCTCAACAATAAAAGAAATTCTGGTGAAATCACCATCCCTGACATCAAGCTGTGCTACAAAGCAAATGAAAAAAAAAAAAGAAACAACAAGCAAACAAACAAAAACAACTGCATGGTATTGGTACAGTGACAGCCAGGTAGATCAGTGGAATAGAATTGAAGACCCAGAAATAAATCCACACACTTTTGGTCACTTGATCTTTGTCAAAGGAGTTAAAACCATCCAGTGGGAAAAAGACAGCATTTTCATCAATTGGTGCTGGTCCAACTGGCAGTTAGCATGTAGGAGAATACAAACCAATCCATTCTTACCTCCTTTATAAAGCTCAAGTCCAAGTAGATCAAGGACCTCCACATAAAGCCAGATACACTGAAAATGAAAGAACAGAAAGTAGGGAAGAGAATGAAGAACATGAGCCAAGGGAAAATTTCCTGAACAGAACGCCAACAGCTTATGCTCTAAGATCAGGAATTGACAAATGGACACTCATAAAATTGCAAAGGTTCTGTAAGTCAAAGGACACATCAATAGGACAAAACAGCAACCAACAGATTAGGAAAATATCTTTACCAACCCTACATCTGATAGAGGGCTAATATCCAATATATACAAAGAACTCAAGAAGCTAGATTCCAGAGAACCAAAAAGGCCTATTCAAAAGTGGTGTATAGAACTAAGCAAACAAACAAAAAAAATCTCAACTGAGGAATACCAAATGGCTGAGAAGGACCCAAAGAAATGTACATCCTTAGTCATCAGGGAAATGCAAAGCAAAACAACCTTGAGATTCTAACTCACACCAGTCAGAATGGCTAAGATCAAAAATTCAGGTGACAGCAGATGCTGGCAAGGATGTGGAGAAAGAGGAACACTCCTCCATTGTTGGTCAGATTGCAAGCTGGTACAAACACTCTGAAAATCAGTCTGGGCGTTCCTCAGAAAATTGTACCTAGTACTACCGGAAGACCCAGCAATACCACTCCTGGACATATATCCAAAGATGTTCCAACTTGTAATAAGGACACATGCTCCACTATGTTCTCTCTCTCTCTCTCTCTCTCTCTCTCTCTCTCTCTCTCTCTCTCTCTCTCTCTCTCTCTCTCTCTCTCTCTCTCTCTCCACATCCTTGCCAGCATCTGCTGTCACCTGAAATTTTGATCTTAGCCATTCTGACTGGTGTGAGGTGGAATCTCAGTGTTGTTTTGATTTGCATTTCCCTGATGATTAAGGATGTTGAACTTTTTTTTTTCAGGTGTTTCTCAGCCATTTGGTATTCCTCAGTTGAGAATTCTTTGTTAGTTCTGTACCTCAGTTTTTAATAGGGTTATTTGATTTATGTTCATAGCAGCCTTATTTATAATAGCCAGAAGCTGGAATGAACCCAGATGTCCCTCAACAGAGGAATGGATACAGAAAATGTGGTACATTTTCACAATGGAGTGCTACTCAGCTATTAAAAACAATGAAATTCTTAGGCAAGTGGATGGATCTGGAGGATATCATCTTGAATGAGGATATAATCTTGAGTGAGGTAACCCAATCACAAAAGAACACACATGATATGCACTCACTGATAAATGGATATTAACCCAAAAACTTAGAATACCCAAGGTAAAATTTGCAAAACCCATGAAACTAAAGAAGAAGGAAGACCAAAGGGTGGATACTTCATTCTTTCCTAGAATGGGGAACAAAATACCCATGAAAGGAATTACAAAGACAAAGTTCAGAGCTGAAATGGAAGAAAGGACCATCCAGAGACTGCCCCTCCTGGGGATCCATCCCATATACAACCACCAAATCCAGACACTATTGCATATGCCAGCAAGATTTTACTGACAGGATCCTGATATAGCTATCTTTTGTGAGACTATGCCAGTGTCTGGCAAATACAGAAGTGGACACTCACAGTCTTCTATTGGATAGAACACAGGGTCCTTAAGAAGGAGCTAGAGAAAATACCCAAGGAGCTAAAGGGGTCGGCAAACCTATAAGATGATCAACAATATGAACAAACCAGTACCCTCCAGAGCTCATGTCTCTAGCTGCATATGTAGCAGAGGTTGGCCTAGGTAGCCATCAATGGGAGGAGAGGCGCTTGGTCTTGCAAAGATCATATGCCCCGGTAAAGGGGAATACCAGGGCCAGGAAGTGGGACTGGGTGTGTTGGGGAGCGGGGCGGGGGCGGGAGTATATGGGAATTTCGGGATAGCATTTGAAATGTAAATGAAGAAGAGAGAGAGACAGAGACAGACAGAGAGAGAGAAAGAGAGAGAGAGAGAGAGAGAGAAAGAGAGAGAGAGAGAGAGAGAGAGAGAGAGAGAGAGAGAGAGAGAGAGAGAGAGAAATCAGCCATGGCCAAGAGCAGAGAAGGAGAAAAGAAAGAGAAGAAAGGCCAGAGAGTAAGAAATCTTAAAGAGGGAGTAGGGAAATAAAAAAATAAAAGCTTAAGAGAGCGAGGAGGGGCCAAGCAGCCTTTCTTATATTGGGCTTGTTATATTGCTGTTGCTATGTAACTGGAAGGAGTCTAGTCTGAAGGTCAGAAGCTTGGGACATAGTGTAAGTGACTGCTAGCCAAGAGCCTCTCCGGTGGGGGCCGTTGGGATGATAACTTAGACAGGAGCCTGGGGTCCAGGAGAAATGAGGGAACACCTTCTGTCCCATGTATTAACAAAATCAGAAATGTAAAGGAGGCTATAGCATCAGACACTGAGGAAGTCGAATGTATCAATAGGTCTTACTACAGAAATAGTGTACACCATGAAGTTGAAAATTCTAAATGAGATACATAATTTTTTTAGGTAGATACTAGTTACCGAATTTAAATCAAGATCCAGTAAGCAATTTATATAGACTTATATAGAAGCAGTCACTGAAAGTCTCTCAACCATAATAAATAAATAAATACATAAATAAATAAATACATAAATACATACATACAAACATACACACTACATACACATACATACATGCATACATACATACATATATACATATATACATAGCAGGCCCAGGGACTGATTGTTTTATCAGTCACAGGAAACTTATATTCTGTCTAACAGAGGATCCAGTGGAATCTTGAGTGGTTTTTTTTTTCCTGCTTGGCAAGATATCCAAGGACTGATATTGGCACATACAGTATCTTAGTTTATGCCATATGCCTAAGATTGTTTTGATTTTCAAAATGGGTGCGATTTTGAGTTTTGTGGTTATATTATTCCTCTGGGAGAGAGGTCTAAATAAAGGGTTTTATGGTTACTGGCTCAAGGATATGCTGATTTGGGAAAAAGGATTTGTCTTTGTAATTTTGGAAAACATGATTAAGGTATTTACACTTTCCAGAGTTATATGGATCAGATACGATGAAGGGAGACTTACAGAGGACTAGTTGCCAGAGAATTAAACAAAAATATATCTTGATGATATTAAAATTTTGTTTTGAGATTTATATACTACAGAATATACAGCCTTCATGAATTTCCTTGTTAGACATGCTGAACTGACTTGCTTGAACTCCTAATGTCCTGAACTTCAGCCAGATGCATCAAGACACAGGCATCAGAGACTAGTCAATCTTATTTTCCCTACCCTTTCCCACTTTCACAATATCTCAACACCCATATTCAGCTTGAAGAAGTTATGAAGAGTCATTGACCCAGTTTCCTAGGCTTTGGGGCTGGAGAGTGTTATTAATAGGTTGTCTTTCTAGGGAATGTAGAAATTGTCATATTGGGACAGGGAGGAAACAGCTAGAATTGATTGTATAGCCATAATCTCATTTGGTAGAAATCTTTATAATTGTTACTAACTCAAAGCCATAAGTTCTTATGTTGGTACAGAATTTATTTTGATGCAAAATCAAGGTTTTCATTGGTATAAATTTCTTCTATTGATACTAAAATTTAAATGTACAGGGCTTAGACCCAGTCCTTCTATTGCTGTTATTATAAACTTATCTGAGATGTTTAAGCCTGTGAGTTTAGGGCCACCAAATAGCAAATTCATGGCTCTGAGTTTATTGTTAGGGTGTTTTCAAGATCTTAATTAGAAATAGCTGCGAGTAGTTAATGAACAACAGTCCAGATTACTTTATATAGATAGTTGGTTTTCAAAAATGTCAAATCCACAGAAGGTGTTATTTAATATTATTTGTTCAATTATTACTGAGACTAGTCTGCTCTTGACAGCTTTCCCCGTCCTGTATTCAAAGAAGAAATTGAGCATCTATAAGTTACTGCAGTTGTGGCAAGGCAGTCATTAGGCAAGAATTGCTTCATTTTCATCTACAGACATTACACTGATCAAATAAAGGACACAATTACAGGTTTAGGACAGCTTAATTCTGCCAAGACAGAGTAGGCTAGTCCTTAATATCCTGTTTCTCTAAGTTCTGTCAGAAGGCTGAAGAATGATGCTCCAATGTTGTGAAGTATAGTACCGTCCAGGTGATCAGCAGTCTCTACACATTGGCTACTTTTTGCAAGCTGGGTTAGGTTTCCTATACATTTTCAGTTAATATCAGTTGTTCTTGGATTTCTGAAGGAGGTGAAGATTTATAGTATCCTAGACAACCCAGGATATTTACTTTGAGAGGAACAGATTTGAGAGGATGTTTTTCAGATGGCATTCAATCTGAAGCCAAGATATAGCCAGGTGCAAAACTATAGTCTTTTAAGTTTGGATAGAAGACAAGTGTTCACTTTTATTGGCAAAAATATTGGACTGGGTGTTATATCTATCTTATACCATATAATTTACAAAATGGTAATAGTTATGCTCAGTTTATATTTTGAAAATCTTTTATTTTTTTTAATTAAACAGGAAGGGTGGAATGTTGCAGGATTTTCCCTGTCCAATCACATTAGGGGAGTGGAAGGCCTATAATTGGACAGAAAAAATGAGAGGCAGAGCTAAGAGTGAGGGAGGCAGAGAGCTTCTTGGAGTAGGAGGAGAACCAAGATGAATGCAGGCATGTACCCATATGGCATTTTCCAGTCACAAATAGCTTTGATTTTACAAGGTTAGAAATAGTGGTATAAAGCTTTTATCATTATTAATTGGCTGTGAAATTATTGTACTGGTCTCTTGTAAATTATGACATAATTGATGCATAAATGTGATTGATTAATTAAGCATTAAGAGTCTTGATTCTACTGGAGTACTGGGTATTGTGATGGGATGGCTGACTGTGGGGTACATGGTAGCAAGAGGAACTCAGGGGCTCCCACTAGAGAGAATCCCTGTGGCTCGGTGTCGACAGAGAATTGGAGGGTTGACAGGAGAGCAGAAGTGTGGTCCAACAGCTCTGAGAGTTGGTGGTTTATTTTTTTAATACTTCGCACAACAAACCTGGGTCCATAGGAGCTCACAGTTACTGAACCACCAACCAGAGAGCAAACATGGGACAGACCAAGGTTCCGTACAAATATGTAACAGATATGCAGCTTGATCTTATGTTGGACTGCTGACAGTAGAAACAGGGGCTCTCTCTGACACTGGTGTTTGCCTTTGGATCCATTTCACCTACCTGGCCTGCCTTTAACTTCAATAAAAGAAGATGCACCTACTCCTACTGCAACTTGATATGCCAAAGTGAGTTGATATCCATGAAAGACATCTTCTTTTCTGACAAGAAAGATATGTGGTTAAGGGATAAGGTAGGGGAGAGAGAGAGAGAGAGAGAGAGAGAGAGAGAGAGAGAGAGAGAGAGAGAGAGAGAGACTGAGACTCAGGGAAAAAGACATTAGAAACTGTGATTAATGTGCAAAGTAAATTAATAAATTAATTAATGACGTAGAAGATGTAGAAAAGCCCATGGACCTCAAAGCAGTACTGGAATTCAAAGAACCCAATGATGAAGAGTCACAATTTTAAAAAATGCAAAAGACAAATATTTTCAAGACAACAAAAGTGTCCAAGAAAAAAAAAAAAAAGAAGTAATCAACCTCACACTTAAAAGACTATTAGAAATTTATGTAGGAATAGTCTCAGTTCAGGAAGTAAAAGAAGAATCTGATAAAATTGCATGCTGAACAAAACAAACAAACAAACAAACAAACAAAAAACATTGTAAAGTTTAAAATCTCTGTCATTCCTCAACTGGAAAAATATCTAACATGGCCATTGTACTGTAAGTTCAATACAATTGCCTTCAAAATACCAACTCCATTCTTTGCAGAACTAGAAAGCTAAATCCCAAGATGCATATTCTAGCAATAAAACAATGTTGAGATTCAGCACTAAAGTTACAGCCATCAAAATACCAAATTCTAAGACATATGAGAGAGCCATAATACTAAATATAGTATTATATTCACATAAAAGCATAGACTAGTGGAAAAAGAAAAAGAATAACAATATATCCATGTATCTGTCAAAATAATCATGGAAAAAATAGCCTCTCTAGCTCATTCCTTTTGTTTAAAAGGTGGAAACTTAACTACATAGCTTACTCTGCACACACAGAACAAACAAACAAAAAAACAAAAAAACTAAACAAAACAAAAACTAAAAATGGATCAAATACTTTATTCTGAATTGAGAAAAGAAAAATAAAAGAGATATAGTTTAATATATTTGTTTAAACAATGAATTTCTGAATAGGTCTCCAGAAACACAGAAAACAACATAAAAAATAGACAAGTGTAATTATATTAAATTAAAATGCCTCTGCTCTGCGTAGGAGACAGTAAACAAACCAGAAAGATAGCAACTAGAATGGGGGAAAATCAACAACCAACACAAACAACCAAAACAACAACAACAACATAACAACTTTGGTAGTCATTTTCTGAGAGGGTATCATCATCCAGAATACAAGGTACTCAAATCACTACCAGCCAAGTGATAAGTAATCAAATTTTAAGAAACACAAAAAGCTTTCTGTTTCCTCCTCATACCCAGTCACTCAGCCTCATCCCAAATGCTGCAACAGAACTGCAGCTGCATCATCCTTTTCTCCTTATCCATGTCTCCTTTGGGTCTCATTGACCATCCCCTCCTCTCCTCCCTCCTCCAACACTTGTCAGCATCCCAATATTCCTCACATTTTTCCACAAAATAGAAACAGAAAGAATATTATCAAAATCTTCTTCTTAGACCACAATCATCCTGATTCTCAGAACACATAAATATTTAAGAAAGACAAAAATTTACAGAACAATTTCCTTTATGAACATAGATTCAAAAATACTTTAAAGACTTGCAAACCAAAATCAAGAAGACATCAATTAATAATCTGTCAAATGTATTCAATATAGTGTTTGACATTTTAGGTAGAGCAATAAGAAAACTCTAAGAGATCAAGAAGATACAAACTAGAAAGGAAGGCATCAAAGTAACATTATTTATAGATAATATGTTAATATGTCGAGCAAGAGGGACAGTACTACATTGTTGGTGAAACTACAAATTTGTACAGGGAAGATCAGTATGGTGGTGCCACAGATAATTGAAAATTGTTCTACTTCAAGACCCAGCTATATCACTCTTGGGCATATGGAAAAAACAGGCCATCCAACCGCAAGAACACTTGTTCAACTATGTTTATTGTGGCTTAATTTAGAATCTGAAAACCACCTAGATCTCTCTCTCTCTCTCTCTCTCTCTCTCTCTCTCTCTCTCTCTCTCTCTCACACACACACACACACACACACACACACACACACACACACACAATGACATCACAAATTTTGTAGGCAAAACTGCAACTAGAAGAAAAACAATCCTCATTGAGGTAACCTAGATCCAGAAGACAAATATGGTATGTATTCACTACAACTCTTTATTAGCTGTTAAGTAAATCACAACCAATTTACAATTCTCAGACACAGAAAGGTTATGTAAAGAAGGCTCTACAGGTGATACATAGATCACCCAGGGCAGGGAAATAGATTAAATTGATCAAGAGGATTGAGAACTTGTGGGAAAGAAACTGGAATGATCAAGTGGGAGGAGGATAGGGGAAATATTGAGATAGAAACTGAAAATTGAGTTGCATTTTAGGTACTGTGTGGAAACCTAATGCAATGGATATTTCCTGGTGTCTATGAGGGTGATCCTCAGGTGTTCTTGTAGTAACAGAAGATATGGAATCACAACTGGCCATCTCTTATTACCAGGCAAAGCTTCCAATGACAGAACATGTTTGTATTAGGTTGACTTGCTGCCCAAGTCACATCTTGTGAAAATCCCCAAACAACCCATGCGGATGCAAAGAGAGATAGTTGCTTCCTGCAAACTTATGGTGGGACTCCGTTGCCAAGAACAACATCCACACAGCTCATTAAATGTGTATTGGTTTATCTAGTGTCTTCATGGAGCCTTCACCCATAAGTCCTAGGCACTTTTATGCCTGAGGTACTCTGAAGGCAACAAAACAATCCACAAGCCTTTGAATGATAATTTGTTCTACCTGAAATGTATATTGCTAAGACAATGCTGAAACTGAACTTGTGAGAGTGTCCAACCAATATCTAATTTAACTGGAGGTCTATTAACAAGAGGGAGCCCATGCCCAACACTGTTTTGATGGGCAGTAACTGTAGATTAGGTAGTTCAGAGACCTAGAGGAGAACAAAACAGGACTACTCTAAGAAAAAAATAATAATGAAATGATTCCTAATGATATTCTCCTATAGCCATTAGGAACATTAATCATTAATATATATATTGAATTGTATTTATTGTATTTTAAATATTTATTGGTGTGTGTGTGTGTGTGTGTGTGTGTGTGTGTGTGTGTGTTTGTATGTGCAGAGAGTCCTGGAGTCCAGAAGGATCATTGGATTCTCTGGAGCTGGAGTTAAGTAATTGTGAGCTGCCTAACATGGGTGAATCAGCACTGATACTAGTCCTTCCAGGAGCAGCAAAAAATCTCAACTGGTGATTCATCTCACCAGCAATATATATTAAATTTTATCAAAGTATTATACAACAAATATGTGATTTATGACTTATAACTATATTTGCTAGAACATCTCATTCTCAGAATCCTAGGTGATTTTTTTTTTTTTAATTTCCTAAAGTAAGAGATACAGTGTCTTCTTTTTGGGGGGTGTTATTTGTGTGTCTCAGATGTCTCAATCATTGTTTCTCAGAAGTAAGTATAGAATCATTTTTAGAAGTAATTTTTTTTTTTAGAAATAGTAGATGCTAAGCAAAGAAATCCTATCAGTTGGGGAAGTTTTAATTCAGTGCAACACATTTTCTGAGACAATTCTGTGGGTTAGTAACTAAAAAATAAATGAATAAATAAAACTGATAAGTATTTTTATTATAAATTATAGCCCATGAAGACTATAACTGCATGTCATTATCATCCAGAATTAATGCTTTTCAGCAGTTTTTAATCATAAATTGTATTCACTTGCTAGGATAAAAAAAATTAAATTTAAACTAATGACCCAAGCAATATTTTTCAGTCTGATCTATATTACATGACAAGATAAAAAAAGGGGTAGGCATATAAACATGATTTTCATTTTAAAACAGAATTAGCTAGCAAAAATGTATAAACATAGAGTTTAATAAACTAATGAGGCACCCCCCCAAATCTACAGTTTTGAGATCTCTGGCAAGGGATTAACTTGTAGGATAGTACTTAGGGTATATCAATGCATGTCTTTTTGATAAAACGTAGGGCCAGGAATTCTCCTGAAAACAACTTTATTCCGGGAAGCAGAGATTTAAAGTAGAGGCTAGAAACTTTGCTGTAACACTGCCTGGTACAGTCACCACAGGGAAGCTTATGGCTAAGCAGCAAAACAATCCATCAAAATAGCATGGCTCACCTTTGTGCAGAGATGTCCCTGCTAATGTCAAGTTTCTGTGAACAGAAACACATGTGATTCATAAATTCACCTGAGCATAAATGTTTAGAGGTGGTGCAGAGAGAATAAATATATTAGTGGCCTGTTTCCCCATTCACAGATGGCAAATGAGGAACAGAAAATTTGATTGGTAATTATGTGAAATGGCAAAGGTTATAATGAGCAGTATTGCAATGTAATGGGAATGAGACAAAGTTACAAAAAAAAAATAATGTAGACATTATGTTCTATGTCTGCCTGATCTACATTAGAAAGACTTTTACATTCTAAACAGATTTGTGAGAAAATGTGAGGCAGAATTGAAGAAACATTAAAGATGAGGAAATAAAGTGTGACACCATCTGTATTTTAGATATCTCAAATACAGAAGACAAAACAATGGAAAATTATTTAATACATAAGTGGAGCTAGAGAGATGAATGAGCACTGGCTCTTCTTTTAAAAGATGCCTGCTTGATTTCCAGCACCCAAATGATGGCTCACAACCATTGGTAACTTTTATTTCAGGGGATCCATCTAACACCCTCGCTTCTTTGCCAGGTTCTAGCATCATCGAGCACCAGGAGAGCAGGTGGTGAACAGCCACACGTGCTGGTAAAACACACATACATTAAAATATTTTCTTTTTACTTTATTTGTTTCTTTTAATTATTAAACAAAGTTCTTTTCTCCATATAATATAATATAATATAATATAATATTCAGGTTGTACTCCTTGTACTCTTTTTTATTCTTTTATTATATATATATATATATATATATATATATATATATATATATATATATATATATTTGAATATGCTGTAGCTGTCTTCAGACACACCAGCAGAGGGCATCAGATCCCATTACAGATGGTTGTGAGCCACCATTTGATTTCTGGGAATTGAACTCAGGACCTCTGAAAGAGCAGTCAGTGCTCTTGACTACTGAACCATCTCTCCAGCCCCACTCCCTGTACTCTTTCAGGTACCTGTTCACTTCCTTTTTCATCTGAGTCTACTTCCTTTCAATCTATATAGTGGGTACATGAGTTTGTACCTCCAGTAGAAATGTATGAGTACTCTTACACTGTACATCCTCAAAAGTATGAGTTGTCACTTGTTTTGTTGATTCTGAGAGGTATAAGATGAAACCTCAAAGTAGTTGCATTTCTTCAATGGCTAAGGAAATTGAATATTTCTTTAAGTGTTCCTCAGCAATGTGAGTTCCTTCTATTGGGAATTCAGTTGTTTTTATACTTCAATATTGATCAGTTGGTCAATATTCAGCTTAATCTACTTCAATATCCAACTATGTCATTGGACATATAGCCAACTAATGTTCTAGCCTATCACAAGGACATTCGCTCTAACATTTTCATTGATGTTCTATTTATAACCAGAAATTGGAAACATCCTCTATGTCCCTCAATATAAAAAGGATAAAAAGTATGGTACATTTATATAATGGAGTATCACTCAGCCATCAAAAAAAACTGCTATCATGAAATTTGCAGGCTACTGGATGGAACTGCAACAATTCATCCTGAGTGAGGTATCCCAGAGCCAGAAAGAAAAACATTAGTATGTATCCATTTATATGTGGATATTAGCTGTTAAGTCCAATGTTAATCAAGATTTGATAAATCAACAGTTGGTAGGCATAAATTAAGGGACTCAAAATAGCAGATATGTTTCATTAGGAAAGGAAGAGAAGAGGTAGGTAAGAGTGGATGTGGTGGACGCCAGAAAGCAAAGATCAACTTGGCATAAAGGGTTGTGAGAAGGAATATGGGGAGAAATTAAGCAAACAAAAAAGTGATGTTTTAGGGGTAGTATGAAAACCAAAGGTAGCATAAGCTTCCTAAAATATATGTTGTCTCAAACTCTAGAGAAAAGGCTATTGCTTATTAACATTTTAAAGCAGATGCTGGTTGTCACTCTCTCAGCATTGCCAGCACCTGACTTATCCTACCCTCTTATTCTCAACTCTGCAGCCAGTACAGGTCAGGGCATTCTTCCTCCCAGATCTTCTGGCCCCTAAATAACTCCAACATTTTGGTCCATTAATTCCTTAGCCTCTTATTCTATTGATTCACTGTTTCTACATCCTCTCTTAGTCTCCTGACCTCTTGGTCTTCCAACTCTTCTGTCTCACCTTTCTCCCTTTCTTCTCATGGCCTGTGGGCTCAGTCTATCACCAATGTCCCATCAGCACTCTCAAAAACACTTTTTCCTCTATGCTCTTCAACATATCCATAGTAAATTTTCTCCATACATTAGTTGTAATCATGTCCTTCTTCATTTTTATTTATTTTCACACATAAAAATATAGAGAACCTTCAGACCTACTCTGAGAGAAAAATTCAGTTTTCTCCAATTGAATAATACTACATACACCAATAAACACAGGGTAGGTCAGTAGTAGTTGATCAAAATATTATAAACATCACAAATTTCATAGTGTTCTTTGATTTGGTTACAGTGTGATTTTATTTGTTGTTATTGATTTTGCTGTTGTTTGTTTTGAGTGTTGCTTTATAATGCTTTCTTAGTTTTGGGGGGGATGTTGTTGTTATATTCAGTTTTTGTTTCTTGACAAAGAACTAAAAAGTAGGAGGGGAGAAGAATATGATCAAAATATATTCAAATTTAAATATTGTTTAAAGTAATAGACAATATAATAAAAAATAAAACCTCACCCAGCTATGATGGTGCTTGACTTTAACCTCAGCAGTTGGGAAACAGAATCAGGTTATCTCTGTGAATTTGAGGAGAGCCTGATCTACAGAACTAGGACCAGGACATCCAGGGTTACACAATGAAACCCTGTCTCCAAAAACAAAAAAACAACCAAAATCAAAAACCAAACCAAACAAACAAAAATGCCCAATAGTAGAAGAAACTTATAAACAAATTTGTAATGGGGTATTGTTTCTAAAAAATAATTCCAGCCATTTGATTGCACTAATGAAACTTCAGGAGCCAGATGCTGGGGAGAAAACCCTCTAACTCAGAGAGGCAGAGAAAGTATCCAGCTGACCTTCATACTCCACTTTCATCCCAGAAGTAAAATCTCCTTCCCCATGCTGTCTTAAATCCCTTCAACTCAAAGACCTGCTTTTCTGCTTACTTAAATTCACTCCTTATCAGCTTTTTTGCTCCCTCTGCCTCTTTACCCATGGTTTGTCATTATTTAACTATTGGATTAAAGGTATGTGCTAGGGCTGAAGCAAACCACAACAAGGCTTTTCAGTAAATATCACAATCTTGGGATTCATAGTATGATAAAATATCCTGCTATAATGGGGTGTAAAAAGAAATTCTATAGGACCCCAGCTGAGATCCTAGGACAGAAAAGATGATGAATCCAAAGAATGTTAACTCCATTCTCAAAAGTGTTTTTTGTGAATGACATTGTCTTTGTTCTAATGTACTCATAGAACTTTGTTTACCTGAACACAATACACACAGCGTTAGTAATGTCAGCATGCTCATGATGAGGGATTCTTACGAAGCCCTGTGGAACTATTGGCAACAATATTTGATGGTACAAGAGGAGTTTTTTTTTTTTTTTTTTTTTTTTTTGTGGTATAGCTATTTGTCAGTTTCCTATTCTCTGTTAACAGCAGCATTAAATAAGTAATGAGATCACCTCTCAATCATGCAAAAAAGACACGAAAATAAAACACTAACTGCTAACTGAGAAGAGGGAGATCAGCAGAGTGGGAGAATGACAGTGTGGGTAGATGGGGTAAATATAATCAATATATACTACATATATGCATGAAAATATCATAATGAAATCCGTGCTGTTAATATATGTGAGAAAATGTGTCAAATAATCTTACCATGTTGCAATTATTATTCTTTCCTTTTTAAAATTCAAGCAGTTGTTAAGCTTTGGTTGGTGACATCATTTGAGGTTTACAGAAATATGATCATAAAAATGCAGGAAATAGAGAGATGGCTCAGTGGGTAAGATTATATATTGCAAGTCTTATTCAGTGTACTCTAGAGGAACAGGATCTGAACAAGGAAGGCATACTAAAAGAGGATTTGTTAGATCAGCCTGCAGGATGGCATCCATATCAGCAAAGGCTGGCTTATCTTGGAGAATAAGAGAAATGGTAGGTACTCAGCTTATTAAACTGTATCCTCAACAGTCCCAATTTGGTACTGAAAGTTTGGATGGCTTTTAGAAATACATAAGTTTTAATCAATAGTAGAAGACCAGAAAATAAATTAATTCCACTGTTAGCTAATGATGGAAACATCAGCAATGACAGTGACAAAAAAATAGCATCAAAAGGGTCAATGAATTTACCAAAAAGACATAAAGACAAAGGGCAGCAGATTTTGTTCCTACCCCACCCCCAGGAACTCCCTACATCTGGGTCTTTGAGAGTTACTAATATTATTTAGAATAGTTTGTTCCACTTCAATTAACCCAACAAAGAAAATCCTTTACAGGAAAAGCAAGAGGCTAAACTAATCTAGATAATCCTTCAAAAGTATGCCTAGAGGCATCTGTCTATTGGGAGCCGCCCTCACATTTGCCATTATAAGATGGCGCTGACAGCTGTGTTCTAAGTGGTAAACATAATCTGCACACGTGCAGGGGCAGTTTTCCCGCCATGTGTTCTGCCTTCCTCGTGATGACAACTCGGCCGATGGGCTGCAGCCAATCAGGGAGTAATACGTCCTAGGTGGAGGATAATTCTCCTTAAAAGGGACGGGGTTTTGCCATTCTCTCTCTTGCTTTCTTGTTCTTGTTCTTTTTCTTGCTTTCTTGTTCTTGTTCTTTTTCTTGCTCTTGCTCTCTTGCTCCTGAAGATGTAAGCAATAAAGCTTTGCCACAGAAGATTCCGGTTTGTTGCGTCTTTCCTGGCCGGTCGCGAACGCGTGTAAGATCTGTCATTAGTGATTCTAGATCACCTTAGGTTGACAATTGCCATTAAATATCACACAGTACAAACATAAAGAAATGAGTTATCAGTTTTAGTATTTGAGAAGTTAATACATGCGTACAATAAACTATGCCAAAACACACTTCCACCTCCAACAGCTCTGCACCTTCCACATACCCATTCCCTAACTCCATGCATTGTTTTCCTCTTTCCTGATAACCCACCAAGTCTATTCGGTGTTGTGTAACTAACCATGGCTGTGAAGCCATCCATTTCAGTGGGAGGAAACTACCACTGATCATGCCCTTAAAGAGGAATATTTTTTTTTCCTCCTTTGCAATTATTTACTCAGTACCTCAGTAAGGAGTGAGGCCTAGTGAACATGCATCCCTGACTGACCCCTGACGCCAGAATTTGGTTTGCTTGAACTTGTGTAGATCTTACACAACTAATCACAGATTCTGAGTCCATGTGTAAAATAGCCATGTCATATCCAGAATGTAGAATTTCACCAACACTCAACCCCATACTGGAACTCTTTTTATCAACTCTTACATGATTCATTCCTCTTTCGCTTTGGTATAGCTTAAATCTTGATAAGTATTGGAGCTTGAGAAAATGTCCTATTTAGGGCCAAGTACTCATAGTCTCAATCTCACCACATTGACAAGGCATGCACCTCAACATTGCTTTCTAGTATAAAAGAAGTTCATATGACTGAAGTTGAAGGCAGTCTACCCTTAAGGCACAAACATACTAATGTACAAGGCATTTTGACAACATAATCAGTGTGCAAAATAATGTAGCAGACCTAGAGTCTATCACCTCTTCACTGATAAGCATTTGACTAGGATTTCTTTTTTTTTTTTTTTCATTTTTTAAAATAACTTTTTTTTTCCATTTTTTATTAGGTATTTAACTCATTTACATTTCCAATGCTATACCAAAAGTCCCCCATATCCACCCACCCCCACTCCCCTGCCCACCCACTCCCCCTTTTTGGCCCTGGTGTTCCCCTGTACTGGGGCATATAAAGTTTGCAAGTCCAATGGGCCTCTCTTTCCAGTGATGGCCGACTAGGCCATCTTTTGATATATATGCAGCTAGAGTCAAGAGCTCCGGGGTACTGTTTAGTTCATAATGTTGTTCCACCTATAGGGTTGCAGTTCCCTTTAGCTCCTTGGCTACTTTCTCTAGCTCCTCCATTGGGAGCCCTATGATCCATCCATTAGCTGACTGTGAGCATCCACTTCTGTGTTTGCTAGGCCCCGGCATAGTCTCACAAGAGACAGCTACATCTGGGTCCTTTCAATGAAATCTTGCTAGTGTATGCAATGGTGTCAGCGTTTGGATGCTGATTATGGGGTGGATCCCTGGATATGGCAGTCTCTACATGGTCCATCCTTTCATCTCAGCTCCAAACTTTGGCTCTGTAACTCCTTTCTTGGGTGTTTTGTTCCCAAATCTAAGGAGGGGCATAGTGTCCACACTTCAGTCTTCATTCTTCTTGAGTTTCATGTGTTTAACAAATTATATCTTATATCTTGGGTATCCTAGGTTTGGGGCTAATATCCACTTATCAGTGAATACATATTGTGTGAGTTTCTTTGTGAATGTGTTACCTCACTCAGGATGATGCCCTCCAGGTCCATCCATTTGGCTAGGAACTTCATAAATTCATTCTTTTTAATAGCTGAGTAGTACTCCATTGTGTAGATGTACCAAGTTTTCTGTATCCATTCCTCTGTTGAGGGGCATCTAGGTTCTTTCCAGCTTCTGGCTATTATAAATAAGGCTGCTATGAACATAGTGGAGCATGTGTCCTTCTTACCTGTTGGGGCATCTTCTGGATATATGCCCAGGAGAGGTATTGCTGGATCCTCCGGTAGTACTATGTCCAGTTTTCTGAGGAACCGCCAGACTGATTTCCAGAGTGGTTGTACAAGCCTGCAATCCCACCAACAATGGAGGAGTGTTCCTCTTTCTCCACATCCATGCCAGCATCTGCTGTCACCTGAATTTTTGATCTTAGCCATTCTGACTGGTGTGAGGTGGAATCTCAGGGTTGTTTCGATTTGCATTTCCCTGATGATTAAGGATGTTGAACATTTTTTCAAGTGCTTCTCTGCCATTCGGTATTCCTCAGGTAAGAATTCTTTGTTCAGTTCTGAGCCCCATTTTTTAATGGGGTTATTTGATTTTCTGAAGTCCACCTTCTTGAGTTCTTTATATATGTTGGATATTAGTCCCCTATCTGATTTAGGATAGGTAAAGATCCTTTCCCAATCTGTTGGTGGTCTTTTTGTCTTATTGACGGTGTCTTTTGCCTTGCAGAAACTTTGGAGTTTCATTAGGTCCCATTTGTCAATTCTCGATCTTACAGCACAAGCCATTGCTGTTCTGTTCAGGAATTTTTCCCCTGTGCCCATATCTTCAAGGCTTTTCCCCACTTTCTCCTCTATAAGTTTCAGTGTCTCTGGTTTTATGTGAAGTTCCTTGATCCACTTAGATTTGACCTTAGTACAAGGAGATAAGTATGGATCGATTCGCATTCTTCTACACGATAACAACCAGTTGTGCCAGCACCAATTGTTGAAAATGCTGTCTTTCTTCCACTGGATGGTTTTAGATCCCTTGTCGAAGATCAAGTAACCATAGGTCTGTGGGTTCATTTCTGGGTCTTCAATTCTATTCCATTGGTCTACTTGTCTGTCTCTATACCAGTACCATGCAGTTTTTATCACAATTGCTCTGTAGTAAAGCTTTAGGTCTGGCATGGTGATTCCGCCAGAAGTTCTTTTATCCTTGAGAAGACTTTTTGCTATCCTAGGTTTTTTGTTATTCCAGACAAATTTGCAAATTGCTCCTTCCAATTCGTTGAAGAATTGAGTTGGAATTTTGATGGGGATTGCATTGAATCTGTAGATTGCTTTTGGCAAGATAGCCATTTTTACAATGTTGATCCTGCCAATCCATGAGCATGGGAGATCTTTCCATCTTCTGAGATCTTCCTTAATTTCTTTCTTCAGAGATTTGAAGTTTTTATCATACAGATCTTTCACTTCCTTAGTTAGAGTCACGCCAAGATATTTTATATTATTTGTGACTATTGAGAAGGGTGTTGTTTCCCTAATTTCTTTCTCAGCCTGTTTATTCTTTGTATAGAGAAAGGCCATTGACTTGTTTGAGTTTATTTTATATCCAGCTACTTCACCGAAGCTGTTTATCAGGTTTAGGAGTTCTCTGGTAGAATTTTTAGGATCACTTATATATACTATCATATCATCTGCAAAAAGTGATATTTTGACTTCCTCTTTTCCAATTTGTATCCCCTTGATCTCCTTTTGTTGTTGAATTGCTCTGGCTAATACTTCAAGTACTATGTTGAAAAGGTAGGGAGAAAGTGGGCAGCCTTGTCTAGTCCCTGATTTTAGTGGGATTGCTTCCAGCTTCTCTCCATTTACTTTGATGTTGGCTACTGGTTTGATGTAGATTGCTTTTATCATGTTTAGGTATGGGCCTTGAATTCCTGATCTTTCCAAAACTTTTATCATGAATGGGTGTTGGATCTTGTCAAATGCTTTTTCTGCATCTAACGAGATGATCATGTGGTTTTTGTCTTTGAGTTTGTTTATATAATGGATTACATTGATGGATTTTCGTATATTAAACCATCCCTGCATCCCTGGAATAAAACCTACTTGGTCAGGATGGATGATTGCTTTAATGTGTTCTTGGATTCGGTTAGCGAGAATTTTATTGAGGATTTTTGCATCGATATTCATAAGAGAAATTGGTCTGAAGTTCTCTATCTTTGTTGGATCTTTCTGTGGTTTAGGTATCAGAGTAATAGTGGCTTCATAAAATGAGTTGGGTAGAGTACCTTCTACTTCTATTTTGTGAAATAGTTTGTGCAGAATTGGAATTAGATCTTCTTTGAAGGTCTGATAGAACTCTGCACTAAACCCATCTGGTCCTGGGCTTTTTTTGGTTGGGAGACTATTAATAACTGCTTCTATTTCTTTAGGTGATATGGGACTGTTTAGATGGTCAACTTGATCCTGATTCAACTTTGGTACCTGGTATCTGTCCAGAAATTTGTCCATTTCATCCAGGTTTTCCAGTTTTGTTGAGTATAGCCTTTTGTAGAAGGATCTGATGGTGTTTTGGATTTCTTCAGGATCTGTTGTTATGTCTCCCTTTTCAGTTCTGATTTTGTCAATTAGAATGCTTTCCCTGTGCCCTCTAGTGAGTCTGGCTAAGGGTTTGTCTATCTTGTTGATTTTCTCAAAGAACCAACTCCTCATTTGGTTAATTATTTGAATAGTTCTTCTTGTTTCCATTTGGTTGATTTCACCCCTGAGTTTGATTATTTCCTGCCGTCTACTCCTCTTGGGTGAATTTGCTTCCTTTTTTTCTAGGGCTTTTAGATGTGTTGTCAAGCTGCTAGTATGTGCTGTCTCCCATTTCTTCTTGGAGGCACTCAGAGCTATGAGTTTCCCTCTTAGAAATGCTTTCATTGTGTCCCATAGGTTTGGGTACGTTGTGGCTTCATTTTCATTAAACTCTAAAAAGTCTTTAATTTCTTTCTTTATTCCTTCCTTGACCAAGGGATCATTGAGAAGAGTGTTATTCAGTTTCCACGTGAATGTTGGCTTTCCATTATTTATGTTGTTATTAAAGATCAGTCTTAGGCCATGGTGGTCTGATAGGATACATGGGACAATTTCAATATTTTTGTATCTATTGAGGCTTGTTTTGTGACCAATTATATGGTCAATTTTGGAGAAGGTCCCGTGAGGTGCTGAGAAGAAGGTATATCCTTTTGTTTTAGGATAAAATGTTCTGTAGATATCTGTCAGGTCCATTTGTTTCATAACTTCTGTTAGTTTCACTGTGTCCCTGTTTAGTTTCTGTTTCCACGATCTGTCCTTTGAAGAAAGTGGTGTGTTGAAGTCTCCCACTATTATTGTGTGAGGTGCAATGTATGCTTTGAGCTTTACTAAAGTGTCTCTAATGAATGTGGCTGCCCTTGCATTTGGTGCGTAGATATTCAGAATTGAGAGTTCCTCTTGGAGGATTTTACCTTTGATGAGTATGAAGTGTCCCTCCTTGTCTTTTTTGATAACTTTGGGTTGGAAGTCAATTTTATCCGATATTAAAATGGCTACTCCAGCTTGTTTCTTCAGTCCATTTGCTTGGAAAATTGTTTTCCAGCCTTTCACTCTGAGGTAGTGTCTGTCTTTTTCCCTGAGATGGGTTTCCTGTAAGCAGCAGAATGTTGGGTCCTGTTTGTGTAGCCAGTCTGTTAGTCTATGTCTTTTTATTGGGGAATTGAGTCCATTGATATTAAGAGATATTAAGGAAAAGTAATTGTTGCTTCCTTTTATTTTTGTTGTTAGAGTTGGCATTCTGTTCTTGTGGCTGTCTTCTTTTTGGTTTGTTGAATGATTACTTTCTTAGTTGTTCTAGGGCGTGATTTCCGTCCTTGTATTGCTTCTTTTCTGTTATTATCCTTTGAAGGGCTGGATTCGTGGAAAGATATTGTGTGAATTTGGTTTTGTCGTGGAATACTTTGGTTTCTCCATCTATGGTAATTGAGAGTTTGGCCGGGTATAGTAGCCTGGGCTGGCATTTGTGTTCTCTTAGTGTCTGTATAACATCTGTCCAGGCTCTTCTGGCTTTCATAGTCTCTGGTGAAAAGTCTGGTGTAATTCTGATAGGCCTTCCTTTATATGTTACTTGACCTTTCTCCCTTACTGCTTTTAATATTCTATCTTTATTTAGTGCATTTGTTGTTCTGATTATTATGTGTCGGGAGGAATTTCTTTTCTGGTCCAGTCTATTTGGAGTTCTGTAGGCTTCTTGTATGATCATGGGCATCTCTTTTTTTATGTTTGGGAAGTTTTCTTCTATTATTTTGTTGAAGATATTAGCTGGCCCTTTAAATTGAAAATCTTCATTCTCATCAATTCCTATTATCCGTAGGTTTGGTCTTCTCATTGTGTCCTGGATTACCTGGATGTTTTGAGTTAGGATCCTTTTGCATTTTGTATTTTCTTTGACTGTTGTGTCGATGTTCTCTATGGAATCTTCTGCACCTGAGATTCTCTCTTCCATTTCTTGTATTCTGTTGCTGATGCTCGCATCTATGGTTCCAGATCTCTTTCCTAGGGTTTCTATCTCCAGCGTTGCCTCGCTTTGGGTTTTCTTTATTGTGTCTACTTCCCCTTTTAGTTCTAGTATGGTTTTGTTCATTTCCATCACCTGTTTGGATGTGTTTTCCTGTTTTTCTTTAATGATTTCTACCTGTTTGGCTGTGTTTTCCTGCTTTTCTTTAAGGGCCTGTAACTCTTTAGCAGTGCTCTCCTGTAATTCTTTAAGTGACTTATGAAAGTCCTTCTTGATGTCCTCCATCATCATCATGAGAAATGTTTTTAAATCTGGGTCTAGATTTTCGGTTATGTTGGGGTGCCCAGGACTAGGTGGGGTGGGAGTGCTGCGTTCTGATGATGGTGAGTGGTCTTGATTTCTGTTAGTAGGATTCTTACGTTTGCCTTTCGCCATCTGGTAATCTCTGAAGCTAGGTGTTTTAGTTGTCACTGTTAAGGGCTTGTTCTTCAGGTGACTCTGTTAGCCTCTATGAGCAGACCTGGAGGGTAGCACTCTCCTTAGTTTCAGTGGGCAGAGTATTCTCTGCAGGCAAGCTCTCTTCTTGCAAGGCAGGTACCCAGATATCTGGTGTTCGAACCAGACTCCTGGCAGAAGTTGTGTTCCACTCACTAGAGGTCTTAGGATCACGTGTGGAATCCTGTGTGGGCCCTTGCGGGTGTCAGGCGACTCAGCTGGCAAGGTAGCCCGGGGCTCGAGTGGAGTGGAAGGGGTTTGTGCCCCAGATCAAGCCCGGGTAGCCTGCTTCCCTATGTACTGCAGTCTCAAGTTCCACGCGATTGGATTGGGGCTGGCGCTGTGTTCCACTCACCAGAGGTCTCAGGGTCCCGTGGGGAGTCCTGTGTGGGCCCTTGCGGGTGTTGGGCAAGACTCTGCTGGCAAGGTAGCCCGGGGCTCGAGTCTCGAGTCGAGCGGAAGGGACTTGTGCCCCAGATCAGGCCCGGGTAGCCTGCTTCCCTATGTACTGCAGTCTCAAGTTCTGAGCGATTGGATTGGGGCAGGCGCTGTGTTCCACTCACCAGAGGTCTTAGGATCCCGTGGGGAGTCCCGTGTGGGCCCTTGCGGGTGTTGGGCAAGACTCTGCTGGCAAGGAAGCCCGGGGCTCGACTAGGATTTCAATAGAAAATATGAAATTACTTCTGTGGACTTAGCCCAAGTTCAATCAGAAAGCATTTAGCTATTCCATTACAACCATGCCATTACTGTATCAATGAACACAATCGTGTCTGGCAGTTCAGGCCAGTAATTTACCAACCATGATTCAGTGCTGAGAAAAACAATTGCTGCATTTTTTCCTCTCCTGAACCCTGTATAGCACTTTCTGGTTTTGTTTGTTTGTTTGTTTGTTTGTTTGTTTTTTAATTAGGTATTTTCTTCATTTACATTTCCAGTGTTCCCCCTACCCTCCCACCCCACTCCCCTACCCACCCACTCCCACTTCTTGGCCCTTGGTGATCCCCTATACTGAGGCATATAAAGTTTGCATGACCAATGGGCCTCTTTTCCCACTGATGGCTGACTAGGCCATCTTCTGATACATATGCAGCTAGAGACATGAGCTCCAGGGGGTACTGGTTAGTTCATATTGTTGTTTCATCTATAGGGTTGCAGATTCCACTTTCTGGCACTGTAAAAGCTAGCCAGCAAGAAGAGTTTCTTGGTCATTTCAGACTGAATTCTCTATGTCGTGTCAAAAAAGTATATGATATTTTGCTTGCCCAGGAATTATCATATAATTTCTGTGGTAACCAAGAGTTTCAATATATAGCAACCATGTAAAATTATAACTTATGTGTACAATAAGAAAAAGGGAGATATCCCTTGCTATGAATTATGACTTGTATGTTTTCTTAGAGCAGCATTGTGCACTCGTGTGGTATACCTTAGCTAGAACTTCTTTTTCCAGTGTTATATTTTTGAATGAAAAATCTTTATGATAATTTATTAAGACTTTATTTTTGATCCCAACAAATAAGCAAGTATTGCCTTGTGTATGCCTATAATTCAAGTGCTATCAGTTATGAGGAGAGCTGTGCTTTGCTGGCTGCCAATATATCTGAGACTGTCTCAAGGAAATAAGGAGGAGACTGATAGACATAGGACTTCCTCCTCTAACTATTGTATGCACACACAAATGTACCTACATAACACATACACACACACACACACACATGCAACCATGCACACATATACACCAAATACAACCCAATCTATATATGATATTGTAAATGTAGTTCTTTCAGATTGGATTCAGTTTTCATAGGGAAAATAAAATCACTGAATTTTTTTTCCATGTCATATGATAGCTTGGTTGTTCAATTTCATTTTGGTGCTAATTTATGTTGTGGCCGCCAGCAGCTCGCAACATGAACGGTTCGACTGAGAAGGCCACTCGAGCTGTAAGAGAGGAATCTAGACGGGGCGAAAGAAGAAACGGAGCTAAGACAAATTCATTCTGATCAAAGCTCAAATTTTATTGTTGGGACACTAGTTATAAAGGAAGGGGGAGGGGACCCGACTCCCGCCGAATAATCTCTGGTCCAGTAGAAAGGTGCACGTGTGTGGCTCCGCAGGTTCTAGCAGTGGGCGTGGCAGAACGAATGAGCAGGAAGCTCCACCCCTGAGCAAGCAGGTTTCAGGCTGGGGGAGGGGAGACTACAAATTTATACTCTCCCATCTTCATGTAATATTTATTTATAACAAAGCAATACTTATAATAATATTTTAATTAAAGTGTCTTGTTACTTCCATGTATGGCAATTATAAGTATTGCTGCTATAACCTTCATTAACAGTTTTAATGTGGAAATGACAATGAGTATAGTTGCAGGAAACATGGAAAGAGGAAGTGTACATTCAAAATGTATTTCTTTAATTTTTGCAACTTATAATAATAACATAATTTCCCCCATCCATTTTCTCTCTCTCTAAACTCTCTTACATGCCCCTTTTTGGTTTTTCCATGCCACACCCATAAAGACTCAGAAACTTGACTGTCTAAAGATGAACTAAACAAGGAAAATAGACATACTGACATGGGCAAGGAAAGGCCTTAACCCTGCACAAAAAGCTACAGACAACTAAGTAATTCTAAGAGCTAGAGAATTAGTTCTCCCAAGGCCACGTCATACCAATGGATTGCTACTCAATACCAAATGGTTACCTCTTAATACAAATACATACAAGTAACAGTATATCCATTGGGTTTATTTAGGAATAAATATAAATATATAAGTAGTATATATGCATATATATGTATATATATATATCTGTAAAATGTGTATATATAAAATTTGTATTTATATAAATATATGCATATGTGTATGTATGTACATATATATTTATATATGTATAATATATATTAGATAAATACAGACATATATTAGATAAATATATACTAGTTATATACAAATATTACATATATGTATATATGTAATAACATCTAATGAAAAATTAGTAAGTGTATTTTTATAAGAAACTGTCAGATTGTCTTTCACAGCAGCTGTGACATTTGTATTATCATTAATTATTTGACAGCAAGATTTGTCATACACCTAACCTAGATATTGATGGGGTCAGATATGCATATTCAGATTGGCATGATTGCAGGCATCTTTTATTGACTCCCTGAGCAATCTTATCAGTTTTCTCTTTAGAACTTTCTAGGCTAATGTAAGCAGACATAACATCCGGCAGTATGTGGAGTTTCCCATACTGAAGACATCAGCATCTAGATGATCCAGCTGATTGAATACGTCCTCAGCTTGGATCGAATCATAATTCTCTTGGGTTTTGCCAGTCTTTCGACTCAAATTGTTGCTCTTGGCCTTGGGGACTGAAAATGTGTTCTCTTGAAGAAGAGTATGTGTACTTAACAACTGAGCCTTCACTCCAGTCTTTTGGATTTTAATTTCAAAGTACTTTCTGCTACAAGCCTTCTGGCTATCACAGAATTCTTTTTAAATCGTGATTTTCACTAGAATTTGTTGAACAAGTGTTTGATATGTTTTTAAACATTTACTTCAAATGAGATAATAAAAAATTATATTCAATAATATTGGCTCAGAAATGCTGCCTAATATTTACATCAGATACAATGATTTTTTTCTATCTTATGACATTTTGTGTTTCTTTTCTTGACATTCCTTGAAAATGCTGGGTTACTTAGGACCTGTCTTTGAATTTTTTTTATTCTAATCTCACTAATGAATGTCATAAGTTCTCAAAGGCATCTTTAGGTAGAAAACTTCCAAATTTCTGTCTTTATCCTAAGCCTTTCCCCTGAGCACCAATTACTACTTGCAATCTTCTATCAGATGTCTCCCAACGATAGAAATTCACACATCACAAACTTTGCATGAATGAAAGAGAAATCTTGTTTTTCTTTTCTAATGAACATGTTTTGTATTTTCATCTTATTATTGTAGTGAATACTGCAACTAACAAGTAGTAAGCCATGCATCTTTAACTAATCCTTCCCTTCTTTGAATTACTTATGCCTAAAAATAAATCTGGCATGTGTGTGTGTGTGTGTATACATGAGTGTGATATATATAAAAATGAGTAGGATTTATGATGGATTTTAAGGTATGGTGTGGTTGGAAGCTAAAATAGGCAGATAATTTTTAGGGACAATTAGCTTACAAACATATTTGGTTTATATACAAATAGAGGTGTTTTTTGTGTGTATGTACATATGTATGTATGTATGTATGTATGTATGTATGTGTTTGTTTGTTTTACTGGATTCACTCTTACTTGTATACTTTAGTGTATTCTCCTTTGCTCTTATAATTGCTGCCAATCTCTTACCAGGACTTCAGATTTTCATCATTAATATCCTTCTGCCTTGGATAAACAAATCTTTTAAATTTTGATCAACATATGTAACTTTTAGAATAATTGAATAAGCAAAAATGAAGATAAATTTTTCCTATAAAAGTTATTCAGATTTGCATACATATGCATCTATGTGTATGTAATATATATATATAATTGTTTTCATTTCACATACATACCAATTTAAACAACTCTTGTAATAATGGTATGGTGGCTTAAATGAGATCTTTGTTGGTAGTTTCAGGTGTTTGAATATTTTTTTTCACATGATGATGCTCTTTGTGTTTAATTAGGAAGAGTGGTTTTGCTAGAATAACTTTGATAGTGTGGAAAGACTTAGTCATTTTAAAGCAAAAGCTTATATTCTTTGTATTTTACTTGTGCTTCAAATTGTAACTTCCCAGCTTTCTGCTCCAGCTGGGACACTTGCTGCCATTATTCCTTGTCAGGACATACTCTGATCCCTTCAGAACCATTAGCCAAATACACATTTTCCTTCCTATGCCACCACATTCATGGTGTTTATACTATACAAATAGAAAAGTAACCAAGAAGGATAAGAAAGAGAAGGAGGAAGAGGAGGAAGAGGAGTGAGATGGGGACAAGGAGGACAAGGAGGACAAGGAGGACAGGGAGGATGAGGACAAAGATGAGAAAGAAGAGGAGGAGGACTTAAGATCCAAAATTAATCATGATGGACATTGGTCTGACGTTCTCTTTCTATGTTGGGTCTTTGAGTGGTTTAGGTATCACAGTAATTGTTGCTTCATAGAACCAGGGTTTTTTCTGTTTTTATTTTGTGGAAGAGTTTGAGTAGTATTGGTCTTTTGGTCTTCTGTGAAGGTCTGATAGAACTCTGCACTAAACCCATCTGGTCCTGTTTTGTTGTTAATTGTTGTTTTTGAGGTTTTTTTGTTTGCTAGTTTTTTTGTTTTTTGGGTTTGTTTGTTTTTTTTGTTGTTGTTGTTGTTGTTTTTTTTTTTTTTTTTTTTTTTGGTTTTTTTGGTTGGGACTATTAATAGCAGTTTCTACTTCTTTAGGTGATATGGGACTGTTTAGTTTATCTGATCCTGATTTAACTTTTGTAGCTGGTATCTGTCTAGAAAAATGTCTATTTCATCCAGATTTTCCAGTTTTATTGAGTATAGGCTTTTGTAGTGGGATCTGATTTTTTTTTTTTTTTATTTCTTGGTTTCTGTTGTTATATCTCCCTTTTCATTTCGGATTTTTTTTTAATTTGCATACTGTCTCTGTGCCTTGTGGTTAGTCTGGCAAGGGTTTATCTATGTTGTTGGTTTTCTCAAAGAACAAGCTCCTGGTTTTGTTGATTCTTTGTATAGCTCTTTTTGTTTCTATTTCGTTGATTTCAGCCCTGCCTTTGATTATTCCTGCTGTCTACTCCTCTTGGGTGTATTTGCTTCTTTTTGTTCTAGAGCTTTCAGGTGTGATGTTAAGCTGCTAGTATATGATCTCTCCAGTTTCTACTTGCAGCCACTCAGAGTTATGAGTTTTCCTCTTAGCACAGCTTTCCTTGTGTCCCATAAGTTTTGGTATGATGTACCTTCATTTTCATTAAATTCTAAAAAGTCTTTAATTTCTTTCTTTATTTCTTCCTTGACCGAGTTATTACTGAGTAGAGAATTGTGGTTCCATGTGTATGTGGGCTTTCTGTTGTTTTTCTTGCTATTGAACACCAGCTTTAATCCATAGTGATCTGTTAGGAGGCATGGGATTATTTTAATCTTATTATATTTGTTGAAGTCTGATTTGTGATTTATTATATAGTCAATTTTGTAGAAGGTACCAGGAGGTGCTGAGAAGAAGGTATATTCTTTTGATTTAGGACAAAATATTCTATAGATGTCATTTAAATCCATTTGGTCCAAAAACTTCTGTTAGTTTTGGTGTGGCTCTGTTTACTTTGTGTTTCCCTGGCCTGCCCATTAATGAGAGTTAGGTGTTGAAGTTTTGCACATTTATTGTGTGAGGTAAAATGTGTGCTTTTAGCTTTAGTAAAGTTTGTTTTATGAATGTAGGTGCCTTTGCATTTGAAGCATAGATGTTCAGAATTAAAATTTCTTCTTGGTAGATTTTTCCTTTGATAATTAGGAAGTGTCTTTCCTTATCTTTTTAATGACATTTGGTTGAAAGTCAATTTTATCCGATTTTATTAATGGCTAATCCTGCTTATTTCTTGAGATCATTTACTTGGAAAAAATTTTAGAGTCCTTTACTCTGAGGTAGTGTTTGTCTTTGACAGTGAGATGCATTTTCTGTACACAGCAAAATGCTGCGTCCTGTTTACATATCCAGTCTGTTAGTTTATGTCTTTTTATTGGGGAATTGAGTCCATTGATGTTAAAAGATATTAAGGAATAGTGATTGTTGCTCCCTGTTACTATTGATATTATTTTTATGTTTGCATGATTATCTTCTTTTGGGTTTCTTGAAAGAAGATTATTTTCTTGCTTTTTCTAGGGTACATTTTCGACAAATGGTGCTGGTCGAAAAGTGGTGGTTAGCATATAGAAGAAGGCAAATTGATCCATTCCTATCTCTTTTTGCAAAGCTCAAGTTCACATGGATCAAAGACCTACACATAAAAACAGATGTATTGAAAGTAATAGAAAAGAAAGTGGTGAAGAACCTGGAGGACATGGACACAGGAGAAAATTTCCTGGACAGAACACCAATAGCTTATGCTCTAAGATCAAGAATTGACAAATAGGAATTCATAAAATTGAAAATCCTCTGTAAGTAAAGAACACTGTCAATAGGACAAAATGGCAACCAACAGATTGGGAAAAGATCTTTACCATCCCTACATCCAATAGAGGACTATTATCCAATATATACAAAGAACTCAAAAAGTTAGACTTCAGAGAAACAAATAACCCTATTAAAAATCAGGAACAGAGCTAAACAAAGAATTCTCAACAGGGGAATACCAAATCGCTGAGAAGCATCTAAAGAAATGTTCAACATTTTTAGTCATCATGAAATGCAAATCAAAACAACCTTGAGATTCTACCTCACAACAGTCAGAATATCTAAGATCAAAAACTCAGGTCACAGCAGATGCTAGCAAGGATGTGGAGAAAAAGGAACACTCCTCCATTGCTGGTTGGATTGTAAGCTGGTACAACCACTGTGGAAATAAATCTGTCAGTTACCCAGAAAACTGGACCTAGTACTACCTGAGGACCCAGTAATAGCACTCCTGGGCATATACCCAGAAGAGCCTCCAACATATAATAAGGATACATGCTGCACTATATTCATGGCAGCCTTATTTATAATAGCCAGAAGCTGGAAAAGACCTAGACCTCCCTCACCAGAAAAAAAAATTGATATAGAAAATGTGTTACATTTACACAACGGAATACTACTCAGCTATTAACAATGAATTCGTGAAATTTTTAGGCAAATGGATGGAACTAGAAAATATCATCCTGAGTAAGGTAATCCAATCACACACACACATACACACACACACACACACACACACAAAACCCAAAAAACAAAAAACAAAACAAACAAACAAACAAACAAAAACCAGACATGGTACTAACTTAATGGTAAGTGGATATTAGCCCAGAAGTTCAGAATATCCAAGATACAAATCACAGACCACATGAAGCTCAAGAAGGATGACAAAAGTGTGGATACTTTGGTCCTCTTTAGAAGGGGGAACAACATACCCATGGGAAGAGTTACAGAGACAAAGTGTGGAGCTGAGAAAGTCATCCAGAGACTGCCCCATCTGGGGATCCATCCTATATACAGTCACCAAACACAGACACTATTGTATAGGCCATCAAGTCTTGCTGACAGTAGGCTGATATAGCTGTCTCCTGAGAGGTTCTACAAGTGCCTGACAAATACAGAAGTAGATGCTCTCAGACAACCTTTGAACTGAACACAGAGTTCCCAATGGAGGAACTAGAGAAAGGATCCAAGTAGCTGAAATGGTTTGCAGCTGCATAGGAAGGACACCAATATGAACCAACCAGTACTCCTAGAGCTTTTAGGGACTAAACCACCAACCAAAGAGCACACATGGAGGGGCCCATGGCTATAGTTGCATATGTAGCAGAGGATGGCTTTTTAGGTCATCAGTGAGAGAAGCATCTCTTGTCATGTGAAGACTCTATGCCCCAGTGTGTGGGAATGCCAGGGCTAGGAAACAGGAGTGGGTGAGTTGGTGAGCAGGGGAGGTGGGGTGGGAGAGGGGAATAGGGGTTTTTTGGAGGGGAAACCGGGGAAGGCTATAGCATTTGAAATGTTAATAAAGAAAATATCTTATTTAAAAATATTAAAAATAATGATCTAAAATTATTTTGAAAAGTTAAATGTAAAGAACTCTAAAAAATATGAATATTGTTATTGGCTTTTTAATGTGTATTACAGTTTTCTTCTTGCTCAGCTAGCTCCCAAATAACTGAAACTGGACTGTTATTTATTTAACAAGCTTAAGCCACAATACTAAGCAGTTATTACTCTATTCTAATCCTCTAAAATAATCTGGATATCTCCCAACCCAAAATTCTCTGGATATTTGCATTTTATGACTTTTTTTGCTTGTGCTGTGTTTTCATCCCGGCTACTGGTCTCTCTTCCCATGGCTAACCATATATTTATCTCTCTCCAACCCTTTCTGTTGGCTAGCAGGAAGTCCCTATTCTTTCCCTTGCTTAACCATTGGTTTTTGAGCTCTTTTTATTGAGGAGCAGACATTTATACAGGATTGAGACAGGAAGTTCTCTGAATAAGGGATGGAACCAGATATAGGGGAAAGAGAAATCAAAATTTGAATCTTCACACAGTGCACAATAAGTACATATGTTAGCCCTACATATGTTCAGTTGAAATTAAGAATATATTGATTTTCCTTCCCTCTAGAAGTGATTAAGACAATTTATGAGTAATAATTATCAAGGTATTTCATAAGAAATATTATTGTATTTGTTTGGGCTGAAAATTCAGTAAATATAACACTATTTTATAGACTTAGCTAAGAACATCTAAGAAATATATTCATATTCCCTATATTCAGTTACCTCCCAAGTTCTCCTATTTAAATTCATTACCATAGCACACTTCTTCCTAATTGCCTATGCAGTAGCTATTCAGGACAATTTTTCAGGCTATACTAATGCCAAGTTATTGTTACTACTGACTTTTTAACTAAACTGACTATGTACTCGGAAAGAGTAGGCCAAGACACATTTTTCATCAGATATGTCTGACTACAGACTAAATGCAAATTCCCTTCACAGTTATAAAAGATTTTCAACAGATAATATTGAATGATAGATATACAGTGTCAATAGACATATATAAGTTTTCCTAATTTAGGCAAAGGTTTGGATCATTTACTCAAAGCTCCTTATATAGAAGAGGAAGCTCAGCTATGTATCATACCAGGATGCAAGCTGCAGGCATTTGTTGAGGTCAGGATAACAATAAAACTTTTAAAAGTAATTATTCATATTCCCCTTATGTCATTCACTCTGTGATTCTATCCTTGTGGTTAATTTGAAATTTAAGAAAACTCTAGCCTACCACTATTCTAATACAGTCTCATAAGACAGGGTGAGATTAGATCATTCTTACTAAATTATGACTCAACCTGATTATCCTAGTAACTCTTTACTTTATTACTTTCAAAATTTATAAATCTACTTTGCCTTAATCCGTGTTCTAAGGATAAAGAAGAACTGTGATCACAGCAACTCTTATTTTAAAGCCCATTATTTGTAACTTGAGGTATACATGGGATTATGGAAGTTGAGAGTTCTGCATCAAGATTCCTAGGCAGCAGGAACAGAGAGAGCCACTGGGCCTGACTCAGGCTATTGAACTTCAAAACCCACACTCAATGACACAGTGCCTCCAATAAGATCACACTTCTTCAAACAAAACCATAGATCAATTTTAAGTAGTGTCACTTCTTAATTAGACATAACACCATACCCCTGAATTGGAAACCTATACGATACATTGCTTGGATGACTAAGAACCTGAGGCTAGGTAGTTCAGAGAACCTGTGGTAAAAACAAACACTATTAATCTATTTTTAAAAAGACAATGATAAAATTCAGTCATCATCACTTCATCCAACAGAAGATGGGAACAACTTCAGAGGACACAGTCAGAAATTACATATATACACCCAGAGAAATTGGAACACACAGCTCCAAATGTAATATCCCCATTCAAATCCTATCATCAGAAGCTGTGGAAGAGGACCCAGGGTCAGGGGAGAGATTTGGAACACAGAACTCTAAATGGGATATTCCCATCAAATACCTATCCTCAGAGCTCAGGAAACCCTCGATTGAGAGGTCAGGAAGAGTATAAGAGCAAGAGGAGATGTAGGACACTAGGAGAACAAGACGCTCTAAGTCAACTAAACAAAGCTGGATGAACTCGTTGAGACTGATGCAGTAAGTACAGGCCCTATACAGGTCCTCCGTGTATAATAGCTTTCAAATTATATATATACACACACATATACATATGTATATATATATATATGGATATATATGATACATAGATAGATATAGATTAGATATAGATAGATACAGATGTATAGATATATAGATACAGATATATAGATATATATTATAGATATTATGTATTATATTAATATATCACTTACCAAAATACATTTATATTAATAATTTATTTTAGCAATCATTAGTATTGAAACTTTGGTTAATGACATAAATATTGAGCTATTTCTTAGATGTATAACATAATTATATAGTTATACACACTAGCATATCATAGGAAATTAACTAGGTTTTTATTACACTTTGCATAAACTGTCCTACCAAGCCATCTTTAAAGTAAGTTTTGAATTGAACTGTGAAAATTAATAAAATAATGAATGATTTAAAAAGGAGGTACTAATTGGTTAGTAATCACTTCACAGCCTCCTACACAGACAGATGCCCACTTTAATTTTAATATGTTTATTAAAGTTTTCTCTGAAGCACAGTTTTATATCAGAAGCTCTGCTCCATTAAATGAAATTAAATACAGTATTTTTCCAGGTGGTACTGACATTTCAATGTGACCTTAGGATATTTTATTTGGAGAATGGCTTAAAATAATTTTTATACAGTGCAAGTACACAGTCAGCCAAAAGATATGGGTATACTACTTTTAGATAACACGGGCAAATTGATGCATTATACAAATTCTGTACATCTTTTATAGATGCACAAATGTAATAGCATAAAATGCATCACCATAAATCATTTCTGTCTTTTTATTTAAAGTATAAAATGCCATCTCCAATATTAAGACAATATTAGCTATATTATTTGCTATGGAGTAGTAGAGAAAGTCCATAATCTCTTATTGGATTGTAAACCCATTTTTCCTTTGAATTTTGTGTTTTTCTCCATCTCACTTTTACGATATTTTTGATACTGATTTTACCCAAGAAACAAAAAACTGTGATAATGGAGTCCATTAGGAGAAACGCTGGATGCAAAGCTGTTAGATAAGGGATGGCAGCTTACCATAAATTAAGCAATAGCCATTCAGGAGAGGATGTAGTAGAATTCTAAGATTCTCAGCAGCTCATTTATCAACAACAGAGCATGTACTCTGTTTCAGAGGTAGAATATTAAATATCAGATGTAAAAAAAAAATCTTATAAAGTCTTTCCATTTTTGACAATGCATAAGGCCATGTTCGAATCAGATCACTATTGAATATGTACTGCGTGCTGACAGATTGATTACATAAGGGCCAAGAAATATGGATTCTTTTTTATTTGTTTTAGATTACTGTAGTCTATTTCGAAGTCATTTCCAAGGGTTTTGGATACTTTTAAAAGTCAGGAGAAAGTACTTATACTTTAACTTGGAAATTGAGCATGCAGTTTTCACACAGAATGATAAAAAATAGTATAGTTAGATGTGGGAGTCACAGAGGACAGCAGCTTAAAGCTCTCTTTCATAAAAAACATAAAATTTATAATATAAGTGTGCTGATCCTTAAAGCTATGCATGTCAAGAACAAGAGACAGAATCTCTCTACCATGAGTTATGGTGGAAATCAACCTTCTCGACCTTTAATGTTAGTGTTGATGCTGAGTTTGCCTCTAACACAATTGCTTTCAAAGGAAAAAAATCAGAAGCAAAAAGAGAATAATTTACAAGTTTGGGTAGGTGACAAATAAAGACACATATAAGAGTATTCAAGTATTAGTAAAAGTAACTTCTGCCTTTTTCCCTTAGAGTGATAAATTCCTCAAGCTATAGCTCTCACTGTAAACTTGCTGCCTGTGACTGAGAATCCTGGCCCTAGGACTTTACAGTCTATTGGTGAAGATTTTGCATACTTGGCTCCTACTGAAAGTATGCTCACAGAAGGAATACTTATTTAAAATAACACTATAAAAGTATTTATTTTAATTGTATAGCATAAAAATAAAATCTGAAGTTAATAAACTAAGTAGCAAGATTTATTTTATATCAATGGCACCTTTATACTATTTATAATCTCACCATGGTGAGATCTTCTTCAGGTGACAGATAACTTAAAGCATATTTTATATCCATCATAATATTGTCTTATCAGTTATTTATAGTAAAGTAGATAATATTACTTTTATATTTGTATAAAAGTGATTTGACAAATGATTTTTATAAGTTAAAGAAGATGTCACAGGAATATTCAGTGTTTAAAAAATGAGTAAGTGACATAATGTATTGAAAACCATATGTCTTTTCTAAGACAGCATTCATGGAGAGAATGCATGATTGTAAATAATCATTAGTAGAATGTATAACTTTCTTCTTATGAATCAAAATCTGGGCTTTGAGGGAAGGATTTAGAATATTGTGTTAGTATGGGACATTAAAGGGTGCTTGGGACCATATCCTCTGCCAGAGGGCTCCAGACCCAAATAGCGCAAGGAGAAAACAAGTCTCCCAGGAGTATGGACAGGCTGGTGAGTGCAGTTAAGACTATCACAGCTGCTCGGAGAAACCTGCCCAGAACCCTCAGGACACAGGAACTGAGGGGCTTCCAGGGTCAGGAGTTTTCCAGTCTTTGTCTGCACACAGAGCTGATCCAGTGCCATGGAACTACATATACAAATACCACCAGGAGAAAGCTGGTCTCTCCATAGTGCCTACACAGCTGCAAGCACGGGTAAGACCATCGTTTCATTTCAAATTCCTGGCCAAAGAGGGACCCTCACAGAGCCATTAGGACCCGGGAAGCAAGGATCAACTGGGGACAGGATCCTTCTGGTCTCTATCTGCACCCCAGAGCTGACCTTGTACCACAGCTCTTCATACTCAAATTCCTCCTGGAGAAAACTGATCTCCCAGGAGTACTGACACAGAGGCTTGCAGGAGGACAAGCAAAACTCAGAGGCAGCAAGACCAGCTAACACCATAGATAACCAGATGGTGAAAGACAAGCAGAAGAACATAAGCAACAGAAACCAAGACTACTTGGCATCATCAGAACCCGGTTATCCAACCACAGCGAACCCTGGTTACTCCAACACACCAGAAAAGCAAGACTCTGACTTAAAATCACATCTCATGATGATGATAGAGGAATGTAAGAAGGACATAAAGAACTTCCTTAAAGATAAACCAGAGAACACAGGTAAACAGGTAGAAGACCTTAAAGAGCAAACACAAAAATCCCTTAAAGAATTAAAAAAAAAACCCAAAAAAACAAACAAACAAAAAAAACAAAACAAAAAAACCACACAAACAAACACATGAAGGAACTAAACAGAACCATCCAGGAACTAAAAATTGAAATAGAAACAACAATGAGATCTCAAAGGGATATAACACTGGAGATAGAAAAACTAAGAAAGAGATCAGGAGTCATAGATGCAAGTATCACCAACAGCATACAAGAGATAGAAGAGAGAATCTCAGGGGCAGAAGATACCATAAGAAACATTGACACAACAACCAAAGAAAATGCAAAATGAAGAAAGCTCCTAATCCAAAACATGCAGGAAATCCAGGACACAATGAATAAAACAAACCTAAGGATAACAGGTATAGAAGAGAGTGCAAATTTCCAACTTAAAGGGCCAGTAAATATCTTCAACAAAATTATAGAAGAAAACTTCCTTGACCTAAAGAAAAAAATGCCCATGAACATACAAGAAGTCTTCAGAATGCCAAAAAGATTGGACCAGAAAACAAATTCCACCATCATATAATAATCAAAACATCAAATTCGCAAAACAAAGAAAGAATACTAAAAGCAGTAAGGGGAAAAAGATGGAGTATCATATAAAGGCAGACCTATCAGAATTACACAAGAGTTCTCACCAGAGACTATGAAAGCTAGAAGATCCTTGGAAGATCTCATGCAAACCCTAAGAGAACACAAGTGCCAACACAGACTACTATACTCAGCAAAACTCTCAATAACCATAGATGGAGAAACCAAAATATTCCATGACAAAACAAAATTTACACAATATCTTTCCACAAATTCAGCAATTCAGCCCTACAAAGAATAATAGGTGGAAAACTAGAACACATGGAGGAAAACTACACCCTAGAAAAGGCAAGAAAATAATCTTTCAACAAACACAAAAGAAGATATCTACAGAAACATAATAATAACACCAATAACAACAGGGAGCAACAGTCACGATTCTTTAATATCTCTTAACATCAGTGAACTAAATTCCTCCAAAAAGACATAGATAAACAGACTGGTTGCATAAACAGAACCCAGCATTTTTTGCTACATACAGGAAATACAACTCATTGTAAGAAACAAACACTACATCAGAGTAAAGGGCTGGAAAACAATTTTCCAAGCAAATGTTCCCACGAAACAAGCTGGAGTAGCCATTTTAATATAGGATAAAACCTACTTTCAACCAAAAGTCATCACAAAAGATAAGGAAAGACAGTTCATACTCATCAAAGGAAATATCTAATGAGAAGAACTCTCAAATATGAACAACTATTCTCCAAATTCAAGGGCACCTACATTTATAAAAGAAACTTTAGCAAACTTAAAAGCACACACTGCACCCCAGACAATAACTGTGGTGGACATCACCATCCCACTCTGATCAATATATATATATATATATTCCTTCTTCTCAGCACTTCATGGTACCTTCTCCAAAATTGACCATATAATCAGTCACAAATTAGACCTCAACATATATGAGAAGATTGAAATAATGTCATGTCTCCTATCAGATCACTATGGTATTCAATAGCAAAAAAAAAAAAAAAAAAGAAAGAAAGAAAGAAAGACAGACAGACAGACAGACAGACAGACAGACAGAAAGAAAGAAAGAAAGAAAGAAAGAAAGAAAGAAAGAAAATAGAAAGACCACATACACATGGAAGCTGAACAATTGAACAATGCTCTACTCAATGATAACTTGGTCAAGGAAAAAAGAAAGAAAGAAATTAAAGACTTTTTCGAATTTAATGAAAATGAAGGCACAACATATCCAAACTTATGGGATACAATTAAATCAGTTCTGAAGAAAACTCATAGCTCTGAGTGCCTACAAAAAGAAACTGGAGAGCATACACTGGCAGTTTAATAACACACCTGAAAACTCTAGAAAAAAAAAAAGAAGAAGAAGCAAATACACCCAAGAGGAGTAGAAGGCAGGAAATAAACAAACTCGGGGCTGAAATCAACTATGTAGAAACAAAAAGAACTCTACAAAAAAAAAAAAATCAACAAAACAAGGAGCCACTTCTTTGAAAAAATCAACAAGATAGAAAAACCCTTAGCCAGACTAACCACAGGGCACAGACACAGGACCCAAATTAAGAAAATCAGAAAGGAAAAGGGAGAGATAACAACAGAAATTGAGGAAATCCAAAAAATTCACTAGATCCTACTACAAAAGCCTATATTCAGCAAAACTGGAAATCTGGGTGAAGCAGAAAGTTTGGAAGACTGATAACAGGTACTAAAGTTAAATCAGGATCAGATAAACAATATAAACAGTTTCATATCTCCTAAGGAAATAGAAACAGGCATTAATAGTCTCCCTACCAAAAAAGCCCAGGACCAGATGGGTTTAGTGCAGAGTTCTATCAGACCACCAAGAAGACATAATACCAATACTCCTCAAACTATTCCACAAAATAGAAACAGAAGGAACTCTACCCAACTCTTTCTATGAAGCCACAATTACTATAATACCTAAACACACAAAGATCCAACAAAGAACGAGTACTTCAGACCAACTTCCTTTGTGAATATCAATGCAAAAATACTCAATAAAATTCTTGCAAACCAAATCCAAGGGCACATCAAAATGATCATTCATAAGGATCAAGTAGGCTTCATTCCAGGGATGCAGGGACGGTAAAATACATGGAAATTCATCAACATAATTTACTATATAAACAAATTCAAAAACTGTTAATTTTATTAGATGCTGAGAAATCATTTGTCAAAATCCAACACCCCTTCATGATAAAAGACTTGGAAAGATCAGGAATTCAAGGCCCATACCTAAACTTCTTAAAAGAAATATTTAGCAAACCATTAACCAATATCAAACTAAATGGAGAAGAACTTGAAACAATCTCACTAAAACCAGGGACTAGACAAGGCTGTCTACTTTCTCACCACATATTCAATATAGTACTCAAAGTCCTACCTAGAGCAATTAGACAACAAAAGGAGGTCAAAGGAATACAAATTGTAACGGAGCATGACTATTTGCAGATGATATGATAGTATATACAAGTGGCCTCAAAAATTCCACCAGAGAACTCCTAAACCTGATAAGCAACTTCAGCAAAATAGCTGGATATAAAATTAACTCAAACAAATTAGTGGCCTTCCTCTACTCAAAGGATAAACATGCTGAGAAAGAAATTAGGGAAACAACACCCTTCAAAATAGTCACAAATGACATAAAATACCTTGGTCTGACTCTAACTAAGCAAGTGAAATTTCTGTATGATAAGAACAATTTGCAAAACACAAGAAAACCAAGAAGATGGAAGACCAATGGGTGGATACTTTATTCCTCCTTAGAATAGGGAACAAAACACCCATGAAAAGTTTGGAGTTAAGACGAAAGGATGGACTATCCAGAGACTACTCCACTCAGAGATCCATCCCATAATCAGCCACCAAACCCAGACACTATTGCATATGCCAGAAAGATTTTGCTGAAGGGACCCTGGTATAGGTGTCTCTTGTGAGGCTATGCCAGTGCCTGGCAAATACAGAAGTGGATGCTCACAGTCATCTATAAGATGGAACACAGGGCCCCCAATGGAGAAGCTAGAGAAAGCACTAAAGGAGCTGAAGGGGTCTGCAACCGTATAGGTGGAACAACAACTTGAACTAACCAATATCCACAGAGCTCGTGTCTCTAGCTGCATATGTAGCAGAAGGTGGTCTAGTTGGCCATCACTGGGAAGAGAAGCCCATTGGTATTGCAAGTTTATATGCCCCAGTACAGGGGAATGCCAGGGCCAAGAAGTAGGAGTGGGTGGGTAGGGGAGCAGGGCGCGGGGAGGGTATAGGGAACTTTCGGGTTAGCATTTGAAATGTAGATAAAGAAAATATCTAATAAAAAAATAAATAAAAAAGAAAAAGAAAAAAAAAGATAAAAGACCTTCAATTCTCTGAAGAAAGAAATAGAAGATCCCAGAAGATTGAAAGATCTCCCATGCTCATGGATTACCAGTATTATATAATAAAAATAGCTTGCTGAATGCAATCTACAGATGCAATGCAATCCCCATCAAAATTCCAGCTCAATTCTTCACAGAGTTCTACTGGCAGTCAACAAGAAGAATGTAAATCGATCCATTCTTATCTTCTTGTACAAAGCTTATGCCCAAGTGTATCAAAGACCATAAAACCAGACTATGACACTAATAGAAAAGAAAGTGGGAAAAAGACCCTCGAAGACATTGGCACAAGGGGAAATTTCCTGAACAGAACACCAGTAGCTTTATGCTCTAAGATCAAGAACTAACAAATGGGACCTCATAAAATTGCAAATCTACTGTAATCAAAGGACACTGTCAATAGGGCAAAATAACAACCAATAGACTGGAAAACGATCTTTACCAACCCTACATTCAATAGAGGGCTAATATCCAGCATATACAAAGATGTCAAGAATTTAGACTCCAGAGAACCAAATAACCCTATTAAAAATGGAGTACAGAGCTAAACAAAGAATTCTCAACTGAGGAATATTGAATGGCTGAGAAGCACCTAAAGAAATATTCAAGATCCTTTGTCATCAGGAAAATGCAAATCAAACCAACCCTGAGATTCCACCTCACAACAGTCAGAATAGCTAAGATCAAAAACTTAGTTGACAGCAGATGATAGCAAGGATGTGGAGAAAGAGGAACAGTCCTCCTTTGCTTATAGGATTGCAAGCTGGTACAACCACTTTGTAAATCAGTTTGGTGGTTTCCTTAAAATTGGACATAGTACTACCTGGGAACCCAGCAATAGCACTCCTGGGCATATACCCAGAAGATGCTCCAATATGTAATAAGGACACATGCTCCACTATGTTCATAGCAGCCTTATTTATCACAGTCAGAAGCTGGAGAGAACCTAGATGCCCCTCAACAGAAAAATGGATACAGAAAATGTGTTACATTTACACAATGGAGTAATAGCACTACTCAGCTATTAAAAAACAATGTACTTATTAAATTTTTAGGCAAATGAATGGAACTAGATAATATCATCCTGAGTGAAGTAACCCAATCAAAATTGAACACACATTGTATGCTCTCGCTGGTAAGTGGATATTAGCCCAGAAGCTTAGAATACCCAAGGTACAATTCATAGACCACATGAAGCTCAAGAAGAAGGGTGACCAAAGTGTGGATATTTCAGTCTTTTTTCTAAAAGAGGTAACAAAATACCCATGGAAGGATTTATAAAGACAAAGTGTGGAGCAGAATCTGAAGGAAAGGCCATTCAGAGAGGTCTCCATCTGGGGATCTAATCTAAAAGAAAATTAGACGAAGAACAACAAAATAAAGTGGTTTGAAAAAATGAGATGAATAAAAACATGGAATTGTAATAAAATAATTTAATAATTTAGATATTATATAATTTAGTGATTGATTAACTGTTTTTTCCTGAACAATATTTGACTTACGGCAAACTGAGGAAACACATATTTTGGAAGATTTTTATATGATAAGCAATACGCAGGCCATGACTCATCTTTATAATGAATCTACAGCTGAAGAAGTCTGTATTGGTTGCTTTTCAGAAGAACACAGAAGTATGGTAATCTAGAGATCAGATGGGCTGTGTCTGTACAGTTTTTAATTATTCTCTTTCCTGATGACCAAAAGCAGCACTATAATGAAGTGGGGAAAAAAAGTGTCATACTTGAGGCAACAGCATTTTGGCTTTAGTATTACTTTTTCTCGAGTGGAAATTAGTTCATTGTTCCAGGGAAATAACAGAATTATTTATACACAACACATTAAGATTTTTCAAAAGCTTCTTGGCAGGGGTCTTGAGGGGTTATCCTGAAGCTTGAGACCCTAACACTACCTGGGATCTTACACAATTTTTCCCTCACTCTTCCTGCTGAAGAGAATATAATAAAATGGTGTAAAGTGGGTCTTGATGAAATATGTTTTTGGTGTGTGTGTGTGTGTTCTGTGTACATAGAAAACAAAAACCACTAAAAATAGATTTAAAATTATATTTACAATACAGCTAACTTTAAAAAAATAACTCGGATCCATTGTGGCATTAAAATTGTTTGTGAATTTTTCTTATCCCGTGCCTTATGATATGGACAGGTCATACTTACACTATGGGAATGACATATTGTCATATATTGGTTTTTATTTTTATATTGCTGATAATTTGAAACCTCATATGCTAAAATCCATCCATACAATTTACTGTATATTAAAAGTAAAATCAAAGTTAGTAAGAATAAAAATAAATCCCCTTTTGAGTATTTAATATAAATTTATGTCAGTTATGTCAATGTGCTTATAAACTGAATTATATGATAAAGCCCTGAACAGCTATAAATCACTCTGACGAGTGGTCTTTTTTTCCTGTCACATACATTTTATAAATAAGGTGTAATGTTTATACAGGTGGAATATATGAGTCAATAAATAGTTCTTGAAGGCGATGAAATGCCAAAATAAAGCAGACCTATTTGATAACCAACAAATCGGTGGTCCGTAGCACCTGTCTCTGTGATGGAAATTGTTCCCACAGGTGCAAATTTCATAAATAAAGAAATCAATGGTTAATGGAATTCATCCAAAGCCCCACTACTACCTTACCCACTTTGCTGGTTTGAAAGCAAAAAGTGAAATATAATACCCTAACTCAGTATAAAGGCCATTTTCCATGGCAAATTTTAAACTAGTTACTTGTAATCCCCGGTGGTGTAAAATGTCTCCACTTTAAACAAATATGATGATAGAATATTTGTTAATACCTGAAAATTTAGCCATGTTTTTTTCCCCATCCTACTGCATAAGAACTTGACTTTTTTTGCCACAGTTTGAAATAGCTGCCACAGGTTTGCTTGTTGCTATTGATCCTGCTTAATTTATTCCCTAGTACAAGTTGGTCTCAGATTCTTGAACCTCCTGCCTAAGTCTCCCAAGTTCTGGCACCAAGACACGAGTCATAGGGCCTGGCACCACAATGTAACTGAATATTTAAATGACAACTACTGTTTTAAAGAAATTTAAAAATACTGCTTTATGTCAGCAAACACATAAAAAGCTTTGAAAAACTATATACTGCAAGCCAAGGGGAGGTTTTAGCTTCCAGGGTATTGTAAGTAGTAGGTACTAATTAAAATAATGGTAAAAGATTGTCTTTAAGCTATTTTACTCCATTTTTTGTGGAAATATGTAATATATTTGACACAAAATAAAATAATATACAGATTAAATAATTAAATTTATTTTGTTTTTGACTACGATTTGCTATGTATATTAACTGGCTATTTTATAAACAAAGACACGATATTTCTAAGTAAAATGGGAGATTTATAGTGTCTTTCATGCAGTTAAAGTAAATTTATGATCAGAATATACTTTCCCAGGAATACTCTATATATTTTTTTGGAATACATAGTATTTTTAGCACCTTTGAAAATAAATTGAAAGAAGAAAGATTTTCAAATTTACCTTTGTACAGTGAATGTAATAGGAAGGAAACAAAGAGATTTTCAATGAAATGGGAATTAGACTCAGTAGACTTATAGAAACTCATAAGAGAAAGTCAGTTTATTTGCATGGAAATTCATCATTTGCCATGTGTAATGGTGTAAAATGGAAATAGTGATCAACATGTCAACAGTAGCAGAAAAATTCAACAGCTCAGAATCTTTCCTTGATATATTATTAGAAAAAAACTGAAGTTCTGTTTAAACATTTAGGAACTTAAAAATTCTTCATTTTTATAAATTTTAATTAAAATATAATTATATTACTCTCACTCCCTTCCTTTCCTCCTGTCTCTTACAAGCCCCCTCTCTCCAATTCCTCTCAGGTACTTCAATCTTAAATTTAAAAATAATTCCACAGCTATTATCACTATACACACACACACACACACACAGGCACAATCACACAGACATATACACACATACACACATACACACATGCACACATGCATGTATTATATGTGATTTCAGATAAATATAAAATACAAAGATTTCTTGAAGTGTTATCAAACAATTTTAATATGAATTTCCCCTTTACTTCCCCTCTTCAATTTATAGAATGACAATATTTGTTTCCATGATACAGGTGAGAATACTCCGATGCAGAGATTTTGTTTCTTTCCCAGATTAAGGGAATTCGGGTATGTTATGATACCAAAATTGATATCCTAAATTATGAACTACTAAGCTGTATTTACTACAAGGTGTGTGTGTGTGTGTGTGTGTGTGTGTGTGTGTGTGTGTGCTGCAGTTCATTTTAAAATCCTCAGTTAACATAAATGAAAATTAAAAGATGGAAATATTTGAATACAGGTGGCACCAACTCAACAAAATTATCCTCGTTCAGATCAGTGGTCCATCAGAACACGAATTTCTTAGTGTGGAGGGAATACCTTGAGACTTATAGTTTGGAAGAACTATTGTTAGTTAACTTGATAGCTATTTTGTTGTAAGGTGAAAATTTATAAAAATGTAAGTCTCAATATGAACACAGTATTCATACTTCTTCTCCAAAAGGATATGAAAATATTTATGTTTCTTATATCAATATTTTTCTGAAGTGTTTTCATATCCTTTTGGAGAAGAATGCGAATTGATCCATTCCTATCTCCTTGTACTAAGGTCAAATCTAAGTGGATTAAGGAACCCCACATAAAACTAGAGACACTGCAATTTATAGAGGAGAAATTAGGGGAAAGCCTCGAAGATATGGGTACAGGGGGAAAATTCCTGAATAGAACAGCAATGGCGTGTGCTGTAAGATTGAGAATCGATAAGTGGGACCTCATAAATTTTCAAAGCTTCTGCAAGGAAAAAGACACTGTCAATAAGACAAAAAGACCACCAGCCGATTGGGAAAGGATCTTTACCTATCCTAAATCAGATAGGGGGCTAATATTTAACATATATAAAGAACTCAAGAAGGTGGACTCCAGAAAATCAAATAACCCCATTAAAAAATGGGGCTCAGAGCGGAACAAAGAATTCTCACCCGAGGAATAACGAATGGCTAAGAAGCACCTGAAAAAATGTTCAGCATACTTAGTCATCAGGGAAATGCAAATCAAAACAACCCTGAGATTCCACCTCACACCAGTCAAAATGGCTAAGATCAAAAATTCAGGTGACAGCAGATGCTGGCGAGGATGTGGAGAAAGAGGAACACTCCTCCATTGTTGGTGGGATTGCAAGCTTGTACAACCACTCTGGAAATCAGTCTGGCGGTTCCTCAGAAAATTGGAAATAGTACTACCGGAAGATCCCGTAATCCCTCTTCTGGGCATATATTCAGAAGATGTTCCAACCGATAAGAAGGACACATGCTCCACTATGTTCATAGCAGCCTTATTTTTAATAACCAGAAGCTGGAAAGAACCCAGATGCCCTTCAACAGAGGAATGGATACAGAAAATCCATTTACACAATGGAGTACTACTCAGCTATTAAAAAGAATGAATTTATGAAATTCCTAGGTAAATGGATGGACCTGGAAGGCATCATCCTGAGTGAGGTAACCCAATCACAAAGGAACACACACAATATGTACTCACTGATAAGTGGATATTAGTCCAGAAACTTAGGATACCCAAGATATAAGATACAATTTGCTAAACGCATGAAACTCAAGAAGAACGAAGACCAAAGTGTGGACACTTTTCCCCTTCTTAGAAATAAGAACAAAACACCCATGGAAGGAGTTACAGAGACAAAGTTTGGAGCTGTGACGAAAGGATGGACCATCTAGAGACTGCCATATCCAGGGATCCATCTCATAATCAGCTTCCAAACACTGACACTATTGCATACACTAGCAAGATTTTGCTGAAAGGACCCACATATAGCTGTCTCTTGTGAGACTATGCCAGGGCCTAGCAAACACAGAAGTGGATGCTCACAGTCAGCTATTGGATGGATCACAGGGTCCCCAATGGAGGAGCTAGAGAAAGTACCCAAGGAGCTAAAGGGATCTGCAACCCTATAGGTGGAACAACAATATGAACTAACCAGTACCCTGGAGCTCTTGACTCCTGGAGCTCTAGCTGCATATGTATCAAAAGATGGCCTAATCAGCCATCAATGGAAAAAGAGGCCCATTGGACTTGCAAACTTTATATGCCCCAGTACAGGGGAATGCCAGGGCCAAAACGTGGGAGTGGGTGTGTGTGTGGGGGAGGGTATGGGGTACTTTTGGGATAGCATTGAAAATGTAAATGAGGAAAATACCTAATTAAAAAATATATGGAAATGTGTGTAAAGTTGTTAACAATTTTCCCAACATAAAAAAAAAAGAAACAGAAGTTGAAGTGAAATTAATGAAGTAACTCTGCAGTATCATGCAAGTTACTGTTATTTGAGATCCTACATTTTTATTTCCACTTTTCTGTTCCAAGTTTTCCAAAAATAAACATAATTTAATGAGCACAGTATTAGTAGAAAAAGCATTCACATCACTCCTGTCAGGCTCTCAGAGAACTCAGTATTCTGAAAGCACAATGTTATCTGTGATTTTCATTTCCCTTTATCTTTTGATATCTCTCACCCTTAGCAGTGAGAAATCAGAGGATGCAAATTATCTCATCAATGTAGGTCTGACATCTGTTTCTCAGAAGAGAGTTTCTTAGGATTTGGGTGGGGGGATTGTTTTTCATTAATTTGCTGATCAGCACTTTACAGTAATAATAAACTATGAAAGAATTTTTACCACAGGCATCAGAAGGGCAGCTTCATCAACAATATCCACCAGCTCCTACAGAAACTGGCCTATTAGAATACATTTGTGAAAGAACAAATGAGTTTATGGCTATACAATCAATTATAGCTATTTCCTCCCTGCTCCAATTATGACCATTTCTAAATTCCCTAGAAAGGCAAACTTAGAATAAGCAACCTGTTAATAGTTTAACATTTTCAAAGATATTTTAGAGTCATCATTTTATATGAAACTTCAACCAACTTTGGACAGAAAGAGACTTGATACTAACTTTCTACTCTCTCTTTTTTTCTCTTTTTTTATTAGGTATTTTCCTCGTTTACATTTCCAGTGCTATCCCAAAAGTCCCCCATACCCATCCCCCCCAACCCCCTACCCACCCACTTCCCTTTTTTGGCCATGGTGTTCCCCTGTACTGGGGCATATAAAGTTTGCAGGTCCAAAGGGCCTCTCTTTCCAGTGATGGCTGACTAGGCCATCTTTTGATACATATGCAGCTAGAGACAATAGCTCCCGGGTACTGGTTAGTTCATATTGTTGTTCCACCTATAGGGTTGCAGTTCCCTTTAGCTCCTTGGGTAATTTCTCTAGCTCCTCCATTGGGGGCCATGTGACCCATCCAATAGCTGACTGTGATCATCCACTTCTGTGTTTGCTAGGCCCCGGCATAGTCTCACAAGAGACAGGTACATCTGGGTCCTTTCAGCAAAATCTTGCTAGTGTATGCAATGGTGTAAACGTTTGGAAGCTGATTATGGGGTGGATCCCTGGATATGGCAATCACTTAGATGGTCCATCCTTTCGTCACAGCTCCAAATTTTGTCTCTGTAACTCCTTCCTTTGGTGTTTTGTTCCCATTTCTAAGAAGGGGAAAAGTGTCCACACTATGGTCTTCGTTCTTCTTGAGTTTCACTCTCTTATATAAGGGCATAGATCTTTGTAACTAAAGCAACTTAAATGATTCTGGCGATCAGATAGCACAGTTATGTGATTGTAGCAGGATTTTCCCTGTCCAATTAATTTAAAGATTAATATAACAAGAAGTCTGTGATTGGACAGGGAAAAGGGAGGCGGGGCTAAGGGGTGCAGAGACAGGACAGAGGATAGAGGAGGAGGAAAATGGAGGACACACAGTATGATTCAACAAAAACATGTATCTCTGTATTTCCCAGGTGTGAAAAAGACAAGTTGGAGAGTGTAGCATTGTAGACCTCTACTCGACAAACTGTTACCTTTGTCTTTCAATGTAGATTTTTAAAATATTGGAGGTCAAAACACATGATGACATAAAAATAGAGAATAGGTTGATAAGGGATTCTATAAAGCTTTTTAAAGATCAGCTATCAGTATAAGAGACCCTTACATAAATGCACATACTTGAGTACATCCTCTTGACATGTAAATAGAAACAAGATTTTAGAACAATGAAGTATGGAGAGATACTTAGTAAAAGAAAGACTGTGGTTACAGACTTCCATCTGAAAGGAAAATAAAGGAGTCATTGTTGTTGTTCTTGTTATTGTTTTTGTCTAAACATTGGTATTGGTTAAAGCAAAGAAACAAACATGACTGATAAATCCTGGATGAAGACTTAAGACTGCAATGACCTAGAGCCAACAATGACTTTCTGGTCAGAAAAACAGCTTTTTATCATCAAAGTGAAAACAGTAAATGTCCATAAGTTCACAGGCAGATCAATTTTTGAACATGAAGTCTAGAAAGTAAGTTACCAGATCTCTAGCAGTTTTAATTTTATACTGTAAAATAGAAAAGAGGTCACTTTGAAGAATGGGAACATAAAGATACTGAAGATATTTCAAAGGATAAAAGAAAATCTGAAACCACCCTAAAGGAAGACTATTGATCCAGGATAGAATTGGCAAGCAGAGTGTATATGACAGCTGACACAGGGAACCCCAGACTCTAGTCTCTTTCTTCAGCTGCATTCACCAGCGTGCACGACAGAAGGATGATAGTGATTAGGGGAGTGCAAGCAAAAGCATGATAAAGAACAAGTGCATGCACATACTGAAAAACTTTGGTGAGGACAGAAAAGAAATAAGCAAAGGGCTAATTTGGACAGAATCATATGATAATAATGATGGTATGACAAGCCTGATTAACTCAAATAGCTAATAACTGCTTAATTATTACTCTGTGCCAGGAAGTACTCAGATGGGCACTTATATCAAATACACGATGTTGCTGCTGTTCTTAACTCCTTTTAATCAGTCAAGTAGGACACAAAAAAATGAGCTAAATAGTTCCCAAATCATTCATTAGCAAATTGAATTTTTATTAGATATTTTCTTTATATACATTTCAAATGCTAACCCGAAAGTTCCCTATACCCCTTCCCACCCCCCCACCCCTCGCTTCCCTACCCACCCACTCCCACTTCTTGGCCCTGGCATTCCCCTGTACTGGGGCATACAAATTTGCAATGCCAAGGGGCCTCTCTTCCCAGTGATGGCTGACTAGGCAATCTTCTGCTACATATGCAGCTAGAGACATCAGCTCTGGGGATATTGGTTAGTTCATATTGTTGTTCCACCTATAGGGTTGCAGACCCTTTCAGCTCCATGGGGCTTTCTCTAGCTTTTCCATTGTGAGCCCTGTGTTCCATCTTATAGCTGACTGTGAGCATTCACTTCTGTATTTGCCAGGCACTGGCATAGCCTTATATGAGACAGCTATATCAGGGTCCCTTCAGCAAAATCTTTCTGGCATATGCAGTAGTGTCTAGGTTTGGTGGCTGATTATGGGATGGATCTCAGAGTGGGGTAGTCTTTGGATAGTCCATCCTTTCATCTTAGCTCCAAACTTTTTCTCTGTAACTCTTCATGGGTGTTTTGTTCCCTATTCTAAGGAGGAATGAAGTATTCACCAGTTGGTCTTCCCTCTCCTTGATTTTCTTGTGTTTTGTAAATTGTATCTTGGGTGTTCTGTTTCTGGGCTAATATCCACTTATCAGTGACTGCATATCTAATGACATCTTTTGTGATTGGGTTACCTTACTAAGGATGATATCCTCCAGATACATCCATTTGTCCAAGAATTTAATAAATCCATTGTATTTAATAGCTGAATAGTACTCCATTGTGTAAATGTACCACATTTTCTGTATCCATTCCTCTGTTGAGGGACATCTGGGTTCCTTCTAGCTTCTGGCTATTATAAATAAGGCTGCTATGAACATAATGGAGCATGTGTTCTTATTGCCAGTTGGAACGTCTTCTGGTTATATGCCCAGGAGAGGTATTGCTCGATCTTCTGGTAGTATTATGTCCAATTGTCTGAGAAACCTCCAGACTGACTTCCAGAGTGGTTGTATAAGCTTGCAATCCCACCAGCAATGGAGGAGTGTTCCTCTTTCTCCACATCCTTGCTAGCATCTGCTGTTGCCTGAAATTTTGATCTTTGCAATTCTGACTGGTATGAGGTGGAATCTCAGGGTTGTTTTGATTTGCATTTCCCTGATGATTAAGGATGTTGAACATTTTTTTCAGATGCTTCTCTGCCATTCAATATTACTCAGTTGAGAATTCTTTGTTTAGTTCTGTACCCCATTATTTAATGGGGTTGCAAATTGAATTTTTTAAATAAGCTAACTGTGATGGCTTGTATAACCTTGGACCAGTGAGTGGCACCATCTGGAGGTGTGGCCTTGTTGGAATAGGTGTGACCTTGTTGGAATGGGTGTTTCACTATGGGTTTGGGCATAAGATTCTCACCGTAGTTGCCTGGAAGACAGTCTTCCACTAGCAGCCTTTGTATGAAGATATAGAACTCTCAGCTCTACTTGTGCCATACCTATCTGGATGTTGCCATGCTTGATGACTGTAATGGACTGTAAGCCTGTAAGCCAGCCCCAATGAAATGTTGTTTTTATAAGACTTGTCTTGGTCATGGTGTCTGTTCACAGCAGAAAAACCCTAACTAAGACACTAACTAAGCTGATATAAAATGATCTTTCAGAATTCAATAAATTGAGAGTTAGTAAGGAAGAGGAGGGAAAGATGTGTTAATTACCATGTATAATATCAGAATGTAAGATTTTAAAGGTGGCAAATTAGTTATGATTCTCACTCCCAGCAATTTTGTGGGTGAAGAAGAAAACATTTCTAATCAGAACCTGAGTTCTAAGTATTCCAAATCCTTAGATTCATAAATAATTAATGTAACTGTTGAAAATATTAATTAAAAAAAATATAACCTTTTCCATTCAGACCAGATGTTTCCTGGGGATTTTTCCTTTATTTGTTTGTCCAACTGACCTTGACCTTACAATCTTTACCCCCTCCACTGACTCAGACTTGGGTTTTCAGTCTTATGCTACCAGTTCTGTTCATCTGAACATTTTGTTATGAAACAAAATTTTTCAGGTGAAAATTACATTTGTCCTTATCATGAAGAATATATGATAAAGCAATGAATGAACACTAGATATGTCATGAAATTATGTGATGCATGAAAGAAGTCAAACTATTTGAATATTAAATTCTTCCTGATCTAAATGAACTAGAGGACAAGATGAGTTACAGTTCTCAAAACTTATTGATTGCTTATGGAGGGATGTTATTAATTCTTTAGAGGTTGGTAAATTACACAGTTACACAACAAGGAGTGAAACAGAATAGTTTGACAGCAAGGATGGGTGGAATTTAAGAGCAATTTACTTTCATCTAAATTTCTTTTTTGAATTATGTATCAAGTCCTGGACCTCACACAAACTAGATAAATTCTCTAAAAGTAGTTACATCCCTAGCTCTTTGTCCAAACCTTATAACATAAACAAACTTCTACAACCACTTTTGACATTAATCTCATGGTTTCTCAGGAAATTCAGAATAGCTGTACCACTCCTGCATATACACCCAAAAGATACTCCAGCATACCAAAGGGACACTTGCTCAACTATGTTCATAACAGGTTTATTCATAATAGTCAGAAACAGGCAGCAACCAATACATCTCTCAACCAAACAATTATTAGGTAAAATGTGGTATATTTGCACAATAGAGTATTATACAACCATTAGAAACAAGGATTTCATGAAATTTGCAGGCAAATGGATGAACTATATAATACCATCCTTAGTGATGCAATCTAGTCCCAGAAATACACAAATACAGGGTATGTACTTACTTATAAATAGATATTAGCCATAAAATACAATCCAAAGAGCCAAACATGTTAAGTAACAAGAAAGAACTAAGGGAGGATGCCTGAATCTCACTCAGAAGGGGAAATAAAATAGACAGCTGGGGTGAATTCAAGCAGTGAACTGGGTGCTAAAAGAGGGTAAGGAGGGAACAGGATGGATCAAGTGTGAGGAGGAGGGGGTGGCATAGAGAACTGGGAAAGAAAAATGGAGTTGGTGGAAATCTCTGGACAAACTAGAAATCTAGGACTAGGAAAACTCCCAGGAATTTATGAGGGTCACCCTATGCTAAGACACCTAGTGATAGGGCTTATGGAATCTGAAATGACCACCTCCTGTAACCAGGCAAGACTTCCGATGAGGACGAGTTGGGCACAAACTCCTCCACAAAACTTTTGACTCACAATTTATCCTGCCTACAAAATGTGCAGAGGTAAAGTTGGGTTGAGAACCATGCCATGAGAAGGAACCCACTTTTGACATATTAACGATATTCTGTTATACTTGAAGACAGGAATGAAGCATAGCTGTTCTAGGAGAGGCTTCACCCAGAATCTGATGGAAACAGATACAAAGATGCACTGCTAAACATTAGTCAGATCTAGAGGAAGGAAGGGGAAGGAAGGACTGGAGTAGCCAGAGAAGTTAAGGACATTACAAGAAAACCTACAGAATTAATTAACCTGTGCCCATGGGAACTTAGAAAGATGGAACCACCAATCAGAGAGCATGCATGTAATGGACCTAGGCTCCCTACACATATCTAACAGATGTACAGTTTGATCTTCATGTGAGACTACTAACAACTAGAGCAGGGGCTGTCACTGACTCTGTTGCCTGCCTTTGGGCCCTTATCCCCTAACTGGGATGTGTTGTCTAGGCTCAATAAGAGAAATTTGTAGCACCTTAATATGCTAAGGTGGGTTGATATCCAAGGGAGGAAAGGAAAAGGAGAGGGAAATAGGGTAGTTGAGGTAAGAGAGAGGTGAGAAGAGGACGAAGAGATGCTTCAATTAGGAGTTAAAGTAAATAAATAAAATTTTACAATACTCTGAACAACAAGAAGATGAAGAATATCAATACAAAAATCCAAATGACATTGGGTCTACATTGTGGCAAAACTATTTCTTCAAAGAATAAGAATGTGAGGGTGATATTGCTTAATGCTACACTATCTTCAAGAATGATTGTTGCTAGCGTTAGAAGTAACAGGTAAATAAACAGTTTCGTTTGGCATAACAAGCATATAGTACAAAGATAAACAGCTCAAAGATTTTGTTTTGCTTCAATTTTTTTTTGGTGTTTTGTTTTGTTTCAACAATAACAAATTGCTTTCTCCTTAGAACCAAAGACAGCTTTGATAATCAGATATATCAGGGTGTTCCAAGAATCATCACACCACCCTGAATGCTAAAAATGGTATCCGAAGATTCATTCTGGAAAGGAACTAACTGTACTCTGTTATGTTCTGTACTGACCACTAAGGTAGTTGGGGAAGCGTCTGGCAGCAGACTGAGTGTTCTCTTTAGACAAGAATGTTAAAGCCTAGGTAACTGTGACTTGTCTAGCATGCCATTTTGTGTTGTTACAAATGTCATAAGGAAACTTACTCATATGCTGTTGCTGTTGTTACTAGGATGTTCTGTGCTTTGGTGTTCTTAGAAACCAGTCACAATATAAGAAAATTATAACTAATTTGTATAGTTATCCACAATATGCTTGGACCCAAACCAACTGCCCCGCTACTTACTGCACCTGTGAATGAACTTTTGTGATATTTGCCTTTATAAGTTGCCCCTGGGGTGGATTCCAACAAAACAGAGAAACCTGCGCTAATATAAGAAGTTATTTCGAATAAGACTTCTATTTTGAGTAAGGGTTGAATAAGTTCCTAAGACCTCCCTATTTCTGTCTGACTGAAATCACTGTTCATGTGGTTTCTGAGGCAACTCCTGGATCCCAACAGTGGTCAAGAATTTATTGAGTGCATTACAAGAAAACCAGTGGGCTTGGTAGTAATACAATATTGTCTCTAACACAGAGTGATAAGCTCTAGAGTCCATGAGAAATAGTTTTCTTTTTGATTGTTTGTTTGTTTGTTTGTTTGTTTCAGTTACACTGAATTTCTGTGTGCATACCATGAAAAGAAAAACAGCAGTCCAGAATTACTGGGCACATAATTTCCAATCTTGCCAGCTCTGCCTGACCTAAATTGGCCAAATACACAATGGCCTATGTAAATAAAGGTCAGGAACACAAGGTCAGTCCTGATTAATCTATGTCCAAATTCATCAATGAATTGAGTCACATTACAACAATGCTAGCAGCTTGAGATCTCTAGATAATATTTGTGACAATTTCCTAAGGCAACAAAGTCCATTTTCCTGGTCTCTTTAAATGGGTCTCCCATCAACTCTAAATATGACACTAGAACAGTCAATGGGATTTAAAAGCAAGAACTGACAGTGGTAGGAAACAGAGTTCTTCAATATACTCCTAATAAGGGAGAGGAGTCTGTGATTACAAATGATCTCAATGGTCATATCACAAATGCAGAGAGAGATTTAGAGTAATTGATCTAGACTCATCCAATGACACGATGACATAAATCTGCAATGTAAAATATGCACAAGTAATACAATGTACATTGATTGTGGAAAATAATCAACAGTAGCTTCATTTCTAAGATATATCTAATACTATACTCTACCTAGTCACAGATTATTCCATTAAGTAAGCTTAATTTAGAATTTCCCAGACATACCCAAGGGTCAAAATAAAATATTGGATTTCATTTTATGATCAATGCATCAGTGAACATCCAGATGACATCCTGACTGTAAAAGATGGATGTAATTACCAGGCACACCCCTGAGTTATCCTGCTATTTGTGTAACTTTTTGGCTGGTTGATCATAAGACCATGCACTTACAATCACCACTCAGGACACATTAACATATATTTCATATCAGGCATTAAAATTAAAAAGATAAGTGTACATTGTATAATGTAATATTTTGTACATAATAGATTTTTTTAAAGCTGTTCTTAGGTAGTGTTATTAATGTTATTCTAAAAACTGTGAGCATGACCAGAGAAACAACAACCAAATGCATGCCATGGTTTAGATTCCTCATAAACTCATTGGATTTTATGAATTATTAGAAGAGCAAAAGTAGCCTACAGAGACATACTATGGTTGAAAGAATTCAGCAGAACAAAGCAAGAATAGAAAAACAAAGACTTTTAAATACATTGAAAAGGAATTATAGTAGAAATTCAAATGATACTGCATGGTATCACAGCATCTTCTCAATCATACAAATGGCGTGTGGTGTATTTAACTATGTATTCTGAAGTGTATAAAAATATCACACTATTACTAGTATAATAAAAGTTGATGTTTTAATTTTCTTTCTCAAAGTAGAGAAAGCATAGTATTTAGAATAAACCTTAACAATTACAAAATTAAGCCTAGAGAAAAAAAATTTTCATGGTCATTAATATAACCCCAGTTCTGTGAGGTTCTCAAGTCAATTAATGAGATTTGGATTTCAAAGCAGCTGCTTAATTAATAATTCAACAGAAACTCTATAGTTGCAACCTTAGACAAATATGGAAAGGTACAATTTTAAAACTGAACATCAATTGTACCATATAATGCAAGTATATTAGAAAGTTCTTAAAACCATTAATACTATATGATGAGGGGAGTGTCTTCAGAAGTTCCACAGAATGCTGTTCTCCTTCTCTGCTTTTAAGGAGATGCTGAAAGTGCCATCATTTCAAATAAAGCTACAGATTCCTTTCAGACTATGATAGGTTAAATCCTAATTAACCGGTTGGACATTAAAATATTACACATTGAAAAATGCATTTAGTACACTTAATATGCTGAAAACTGAAGCTTAACAACACAACAAAGCAAACCATATATTCCAGGTCTTTACCTTCAGGAATACATAGTTGACTAAAACTGTGATCTACCACTCCTACCACCATCATAAGAGAGATGTATAATTGCAATCACCAAAGCTGAAATATAAAATATACACATAATTCATATTACTTTATTTATTTGTATACATAGACTTTATACATTTATAAATCAACTATTCTGAAGCATATCACAAAGTATTTCTATTCACTATCTGATTTATTATTTTGTTTCATATGTCCTGTTTATTACGACCTTTATTGGCTTACAAAAACATTGCAATATAAAATTAAAATACTTTTAAAACTTTAGGTGCCTTTGGCTATATGATTATCTTATGCTTTATGATTAGCCATTTGTAGTATACATGAACCAAATTTAGTTTTGTTTTTCCTGTTTTTCTCAAAAGAAAAATTGTTACTGGATAAGAGATGAAATTGGTCTGTGTTTTCATCACCCAAGTTCTGTGTTTCTTCTCAAAGGATCCCCAGACACAAAATGTAGCAGTCAAATGTGATTCCCATACTAAGTTAAAAGTCTCAAAAGTGTGGTCCTTTCCAGTACCTTCTCAAACCTGGAAACCTGTGAAGGATGCAAACTCAAACTGGTAGACTGAGATTTCTCATTTAAATAGAACTCCAAATATACCCACTCACATCATATTTTGCTTAGAAAATGCATGAAGAAGCTACAAAATACCATGCCCTTGTTTGAGGTGGTAGATACAGGAGATCAATATTGACATTGTTTTTCCGTAGTTCTCATCAAGTCTTTAAGGCAACAGGGACACACCCTGCAAGACCTGCTACGCTACCCATAAAGATCCCAAGATTTGAATCTTATTTATAACCTACAAAATGAAATTAAGATTGCACAAGCTCATTACTGGGTCTTAGTGAACTCCATCTGTTACAGTTATAGGATAAAGAAACATTTAAATATAAAAACAGCTGTACTGTATATAGAGAGCTTCCAAAAAGGCCTCAGGAAAAAATCAGCCTGCTAAATCCAGGAGCTTTGATTTACATCCTATAAAAGTATGAAGAACATAAATTACTTTGTTTATATAGCTCAGTTGATTGTATTTTATATTATTTTATAATAATATTAGAGCATTAATAGGGATTTTGCTGACTCAAAGTTGGGATGCTACTATAGTAAATACCTAAATCTGTAGCAATATCTAGGAAACTTAATACCAGGGGGAACTTGCAAAAGTGTTGTGAAGTATGTAAAGAGAAAAATGGCAAGATTCGCCTAAACTAACTATTGATGGAAATGTATGTTAAAGGTGATTCTGCTAAAGGTATAGAAAGAAAGTAAGTGGTGATTTTGGAAACTCAAAAGTGACCCACTAATAAAACTATGATTGTGACTGAACTGTGCTCTAAAATGTGGTAGTGATAAATTTGCATGTATATCTGAGAATAATTTTAAGGCAGGATTTAAAGATGCAGCCTTGATATCTCTTGGTGCTGATAGTAAAATGTGAAATATGAAAATACATTAATGAATAAATAAATAAAAATAATGAGAAATTATGGGAATTGGAAGGTCTCAGCCAGTACACATTTTAAATAAAAAGAAATATGCTCTGAAGAGAACTTTGATGAGTCATGTAACTCATGGATTTATCAGTCATCTCAGCAGAGTCCAGGAAGAGATGTTGCTTACAGCCAACATGCTGCCAGTTCTCCACAAAGGGGACAGAAGCAGCGCTGAATCATCAGATATTTGGAAAACAATTCTTCCATTATTAATATTGAATAATTTCCCTGAAATATTTGAAAATCTGGGCTCATATATCCAACTGTTTTCTTTTTTTGTGAGTCTTTTGTAGTTCAAAAGATGACTTCTTTAAGGTTTATTGCACCAATGCATTTTTAGAGACAGTTATTTGTAAGGTTTTACAGTTGTTCCTTGAGAAAATTCATAGGTATGATATGTGTTTAGAGAAGATAATAATATCAGTAATACAAATCTTACCTATCAGTAATTTCCTCATGCTTTGGGGGTAACTCTGAACTTAATTTATTTTCAAAATGGACATCAGTTTGAGGGATCAAGAGGTCAAGTGTTATAGGCTGAACTGTATACTCCTTCTCAAAACCTGTATGCTGAAGCTCTAACTCCCAGTATATTTCGGAATGTGGCCACATTTTGAAGATAAAAGACTTTTTAAAACATAGTGAGATAAAATTAATCCTAATGAAAGGCAATTTATATTCTTGGAGAACATAGGTGATGTGTGAACATGCAGATGAAAATCCTGTGGAAGTAGTGCAAGAAGCTGGCTATCTGCCAACCAACATGGAGGTGGTGGTGAGGGAAACTAATTCTGTCAGCACATATGTCTTTTACAATTAAGTGAAAATATGCATCAGCTGTTGAAAACACCTAATCTGTGGCATTCCATTATGACAGTCCCAGAAAACTAATATATAAGGCAACTCATTAAAGCCACGTTTGCTCATGGTGTCTTCTCCCTTTCGTCCATCTGTTTTATTGTATTTGCTTTGCAAAACCACAACTCTAGAAAATGCAGTGTCTAACTATTTTATGTACCCAATGCACATTAAGTATACAGAAAAGAAAAATGGATCATACAAAACCACGAAATCTGAGTGTTCCTGCTGGAAAACAAAACTACAGATGACAAGGGCGCCCTTAATTGAATTGCAAATGTACTGTGCTCCATAGTGACTTTTGACATGGCTACAAGGCTCCTCCATGCACTCTCAAAGTTTTAACACTTCAAAATTCTCAGAGATTCAGAAATGTATTCTTTTATTGAAAAGCTTGAAGCAAGTAAAAGCAGTTTTCATAATTTTCTGTGGCCTCATTCCTTTGCCTACCAGACATTACATCAAAATGCAATAATGCTTTATGAAATTTGAACATAGGTGTTAAAATGTTGGATTAATACATTATTGTAACATCTCATTTCCAATTTTATTTGCTGACAAAAGAAAACAAGGCTCATAAGCCAGACTGTATCCTAAATAGTCCAACTACATGACAAATTCTTATAAAAGATAGAATATACACACCAAAATCTATGCTACACACACATGAACAGGAAAAATGATTAACAAGAAAACTTTATATATTTTGTGTATAAACTAATGATCTTGTGATTTTTTTCTTTTTATGTTCATTCTGAAACTTCTATAAGGGTTCTATTTCAATTTAATGTTATGAAAAAGCATCTTGAAGACAACAAGGAAACCATTCCCTCAACCTCCATACTTGGCCTGCCTATGCCTGAACCTATGTTTGTCTCAATTTTCCATAGCCCTTCCTACCTGCATGTTTATGCTACTTATTTTTGACATTTTCCCAATCTTTGCTGCTGTTATTATTGATATATCTCAAACTAAGATTTCCATCCTTGTGATTAAGTGGTATTGTTTACTTTTTTTTGGTTTTTTTTTTTTTTTGGTTTTTTGAGACAGGGTTTCTCTGTGTAGCCCTGGCTTTCCTGGAACTCACTCTGTAGACCAGGCTGGCTTCGAACTCAGAAATCTACCTGCCTCTGCCTCCCAAGTGCTAGGATTAAAGGCGTGCGCCATCACTGCCTGGCTGGTATTGTTTACTTAACCAATAGAGCCTTCATGTTCTCCAGTACCTCCTTATTTTCTTAATTGACGAAAGAATTGAATGGAGATGGGGAGAGATTTCACTCTTCCCTTCCTTACTTCAGTGGTTGGCATTAGTTCTGTACTCTGCCCAGACATTTGTTCATGGAAACCCAAGGCCAAAGAGGCAAAATAACTACCATAAGATCTAAGGAATAACTGGTGCTTCCTGACTTTGGTATTAAATAAGACACTGGTCCTGGGTCTAGTCATTCTACTCTGAAGTCCAATTCGCTTTTCGGGACTGTGATCCTAGCTAGTTTTTAGAATGCTGTTCCTCAAGCAGTCTTAGCAGTATTATTGAACATTCTATAATTCCACATAAGGTGATATTTTAAATTATTCTATAAAGCATGCCTTATTTTTTATTTGTAGAAAAGTTCTGAACAAAGTACATTGCAGCAGGCTATTGAGCCCTTCCCATTGCCGTATCTGCAGAATATCTCTTTTGAACCTTCACTGATTGCTTCCTTCTGGCACCATCAATAGAGCCTTGTCAAATTTTCATACTCCATTTCAATCTTACCTCCCTTCACTTAAATATCAATGTTCTGAAGTCATCTTCCATACAAAAAACAAAAAAAAAAAACAACCAGATTCTTTATGGGTGAGTCTATTGTAATGAAGTACATTTTGTTTTGTATGAATACTATGAGAGATAACTTTCAAACTTAATTGAGAGAATATTGTTTCACTTTTAGCCATAATATTTTAAACATGGTTATGATATTCTTTCTGATTCTTCAAAAGCATAATTAAATAACAGAGGGAACATGAGCTGTGTTTACCTGGCTTTATTAATCCAAAATTATGACTGTATTTATAAAAATTTTAGAATTTTTGTATCCAACAAGGAACTGATATTTGTCCAACATATTCAGTTTTCTGAATACACAATTACTGTTTAGCATAAGAACTAATGATGAAATAATTTGTATTGATGTAGTTTTTCAGGTCTATAACAAGTGAAGAATAAACCACTGCTAAAAAATCCCTATAAGTCCCACATCCTGCTGACAGGAATCAAGCATGTAAACTACAGAAAAGATTGCGAGGTAGACCAGAGACTCAGGTATACATCCAACGATATATGCCACCTTCCACCTTAAATGGAGAACCTGTTTATGGCACTGGGTGGTGGGCTCTGCAGACTCCTAACTGTCCCATTTCCCCAGAATAAGCAACTGTGGCCCCTTGGCTACAGATTGAATATCTACCTATTTCATATTCCCACTGTTCCAAGCCTCAGAAAACCTCAAAAGAGAAGGAAAAGAATATAAAGGCTGGAGGATGGGAGGAAAACTGACAGTCCCCATCTTCTGGTCAAGATATGGTGTTTGCATACAAGATCTCTCAGCAGCTAAAGTTAGCTGCGCAAGACTTGCAGAAAACCAAACAAGCCAGTTAACAATTCCAGCACGAAGTGGGGAGATGCCCTTAAAGCATGGCACCTAGTTAAGGAGTTATGGACAGTTATGACTTCTGTGTAAGGGAGTGTGGCTTTTCTTTGGGGTGTGCCCATTGATAGTTTGCCCATGTTAAGATGGATGACCACATATTCACATCCATGTGAGTAAAAGTAATTGGACTTGGTGAATAATATTTAAAATGAAAGGTGATGAACTTGAGAAGGATATATATTTAGGGGCAATGGCAATATGGAAGGGGACAAGTTGTAGATAAGTAATATTAAGATATATTGCATACAAATAAAATTATTTCAAAGAATGAAAAGTAATACAAAAGACACAAACAAAACAAAAACCAGAAAAGGTAAATTTGTTATGGTCAAATGTTTTAGTAAAAAGATGAATAGAGATATTTTGCCATTGGTAAGAAATGAAATAGTATTTAAAACTTAGTTATAGCATGAAAAAATTTTATAGTTTACTATTATAAATGACATAAAATCATGAAGAAGGAATGCATGTCTAGCACTTAGCAGATTAATTGTCCTCTCCTCATATTAGGCTTAAAAAATGATACTTAAGGATGTTTATAGTTGTCAAATTAAATTTGGTTGCACTGAATGCTTTTGGGAATTCTATACATGAACAAAGTTAGAGTTATCCTTCAGATATGTATATCAGCTTTCATTTGTTCACAAACATGTAGATTTAATATTGTTGTTGATGTTGTTTATGGCTGAAGGGGTTAAAGGTAGTAACTTCTATATGTTAGACATGTTGTTTAATACAAGCTACAAACACGGCTTGAAGATGGTGACAATGAATTATATATATATGTACACACACACACACATCTATGTATACATATATGTATATATGGTGAATATATATTAATATATGTACATACCATATATAATAAATAATAGATAGTGATAATAGATAATAAATGTGTATATTTAACATACACATTGCATATATTATGTATATGAATTCATATATATAAATTATATCATGTAGTATATATTATATTATGAAATTATTATTCTTTTATTTATATTGTTTTTTATTTCATTTTATAGTTTTTATTAATCTGATAACCTTGTTTTTGTTAAAATTAGTAATTTTAGTTACTACTTCCTATTTAAGAACACATTATTTATTAAACTAAATTATGTATAATTAATTGTTATAATTCCACATAACCATATATAATTATATTGACCTGTATAAAGTATAATAATTAATCATTATTTACCAACAAATTTTATATTAAAATTGAAAAATGTTTTATATATTACCTATTTAATAATTTAATCATTATGATTATATTAATAATGTATATAAATATCATGAATTATTATACTTATTTAAACATATCTTCATATGGTAAATGCTTATTAGATATATATGTATACATTATATGTATACATTATGTATATGATTTATGACATGCTTAATGTAAAATTCTGAATAAATAGACATATATACTATATTTAATATATAAGACAGTGCATATATACTATATACTATAATATTTAAAAATAAAACATTAAATATGTTCTATTTTATGTAACATAGTATAGAATATGGAACATAGTATATAATACAAATGTATTTAACATATGTATTTAATACATATGTACATATACTTGTATAATATTCATATATAATACAGTATTATATTACATATATATAATTATATAAAGTAATATTACTATTAAAATAAACATTGAAGTATCAGATTCACACATAGAACTGTACATATTTACATGTAATAAACACACATACATATCAAAACACAAATATAATATTGAGTATTATAGATAGGACTCATAGATAGGACTTGTATAAGAAACAGTTTAAATATATGTAATACATAATGTTTATATATTATTTATATATCTTATAAAGACAGAAATATTTCAAAAACTGTCATAACTGTTTATATCTTAGCTATGTAAATATAATTAGAGATAAAGCAAAGTATGTATGCAGCCTCTTTTGTTCATATCAACATCACTAGCTGCAGAGCAGTCTATTGCAAAAGCAAATCTCTTGATGCACTTTGTTCATATATAAAATGATTATTCTATTATACTCAAAAAGCATTAATTTATCAAGTCAAAAATTTTAATTAAAACAGAAAAATAAATTTTAAAAATAGAATGTTATGGGTTAATAATCACTGTGATGAGTTACAGAGGATGTAGAACATGGACTAGTTAACATGTTCAGAGATTCACATTTTAATACATATTTAAGGAGAATTAATGTAATCACATTCATTGTGAGTTTAGCTAGAGTGTAAAAATTAGAACATTGAAGAAAAAGAGAAAATAATTTCAGAAATGGATTTGGGAGGATATAAATGGCTCTCCTGTTAAGAGTGCTGGCTGCTTTTGAAGAAGTCCTAGGGTCAATTCCCAGCATTCATTCAGCTGCTCACAATTATAACTCCAGTTGCAGAGAATCTCATGCCCTCTTCTAAAATCCTCAGACACCAGACTCACACCACTAAGTGCACATATTTACATGCAATTGGACATAAACACATAAATATGAACATAAACATTATTTACATAAATATATTTATAAATATATTATGTATAAACTTTTAATTAGAATATACTAACCTACATGAACATAATTTTATATATTAGATAGGAATTGTATTTTTTTATAAGAAACAGACTATAAAATAGTTGAATCATTTTGATACAGTTTTTACTCAATTCATTAATTTTTATTCATTTTTTGTTTGTTTATTTTATTTTATTTTTTTCTTCTGGTATAATAACTGAAGTCATCATCAAAAGCCAAGTCCTAGGTTCTGATTCAAGATGTGTTCTTCCAAACAAAGCAAACAGACTTAGTTTTCAGCTTAGCAACAGCAAGGGATCTATTTTAGCACTACAAGAATCCAGCCATTTTAATAGGATAGAGGGAAGTGGATTTGTTCTCAATCCTTTAAGCTTCTACTTTAGGAGGATAAAATGTGGTAAAAGGAGTTTCTGATCCAATTTTAGAAAATATTTCAAATCCACTGAGATGCTCCACTCTCAACATACCTCTGCAACATGACTGGTTTGAGAAAATTTGTACTTTCCCAAGGCTTTCCACTTCTGTGTTGAAATGTAGGAAAAGAAGGAAAGCATGAAATCAAGGGCATGTAAAGAGAAATGACCAATGAGTAAAATAAGTTGGAGTATAGTCTCTCCACTCAGCATTTCTTACTTAAGTTAATTTTATATCACCTAACAAAATTTTAAAAATTTGTTAGAAAGTTCTGTCTAGCAATCTGATAAAATTGTTGTTATGCACCCAGAAATTGTGTTCCTTAAGTAAATCAAAGTTATGAAATATGATGCTCAAATTATATTACCAATTAGATGATAATTCATATATATCATTTTAGTAATATTTATTGTAATATATTAGAGAAAATGACCAACTTATATTTTCTAATAAAATATTTTGATGTATTAAGGTATTTTATAGCCTTAAAGCTCTAAGTTGGATCTGCAAAGTATAATTTACTAAGACAAACTTTAACTTAAATTTGAATTATAATTTTTTATATTCTGAAATGAGCCTTTATAAGAGTGTACATACTTATTGAGTACATACGATATATTGATTAGAGTATATCATACTATCCTACATTCTTACATTCTTTACTATTACATAGTCTCTTATTCTTACTGCTCTCCCTTCTCATGATGTTTCCTGCTTTTCATATATATGATTTCCTTGTATGATTATATATATATATATATATATCTGTCATATTTATAATCTTTGTATCTATTTGTAATTACAGGACTTATAACTCACAATCACAAATGAGCAAACTTGTGATACTTCTGTTTCTGATTCTTTTATATAGCGTCATAAGTTAAACTGTAGTTTCACCCATTTTCATTATTACAGGTTACAATGAAATTATAGTATTCTTTGTCTGCACAAAACCCTATTGCAAATATATTACCTGATTTCTCTCTCTAGTCATCTGCTGAATTATGTAACTTATCTAAATAATGTTGCAAGAAACACAATAGAACAAGAGATGTGTTGACTTAAATCCCTTTGAAAAATAAGTATGAATCCTGTGTGTCATAGTTGCATATTTAAAAATCTTTCTCTTTTTGAGGAAACCTCATTCTAAATTCCACAGTGGCACTGTGTGTGCATTCCATTTAGCACTGTGTAAGCACTCTCTATTCTCCAAAGCCTTGCTATCATATGGTTATTTAAGATAGCCACTCAGCTTGAGGTGATATTACATCTTGATATAATTGTGTCTCCCCAATATTGATTATTTTTATATGTTTATTGCATATCAGTACTTCACCTGAGAACTCTATTTATTGTCTAGGCATTTGTTCATTATGTTGTTTGTTTGCTCATTTGCTTGTTTTGTATTTTATTCTCTCTGTTCTTTTACATATTCTGTATAGTAGTCCTCTGGTAGATGGATATCCATCAAACCTTTTCTCCCATTCTACATGTTTCCTTCCCTTACAGAGTTGTTTTCATTACACTTCCGAAGCACTGTTACTTGTACAACTCCATTTTTTTACTTTTAGTTTCATTTCCTGAGCATCTGAAGTTCTTTTCATAATGTCATTATCTGTATTTATATCATGCAGTGTTTTCTGTACTTTCTTCTAACACTTTCAGAATTTTAGGTCTTGTATTAAAATTTTTGTTTCCACTTTGAACAGTGTTTTTAATAGACTGAGTTATAGGAATTTGATTTCATTCCTATGTGTGAATACTCAGTTTTCCCAATATCATTGGAAGAAGAAGTTATTGCTTCTGTGAGTTGTGTTTCTGGTATCTTTTCCAAAAGTACAATGTATAGCCTGTCTGAATTCATATTTCTGCCTTATTTTCTTTTCTCTTGATCTGTGTCTTTGGTTTTGCCAGGGTCGCAATGTTTTGTTATAAATGCTCTTTGATATCATTTGAGAATAGTCATTATGGTACTCTAGTACTGTATTTGACTTCAGAGTTGCTTTTGTTAATGTGGGTCTTTTTGCTTCCTTGTAAATTATACAACTTTTAAATTTTCTGCAGAGAATGTTGTTGCAGTAAATCTCTAACCCAAATATTCCCCGCCAATGAAAACACAACTCAATTAATATGATTACATGCTGTGCACCTAGATTGGGCAAATCTATGGTACACTACTGTCTTCCACATCTATGAGACCCCTTAGAAACTGTGAGGAGTGGGTGTGGCCACGGCCCCAAGATGGTGCCCCGGACTGCTGCCAAGTCTTATGACTGGCACCTGACTTCCTCATATCCCTCCAGATAGCCATGTACCTTGAGCTGCATTGCGCAGATGCACCACAAGGTAAGATCGGTTGATGTGATGAATGTAGTCCTGAGCCAATGAACTGTGCCTATGTGGACTGGGGTGATGGAAGTGGACAAGAGGGGATAAAGGGGGATGGCCAAGAGATGTCCGGGCTTTCCTTATCCTGCACATTGTGAAGTTCCTGAATAAACTGCCTTGAGAAGGACATTGGTTTCGTCGCTTCTTTTCTGCTCGTAGGAGATGGTAGCAACAAGAAACTTGTGGTTTCTCCAGGCCATGTGCTTCTGCTATGCTTTTCTTCTTCTTCCTTTCTTCCTCCTCCTCTGTATCCTCTCTCTCTCCCTCTCCCTCTCCCCCTCCCCCTCTCCCTCTCCCTCTCTCTCTCATTTTCTCCTTATCTCTCCCCACCTTCTACCCCACCTTCCCATTATCTGCCCAATCATCAGCTCTCCTTTTTTTTTTTTTTTTTTTTTTTTACAAATTAAGGCACGAAGCAGGTTTACAGGAAATCACCTGAGTGCTGACTCATTCCTTGTTTGCAGCCCCTCACAGGAGAATGGAATTAACGTCAAATATAATTAGCTCCAGGGCTATCTACAACATCATTGAGATTTTGGTTGGAATTGCATTGAAATGAGGCTATTTCAAGTAATATAGCCATTGCTGCCAATCCTTAAGCATGGAAGTTCGTTATGTCTCCCAGCATTTCTTCAGCTTCTTTTTTTCATCATGGTAACATTTTCTTACAGCAGTCTTCTTTGTACTAAATTGCTACAGAAAATTTATAACAATCTTCTAACGTCCTTGCAAGTAGATTTCTATAGATATTTTTAAGCTATTGTGATTGGGATTCACTTCCTGATTTCTTGTTCATCGTGTTCATTATTGGTATATAAAAAAGCTACAGACATGTGTATGCTAATTTTCAATAATTCTGCTATGTTAAAGTGTTTATTACTTCTAAAGCTTTTATAGTACATTCTTTAAACTTAACTTTGTATAAAACATAAAAGTGACAAATTTTATTCCTTTTATATTTGTATCACTTTACTTTCTTACTCCTACTTTATTGCCCTAGCAATAAATGGGACAAAAAAACGAAAAACAAAAAGAAAATTAAAGGCTTCTTTTTTTCATGAACACAGAAACAAATAACTCAATTAAATACTGGCAAAAAAAATTCTGTACCATATTACAAATATATTGATTTTATTTCAGTGAAGGAAGCGTGATTCTATAAACATAAATTATTGCTTTTACATGAAGATCAGTTAAGACTTTTAAATCTAGAAGTATATTTTTTATATAATTTGATATAACATTTGATATGTGCATGTTCAGAATTACAATATCCTATATAGAGAGTAATCTATTAATAAATATGAGGTAACAATCTATATTTTTAATTAATCTTTCATTTGCTTGGTTAGAGTTACAACAATATATTCTATATTATTTGTGGCTATTATTGAAGGGTCTTGATTCTCTCATCTCTTTCTCAGACTATTTATTGTTTATTTAAAGGAGGGTTGCTGATATTTGAGTTCATTTTATATCTAGCCACAATGCAGTAAGTTTTGATCAGCTGTAGGTGTTCTCTGGTAGAACTTTTGGAGTCATCTATGTATACTAACATATTATCTTTAAAAGCAATCCTTTGAATTCTTCTTCCCTTCCAAAATTACCACCTTCCTATCCATTACTTGTCGTATTGCTCTAATTAAAAATGCAAGTACATACAGAAACAGAGAGATGCAGAATAGATACATATATTCATTTTGTCTTGTTCTTGAATTTAGTTAAATTGTTTTTAGTTTCTCTCAATTTAATTTGATGGTGGCTATAAGCTTACCATATATTGCCTTCATAGTGTTTAGGTATGTCTCTTATATTCCTGATCTAAGACTTATCATGAACGACTATTGGATAACATAAGTTTCTTTTTCTTTCAGTTTATTTATATACTTGATTATATTGATTATTTTCATATGTTGAACCATCTGTTCATCCTGGGAATGAAGCCTACTTGACCATGGTTGACGATGCTTTTTGATGTGCTCTTGAATTGAGTTGCATTTTATTGAGTATTATTATATCAATGTTTATAAGAGAAATTGGTCTGACATTCTCTTTCTTTGTTGAGTATTGTGAAGTTTAGGTATCGGGATGACTTTGGTCTCACAGAATAAGGTTGTCAATTTTCATCTTTTTCTATTTTATGAAACAATATGAGGAGTATCGGTATTAGCTCTTCTCTAAAGTCTGGAATAGTTTTACACTAAAACCATCAGGTACTGATATTTGGGGATGGGGATTTTAATGACTGCTTTTTATTTCCTTATGAATTATAAGTTTATTTAAAATTTTTACCTGACCTTGGATTCATTTTGGTAAGTTGTATCTACCCATAAATTGTTTATACTTTTCAATTTTGTGGAATACAGTATTTTTAAGTAAGACCTAGTGACTCTTTGGTTTTCCTTAGTAACTCTTGCTATGCTCCCATATTTCTTTTGGATTTTGCTAAATTAATTTGGTTATGGGTTTTTCTGTCTCCTTGATTTTCTCAAAGAACCAGCTCCTTTTCTCTTTGTATTTAATTTATTGATTTCATCCCTAAATTTGTTTAGTTACTCCTGTCTACTTGACTTGTGTATGCCTCTCTAATATGTCTAATATGTCATTCTTGGCAAAATGTGTTTTTTTGTTCTTTTGTTTATTTTGGTTTTTGAGATAGGGTTTCTCTGTGTAGCCCTGGCTGTCCTGGAACTCACTCTGTAGACCAGGCTGGCCTTGAACTCAGAAATCCACCTGCCTCTGCCTCCTGAGTGCTGGGACTAAAGGCGTGCGCCACCACACCCGGCTAAAATATCTTTTTGAAGACAATTAATGCTATGAAATTTTCCTCTTAGCCTGTCCTTTCCTGTCCCATAAGTTTAGGTATGCTGTGCATTCATTTTCATTGAATTCTAGAAAGGATTTATAATTCTTTCCTTATTTCTTCCTTGACCCAGAGATCCTTGAGCAGACAGTTGTTCAATTTTCAAAAGTTTGTAGTTTTCTGTTGTTATTGAAGTCCAGATTACATTCTTAGTAATCTGACAAGGTGAAAGGGTTTACTTTAATATTCTTGCATCTGTTGAGGCTCATTTTGTGATCAATTTATGGTCAATTTTAGAGAAAGTTACATGAGGCACTGCGAAAAAGATATATTCTTTTCTGTTTGGGTGAAATGTTCTATAGATGTGTATTAGGTCAATTGAATCACAAGCACTGTTAATTTTATTATTTCTCTGTTTAGTTTCTGTCTCAGTGTCCAGTCCATTCGTGAGAGTAAAGTGTTGAAGACTCACAATATTAATGTGTAGGGTTCAATGTGTGTATTGCGAGAAATACTAACCAGCATGTTCCTGCACTCATGCTGGCAACTCTCTGCCCCAGTGGTTTATGACTCTGACTCAGAACTCCACAGTTTCTACACCTAGCTTGCTAGGTTCCCATTGGCAGGTCCGTTCCATATAGACCCTGTGCTTCAAATCCCCCACGGCCTTTGTGGTGCACCTCAGGCATACTCACTTTTTAGTGCTATACCTTTCTCTCTTGAATCTGGACAAGCTGACACATGAAAGAAAACACAACACAAACTTAGTTCAGAAAGGACTGTAAATTGATTGCTGGGTGCAGCAACTAAAATCCTAATCTTGTAAACCTTATTAAATCTAAATCCACCCTTGAAATCAGGAGACACTCATAGTTATATCTTGTCTTCATACTATCCCTATTCAAAAAGACCTAACTCTCTCCTATTTCCTCTCTTCCTCTGTCCAACCCGGAAGTCCTGCCTACTTGCCCAGTTATTGGCTCCTTTATTCATTAGGGGATTGGTTCACAAGAAGCTGCCTGAGTAAGAGACTCATTCTTCATTCCAGATAACCCCTCTCAGGAGAGCAGAATTAACATAAAATTACAAGCATCACAGAGCCATCCACAACATGTGTGGTTTAAGCTTTAGTAATATTTTCATGTATATGGGTGCCCTTGCAGTTTGGACATATATGTTTCGAATTGAGATGCCATCTTGGTGGATTTTTTTCTTTGTATGGGTGTGTCATTTCTCATCTCTTTTGATTAACTTTAATTGAAAGTCTACTTTAATGAATATTAGAATGGCTACGTCAACCTGCTCCTTGGATCCATTTTCTTGAAAATATTTTTTCCAGGCCTAGATAGGTAGAGTTAATATTTATCTTTGTTGCTGACGTGAATTTCTTGTATTCAACTGAATGGTGATTCTTGTATTTGCATTCATTCTGTTAGCGTGTGTGTGTGTGTGTGTGTGTGTGTGTGTGTGTTTCCCTTATTTCGTTTTTTCTGGCCTGAGTTTATGTATTTACTGTGTTTTCTTGGGAGTAGAAAACCTCCTTTGGATTTGAATTTTCCTTCTAATATGTTTAATAGGGCTGGAATTAGTGGATCAGTATTGTTTAAAATAGGTTTTGTCGTGGTATGATTTATTTTTTTTTTCCATCTATAAGGGTAGAATGCTTTGCTGGGTATAGTTGTCTGGAATGGTATCTGTGTTCTTTAGAGACTAATAGACATCAGCCTGAGCCACTCTTCCTTTTAGTATTTCTCTTGAGAAGTCCAGAATAATTATGAAATGTCAGCTCTTATATGTTCCTTGACATATTTCCCTGTAGCTTTTCATATTCTTTCTTTGCTTTGTGTATTTAGTGGTTGTTATTATGTGGCTGGATAAATTTCTTTTCTGGTCTTATCTGTTTCTCTGTAAGCTGCTCATATGTTTGTAGACATCTCTTTCTTTAAGTTGAGAAAAAATTCTTCTCTGATTTTGTTGAAGATATTTTCTGGGCCTTGGACTTAGGACTCTTTCCTCCATTCCTAATATTCTTAAGTTTGGTCTTTTCATAGTATGCTAAGTTTTCTAGGTATTTTGTGTCAAGAACTTTTTAGATTAACATTCTTTTCTATCCAGGAATTGATTACTTTTATTGTATTTTCCACACCTGAGATTTTCTCTTTAATTTCTTGTATTTTCTTAGTGTTGCTTGAGTCTATAGTCCCATTTACTTAGCTGAATTTTCCATCTCCAGGATTTCCTCGGTTTTGTTTATTTCTTGAATTTCCATTTTCAGGTTTTGAACAGTTTCCTTCAATGATTGTGTTTTCCTGTATTTTATTAATCTTATTCTTCAATTCCTTATTAAGTGCCTATATCATCTTTATAACAGGTCTTTTTTTTTCCAGCAGTTTCAGGGTATACAGGCCTTGCTCTAATAGGATATTTGAGTTCTGATGGTTCCATATTTCTCTTGCTCTTGTTTATTATATTCTTACACTGGCCTGTAGCCATATGTATGTCTCTGGTGCCAATAAGCCACTGAGAATGCAGGCAGACTTTTGGATCAGAAAATGGAGTGCAGAAAAGCAAGTGCAGTTTTCTGCTGTTGGGCATGCCTAAGAGGGACTTACCAGACAATGCATTCTGGTGGGGAGGGATTTTAGTTCATAATTTCTGATACCAGCAGGCTTCAGGAAGGCAGAAATAGATTATAAGGGACAGGGTTAATTCCACCACTGCTGGGTGTTTCTAAGAGGACATAGTTGGGAAGTAGCCTGGAGCAGAGTACTACCTGTTTGACCCAGATGTTGGCAGACCTGGTTCCTGAGGCCAGCATGCCTCTAGCTGTCTTTATATTTCCTATGCTTTTACATTTTATTCTTCTTTTTCTGATCAAATTATTCAAAAATTGTGTGTTTATATGAATACTCATACCTCTTAAATTCTTTGTTCATGTCATTTTATCTTTATTGTCATCTGAATCTTCTAATTCATCAACTTTGTCCTCAAACTCAACAATCTGCCTTCATCTACATTATTTCTATAGAGGACATTTTTTAATTGACGTGAAAAGAAACAAACAAGCAAACAAACAAATAGCAAACCTAACTACTCAAAGCTATTAATGTCATGGATATGGGAGGAAAACCTACAGCCACTCCTCAACTAAACCAGCATATTTCCTAATGAAAATCAGAAAGTCTCCTTAAAGCCACAGATAAATATAATCTTCACCTTTATTCAAGAAAAGGATCACAATTTGTGTGTGTGTTTGTGTATGTGTGTGTGTGTGTGTGTGTGTGTGTGTGTGTGTTTATGTGTGTGTATGAGGAGTGAACAGTTTGGGACAGCATAATATACAACTAGCATAGTTTAAGCTTAAGTATGAAAGTCAGCCTGCCTTTATATGGTAAATGATCTGTACAAAGGTGAGAATGTCACTATGAGTTCTACTTCTCTTAATATATTTCTTGTACTTAACAAGAAAGCAGAATAGTTGTTACTCTATGCTCTTTGTGATGTTCTGTGTGTTTCCTTGTGTTGCATTTAGACAATAGCCTTCATACATTATACTTAAGTTCTTAGCACTGCTCGTACTAGTTCTGTAGATCTAGTGAATCTTCTGCTACTCTATGCATGGTATAAAGCAGATTTATGCCATGGTTTTTCTCTTCAGAGGTGTTCTTCAGGTAGGACATAGAAACCAATTCCATGATTCTTCTCTTGGGATATAAGATCAAACCTTTGCTTGCTGAGGTGCCTAAATGTCTAGTCACCAGTGATGTGTTTAGATTGCTTTTAACAATGCTTGAGTTTAATACTTTTAGGAGATAGTTACCATTATTTATGTAATATATAAAACTTAAGATTCCCATGTGGTTAAATGTAGCTAGGTTCAGTGATTCAGTAGTTGCATGTAATATAATTTTCAAGTCTTTCTTTTATAGACTCTTCTTCTCTTTTCATAGTGTTTTTGTCGTTTTTCAGCTCTTGTGTATTCTTTCTCTGTCTTTATTTCTCTTTTTTTCCACCCTTTCATTCCATTATCCTCTCTCTCTCTCTCTCTCCCTTTTGCCATTTTGGGGTGCTAAAAATACAATAAAAATCTGGGACAGTTTGTCTTAGAGTTTGGTTCAACATCAACCAACCTCCATACATCCCAAATTTATAGAAGATGTTAGAAGAGGATGTGAAAGTAGCATAGATGAAAGGAAGGAGTAGAGTTGAATACTGTCTCAACATGACAAGTATAAAAGAATTTTAATCTAGAAATATGCCTATTCTGGCCAGAGATCCCATCTGAAAACCTTCCACAAATCCCAATCAATGAAGGTAAAGCTAATTGGTAGAAATGAATCAGAGAGTTCATTGATTTGAACTCAACTAACCTGAGATAAAACTTCCCTGCCCCCTCAAACCCTGAATTATAACCTTTTGATACTTAATTATGGGAAATTTCACTTGCGGTTCAGAACCAGATAGGGAATATTAGTCACTGACTCTAAGTACAGAGAGAAGTGATAATCACCTGCTATGAACAGGTATTAATTTATAGATGACTGTGGCTCGAGGTAGAGAGAACAACAGATAGATGGTATAACAGGATGGCTGCTCTAGGCAGAGAGGGTATCGATTAAAAATGATCTGCTTCCTATAGGCAGATATTAGTGGAAGTTTAAATTAATTGATATAAAGAGGGTATAAAGATATATTGCTCTAATAAGACTTACAGGAGACTCATTCTGTCTAAGATGGGCTCCGTGGAAAATTTGGGTTTAGATCCTGGTTTGACAAGCTGCCTCTTATAAATATGTATAGAAAGGAAAGGAGAAAAGAGGAGAGGGGAGGGGAGGGGAGGGAAGGCAAGGGAAGGGAAAAAGAGAGGAAAAGGAAAGGAAAGGGGAAAGAGGAAAGGAAAGAAAAGGAAAGAGGAGAGAGGAAAGGAAAGGAAAGGAAAGGAAAGGAAAGGAAAGGAAAGGAAAGGAAAATATATGTGTGAATCAATTGTTTTAAAGATGATATAATAAAGTCTGCAGGAGACTCATATTATGTCTAACATGGGCTCCACGGGAATTTTGGGTTAATATCCTGGCATGACAAATTAGAAAGGCCTAAATAGGCTAAAATATGTATGATTTTTGAGTATTGTGTTTGTTTTATTGTTCCTCTGGGACAGAGGGCAAGGTACAGATTTTCTGATTACCAGTTGAAGGATATGTGATTTGGGGAAAAAGTTTTGTCTTTGTGATTTTGGAAATGGTGGTTAAGGTGTTTACACCTTCCAGAGTTAATATGGATCAGAATTGATAGAGGGATACCCCCTGAGAATGAGATTCCAGAGAATCAAACAAAAAGTTTATCTTTATGATACTAAAATTTTGTTTTGAAATTTATGTATTTCAGAATATAGAGACTTGGTGAATTTCATCATTAGACATGCTGAACTGACCTGCCTGAACTCCAGAAGCCTTGGTTTTTCATCCAGATCCAGTCAGAACACAGACATCAGAGACTAATACAATCATTGGTGTGGCCTTCTTAAGGCGAACTACCCCATTTCCCTACCCTTCTCCCTTTCTTCAAAAATATCTCAACGTCCATATTCAGGTTGAAGAAGTTATGAAGAGTCATCATCCCAGTTCCCTAAGCTGTGGGGTCGGAGGTATTTTGAAGTATAAGGCTTGGACCAAGTCCTTCTATTGCTGTTATTATAAACAGGTCTGGGATGTTTAAGCCTGTGAGTTAAAGGCCAATAGGAAATGCATGGCTCATTATTTTAATTAGAAATGGCTGAGAGTAGCTAACAGAGAACAGTCTAGATTACTTCACAAAATAGTTGTTTTAAAAAACATCAGAAGTCCACAGAATGTGATGTTTAATGATTATTTATTCTCTTGTTGTTGAGACCAGTCTGCTCCTGACAGCTTTCCCTGTCTTGGATTCAAAGAAGAAACTGAGCATCTTTGAGTTACTCCAGTTGTGGCAAAACAACCTCTAGACAAGAACTGCCTCATTCATCTACAGACATAACACTGTCCAAAGAAAAGACACAATTTCAGGTTAGGACAGCTTGATTCTGCTGAGACAGAGTAAGCTAGTCCTTAATATTCCTGTTTCCCTAAGTCTGTAAGATGACCCTAGCCAGTAGCCTGAAGACCAATGCTCCAATGTGTTGAAGTAGGGACTGTCCAAGTGATCAGCAGTCTCTATAAATAGGCTAAGTTTTAAAAGCTGTGTTAGGCTTCCTATATATTTTCAATTAATATCTTTCGTTCTTGGATTTCTAACGGGGTTGTACAACTATATAATCTCCTAGCCAACCCAGGCTTTTTACTTTGAGAGGAACAGATTTCAGAGGATGGTTTTCAGGTGGCATTCAATCTAAAGCCAAGAGATAGCCAGGTGCAGAGCTATAATTTTTTAAGTAAGGATAGATGACAGAGGTTTTATTTAATTAACAAAGATGATGGACTGGGTGTTAGGTCTCTTGTACTTTATAACTTACAAAATAATAATAGTTATGTTCAATTATATCTGAGATAAAATAGTCTTTTAATTGGACAGAAACGTGAAAATGTTGTGGATAGCCCTGGGGCTAATTATATTTGATGCTAATTCTGTTCTCCTGTGAGGGGCTGCAAACAAGGAGTGAGTCAGCACTCAGGTGATTTCCTGTAAACCTACTCCCAGTTTAATTTGTAAAATACAGGAGAGCTGATGATGAAAAAAGGAAGATGGAGCTGAAGATGGAGAGAGCGAAGAGGATAAAATGGGAGAGGGAGAGGACACAGAAGAAGGAGAAAGAGAAGGAGAAGGAGAAGGAGAAGGAGAAGGAGAAGGAGAAGGAGAAGAAGAAGAAGAAGAAGAAGAAGAAGAAGAAGAAGAAGAAGAAGAAGAAGAAGAAGAAGAAGAAGAAGAAGAAAAAGAAGAAGAAGAAGAAGAAGAAGAAGAAGAAGAAGAAGAAGAAGAAGAAGAAGAAGAAGAAGAAGAAGAAGAAGAAGAAGAAGAAAAAGAAGAAGAAGAAGAAGAAGAAGAAGAAGAAGAAGAAGAAGAAGAAGAAGAAGAAGAAGAAGAAGAAGAAGAAGAAGAAGAAGAAGAAGAAGAAAAGCAGAAGAAAAGCAGAAAAGAAGCACATGGTCTGGAGAAACCCCAAGTTCTAAGGGGTCTCATAGATGTGGAAGATGGTAGTATAGTGGTAGATCTGCCCAATCTAGGTGGGATGGAGAACAACACAAACAGGGTGGGGGAAATTCACTGATTACCTGAACTGAGCTGTCCTAACTGCACTAACTGAATGGAGCGGCAGAAACTCAACTGAACTGAACAGCATTTAAATTCACATGAATTCAAGCAATGTAGTTCATCTGAGTTCAGTTCAATGCAGTTTGGTGTAGTTCATTTAAATGCTTAGTTCAGGGAATTCAGAGGTAGTTTTTCTCAAACGGAACAATTCATTAAAAAGCGGAGAGAAGCCAGTTTGTATCAGTCAACTTGAAAGAGTTGACTGTACGGAGGCTAGAAGTTTCAAGGCTTTAGTTAAAACTATCCCTAGAGATAGAAAATAAACACTCTGCGCTCAGCCCAAGCCATGTAGGCTCAGCTTTGATATAGCTCTCATTTTATCCCATCATCTGTGGAAATAAAAGCGGCATTTACATCTGACACCATATATTGTTGGAAGAAAAACCCAACATAGATGTTGGGAAAAGTCCACCACCATTATAGAAAAGGATATAACAGAGGACAGGAGACTTTTGAGAGAAAACTGCAGAGCTGAAATTTGCCTGGGATAGTTTCCAGAGAAAGTATTAGTTCTTTGTTTTTTTCTGGATGTCCAAAAAGATTTGAGAGAATCTGGAACTGTAGGAGCTTCTGAGACAACGCATCATAGTAAACCACCCCAAAATGCACTTTTAGTTATATAGACAGACCCTTCCTGCACTAAACATGGGAAACTCCATGTTGGATCCTTTGAGAGCAAGGGTAGGACTTGAGGGGATAGAAATATTTGTTGAAAAAAGCCTTCTTAGTCCTCCATATACAAATTGACAGTTTATAATATATAAACCATTTTCTTTTTATTTTATTTTATAGTTTTTTCTTTTTCTTTTTTTTTTACACAAGATTTTATTCACCTCCTAGTCCACTCCCTAATGTTCCACATCCTGTACTTCCTCCCCGCTCCACCCATCTTAACCCTCATCCCCACCCCAGCAGACCTCTTACCTCCCTGGGCCTTATCCAACAAATAAAAGAAAGAAAAGAAAAAAACCTTCTCAGTACTTACTGCATCTGTGGCCACCAGAGTAAAATCTTCACTTCTTTCAATTGCAATTTTATATATAAAACCTCTCAAAAAGTGTTGAAAAATAAGTATGCAACAAAAATATTAGCTATGATAGTACAAAGGCTTGGCAGACAAAAGTCGGAGAAAATAAGAGAACAAGAAGTACGTAACTTTGAATCTAGTGAAACTGAGAATCAAGATCGGCATTGAACCTACAGTGCTACCTCTATTTATCTCTGCTATCAAAATATGCTTAAATGTGCTAAAATCATGAAATATCAGTAGCTCGGTGAAGGTCAATATGCTGATTTACAAAAGCAGATGCAATTTCCTGACTCTATTTTCATACAATGTAGTCACTTTAAGATTATGTGAAAAGGTAGAGAAATAAGAAAAAAAGGTCTATGTAAGATAGAAAAATTATGAAAATCTCCATACTTTTACTCTTATATAGCATATCATCTGTTATAAACAGGACAATAGCATATACAGATGAGAATTGGTATTAATTGAAACTTTAGCTTTAGAAAATGTAAATGTACAATGTAAAAACTTGTTAGACCTTTAAAAGCACCCGTGGGTGAATAGATTAAAATTACTGCTGATATTGACCTTAATGACTATATACTTGGACAAGCAATGACCAATAATCCTAGATATTAAAATGCCTTCCTTTTTTTTTTTTTTTTTTCTTTCTCCTGTGCTGGGGACAAGGTCATTTGAAAAGGAATCGTAGACAAGGATATTCTAGGTATTTCTCTAGAAGAAACAAGTTTTCTGAAATTTATAAAAGATGTGGCATTGGACAAATGGAAACAGATCAGCAAGAAATAGGTGAGGTAATCCCTTGCCAATGGGAAAGTACCTAAAGGGGTTAGCTTATACCCTTTGCAAGAAACAATATGACTCACACATTTCCTATGCTGAAAACTAAACTAGGTATTGGAGACAGTGTATAGTGACATATTATGTAAAATAGCTTAATTATTTCTGTGTATAAGTGGTTGAAAAGCCTTACTCACTGACATGGAGTCAGGCTAGGGAATTGAGTGCCTAAGTGTCTAGATATGTGCCCACTCATGAAGTTATAATTGTGCCTTGATAAACAGAGAAAAGCATAAGATTAGCTGAAAGACACTGGACTGACGAAAAAAAAAATCTGCTGAATTAAATTAACCTGAATACTTTAAAGATGTTTTAACATCAGAATAGAAGTCAGGGAATGTCTTGTGTTGGGGAGGAGGTTTTGTCTATATTTACACAGGAGATAAAGAACTATGGGTTCCATCAAAATTAATAAGTCGCTGGTCCAAGCTGAGATCATGCAGTTCTGTTGAATTTGTGTAATCAATGTAGTTCAGTTTATGGAAATCAGAGGAAGATTTTTCAAGCAGAACAATTCAGTGAAAGGTCTGTAAGACAAGAATTTCAAGTCTCTGAAGAAAGAAACTGAAGAAGATGTCAGAAGATAGAAAGATCTCCCATGTTCATGGATAGATAGAACTAACATAGTCAAAATGACCATCTTACCAAAAGCAATCTGCAGATTCAATGTAATTACCATCAAAATTCAAAACAATTCTGTATAGTCTTTGAAAGAACAGTTCTCAATTTTATATAAATAAAAAAACACATAGGATAGCTAAAACAATCCTGAAAAAAAACAAAAGAAAAAAACAACTTCTAGACTTCTTTTTCAAGCTTTACTACAGAGACATAGTAATAGAATTGCATAATATTGGTATAGAATCAGACAGGCTGAGCAATGACATCGATTTAAAGAGCCAAAAATAATCCCACACACCTGTGGACACTTGATTTTTGACAAAGAAGCCAAAACCATACAAAAGAAAAAAGAAGGCATACTCAACACATTTTGCAGGTCTCAGTTGATATCTGCAAGTAGAAGAATGAAAATAGTCCCATACCTTTCACCCTGTATAAAACTTACACCCCAAGTGTATAAATGACCTCAACATAATACCAGACACACTAAATATATGAAAAGAGGGAGTGGGGAATAGCCTTGAACACACTGGAACATGACAAAGCTTCCTGAACAAAACACCAATAGCTCAAGCATTAAGTTCAACAATTAATAAATGGGACCACATAAAACTGAAAAAAAAAAACTTTTGTAAATCAAAGATCACCATCAATAAAGCAAAATAACAGCTTATGAATTAGGAAAAGTTCTTCACTAATCCTACATAGAGGCCTAATATCTAAAATATAAAGAACACAATAAGGTAAATAAACCAATAAACCAAATAACCAAGTTTAAAATGGGGTAAAGAGTGAAACAGAATTTTCAACAGAGGAATCTCCAATGGTCAAGAAACACTTAAAGAAATGTTCAAAATCCTTAGTCATAGGGAAATGCAAAGTAAAATGATTCTGATATTCCACCTTACACCCATAAGATTTGCTAAGATCAAAATCTCAAGGAACAGCACATCCTGGCAAGGAGTGGACCAAGGGGAATACCACGCCCTTTCTGGGAGGATTACAAACTTCTTGAGCGATGCTGAAAATAAATCTGGTGGTTCCTAGCAAAATTCGTAATAGTTCTACCTCAAGATCCAATATACCAGGCAGGATTCCCAGTCGAGGGATAAGGACACTCACCCACCCACAAAATCTTAGACCCAAAATTAGTCCTGCCTATAAGAATAGCAGGGACAAATGTGTAGCAGAGACTGAGGAAATAATCAACCAATGACTGGCCCAACATGATAGCCATCCTACAGACAAGAACCAATCTCTCACACTATTAATGATTCTCTAGTATCCTTGCAGACAGGAGCCTAGCATAACTGTCCTCTGAAAATCTTCACCCAGAGTCAGACCTGACTGAAACAAATGCAGAGAACAATAGCCAAACACTTGTAGAATTTGGAGAGTCTTGACAAAACACTGGGGGAAAGTTTGAGGAACCCAGAGGGGTAGGAAGTAACCATAAAGAGCAAAATAGTCAACAAACATGAACCACTGGAGTTTCCCAGAGACTGAACCACCAACCACACAGCATAGACAGTCTGGGCCTAACCCCTGTATCCTCAATTTTTATACTAAACTTCATACCATTTTCAGTCTCATACAATAACCTTATTTTTTAAACCAATTAGAAGACTGAAACTTTTTTTTTTACAGATATCATCTATCTCCATCATATATGGAAATTCTAACATTTAGTCTATGTTATCTCCTATCTCTATAGATTAACTGTCTAGGTGCCTGACTGAAGGCAATAATTTCAGCTGTTCAGTAGACCTTAGAAAAATCTCTACTATTTAAATTGTAACTCAATATATTTTCCCCTATTCCGGATACTTCTAACAGATTGTTTCTTACATCATAAACTAAAGGATCAATTATAAATGCAGATATGTGTAAATATAAACACACACATCTATAAATTAGATGAGTTTTATCCACATGAATGATATATATTTATTTTTATATGCTATTTTATATACTTTGACAAGGTATACAACATTACTACCATCCTGTGACCAACTCTTCCCTCTAAACATGGACTTTGTAATTTATGCTAATCAAATTTTACTTTTGTTCTTAAACAACTATAATTACATTTTACATCCACTAGGAACTTTCAACTTCAAAAATCATATATTTACTACTTCCTTTGTATAAATATTTACAATATTAAATATACCTAGATTGAGTATAAGAGGAAGAGTATGAAACTACTTTATAACCAGCAGTTATCATAATAGCATTAAGTTTAATCATACCAAGTTAGTCTATAAAAGGGGACTTAACATGAATTAAAATAAATCTAAATAATATTTGTTTCCACTTTTTCCACAGTCCTCTACATCATAATTAAGGATAATTACACCTGTCGGGTTGCTCAATTCTAGTGATTTTTATAATCCTCCCTTTCTCCCTTTCTTTTCTTATCCTTTATATAATCATCTGAATATTGTGTAAGTTCTAGTTTCAAAACGTGTACAACATCAGGTTACTTCATGAAAGTCTACTACCAACATTGTATTCCAGCAGAGAATCTCTTACCTTACAGTAAAAGCTTTTTAATCTAATCTCCTTACTTCTATCCTTGAGTCCCATAGCTTCAGCTAAACCTTTATGAATATAAGCAATTTAAAGAATTTATATTGTACTGCTGTTGTGAGGTCAGGTCTTGTGAGATTAAAATTGTCCATCTTGAAGGGGATGTTATTAAGAGATGGGAAATCAAAAAGGAGGAGAAACAATGGATTATTTTAAAAAAGATATTGGGACACAAGTAAAACAATCAAAAAATTGGATGTTCTAAGGTGAAGGTCCTGAGGACACAATATGATTACAGGCAAGGTAAAAACAACAGGATATTCTAATGGGAGGTAAAATATCCCATACTACAGGGAAGTTTCTTAAACACAGGAAATAAACAACAGAAAGGCTTTGGAAATTCCCTGAAATTGACCAGATTCACTAGGTACACCTATCTCCATGAACTATAAGTGGGAAGGATTTCTGGAAGACGCACTTAGACAAGACAAGCTGTATAAAAAAAAACAGGCATAAGCCAGCCAAATGGTCTGGAGAATCAGAAACATGCTGCACTGCCTGGAAGATGTTCAGAACAAGTGAAATACCTAGCAAAGACACTCTTCAATCTGTTGAGATACATGCAGGTTGCACAGGGTTCCAGATACCTAGCTCTAATTACTATCACCCATGTTGAAACAGGCTTTTCATGATGCAGTTGTTCTTGAAGAGAGATACACTGAGTTTTGTGTGGGCATTTGAAACCTCAGCATTAACCCCCAGTGACATATTTCCTCCAGCAAGGGCACACCTCCTAATTCTTTCAAATAATGCCACTCCTTGGTGATTAAGCAATCAAACCTATGAGCCTATGGGGGCAATTCCTATTCAAACCACCACATTCCACTTCCTGGCCCCTGTAGGTGTGTTGTCATATCATAATGCAGAAATACATCAAGTCCAATTCCAAAAGTTCCCATAGTATCACATTCTTCACACTGTTTAAGAGTCCAAATTCAATGTCTCTTCTGAGATTCAAAGCAATCACTTAACTGTAGCCTCCTATAAAATCAAAGTAAAAAATCAGATCACTTACTTCCCATAGACAGTGGCAGAGAATATACATCATCATCCAAAAGTGAGAAAAGAGATGGCAGTAAGGAAACACTTGTTGCAGTAAATCTCTCCAACCCAATTACGCCCTGGCAATGAAAACACAACTCAAAAATATGAATATATGCTGTGAGACTAGATTGGGCAAATATACCACTACACTACCATCTTTCCCATCTTATGAGACCCATTAGAACTTGAGGATTCTCCAGGCCATGTGCTTCTGCTCTGTTTTTCTTCTTCTTCCTCCTCTGCATCCTCTCCCTCTTCCATTTTCTCCTTCTTCTCCTCTCTCACGTTCCACTCCACCTTCCCTTTTATCTGCCCAATCATCAGCTCTCCTTTATTTTACAAATTAAGGTGGGAAGCAGGTTTACAAAAAAATCACCTGAGTGCTGACTCATTGCTTGTTTGCAACCACTCACAGGAGAACAGAATTAGCATCAAATATAATTAGTTCCAGGGCTATTCACAACAGAAACTAAACCAAAGACTAAAAATCAGTAGGGTAAACACTAAATTCTGAACCTTCATGTCTGATGTCAAGGTGTTCTTTGGATCTCTAACTCCTTCCATCTTTGTTCTGTATGCAGCCTACTTATCTGTTTAGCAAGTATTCCATGGCTCTGGCATCCCCAATGTCTTGTTGTCTCCAATTAAATCTACGCTTCACCTTTACAGGTTTATGTAAAGGCTTCTCCAGTCCTCCATGCATAGACACCTATGGCATATTCATTGCTTCAATGCCTTTCCTTAATCCAAGAGGGATATTATACAATCCCTTTCTTGCATCCTTGACTCAAAATTGAGAATCTTGTGGCTGAAGCTGCCAAGTTCTGCTGCTTAATTGATCTGGGACAGTGTCCTGTCATTTAAACATATCATTATTAGCTTTCTGTGTTGATGCTTTCCATTACTGTTTAATCATTTCTTTAATTTCCTGTCACAAATTGGAAGCTTAGATGTGGGTTTTTTGTCTTCGGGTCACCAGTCCATTTACTCCATTGAGCATCAGACTTTTCTGTAAACATTTATCTCTTTGAGCATAGAACTTAGTGCCATTAACAGGTCCTGGTACTTTTTGTTTTTGCTTCTCAAATGGTATATTTTGGTTTGGTTTGGTTTGGTTTGGTTTGGATTGGACTGGGGTTTCTAGCTCAGATTTTCATTATATATCTGCCAAAGAGTGGCCACAAGTGACGATGCAATAGTCAGTATGAGGCCGTTTAGAAATCTCCTCTGACAATGCCATTAATCCAAAATCATTCGGTTTAGCCTCAGGAAGATTTTTAAGATATGAATCAAAAGCAGTTACATTCTTTGCCAAAATTTTACCAGAATAGTCTAGGCTACTCATTAATAGTCTTTTCCTCCTCTTGAGCATGGTGGCCATAATATCTACATTGCTTCCAGCACCACCGTCTTTATGTTTTGAACAGTAGGCCCATTAAGCAACACTTAAGGTTTTCAACTGCTTTCCTAATCCAAAGTCCCAAAGTACACAATTTCTCAGAAAACAGCATGGTCAGGCCTATCAAAGCAATGTTCTGCTCTTCAATACCACCTCCTGTCTTAGTCAGTGTTCTGTTGGTGTGAAGAGATACCAAGATCATCACAACTCTATAAAGGAAAGCATTTAATTGGGTCTTGTTTACAACTTCAGCAGTTTAGTTCATTGTAATTAAGGTGGAATATGCTGGCAGATATGGTCCTGGGGAAAAATACTAAGAATTCTACATCCAGATCTAAAAAGTACATGAAAGAGAGACTCTGGGATTTTTATGGGCTTTTGAAACCACAAAACCCATCCTCAGTGTACTTCCTACGACAAAGCCACACCTCCTTATCAATTCAAATAGTGGTACCCTTCATGTAAATATATGAGCCATTTTTACTCAAACTATCATAATCTGTCTGGAAAAATTAGCATAAGACCCCAGATTTAATGAAACAAAGTTTTAATACGCCTATAAAAAGTTTCTTCTGATAACATTGCTCGATCTCTTATATCAGCTTCATTTCTATAAAGGCACTAAAATTCACAAATCACCTGTATATGAACTTTAATCATGCTTACCAGCAGTATGTATGATGATAGACATATACTGAACTGTGGTACTATGGAGGGAAACAAGCTTGCCAAAATGTAACTTTATATATTTTATAGATCATTCCCTACAAAACTATCTTTATAGTGTTTATTATTTTAGAAAGCATTAAAAAACCAACAAGACAGTGATTTTGTGGTCATTTCAGTTGAAGATATAGAATATACTTATTGAATATTCTGAATATATATATAAACATTGAATGGATTGCTTAGTGGCAAACCTGAGAGGTGGATCAGCCATTAAAAGGACTTTCTTCTCTTGAAGATGACCTGAATTCATTTTCTAGCACTAACACATACACATCAGTTCATGAAAGCCTATAACTGCAGCTCCTGGGGAATGAACATCCATTTCTAGCCTCTATTGGAACATAACTACATATAATCACATAAACACATTCACATGTTTTAAAAAAATAAAAATCTTTAAAAATAGGTTTATAATTGTATTTAACAACAGTAATAGTCTAAAGAATATTTCACATTGTCTGTATAAAAACAAAAACACTAATCTCAAGAAATGCTGCAAAATGATATTATTAGTGAATAGTAGATCTGCATCTTAAATCTTAATTCAGCTGTTTAACATCAAAATCTGTTGTTAACCTCTGAATTACTATACTACACACACTTCAGTGTGTTAACTCAGTGTTTAAGTAGAAAAGACAGTAGTGTGTTTTTAAATCCTTTTGAACAGATCTAGGTAATATCTAACCTCATTAAGTTTATTCCCTACAGAGATATTCTTTAGCTGCAGTAAGAAATGCTGCTTTTACCTTTATTTTCTTAGCTATATTGATTTTGGCATTCAGGTCTTGTTAGGGCTTAGGATATAAATTGTATGCCTGTAAAAATTTCCATTTTGTTAATGTCTTTTATATGGCAAACTCCTCTTGTTCCTTATTATGGTCTATGAGTGTAATGACTGGGTAATGATATCCAATATTCAGAAGCATTTTATATATACACACCATATGCATGCAAATTCAGTTTGCCTAATACTTTGCTTTTTAATTTGCATTTTCATAGAATCAGTTGAGTATTATGAGGTAAAATTATATTGACTGGTCTCAGTATCTTAGTAAGCTAAATCATCATTATATGAGGAATGTTTGAAGGCATTAATTATAGGTAAATTATGAAAAAAATTTTCTCAAGGCACACAACTTGACTTGAAATGTGATAATAGCTACATGTCCTAAGATTTATTTTCAAATTAGAGCACATAGTCAAGACTTTGATTACAAAATAAGAATGATTTCCCAAGCAAAATATTCTTGCTTTTTTAATGTAAAATTATAAAAAGCAAAGCAATTTTTTTCTCTTTTTCCGTAAATTTGTGCAAACTAGAATGGGTTTATGTAACTCTGCTAGTATCAATTAGAAGCAAATTATGTTATCATACTATAAATCTCTCAATGTACAAAGTATATTACAAGGATTTTTGTTCCTTTTCTCACATTATCTTAGCAAGTTTTTACTCCAATGCTTATCTGCCTAATTATTAATGTTAACAGCTGCATGAAGGGATTTTATTGACAAAACTACAATTTTAAATCTGAAAGTTGGGCAATTAATAATATTACATAATTAGGCCTGAGACCAACTATTTAGTGTCAGGCAAACAATCTCTCATTTATGAGTAAGGTGTGAGTGAGATACAGAGATGCCAGAGAAGCTATAAGTATACTAAGAACTGAACTTTCCATTGCTATTTTGAAAGTTGCCATCCTCTCCTCTAGGTTGAGGCAGTGCTTGAGCCTGCACAACAAAACTCAGTCCTAACAAAAAGGAAACAAGAACTTCAATCGACACAAAAAAGAGCATATTGAACAGCTGAATAAGCAGAAACAGGTTCACTCCTGGGGTCTCCAAAAAGAATGAGAGGATTACAGGTATCATGATTTGGGCCTTCCCCAATGAAGTAGGGAAAGACGTCAGTAACTCGACAGCATTCTGTGATAGGTTTTCTTTATTTTAAGCTATTAAGTGTCCTGTGATTTGTCAAATATCAATTAAAACTCCATACAGTTTTGTTTGTTTGTTTGTTTGTTTTGTTTTTTGCCTCACACAATTAAAGAAGTCAATATCTCATGGAGAGTCCCGTTAGGTTTAAGAAGGAGAATGGTCAAAAGCTGAGAACTTGTTAGTGAAATTTTCTGCCCCAGGAGAAAAATACATTACAATGTTTTGTCACGTATTTGATTTTTCCAAGAATATGAATATGAGTGTAATTTATTTATTTTGGAAGATATAAAATACAAGAATGCAAAACAGTGGTTTACTTGATAGTTAGGACTGGCTCTGGTAGAGAATTAAGCCATAAAATAAAGGGACTATGATTTCAGAATGATATACAACTATCTATTCAGGAGAATAGTAGACCTGAGATTGACCAGACAGGAGGATAACAAATTGGGATTAATTCATTTTTAGAATGATAGCACATTTTTCCTCCAGAGTCTGTAATGTTGGGATACCTGATGCCTGTCCTTAGAGTCAGCAAATTAACTTCCTTACCAAATCTATCAGGTATGGGGATAGAGATATTAGTTCCTCATATTTTCTATTTCACACTGAAAGATTTTTGTGATGAAAGCAGGTAAGACATCAGTGTTTTTTTCTTTGCCATGTAAATTGTGTAGAACATTTCAGGACAACGAAAATAAAAATCCTTGTTTTCTAAACCCTAAGATCTGTGGCTGAAGGCAACCATTATGAATTCATTTTCTTAAACCTTATCATGCATGAGAAGTTGAAGAATTATTATTTTCCTTAAATTGCCTTCAGGATTTTAGATTTAAAAATCAACAGTCAAGGAAGATTCTTATGTTTTAACCTACTTAAACAGAGTTGACAGCTATGTTATTCATACTCTTAAATCTTTTTCTTTAGGTTTATCTGTCAGATTGCTGTGTTATAGTTGAGATACTTCTGCTGACATAGTTCCCCTTCTCTGATGCATGAATGCTGAAATGCCTAAGCTCTCCATTACTGGAATTTCTGACCTCTTCTCTCATATGAGCAATATTTCATCTAGTCTCACGGTTCTGAATATTACCTAGATGCTGATAAAATTCTAGGCTGACATATGCTCCTAGGCCATTGTCTCCTGGCAATCAACTTGATGCACATATCTGAAGATCTAGTTAAGTACTTAATTTTTATATGAATGAAAACAAATCTTCATTTCTTTCTAATACCAATATCCTCCTCTTCAATTTTAGTTTTTGTTGAAAACTTTTTGGAGACCTGTCCCCTTTGTCCCATATGTCACTTACATGTAAATACTGTTATCTCTTAGACCTTAACTATTATTTTTTACCTCTGGAACTTCCTTCCCCTCACACATACCAGAGATAAGCTGTGTGCTTGATATTTTTAGCCTATGTCTTTTGACATCCTAAGAGTCATAACTGTGTGCTCTCTATACCTGTGCTCATACATGTTGATGTACATGAAATAGTCTTTAAAAATTGATTCTATGCTTTTTCCCTACTGCTTAAAGCCTTCCTGAAGTTTTATGCATCTTAAATAATGTCTTCTGTTTTAGTGCAATTCTATACACATACTGCACACAAGAAAATTGGTATATAAAATGAAGTAAATGTGCTTGCTTATTAATTTCTGTGAGAAAATGCACATTGAGATTTAGATCTAGCTTGTTTCTATATCCAGTTTACAGTAACTGGGATCCATTAGTCACTAAAGAAGTGTGGTATATTTATATGTCTATGTCTTTATCTGTATCATATATAATACAAACTAAACTATATATATATATATATATATATATATATATATATATATATATATATATAACTGCATCAAAGTAGCTTATTTTTGCAGCAAATGTAGACACATTACAGAAAATTACAAATGGTTATAATACAGAGATCAGTTTATAGTTGGCATCCCAGCCAAGGAAATCTGCTGTGACACAGTGTCTTTTAAAAATGACAGAGAAGTTAAACCCATGATACCCTAATAATTCGCCTATTTAAACAACACCTGGAAAATGATAATGCAAACAGATATGGAAAAGGGCATAACTTAGTCCTGTTTTCATATGTGTATTTTCCTAACACAGAAATAAAGTTATCAACATCTGTAAATATTCCCTGAATCTTCAACAATAAGAAACAATAATTGAGTGACTGAATACAACAGTTTGCAAAGCCTTACTCTCTTAGGATTTCTTTTTTTTTAATTAGGTATTTTCCTCATTTACATTTCCAATGCTATCCCAAAAGTCCTCCATACCCACACACCCCCCAATCCCCTACCCACCCACTCCCCCTTTTTGGACCTGGCGTTCCCCTGTACTGGGGCATATAAAGTTTGCAAGTACAAAGGGCCTCTCTTTCCAGTGATGGCTGGCTAGGCCATCTTTTGATACATATGCAGCTAGAGACAAGAGCTCCGGGGTACTGGTTAGTTCATATTGTTGTTCCACCTATAGGGTTGCAGTTCCCTTTAGCTCCTTGGGTACTTTCTCTAGCTCCTCCATTGGAAGCCCTGTGACCCATCCAATAGCTGACTGTGATCATCCACTTCTGTGTTTGCTAGGCCCCGGCATAGTCTCACAAGAGACAGCTATATCTGGGTCGTTTCAGCAAAATCTTGCTAGTGTATGCAATGGTGTCAGCATTTGGAAGCTGATTGTGGGATGGATCCCTGGATATGGCAATCACTAGATGGTCCATCCTTTCGTCTCACCTCCAAATTTTGTCTCTGTAACTCCTTCGATGGGTGTTTTGTTCCCATTTCTAAGAAGGGGAAAAGTGTCCACACTTTGGTCTTCATTCTTCTTGAGTTTCATGCATTTAGCAAATTGTATCTTATATCTTGTGTATCCTAAGTTTCTGGGCTAATATCCACTTATCAGTGAGTACATATTATGCGAGTTCCTTTGTGATTGGGTTACCTCACTCAGGATGATTCCCTCCAGGTCCACCCATTTGCCTAGGAATTTCGTGAATTCATTCTTTTTAATAGCTGAGTAGTACTCCATTGTGTAAATGTACCACATTTTTTGTATCCATTCCTCTGTTGAGGGACATCTGAGTTCTTTCCAGCTTCTGGCTATTATAAATAAGGCTGCTATGAACATAGTGGAGCATGTGTCCTTCTTACCGGTTGGGACATCTTCTGGATATATGCCCAGGAGAGGTATTGCGGGATCCTCTGGTAGTACTATGTCCAATTTTCTGAGGAACCGCCAGACTGATTTCCAGAGTGGTTGTACAAGCTTGCAATCCCACCAACAATGGAGGAGTGTTCCTCTTTCTCCACATCCTTGCCAGCATCTGCTGTCACCTGAATTTTTGATCTTAGCCATTCTGACTGGTGTGAGGTGGAATCTCAGGGTTGTTTTGATTTGCATTTCCCTGATGATTAAGGATGTTGAACATTTTTTCAGGTGCTTCTCAGTCATTCGGTATTCCTCAGGTGAGAATTCTTTGTTCAGCTCTGAGCCCCATTTTTTAATGGGGTTATTCGATTTTCTGGAGTCCACCTTCTTGAGTTCTTTATATATATTGGATATTAGTCCCCTATCCAAATTGGGATAGGTAAAGATCCTTTCCCAATCTGTTGGTGGTCTTTTCGTCTTATTGACGGTGTCTTTTGCCTTGCAGAAGCTTTGCAATTTTATGAGGTCCCATTTATTGATTCTCGATCTTACAGCACAAGCCATTGCTGTTCTATCCAGGAATTTTTCCCCTGTACCCATCTCTTCGAGGTCTCCCCTCCCCCAGCCTGAAACCTGCTTGCTCAGGGATGGAGCTTCCCACTCAATCTTTCTGCCACTACTGCTGAAACCTGCCGCTTTGCTGTTTCGAAGTCATCACGTGTTCACCCTGCAACTAGACCCCAAGATTATTTGGCGGGAATTGGGCCCCTTCCCTTCCTTTATAACTGAGTGCCGAAATAGTAAAAATTAAACCTCGAGCAGAGAGCTTTGTCTTGGTTCCTTCCTTATCTCGCGCAGCCCAGCCCCTCTTCTCTTCCAGGTTTCCAAAATGCCTTTCCAGGCTAGAACCCATGTTGTGATCTACTGGCCAGATCAACATTTGGCGCCCAACGTGGGGCTGAGAAACGGCAAAGGATTTTTGGAAGAGGCACTGCTGGTTTTGGAGCTCCATGAAATAATTAAAGGATAAAGGAAATTCATACCAGAGAAGTTATGGGCTAAGCTGAAACAGCGCTGGTTCACTTAGGTTCAACAGTGAAGCTTAAGAGGAGCTATAACAGGCGGTAGGCCGTGGCTCTCCAAAGCTACATTTTTAGGCGTGAGAAAAGAAAGGGTTTATTAAAAACAAATTAATAATCAGGTGGATTGCCGCAGTTAATAAAAACTACATCATGAGGGAGAAAAATGTCCCAAAAAGCAGAGAGAAATTTCAGGAGTGCCATGCTTTGTTCTCTCTGGGCCTTATAGCAGAAGTACTTTGTTCCCTTTTCTGTCTTGTCTAATGTCTGGTGCACCAATCTGTTCTTATGTTCAATTCATGTATGTTCGTGTCCAGTTTGTATGAATGAATGTTCTATGTTTTATGTTGTATAATAAAAATGGTATAAAAAACTTTATCTGCAAAGTCTAGAGCTGCCACATGCTTCAGCCAAGAATCAGACACATGGCAGGAGGGCCCCTATTTCTATTGCTGCAATAAAAAAAAATAAAAAAAAAAACATAACCAAAGAGCAAGTTGGATAGGCAAGGTTCCATTGGGCTTATACTTTCACATTGCTGTTCATCACTGAAGGTAGGCAGGATAGGAGTTGAAACAGGGAAGGAACCTGGATCCTGGATATGATGCAGGGACCATGGAGAGGTGCTGCTCACTGGCTTGTTTTTGTTGCTTTTTTAAAGGACCCATGACCAATAGACACAATTAAGAAATTGCCTTAAACAGCTGGATCTCATGGAGGCATTTCCTCATCACTGGCTCCATTTTTCTCTTATGACTCTGTCTTGTAACAAGTTAACTAACAAACTAGCCAACACAGTAACTTTACTAATTTTTTTAATTAATTAATTTATATTTTACACTCTGTATTTATCTCCTCACTCTTAATAGCTGAGTAGTATTCCATTGTGTAAATGAACCACATTTTCTGTATCCATTCTTCTGTTGGAGAACATCTGGGTTGTTTCCATCTTCTGGCTATCACAAATAAGGCTGCTATGTACATCGTGGAACATGTGCCACTATGGCATGGTGGGGCATCTTTTGGGTATATTCCCAAGAGTGGTATAGTTGGGTCTTCAGGTAGATCTATTTCCAATTTTCTGAGGAAACTCCAGATTGATTCCCAGAGTTGTTGTACCAGTTTGCAATCCCACCAGCAATGCAGGGGCATTTCTCTTTCTCCACATCCTCTACAACATGTTTTGTCAACTGTTGTTTTGATCTTAGCCATTCTAACTGGTGTAAGTTGGAATCTCAGGGTCGTTTTGATTTGCATTTCTCTGATCACTGAGGACTTTCAACCTTTTTTTTTTTTTTTTTTTTTTTTTTGGTGCTTCTCAACCATTCGAGATTCCTCAGTTGTGAAATCTTGGTTTAGATCTATACCCCATTTTTTGATTGCGTTGTTTGGGGCTTTTTTGTTTGTTTGTTTTTTGTTTTTCTTTTCTCTTTTCTTTTCTTTTCTTTTCTTTCTTTTTTGTGATTAGTTTCTTGAGTTCTTTATATATTTTGGATATTAGCCATATTAGCCCTCTATCAGATGTGGTGTTAGTGAAGATATTTTTCCCAATCTGTAGGTTGCTGATTTGTCTTTCTGTCTATGTCCTTTTCCTTACAGAAGCTTTCCAGTTTCATGAGGTCCCATTTATCAATTCTTGATCATAGAGCCTGAACCATTGGAGTTCTGTTTAGGAAATTTCCCCTTGGGCCAATGAGTTCAAGGCTCTTTCCCACTTTCTCTTCTATTGGATTCAATGTATCTAGTTTTCTGATCAGGTCCACTTGGTTTTGAGCCTTATGAAAGGTGACAAATATGGGTCTCTTTTCATTTTCTACATATGAACTGCCAGTTAGACCAGCACCATTTATTGAAGATGCTTTATTTTTTCCATCAGATATTTTTGGCTTCTTTGTCAAAGATCAAGTTTGTGTAAGTGTGTGTGTGTGTGTGTGTGTGTGTGTGTGTTTTGTGGGTCTTCAGGTTTCTTCCATTGATTATCATGTCTGTCTCTGTTCCAATCCCATAGAATTTTATCACTATTCCTCTTTAGTAGCACTTGAGGTCAGGGATGGTGATTCCCCCAGCCATTCTTTTATCGTTAAGAATTGTTTTCACTATTCTGGGTTTTCAGCCTTTCCAGATGAGTTTGTGAATTGACTGTTCCATGTCTTTGAAGAATTGTGTTGGGATTTTGATGGGGATTGCACTGAATCTGTAGATTGCCTTTCATAGGATGACCATTTTTATTATGTTAATTCTGCCAACCCATGAGCATAGGAAATCTCTCCATTTTCTGACATTTTCGATTTCTTTCTTGAGAGACTTGAAGTTATTGTCATACAGGTCTTTCACTTGTTTGGTTAGAGTTACTAACAATTATTTGTGGCTATTTTGAAGGGAGTTGTTTCCCTAATTTCTTTCTCAGCCTGTTTCTCATTTGTATAAAAGAAGGCTACTGATTTATCTGAGTTAATTTTATAACTGGCCCCTTTGCTGAAATTGTTTATCAGCTAGAGAAGTTCTCTGGTAGAATTTTTGGGGTCACTTATGTATACTGCCATATCATCTGCAAATAGTGATGCTTTTCTTTCTTCTTTGCCAATTAGTAGCCACTTGATCTTTTTTGTTGTTGTTGTTGTTGTCTTATTGTTCTAGCTACCACTTTGAGTACTATGTTGGATAGATATGGGGAGAGTGGACAGCCTTGTTTTGTACCCAATTTCAGTAGGATTGCTTCAAGTATGTCTCCATTTAATTTGATATTAGCTGTTGGTTTGCAGTAAATTGCTTTTATTATGTTTAGGTATGGGCCTTGAATTCCTGATCTCTCCAATACTTTTAACATGAAGTAGTGTTGTGTTTTGTAAAATTCTTTTTCTACATCTAAGGAGATGACCATGTGATTTTTTTTCTTTTGAGTTCATTTATATAGTGGATTACGTTAATGAATTTTCATATAATAAATCAAGCTTGCATCCCTGGGATGAAGCCTACATGATCGTGGTGAATGATGATTGTGATGTGTTCTTGGATTCAGCTTGCAAGAATTTTATTGAGTATTTTTGCAAAGATATTCATATGCAAGATTGTGAAGTTCTCTTTTTCGTTGGGTCCTTGTGTAGCTTAAGTATCAGAGTAATTGTGGCTTCATAGAATGAGTTAGACAGTGTTCTTTATCTTTCTCTATTATGGAATAGATTGAGGAAAATTGGTATCAAGTCTTCTTTGAAGGTCTGGTAGAATTCTGCACTAAATCCAGCTGACTATGGAAATTTTTTTTTTTTTTTTTTTTTGGTTGGGAGGTTTTTAATGACTTTTTCTATTTCCTTATGTGATATGGGCCTGTTTAGATAGTTTACCTGCTCTTGATTTAACTTTGTTATGTGGTATCTGTCTAGAAAACCATCCATTTTATCTGGATTTTTCCAGTTTTGTTGAGTATAGGTTTTTATAATAGGATCTAATGATTTTGGAATTTCCTCTGTTTCTGTTGTTATGTTGCCATTTTCATTTCTGATTTGTTAATTTGGATACTGCCTCTCAGCCCTTTAGTTAGTTTGGCTAGGTGTTTATTTATCTTGTTGATTTTCTCAAAGAACCTTCTCTCAAAGATACAGCTTCTGGTTTTGTTGATTCATTGTATTGTTTTCTTTGTTTCTATTTGGTTGATTTCACACTGAATTTGACTATTTTCTGTCTTCTACTCCTCTTTGGTGAGTTTGCTTCTTTTTTATCTGAGCTCTCAGGTGTGCTGATAAGTTGTTAGTGTAAAATATCTCCAGTTTCTTTATCAGGGCATTTAGTTTCATCTTAGCACTGCTTTAATTGTGTCTCATAAGTTTGGGTATGATGTGTCAATATTTTCATTAAATTCCAGGAAGTCTTTAATTTCTTTCTTTATATTTTCCCTGACCAAGTTATCATTGAGTAAAGAGTTGTTCAGTTCCCATGTGTATGTGGGCTATCTTTAGTTGTTGATGTTCTTCAAAACCAGCATTAGTGATATGAAAGGATGATGGGATTATTTCAATGTTCTTGTATCAGTGAGGGTTGTTTTGTGACCAATATTATTGATTTTGGAGAAGGTACCATGAGGTGCTGAGAAGAAGGTATATTCTTTTCTTTTAGGGTGAAATGGTCTGTAGATATCTGTTAAATCCATTTGGTTCATAACCTCTCTTAGTTTCACTGTGTTTCTGTTTAGTTTCTGCTTCAGTGACCTGTCTATTAGTGAGAGTGGGGTGGTGAAGTTTCCCACTGTGTTAGTTAGGGTTTTGCTGCTGTGAACAGACACCATGACCAAGGCAAGTCTTATAAAAACAACATTTAATTGGGGCTGGCTTACAGGTTCAGAGGTTTGGTTCGGTCCATTATCATCAAGGTGGGAGCATGGCAGCATCCAGACATCATGGTTCAGGCAGAGCTGAGGAGAGTTCTACCTCTTCATCCAAAGGCTGCTAGTGGAAGACTGATTTCCAGGCAACTGGGGTGAGAGTCTTAAGCCCACACCCACAGTGACACACCTACTCCTACCAGTTCACACCTATTCCAACAAGTTCACACCTCCAAATGGTGCCACTCCCTGGTCCAAGAATATACAAACCATCACACCCACTATTATTTGGGGTCCAATGTGTGTTTTGAGCGTTAGTAAAGTTTCTTTTAGGAATGTTGGTGCTCTTGCATTTGGGACGTAGATGTTCACAACTGAGACTTTCTCTTGGTGGATTTTCTCCTTGATGAATGTGAAGTATCCTTTTTAATCAATTTGATAACTTTTGGTTTAAAGTCTATTTTATTGAATATTAGGATGGAAACTCCTGCTTGTTTCCTAGGAAAATTTGCTTAGAAGACCTTTTTCTATCCTTTTACTCTGAGATAGTGCCAGTCTTTGTTATTGAGGTGTGTTTCTTGTATGCAGCAAAATGCTGGATCTTGTTTGCATATTGTCTATTAGCTTGTGTATTTTTATAGGTGAGTTGAGTACATTAACATTAAGAGATATTAAAAAAAGATGACTATTGGTTCCTGATATGTTTGTTTTGTGGGTGTGTTTGTGGTTTTCTCCTTTTGGCTTTGTTGTGAGATGCTTAATAACTTATTCTTTCTTTGATGCAGGTACTTTCCTTGTGTTGGAGTTTTCCTTATAACATCCTCCGTAGGGCTGGATAGTTTTATAGATACTGTTTGAATTTGGCTTTGTTCTGGAATATTTTGGTTTCTCCAACTATATTGATTGAGAATTTTACTGGCTATAGTAGTCTGGGCTGGCATTTGTGTTCTATTAGAGTCTGCATGAGTCTGACCAGGTTCTTCTGGCTTTCATAGTCTCTGTTTAGAAGTCTGGTATAATTCTGAAAGGTCTACTTTTGTATGTTACTTGGCCCTTTTTCCTTGCAGCTTTTAATATTCTTTCTTTGTTCTGTGTGTTTAGTGTTTTGGTCCCATTAGTTTTCTTTTTTGGTCCCATTTAGTTGGTGTTCTATATGCTCTTGTACATTTATAGCCATCTCTTTCTTCAGGTTGGGGAAATTTTATCCTATGATTTTTTTTAAGACATTTCCAGGTACTTTCAGCTGGGAATCTTCATTCTCCTCTATTTCAATTATTCTTAGATTTGTTCTTTTCATTGTGTCCTGAATTTCCTGGATGCTTTTGGTTAATAGTTTTTTTTATTTTGAATTTTTCTTTGGCAGTTGTGTCCATCTTTTCTACAGCATCTTCTACACCTGAGATTCTTCTATCGCTTGTATTCTGTTGGTGATACTTACATCTGTAATTCCTGACCTCTTTCCTAGGTTTTCCATTTCCGTGTTTACTTCCATTTGTGTTTTCTTTATTGTTTCTACTTCCACTTTTAGGTCTTGGATCAGTTTATTCAATTCCTTCCCCTGTTTATCTGTGTTTTCCTGTATTTCTTTCAGTGAGTTACTGATATTCTCCTTAAAGGAAGTCTATTATCTTCATGAGATAGGATTTTAAGTCAGCTTCCTGATTTTCAGGTGTGTTGGTATATTCAGGGCTTCCTGTGTTGGGAGAACTTGGTTCTGATGATGCCCATGTATACTGGCTTCTGTTGCTTATGGTCATGTGCTTGCTTTTCACCATCTGGGTATCTCTGGTGTTTGTTGGTCTGGGTGACTGTCTGGAGTCTGCCTCTTTGTCCCTGGGTTGCTCCAGGTCTCCTGGTAGGCCTGCAGCCTTGGCTGTAGCAGACCATCTCTGGGGCCTTCCAACTGAGGGATCTTCACAGGGGATGAGAAGCTGTTGATCTGTTGTCCTGACTGCAATAGGTCTCCTGGGTGCCCTTCAGACTCTTGGGTCTTTAGTGGAGCAGTCAAGCTGTTGTGCAACTACTCTCAGTATAGCTGATCCTCAACTATTTGGAGTTCAGTGGATCCTCAACTGCTCTGAGTTCAGTGGGTTCTTTACTGCTCTGAGTGCAGCAGGTTGGCTATTTTAACTGTGTAGAAGTTCATTGATATGTACATACTGGGTGCAGTTAATTTCCATTGATAATTCATTTGTAAATTTTTTATAAGAAAGTTAATTTAAAAATTATAGCTTGGGTGGAATCTCAGGGTTGTTTTGATTTATATTTCCCTGATCAATAAGGATTTTGAACATTTTTTAAGTGATTCACAGCCATTCAAAATTCCTCTGTTGTTAATTCTCTGTTTAGTTGTATACTCCATTTTTTATTGGGTTGTTTGGTTTCTTGGTTGTTAGCTTCTTGAGTTCTTTATGTATTTTAGATATTAATTCTGTAACCGATATGGGGTTAGTGAAGAATTTTTTCCCAATCTGCAGGTGGTCAATTGGGACAAAAATGAAAAAGAGCCTGAGGAAAAAGAGGTGCAGTGTCAGGCCCAAATTGGGATCCAGCTCAAGGGGAGGCCCCAAGGTCTGACACTGTTATTGATGCTATAGTATGCTTACAAGCAGGGCCTATCATGACTATCCTGCAAAAGACCCAGCAAGCAGCTGAGTCAATGCAGATATTTACACCCAACCAATGTACAGAAGGTGCTGATCCCTGTGGTTGAATTAGGAAAAAGCTGGAAGAAGCTGAAGAGCATGGTGATCCTATAGGAAGACCAGCAGTCTCAATTAATCTGGACTCCCAGAGACGTCTCCGACACTGAGCCACCAAACAAGCAGCATATATCAGCTAATATGAGGCCTCCAACACATATACAGCAGAGAACTGCTTGGTCTGGACTCAGTCAGAGAAGGTCCACCTAATCCTCAAGAGACTTGAGGGCCCAGGGATTGGGTAGGTTTGGTGGGATGGGAGTAAAGACTGGGGACATCCTCCTGGTGACATGAGGAAGAAAATATGGGATGTAGAACATTCACAGGGTTGACTGGGAGGGAGATAACATCTGGACTGTAAACAAATATTAAAGAATAAACAAAAAATTACAACTTGGAGTTTAGCATCTAGTATATCACTTTAAAATTATAAATCTGATATAAAACATTGTATATTCCACTGTCTGGATAATTGTACATGAACTAGAAGGAATGGACCGCATCAGGGCATCCCAATCCAGTGTTATCAATCAGGGGAGATGGAGAAATTAGTAGCATATTCAAGGTGATTCAGACCTGAAAGTGGTAAAATCTGGTTTATTCACTCAAAGGATTATAAACAGTTACTTCTTTTTATATGCCTTAACTACTTACAGCATTCTCAAACTATAGTATCTTATTGAAATAATTCCTAACCAGGCAGTGGTGGCACATGGCTTTAATCCCAGCACTTGAGAGGCAGAGGTAAGCAGATTTCTGAGTTCGAGGCAAGACTGGTTTAGAGAGTAAGTCCCAGGACAGCCAAAGCTACACAGAGAAATCCTGTCTCGAAAAGAGAAAAGGAAGGAAAAAAGAAAAGAACAGGAAAGGAAAGGAAAGGAAAGGAAAGGAAAGGAAAGGAAAGGAAAGGAAAGGAAAGGAAAGGAAAGAAAAATAATTCCTCAGTAAATTTTGGTATCTAGAAATCATTCACTACATCTATGCCAGGATTTTTCCTAGCTTGATCTTATACGTGTGCATGTAACCAGAGATGCTATCAGTTCATGAGTGTGATATAAATAATTGTCCAGAAAACAGCACTTCACAACCCTTCTCACCCATCTTCTAGCTCCCCCCATTTGTTTGTTTCTTTTTTTTTTTTTCCTTTTTTCTTTTTCTTTTTTTCTCAGTTTTCCCTGATTTCTGGGGTGGACAGTTAATATAGATGTTCCATATAGGGCTAAGTACTGAGTCTTGTATTCATGACATCTTGACCACATCTGCATTTTTCTGTTGATTGTTGTCTACTGCCAAGCTTAAATTTCTCTGTCCAATATTGAGAAAACCTAGTTTAAGGATACAAACATAAAAATCTTAAAGATAATTTGGCAAAGTAACTAGTTTACAAAATTACAATAGCAGATTGTCTCCCAGTGCCTATGATCCCTCAGCCAGGGACTCAACAAGTTAAAAACAATTCCGATGTAGAGCTAAACAGAAAATTCTAAAAAGAGATGCAAATGTTTAGGAAATACTTTAAAAGTGTTCAACAACATCCTTAGCCATTAAGAAGCATGGGATGTGGAACAATCAGAGGGAAGACTGGGAGGGGGATAAATCTGGAGTGAAAAAACAAAACAAAACAAAACAAAACAAAAAACTAAGTTTTTTTTCAAAAGACATAAATTAAAACTACTTTAAGATTCCACATCATTCCAGACAGAATAGAAGCATCAAAAATAAACATGATAACAAATCTTCTGATAAAGGCTAGTGGAAATTTGTATAACTCAAAACTTAGTAGAATTGTGAGGAATGATTAATTAGATCTAATTAGTAGATTAGGAGCTATTTATGCCACCTTATTTTTGCTTTATAGTTTTTTAGCTGATTATGTAGTTAAGAAATTGCTACATTTTCTAAAGGCTAATAAAATAGGCAAAGCCTTTTTTTTTTTACTCTTTTCCTTTATTATGAGGTCATTAGACTGTTCTGCCCTTCATTTCTGATTAGTAATTTTATCACTTTAATTTTAGGTGTCTTCAGTGCAATTCACTCTAAGCACCATGAATACCTATGTATGCCAACTGAATTAGGTAAATCATACTGTAAATAGTGGATTTACAGTCAAATCTTAGGGGATGATGAAACAGTAGTAAAGAATATAAATGCAAATCAAGTAATTTTCATATAATATTTTCTTAATATCTGGCATTCAGTTTCTAATGCAAATATCCTATTTTAAAGTTCTCATCCTTCTTGCAATTTATCCAATTAATTTTTCAAGCTATATTATTACAGTAGTGCCCTGTAATTTAAATAAAAACTATTTATTTTATTAAAACATCTGTATTATTAGAAATTCCATGTTTAACCTACCTCACAAGACCTGATATTTGTTATTTTAAATATATGTAACATGGATAATTGAAACTGTTCCACTTTCCCCCTAGTGTTCAGAATAGTGAAAATAAAAAACAGGTTCACAGTCATCTATAAGATGGAACACAGGGCCCCCAATGGAGAAGCTAGAGAAAGCACCCAAGGAGCTGAAGGGGTCTGCAACGCTATAGGTGGAACAACAATATGAACTAACCAGTACCCCCGGAGCTCCTGTCTCTAGCTGCATATGTATCAGAAGATGGCCTAGTCGGCCATCATTGGAAAGAGAGGCCTATTGGTCTTGCAAACTTTATATGCCTCAGTACAAGGGAATGCCAGGGCCAAGAGGGGGAGTGGGTAGGTAGGGGAGCAGGGCGGGTAGAGGGTATAGGGAACTTTCAGGATAGCATTTGAAAGTTATAAAAAGAAAATATCTAATAAAAAAATAAAAAATAAAAAGGAAAAAAAAGGTTAGCGTATCTTTGCCAAAATAACTTATGCTAATACATTTGGTTTTTCAGAGTCTAGAAGACAATCTGAGGTGGTGTAAGGAAATAATGATAGCCATTAGTAGTCCACAAGGTTTACCTAACAAAAGGTAACATTTGCCAGCAACTACTGTTTGTCCCATCTCATCATCTCAAACATACTACACGTGTGCCTTTAAATATTTAATAGACTGAATTTACATTTTGTTAGGACTGAGTACCACATAAAGTACTGATTGTGTTCAATCCTAATTATTTCAACAACACTTTATGCAGTATAGATGTCACAGAACAAATTGGGTACACATGCAAAGAATTAAAAGTCACTTTTCAAAGCTAAAACTTTATTATTGTTTTAACACATAAATTTTGTGGCCAGTGCAAACAAATTCAATCACTAAAAATCAGACTGAGTGTGGAGTCCCTGATGAGGAGTTAGAGAAGGGACTGAAAAGGCGGAGAGGGTTTGCAGCCCCATGGATGGAGCAACAGTGTCCAAAGGCCAGAACCCCAGAGTTCCCGGGTACTGGATCACCAACCAAAGAGGGACCCATGGCTTTGACCACAAAAGTGGCAGAGGATGGCCTTGTTGGTCATCAGTGGAAGGAGAGGCCCTTTGCCCTGAGGGTGTTAAATGCTTCAGTGTAGAGAAAGCTATGGCTGGAAGACAGGAGTGGGTGAGTGGGTAGGGGAGACCCTCATAAAGGCAGGGGAAGGAAGGATGGAATAGCAGGTTTCTAAATGGTAGACCTGAAAAGTGGAAAACATTTGAAATGCAAATAAAGAAAATATCCAACAAAAAAATTTGAAAGTATTTTTAAAAATTAAAAAATATCAGATTCAGGGAAATGATGCATATTTTGAGTTTTGTTTGTTTGCTTGCTTGGTTGGTTTTTGATCAAACATAGAAATAAATGGCAAGGTTTGATTGAGATGGGTCATAATATAAAAGATAAACCTGGCCAGTCTTTTCAAAGTGATGCTGTTGAGACAACCTGAGAACAGAGAAGCTGTACCTATTCTCATTAACGATCCACCACCTATTGAAACACTTACTTACTCTGATCCCTGTGTCAGAAAAGCCTTGTTGAAGCATGGTTTGGCACATAAAGAATTGCTTAAACTTTCTTGTGTACTAACTTTCTCATTACACTAAGGCATTCTAAGGTCAGATGTACCTGGCCCAATTTTGATTAATGATTTTAATTGCGAGACTATGCACATAGAGAGTGTTCAATATATGGTTGATGGTGATGATAATTTTCATTGCTTTTCTCATAACCAAAATTTATTCTCTTTCTGTAGGAAGATAAAAAATAGTTCAATATCACAAGCTGCTTTGTGCTCACATTCAAACCCAACTTTCATTCAGTAGTTTTACCAGATGGCTAATTTGTAAAAGAGCTCTCGTTTTTTACTGTATTTTACTAACTGACTCACTTTTCAATTTTCCTCTTGCTACAACTGATGGGCTTAAAAATAGATGAGTTCTTTTTGTTCATTTTATTTAACTCGTCATTAAATTTTATTATATGTGAAGAATCTGGTTGTAGGATTAATGCTTCAATTACTCTGCCCAGGTGGGATTATTAAATGTGTGTGAGGTACATACTGGGTTGTAGATGTAGATCCCTTTCCTATATACTTTACATATTAAAAGACAAGCAAATTTGAGGTCATGTCCTAATTGGGTCAGGAAATCAAAGAAAAGAAATAATGTAGATGGGTACTCTCAGAGGTTTCAAAGTCTTAAGGGATAACAACTCCAGTTTGTTCTTTTCAGAAGTAGTAAAATGAAACACAATCCAGAGTCTAGTATTGATTTGTTCAATACGAATTTGCAATTCAAGAACTATCAGGTAGAAAGAATCAGTTGCAAATTCTGCAGAATAGCAATATTTCAAGTCCAGTCTGTTTGAGGAATACAAAAAAACTGATCATGAGATCAAACAGGAAGATTCTGTCCAGACAAAGTAATACTTCTAGACATTCTGAACTTTTTTGGAAAGCTACCACTGTTGAATATATTACTCTTTCCTAAATTTTCACACTGAAATTCTGTGCTGAGTGGACACAAAGCTATGTATCACGTTTAACTCATTTAGGAAGACAAGTGATACCTTTATAATGAGCTATAACCTGTTGTTTTAATTAATGCATTTATTTTATGAGATTGTACTTACATCATTTCAATTACAACATTACAGCATAATTAAATATACAAATACATAATTATATATCATGAATAATATATATATGTATATATATATATATATTTATATTATATGATATTCCTAAATACATAGGTTCAGCCATCTTGGACAGTATAGAGTTACTTGTATTTATGTTTTCAGAGCTGATCTTTGATAGTAGATAATCAATTGAAGTGTTTTCTCCTTATTTTCATTCCTCACTTGTCTAAAGTTGTTTGTGTAGGTTTAAGGAGTTTCCCGAACCCCCCACCCCACCCCATCCTCTTTGGAATGTTTATGCTTGTCATTCTTTTCTTTCTTTCTTTCTTTCTTTCTTTCTTTCTTTCTTTCTTTCTTTTTTTTTTTAGAGTTTGTACTTTGCTTGAATTTTTAAAATGATTCCCTTCCCCCCCTTTTTTTTCTGTCTCAGAGCCTGTCTTGGCATACTACATTTAATTATGTGGTCATATCACTTTAGACTCATCTTGGGTTTCACATCATGTAGATAGCTTAATATTCTATCAGCTTACCTACACTTTAGACGATTTTTTGATTTCTATATTCATAGAATTTTCTTTTAAAATTTACATTCTAAATTATTCCTCTGCCCTTTAAAACATTTTTAATTAGATATTTTCCTTATTTACTTTTCAAATGTTATCACTTTCCTAGTTTCCCCTCCAAAAATCCCCTATCCTCTCCCTCCTCCCCTTGCTCCCCAACCCACCCACTCATACTTCCTGGCACAGGCATTCCCCTATACTGGCACATAGAACCTTCACCGGACCAAGGGCCTCTCCTCCCATTGATAACCAACTAGTTCACAGCCCCGTAGGAGGAACAACAATATGAACTTGCAGGAAGCAGGTGCAGCTGAATGGGCCAAGACATTTACTGCCTTGCCCAAGCATGCTCAGTGAAGCTGCATGCAGGGGCTGCCTGCCAGGCTAGACTGGACAGATTTCTGGACACCCTCTCCAAGGAAGCCCCATGGTTTTTAGAGGAAGGATACATTAATCAGCAGTGTTGGGAGTGTTTGGGAAGGGATCTCCGAGCTTCTGATATGAAGAACCCTCTACCTGTAGGATGTTGTAGGATGTTGGCCATCTGGAACTTGGTCAGGGCGTGTTTGAGGGACGCCAGTGGAAAGTACAATGCTGAAATAGAGGAAGGAGCTGAGGTGCTTGAGGAGATTAAGGAGATTGCTTCTCGGGCTAGCCGCCGAAAGTCTAAACAACTTAGACAACAAACCAAAGATAGAAAGAGAAGAAGGAATCTAGCTCTGAAGGGTCTACTATTGACAGCGATGGGACTTTTTTGTTTGTTTGTTTTGTTTTTTGTTTTTTTGTTTTTGTTTTGTTTTTGTTTTTCGAGACAGGGTTTCTCTGTGTAGCTCTGGCTGTCCTGGAACTCACTCTGTAGACCAGGCTGGCCTCGATCTCAGAAATTTGCCTGCCTCTGCCTCCCAAGTGCTGGGATTAAAGGTGTGCGCCACCATGGTGACAGTGACATCTGTAGTCAAATGTCCGGCTGGAGTTTGAGGCACCATCAGCCTCCATGGACTTCTCCCCCCTATAAAGATGAGGGAGACAAAAGTGGAAAGCGTAGTCTTCATGCAAAAGTCTGGAAAAGTGTGCCTTCTGTTGCGGGGGCCTTCCCAGTATTTCAGGACCACCAGGGGCAACGGTATCAAGAACCCCTGGAGTGGAAGGTTATACAAATATTGAAGGAGTCAGTTTCTACTTATAGGGTCCAGGCTGCCTTTATAAAATGTTGAACACTTGTTTAAACTCTGATAAAGGCAGTAAGAGTTAAGGTTAGGTACTTTTTGAGCAATTTTGTCAAAGATAAAACATTGCAACCTGCAGGAAAGCTCCTGAAGACTCAGTAGTAGAAACTTGAGCCATTAAAGGAGAATGCTTTAAATGAAAGAAAAAGAAAAGATGGTCTGATATGGTGGATGGGAGGACTAGCCAATAGTATTAGAAGGAAAACAACACTATGAAAGAGAGCATTGTTTCGTGTAAGATAAAAACGCTTAAAGTTCTTAGGTATGCATATGTATGCTCTATGTAAATATGTTGCAAATTTATGTCTATAAAATCTGTACTTCAATAAGCATTGAAAAGATACGGAAAAGACATTTAGTGAACAGTCAGGGAACAGAAGGCAGTGTGGTATGGGGGTATAGAACAGACTATAGCCAAGTTTGAATAAAAGGTTTTTCTTTATGTACTTCTGTGTTTTGAAAGTGATAAGGTGTTCACAAAAATAAAATCATAGTTTCCTCCCCAAGAGGGGTGTCTGCCGTTTCCCCTGGAGATAGAATTGCTCAAATTTTTGTTTTGCCTAGTCACCATGCTAGCTTTCCTTAAAGGGAACTGAAAAGAGGAAATCGGGGCTTTGGCTCCACTGGAATACAAATTTGAAAGCTGGTATCCTTATGGTTAACCAAAGAGTGGATTGGTTGCAGGAATAGGTGAATATTTTGGAGCAGTTACTATTTGCTTCCTGCATTACTAATATGGCAGGAATGTGTGTATCCTCTGTTCAGTATCAGAATTTTTCCAGAGCTGCAAATCTGTCCTGTGCAATTGGTGGGATGCTGCTAGGAAATTGGAGTCATGATCTAGACACAAAGATGAAGGAATTGTGAGCATCAATTGTTGCCGTGAACAACACCTGTGTGGAGATTGCAACTGCAAAGCAATGGCTGGAGATCATCCAGGGAACTGTGGGATTCTTAAAAAAATTGGGGAAGGATGACCTTTTGAGCATTCCTGCTGACTATTGTGTGTAGAGGAATGCTTTGGTGGATGGCACATATGCAAAGGTGGCACAGGGCTGATAAACGAGCCTTAGTGCAGGCTATGGCAGCCTTGGAAGTAGGAACATCCCCCCAATGTTGGCTCAACATGCTGAATTAGTAATCAATGGCAGGTAAGACCCTCATGTGAGCATACCAACCTAGGACAGGATGGTGAAAGTGAGTTCATCACTCTCATGACAGGTAAGGATATGGCATAGATTGGGGCAACCTAAGACGGATGATGATCCCAGAGCTGCTAATAAAACAAAAAGGGGAGATGCGGAAAGCAGGTGTGGCCGCATGGGCCAAGATGTTTACTGCCTTCGAGCATGTGCAGTGAGGCTGCATGTGTGGGCTGCCTGCAAAGCTGGACTGTTCCTCATGATCCAGACCTGTCAGCCTATCGATGACCTATCTGAGCTCATGCCTGGAGCGTGTGTGAATTCTGATTGGATGAGGTAGGGTGTAGCTAGAAGGAGGTCAGTCAGCACGAGTGTAGGGGTTTTGTTGTTTGTTGCCCTAAGTAGAAGCTAGTTGTAGTAAGAGAAGCTGTTGTAAGTAAAGTTGTTGTAAGAATAGCGCTTGCTGCAAGAGGAGAAAGGAAGAAGAAGCTGCTGAGGAAGAGAGCTTTAAGGGAAAAGGCCTAAAGTAAAGAAGCTGATGCGTGAACTTGCCTTGGTGTCTGTGTCGTTCCTGTCTCTTCAGCTCAAAGGACCTGTAGCATGAACTAACCAGTAACCCCAGAGTTCTGGGACTAAACCACCAATCAAAGAAAATAGATGGAGAGACTCATGACTCTAGCTGCATATGGAGCTAGTCATTCTTTTTTTTTTTAATTAGGTATTTTCTTATTTTACATTTCAAATGCTATCCCAAAAGTCCCCGATATCCCCCCCGCCACTCCCCTACCTAACTACTCCCACTTTTTGGTCCTGGTGTTCCCCTGTACTGAGGCATATAAAGTTTGCAAGACCAAGGGGCCTCTCTTCCCAATGATGGCCGGCTAGGCCATCTTCTGCTACATGCGCAGCTAGAGACACAAGCTCTAGGGGTACTGGTTAGATCAAAAATTCAGGTGACAGAAGATGCTGGCAAGGATGTGGAGAAAGAAGATCACTTCTCCATTGTTGGTGGGATTGCAAGCTGGTACAACTACTCCGTAAATTAGTCTGGCGGTTCCTCAGAAAATTGGATATAGTAATACTGGAGAATCCCGCAATACCTCTTCTGGGCTTATATCCAGAAGATGTTCCAACTGGTAATAAGGACACATGCTCCACTATGTTCAGAGCAGCCTTATTTAAAATAGCCAGAAGCTGGAAAGAATGGAGATGCCCCTCAACAGAGGAATGGATACAGAAAATGTGGTACATTTACACAATGGAGTACTTCTCAGCTATTAAAAACAATGAATGAATTTATGAAATTCCTAGGCAAATGGATGGACCTGGAAGATATCATCCTGAGTGAGGTAACCTAACCACAAAAGAACTCCCATGATATGTACTCACTGATAAGTGGTTATTAGCCCAGAAACTTAGAATACCCAAGATACAAGTTGCAAAACACATGAAACTCAAGAAGAATGAAGACCAAAGTGTGGTCACTTTGCCTCTTCTTAGAATTGGGAACAAAACACCCATGGAAGGAGTTATAGAGACAAAGTTTGGAGCTGAGACGAAAGGATAGACCATCTAGAGACTGCCACACCTGGGGATCCATGCCATAATCAGCCTCCAAACGCAGACACCATTGCATATGCCAGCAAGATTCTGCTGAAAGGAACTAGATAATGTCTCTTTTGTGAGGCTATGCCGGTGCCTGGCAAACACAGAAGTGGATATTCCCTGTCAGCTATTGGATGGAACACAGGGCCCCCAATTGAGGAGCTAGAGAAAGTACCCAAGGAGATAAAGGGGACTGCAACCCTATGGGTGGAACAACAATAGGAGCTAGTCATTCTTAATAGCACACATTTAGGCAATCAATTTGGTAAGACTTTATGGATGTAGCTTTTGATATTCCTAGGAAACAAAAATCTCTTAGCAAATTTCCTGATCCTCTGGCTAAAACCTTTCCTACACCTCTTATCTAATGTTCCCTGAGACATTAGTGCAGCAATTGTTTTGTGGTTTTATTCAGTGATATCCCACAACTCTGCATTTTGATTGGTTTTAGATTTTTATAAAGGTTTTCATTAATTACAGAAAAGTTTTCTTGATTAACATATCATAAGGACTATCATAAGAACTATCTATGGGTATAAGGACAAATGTTTAGAGTGTAGTTAGGAAATAAACACTCTGTTCAAGGTTCTTTTCGAAGATCCATGGCTTTGCTAGCTCTGGTTAGCTACCTAGGTTAGAATATAGGGAATAATTTCTTTCTTGTTAAGTTTCTAAAATTAACAATAAATTACATATATACAAAAGAGAAAAATAAATAATATTGATACTAAATTACAACTAAGATATTTTGTCAAGTGCCAAGGCAGGAATGAAACAGTGAGGAATAAAAAAAAATTAATAAAACAAACATTCACTTGAGTCTGTTCTGATCTTCCAAAAGTGCCGCTAAGTGGAAACCGATTAAACTCTCTGTACAGAATTCTCTGTAATTGGTAAAGACAAACATACACATCATAAATAAAAATTAAGTAAATTGGAAAAAATGGAAATTAAAAATGAGCAGAAATTAAATGGAATAATAGCTTTTATTTGATAGCAAATGGCTTATAAATTATAAAACTGGAAAGTGATGAGATATGCTAATTCATCTTTTTGAGTCTGACTTACCTTACTAAGTATGACTGTAGCCAAAATAGCCAAGAGACTAGATCTAGTTGGTAGGCAGGACCCCTGGTTGAGAATGGGGTCGCTCACTCATCTCAGAAATATTAATTCAGAATTGTTCCTGTGAAAAGTAAATGCAGGAATAAAGAGTGGAGCAGAGACTTGAAGGAAAAGCCATTCAGAGACTGCTTCACCCAGGGATCCATCCAATCTGCAGACACTGAACCCAGACATTGTTGCTGATGCCAAGAAGCACTTGCTGACAGGAGCCTGGTACAGCTGTCTCCTAAGAGGCTCTGCCAGAGCCTGACCAATATAGGTGTGGGTGCATGTAGCCAAACATTGGACTGAGCAAGGAGACCACAACAGAGGAGTTAGGGGAAGAACTGAAATAGCTGAAAAGATTTGCAACCCCATAGGAAGAAATGCATCAACCAACCTGACCCTCCAGAGCTCCCAAGGACTAAACCACCAACCAAAGAGGGACTCATGGCTCTAGCTGCATATGTAGCCTTCTCTGGGGTCAATGGGAGAAGAGCCCCTTGGTACTGTGAAGACTTGATGACACAATGTTGGGGAGTGCTATGGCACTGAGACATGAATGGATGAGTAGGTGGGTCAGGGAGCACCCTCATAGAAGCAGGGGACAGGGGATAGGATATGGTGTCTCTGATGGAGAAAATGGAAAGGGAATCACATTTGAAATATAAATAAATAAAATAACCAATCAAAAAGCAACAACATCATTAACAAAGAATGACTGTTTATAGTTCCATCCATTCTTTGTAACTTTCAATTACAGGTCTTAATATCTTAACAATGTTTGTATATGTATGTACCACATTTTCATTATCCATTAATCTGTTGATGTACGTCTAAGCTATTTCCATTCTATGACTATATAGAATAGCTCAGCAGTGAACATTGATAAACAGGTATCTCTTTAGTAAGAAATTCAATCCTTTGGGTATATGCCTCAAGAGGTATAGCTGGATCATGTGGTAGACTCATTTTTTACTTTTTGAGGAAAGTGTGCACAGATATTCATAGTAACTGTACAAGTTTACTCCATAAGTAAGTGTACCTCTTTCTGTACAAACTCTCAGTCATCTTCTATCATTTATTTATCTGATCTTGGTCATTCTGAATGGTATAAGTTTAATACCAATAAATTGAAAAACTAGAAGAAATATTTTTGGAGTACATATAGCACACACACACATACAAACACACACACACACACTCACACAAACACACACACACACACACACACACACACACACACACAGCCCCATGAGCACACTGAGTAAAGGAAAACACAAATAGCAAGAAAAAAATGAACTAGTCATATTTTTTTCTCAATAAACTATATCTCAAGATTAGATGAGATAGTGTGATGGCTACTTATGATTGTCAAATTGACTACATTGGATATTAGCTAAAACAAAAAATGGCTTGTCACACTTGTGAGGGATTTTTGTTAATCATATCTAATCCAGATTTTTGAGGTGGAAGTACACATTTAATTTAGATATTTTGAGGTAGCAAGACATACCTTTAATCTGTGTAACAGTTTCTGTTGTAAGCCTAAGGAGATGGAAAAAGGAAGCTTCACTCTTTGCCTTTCCTCCCTAGAAAGTCCATTCAATCCCAGCATTAGAAACTAGTTTGGAGTTCTGGCCTATACTGAAGATCAGATATCTAGCCTCATAGAAAGAACAGTTAGTAGGTGTTTCGACCTTCGGTTTATGTGCAGCTATTGTAGGGTTAGCTGGACCACAGCATACATGTTATTCTAATAAACTCTCTATTCATATATGGAGAGATTCATTCTGTAAGTTCTTCTACTCGAGACAATTTAATTAGTACAGATGTTTTCACTTAAGAATTTTACCAAAATGTTGAACTAAAGTAAATTATTTTTAAACTTCCAGAGAATCTTGACAACTTCATTCTCCAATGATTCATACCATGTTAGTTCACAACAAAAAATGTACATGTTGATGTTTTTGATGGATAGATATCTTAAATCTCACAACAATATAATAACAGATTAAATCTAGCAGCAGATAAAATGGTTGTAAGTGTTCATAGTATTTGCTTCCACTGTAAAGTAGGTGTGTAAAACTATGCAAATTGATGAAGATAACACCTCACAGTAATCAGAAGACAGAACCCATGAGGTCATCTCAATAGATGAGAAAAACGGTGAGAATTACCTTTCTTCCTGTATAAAAACACAAAACCAAAGAACCCAAAACACTCAATATGGAAGTAATATATCACAAATAATAAGTACACTATCTGACAATCACAATTTTATCTCAGTAAACAAGAACTTCAATCCTTGTAACATGGTCTCCTGAGCTCTGGAGTTACAAACTTGAGTGATCTATTTTCATCCTAAGTAATGAGTACAAACTTAGTAATAATGTGCATACCAACTAGATAAGATAAATAAACCAAAAATACCAAATAGAAAAGAAAAACCTAACTATCTCTGCTTACTGTTGAAAGGATTTCATAAAGCAAAATGCTAAGGATTCCAACAAAAAACAATCAAAATAACAAAAGAATTCAGTGAAGTCAAGGAAATCAGATCAGAAGGTGTTCCAAATAGCAGTAAGCATTGATGAATATGAAATTAATGTTTAGTCTCATAAAACAGCTATTAAAATCCTTAGATAAATTCACCTAAGACAGTAAATTATGTTTGAAATTAAAATTATATGAAAAACAAGACAAATTATTAAAGTTGTGTCATTTTTATTAGCTATTGAAACTAATTTTATTAAATATGAATATTTCCCTGTAAAGTAAAAAGGATCAATATGACACCTACCAAAATACCAAACAATGTTTTCACATAGGAGCTGAAAACAGTTTCTTAAACTTGAAACAACATTTTTTAAATAATCAAAGCAATGAACCAAGCTATGTCTCTGTGTCTTTTATGAATACAAATCTGAAATCTAATAAAATAATAGATTAAATCTATTAGTACATAAAATGAGTGGAGGATTTGCCTCCGTTGAAATGAGTATCTATACTGTGCAAATTGACAAAGACAGCATATTACACTAACAGGAGAAAGAACTCATGAGATCATATTATTTGATTAACCAAACAGCAGATCCATAGGCAGTGTACAGTGTAAGAAAAATTCACTTGGTAGATATTTCTGCAAAAATAAAACCAACTCAACATGTTTCTGCTAAAGAAAGAAACTAGACAGCTGTACTTTGCATAGATATACTTCATACATATATATGTATATATATATATATACAAGTATATGCTTATAGGCGTAGTCAATGGTAGCTCACAGGCTGTTTCTAGCCTATGAAACAAACAAACAAAAATGTTTCTTAGCACAAAATGTTAAATTTACCAAAAGTGTAATGAGATTTCTTTTTTAAGATTTGTAACTCAATTGCATGGTTTTTGATCACGAACTTTGAAGATGACAGTGGTGCATTGCAATGTCAAAGGGGTTGGCATGCCTGGAAGAATTGAAACTATGAAATTAATAGAAAGAAACACTTCAGGACATTGAAATGGAGAAAGACTTTTTGGAAATGACCTTAAAATCATAAAATCATAGGCAATGGAATTTAAAAATATGACTTCATGAGGTTACATGAAACAATAAAGCTTCAGGGCAGAAAAAAAAATCCATTAGCCATACCATAAGGTAAAAATGGTTGTAAACTCTTACAATAAGTGGTTATTGTCCAGAATATATATAAAGATTCCAAAGAACAAAATAAATCCAAGTAATATGGATAAATGAATTTAATAGTCATGTCTCAAAAAATATGTAATTACCCATTGTAAAATGGTACAGTGGAGTTCAGGTTTCTTCTTTTGCATATAGATATATAATTCCTAGCATTATTTATTGAAGAGAATTGTGTCTTTCCTGACTTACATTTTTGCTGCGTTTGTGGAAAATAATCAAGTTCTAAACCGTGGACTTCATATTTCTTTTTACAATGGAAGATCTTCATAAAATTATATAAACCACAATGATGGAATTTAGCAACCCATTACTAGGGTTTATATGAAGGGACTGGTACCAGTATGTCAAAAAGAAAGGAAAATGCTTCTGCAGGCTTTGATTTTTTAAAATTCTACTTTTAATAAAGGTTCTCAGACACTTTGACCTCCTTCTAGCACACTGTCCAAGGTAGAGTAGAAACGATGATAAATAGGACAAGAGGACATGCACCTGTTTAGAAGTAGTTTGTTGGGGTCCAATGTCTGTTGCTATACCAGCAGTGCAGTTCAGTAGTGTCAGGATACCAAACATGAATTAGCAGTGGTGGCACAACTCAGCAGAAACAGCTAAGCCTCCACTGGAGTCAATGAAAGCCACTACAACCAGCCTAGATGCCAGCGGACATTCTCTGCTCTGCCTTTCTCAAGGAAGTGAAGATCAGCAAAGGCAAGAGATCAATGAAGTTTTCTAAGGCTAGCTCTGTATGTGCCTGCTTGCTGTCTTTGGAGTTTTACTTTAAAAACTCTCCAAAAATCATGTGTCCTCTCATGAGACTTGTCTCAGCAAAACACTACAAAGTCTGCATCATATGACAACCAGAAACTTCTAGGTCAATATTTTGTGTGTTTATTATAAAACTATTCATTATTGCTAAGACTTAGATTTAGTCCAGGCATCCTTGAAAGGGCACATGGATATACAGAGTACATTATGCATTTTCTAATCACCTTTCTAGACACCACCATGTAAAGAAAACTTCATTTTGGGCTAGAGATTGGGTGGTAAACATTTGCCATTTGCAATTACATGAATGAAACAACCAGGTAGTATGTGTAGGGAAAAATGCTATGTCCTGAAAATAAAATAAATCTTATTTGCAGTTATATTGGAATATAGATGGTGAACTTTGAAGAGGTTGAAAATAAGCAAGCCATTCTGTGTCCATAGGAAGGGCAATGGGCATGGACAGATGAGGAAGAATTTTTAATTGTATAGACTAGGACTGATTGGAGAAGTAACTTGTTAATTCCCCAGAGACAAATATAACTACAGTAAACAACTGTAAATTGAATAATTCAAATTAATTCAAAGTAAAGAGTATGTTAAATGTTCTCAAAATAAAAAGTGACATGTGTCTATGGTGATATATTTGCCAATTATCTTAATGTGATTATTTCACATTATATTCATTTATCAAAATGTCAAAAAGCACTATATATATATATATATATATATATATATATATATATATACTATGTAAATAAATATAAAATCAACGTTTTTCTTTATTAATATAGAATGGTGTATTTCTATTCTCTTTTACTTTCAGACTCTGTATCTTGCTGGTTGTGACTTGAAGGTTCTAAGAAGCATATCACTTGTCTCTCAGACTCCGACTTTGTTCTAATAGTATTGAGGTTTCTGCTGCTATGACATACTATGATTCTTTGAATAGGTATGACCTTCATAGACTCATATGTTTGAATGTTTGGCCCATAAGGAATGGAACTACTAAGAGGGGTAACCTAGTTGGAGTAGGTGGACTTCTTTGTGAAAATGAGTTACTATGGAGGCAGGCTTTGAGATCTCCTAAGCTCAAGCTACACTCAATACATACATAGTCTACATATTACTGCCTGAGGATCAAGATGTAGAACTCTTAACTCTTTTTCCAGCACATGTCTGCCTCCATGCCACCATGCTTCCTGCCATGATGATAATAGACTAAGCTTGGAAAACCATAAGGCAGCACCAAATTAAATGTCTTCCTTTCTAAGAGTTGCCATAGTCATGCTGCCTATTCCCAGAAATAAAACCCTAACTAACATACTAACCTAACCCTGCTGTTTCAATATTCAATTTCTACTTATTCTGATTCACCTTCCTTTGTTTCTTTTTCCTAAGCTTCTATTGGTTACTTGGATATGTTTTATATGTAATGTTTCTATTTTTATAAGCAATATTTCTTGTATAAAATTGTGAATTTCTCATCTTGTTTTCCTGAAGATATATAAACATGTATATAAACGTAAGACCACCTCAACATGTCAGTATTTGTCACTTAAAACTTAGAAATAGATTCATTAATGTCCTTTATTTTTCATAATACTAAATATTTTATTGATAAAAATGATAAATTAATTGAATTATCAAATGTATTTTCTAAAACTCATTAAAAGTAACTCCATTGGTATATGGTCATATTTTCACTTTTTATCCTTTCTTCTTTTATTTAGGTTTTTTTTTAACTAGTACTCACTTTTTAAAAGATTTCTTTATTTTATTTATATGAGTACACTGTAGCTGTCTTCAGACACACCAGAAGAGGGCTTCAGATCCTATTATAGATGGTTGTGAGCTGCCATGTGGTTGCAGGGAATTAAACTCAGGACCTTTGGAAGAGCAGTCAATGAACTTAACTGCTCAGCCATCCCTCCAGCACTTTCTTATTTATAGTACTTGAATATCCTGTCAATATTTTCTTCATTCCTGAAAACCTTCCCTCTGTCAATATTTTAAGATATATATGTTAAAGACTACTTGTTTTTTTATTTGAATATATCCTAATTTTCCCTTAGTCCTTCAAAACTATTTTTTCTAAATGTAAAAATGAGAATTATCCAAAAACCACCAATATTATTGCACAATGTCCTTCAATAAATAAAGTATAAAATATACTCTCTCCCTTCCGGTCTGAGCAGCACCGGGTAGCTAGGGCACACAGTCGTCTGACTACCACCAGCTAACCACAACACCCACCAAGCGATCTTAAGACTGGGATTAGATCTTCTAATTAGAGTGTAGAACTCTGCACTAAACCCATCTGGTCCTGGGCTTTTTTTTTTTTTTTTTTTTTGGTTGGGAGACTATTAATGACTGCTTCTATTTCCTTAGGGGATATGGGACTGTTTAGATCGTTAACTTGATCCTGATTTAACTTTGGTACCTGGTATCTGTCTAGAAATTTGTCCATTTCATCCAGGCACAAGCCCCTTTCAGTCCGAGCAGCACCAGGGTAGCTAGGGCGCACAGTCTGCTGACTACCACCAGCTACCCACAACACCAGCCACGCAATCATAAGAATTCTGAGGATTGGGATCTGCCCAGCACGGGAGCGCTTTGCCTGAGCATCGGCAAAGATAATCCCTCAACAAACCAAAAAGAAGACAGCCACAGGAACAGAATGCCAACTCTAACAACAAAAATAAAAGGAAGCAACAATTACTTTTCCTTAATATGTCTTAATATCAATGGACTCAATTCCACAATAAAAAGACATAGACTAACAGACTGGCTACACAAACAGGACCCAACATTCTGCTGCTTACAGGAAACCCATCTCAGGGAAAAAGACAGACACTACCTCAGAGTGAAAGGCTGGAAAACAATTTTCCAAGCAAATGGTCTGAAGAAACAAGCTGGAGTAGCCATTCTAATATTGGATAAAATCGACTTCCAACCCAAATTTATCAAAAAAGACAAGGAGGGACACTTCATAGTCATCAAAGGTAAAATCCTCCAAGAGGAACTCTCAATTCTGAATATCTATGCTCCAAATACAAGGGCAGCCATATTCATTAAAGAAACTTTAGTAAATCTCAAAGCACATATTGCACCTCACACAATAATAGTGGGAGACTTCAACACACCACTTTCACCAATGGACAGATCATGGAAACAGAAACTAAACAGGGACACAGTGAAACTAACAGAAGTTATGAAACAAATGGATCTGACAGATATCTACAGAACATTTTATCCTAAAACAAAAGGATATACCTTCTTCTCAGCACCTCATGGTACCTTCTCCAAAATTGACCACATAATAGGTCACAAAACAGGCCTCAACAGATACAAAAATATTGAAATTGTCCCATGCATCCTATCAGACCACCATGCACTAAGGCTGATCTTCAATAACAAAATAAATAATAGAAAGCCAACATTCACGTGGAAACTGAACAACACTCTTCTCAATGATACCTTGGTCAAGGAAGGAATAAAGAAAGAAATTAAGGACTTTTTAGAGTTTAATGAAAATGAAGCCACAACGAACCCAAACCTATGGGACACAATGAAAGCATTTCTAAGAGGGAAACTCATAGCTCTGAGTGTCTCCAAGAAGAAATGGGAGAGAGCACATACTAGCAGCTTGACAACACATCTAAAAGCTCTAGAAAAAAAGGAAGCAAATTCACCCAAGAGGAGTAGATGGCAGGAAATAATCAAACTCAGGGGTGAAATCAACCAAGTGGAAACAAGAAGAACTATTCAAAGAATTAACCAAATGAGGAGTTGGTTCTTTGAGAAAATCAACAAGATAGATAAACCCTTAGCTAGACTCACTAGAGGGCACAGGGACAACATCCTAATTAACAAAATCAGAAATGAAAAGGGAGATATAACAACAGATCCTGAAGGAATCCAAAACACCATCAGATCCTTCTACAAAAGTCTATACTCAACAAAACTGGAAAACCTGGATGAAATGGACAAATTTCTAGACAGATACCAGGTACCAAAGTTAAATCAGGATCAAGTTAACGATCTAAACAGTCCCATATCCCCTAAGGAAATAGAAGCAGTCATTAATAGTCTCCCAACCAAAAAAAAAAAAAAAAGCCCAGGACCAGATGGGTTTAGTGCAGAGTTCTACCAGAACTTCAAAGAAGATCTAATCCCAGTTCTGCACAAACTATTCCACAAAATAGAAGTAGAGGGAACTCTACCCAACTCATTCTATGAAGCCATAATTACTCTGATACCTAAACCACAGAAAGATCCAACAAAGATAGAGAACTTCAGACCAATTTCCCTTATGAATATCATTGCAAAAATCCTCAATAAAATTCTTGCTAAACGAATCCAAGAACACATTAAAGCAATCATCCATCCTGACCAAGTAGGTTTTATTCCAGGGATGCAGGGATGGTTTACAATATACAAAAATCCATCAATGTAATCCATTATATAAACAAACTCAAAGACAAAAACCACATGATCATCTCGTTAGATGCAGAAAAAGCATTCGACAACATCCAACACCCATTCATGATAAAAGTCTTGGAAAGATCAGGAATTCAAGGCCCATACCTAAACATTATAAAATCAATCTACAGCAAACCAGTAGCCAACATCAAAGTAAATGGTGAGAAGTTGGAAGCAATTCCACTAAAATCAGGGACTAGACAAGGCTGCCCACTTTCTCCCTACCTCTTCAACATAGTACTTGAAGTCCTAGCCAGAGCAATTCGACAACAAAAGGGGATCAAGGGGATACAAATTGGAAAAGATGAAGTAAAATATCACTTTTTACAGATGATATGATAGTATATATAAGTGACCCTAAAAATTCCACCACAGAACTCCTAAATCTGATAAACAGCTTCGGTGAAGTAGCTGGATATAAAATTAACTCAAATAAGTCAATGGCCTTTCTCTACACAAAGAATAAACAGGCTGAGAAAGAAATTAGGGAAACAACACCCTTCTCAATAGTCACAAATAATATAAAATACCTTGGCGTGACTCTAACAAAGGAAGTGAAAGATCTGTATGATAAAAACTTCAAGTCCCTGAAGAAAAAAATTAAAGAAGATCTCAGAAGATGGAAAGTTCTCCCATGCTCATGGATTTGCAGGATCAACATTGTAAAAATGGTTATCTGACCAAAAGCAGTCTACAGATCAATGCAATCCCCATCAAAATTCCAACGCAATTCTTCAACGAATTAGAAGGAGCAATCTGCAAATTCATCTGGAATAACAAAAAACCTAGGATAGCAAAAGCTCTTCTCAAGGATAAAAGTACCTCTGGTGGAATCACCATGCCTGACCTAAAGCTTTACTACAGAGCAATTGTGATAAAATCTGCATGGTACTGGTATAGTGACAGACAAGTAGACCAATGGAATAGAATTGAAGACCCAGAAATGAACCCACACACCTATGGTCACTTGATCTTCGACAAGGAAGCTAAAACCATCCAGTGGAAAAAAGACAGCATTTTCAACAAATGGTGCTGGCACAACTGGTGGTTATCATGTAGAAGAATGGGAATTGACCCATTCCCCTCTCCTTGTACTAAGGACAAATCTAAGTGGATCAAGGAACTCCACATAAAACCAGACACTGAAACTTATAGAGGAGAACGTGGGGAAAAGTCTTGAAGATATGGGCACAGGGAAAAAATTCCTGAATAGAACAGCAATGGCTTGTGCTTTAAGATCGAGGATTGACAAATGGGACCTCATAAAACTGCAAAGCTTCTGCAAGGCAAAAGACACTGTCAATAAGACAAAAAGACCACCAACAGATTGGGAAAGGATCTTTAACTATCTTAAATCAGATACGGGACTAATATCCAATATATAAAAAGAACTCAAGAGGGTGGACTCCAGAAAATCAAATAGCCCCCTTAAAAGATGGGGCTCAGAGCTGAACAAAGAATTCTCACCTGAGGAATACCGAAAGGCTGAGAAACACCTGAAAAAATGTCCAACATCCTTAATCATCAGAGAAATGCAAATCAAAACAACCCTGAGATTCCATCTCACACCAGTCAGAAGGGCTAAGATCAAAAATTCAGGTGACAGCAGATGCTGGCGAGGATGTGGAGAAAGAGGAACACTCCTCCATTGTTGGTGGGATTGCAAGCTTGTACAACCACTCTGGAAATCAGTCTGGCGGTTCCTCAGAAAATTGGACATAGTACTACCGGAGGATCCCGCAATACCTCTCCTGGGCATATATCCAGAAGATGTTCCAACCGGTAAGAAGGACACATGTTCCACTATGTTAATAGCAGCCTTATTTATAATAGCCAGAAGCTGGAAAGAACCCAGATGTCCCTCAACATAGGAATGGATACAAAAAATGTGGTACATTTACACAATGGAGTACTACTCAGCTATTAAAAAGAATGAATTCACGAAATTCCTAGGCAAATGGTTGGACCTGGAGGGCATCATCCTGAGTGAGGTAACCCAATCACAAAAGAACTCAAATGAAATGTACTCACTGATAAGTGGATATTAACCCAGAAGCTTTTATAGTGAGGTATAAGGTACAATATGTAAAACATATGAAACTGAAGAAGAATGAAGACCAAAGTGTGGACACTTTGCTCATTCTTAGAATTGGAAGCAATCACCCATGGAAGGAGTTACAGAGACAAAGTTTGGAGCTGAGACAAAAGGATGGTCCATCTAGAGACTGCCATATCCAGGGATCCATCCCATAATTTGCCTCCAAGAGATGACACCATTGCATACACTAGCAAGCCTTTGTTGCAAGGACGGTGATATAGCTGTCCCTTGTGAGACTAGGCCGGGGCCTAGCAAACACAGAAGTGGATGCTCACAGTCAACTATTGGATGGATCACAGGGCCTCCAATGGAGGAGCTAGAGAAAGTATCCAAGGACCTAAAGAGATCTGCCACCCTATCAGAGGAACAACATTATGAACTAACCAGTACCCCAGAGCTCTTGACTCTAGCTGCATATGTATCAAAAGATGACCTAGTCGGCCATCACTGGAAAGAGAGGCCCATTGGTCAGGCAAACATTATATGCCCCAGTACAGGGGAATGCCAGGGCCAAAAAATGGGGACGGGTGGGTAGGGGAGTGGGGCAGTGGACTTTTAGGATAGCATTGGAAATGTAATTGAAGAAAATACGTAATAAAAAAAAGAAAAAAAAAGAATATACTCTCTCTTTGTATATAGATAGATAGATATAGATATTCTCATCTTTTTCTGTTTCAATATTCTAACCAGAATCACAAATCCATGCTAGTAGTTGTCATGTCATCTTAAAGTCCTCTTGGTTATGTCAGTTTCTCAGACCTACATTGTTTATTGGCTTATGACAGTTTTGCAGGGGAATTGGTCAGACACTTGGCAGAATGTCAATTTATTTGTGCTAATGTTTCCATAGATAGAAAAGATAGATAGAAAAGATAGATAGATAGATAGATAGATAGATAGTGAGATAGATGATAGATAGATAGATAGATAGATAGATAAGATAGATAAGATAGGTTTTCTATTTGTGCACAAAACATTATTCAGCTTACACTTCCATATTGCTGTTCATCATCAAAGGAAATCAGAACTGGCACTCAAATAGGCCAGGAAGCAGGAGTGGGTACAGAGGCCATGGAGGGCTGTTACTTACTGGCTTCCTTCCTCTGGCATGGTCAGCTTGCTTTCTTATAGAACCCATAGCTACCACCACAGGGATGGCATCACCCACAGTGGGCCCTCCCTTCTTGATCACTGATTGAGAAAATGCCTTACAGCTGGATCTAATGGAGGTATTTCCTCAATTAAAGCTCCTTTCTCTGTGATAACTCCAGCTGTGTCAAGTTGACACACAAAGCCAGCCAGTACAATTGACCCATTGTCAACATGATACACAAACACATCACTATTAAGCCTCAACCCTTACTCTCATATTCATCCCCAAGATCTAAGTAACTTTAAAAGTCCCAGTCTTTGCAAATTCTTACATATTAAAATTTCAACCCCTTTAAAATATGCAATCTCTTTTAAAATTCAAAGTCTTTTTACAATTAAAGTCTTTTAACTGTGGGCTCCACTAAAATACTGTCTTTCTTCAAGAGGGAAAAATATCACGGATTAGTCACAATCAAAAGCAAACTCAAACTCCAACGATCAAATGTCTAGGATCCACTCATGATCTTCTGGATTCCTCTAAGGACTTGGGTTACTTCTCCAGCTCTGCCCTTTGTAGCACACAGCTTGTATTCTAGGCTCCAGATGACTGTATTCCACTGCCACTGCTGTTCTTGGTGGTCATCTCATAATAATGACATCTCCAAAACAACAATGTCTTCCGATGAAACTAGGCTTCACCAATATCCTCTGATAGGCTCTCTTCATGGTGCCAAGCTTCAAGTCCTTAGCATGACCCCTTCATCAATTACATCAATTGAAAATGTGGCTGCACCTTCACCAATAGCCTTCCATGGTCTCTCACATTGCCAAGCCTCAGCTACTCTTCTTGCCTATAAAACCAGTACCACCTGGGTGACTCTTACACATTACTGAGTCCCACTGCAGCACAAGGCTATCTCTGTAATACAGCCTCTTTGTGCACTCAGAAAACATTACTAAAATTTCATCTAAATGATGCTGGTCTCTTCTTAAACACTGCTAATTTCTTAGCTCCAGCTAACCAGCATCAATAGTCCAAGTCATGCAAAGGTTTTGCTTAGTAGTTCCGGTATCCGGTTAATCGAAGCTGATTCTTCAGCCTCAGCTAATGAAAACCACAGGATCTTTACAGTCAAAATAGCAACAACCTTGATAATAGTCTTTAATCGACCCTCTGAAATTTCACAAGCCAGGCCTCCATCTTCTGCACTGCTCTCAACATTATCTTCCAAGCTCCACAGATCTTTTAACACCACAATGGCTCTTCTAGCTCAAAGTTCTAAAGTCCTTCCACAGTCCTCCCTAAAACATGGTCAGGCTGTCACCTGAATACCCCACTCCTGGTACCATTTTGTCTTAGTCAGGGTTTCTATTCCTGCACAAAATATTATGACCAAGAAGCAAGTTGGAGAGGAAAGGATTTATTCAGCATGTTCTGGTGCTGTTCATCACCAAAGGAAGTCAGGACTAGAACTCAAGCAGGATAGGAAGCAGGAGCTTGTGCAGAGGCCATGGAGGGTTGTTACTTACTGGCTTGCTTCCTCTGGTATGATCAGCTTGCTTTCTTATAGAACCCAGGACTACAAGCCCAATGGTGACACCATGCAAAATGGGCCCTCCTCCCATGATCACTAATTGAAAAAAATGCCTTGCAGCTGGATCTCATGGAGGCATTTCCTCAATTGAAGCTCCTTTGTGATAACTCCAGCTTGTTTCATGTCAAAACCAGCCAGTACATATATAATATATGATATATAGTATAATATATAATATATAATATATAATGTATAATGTATGTTGTACTATATATATAATATAAAATAAAATATAATTATATATGTTACATTTAAATATGTATGTATATATAAATATACATAATTGCTCAGCAAAAGCACATGGCTATGGAGAAAGTAAACTAGGCAGTTGTTGGAGATTTGAGAATGGAGAGTTGGGCAGATAAAGTATAAGAATTCATGGAAGTGTCTCTGTTAAGATAGATTGAGTAGATAGATAAGAGCAGATACAATAAGCTACATTTTAAGCAATGTGTTGTACCATTAAACAATTTTAATCTATGTGAAATAAACAGTTTTATAACTTAGGTAGTACCAACATTTAAAATCATACCTCAGATATAAGAGTGAATAGCACAAACAGCAGTTGGGGTAAAATGCTAAGTAAGAAGTCTCTTAGGCATTTTCAGAAACAATTAAGTCTAAGAATAAACACAAAGTAGTGAAAAGGCAGAATGGATATGTGTGAGAAGATAATAAAGTCTATTATGGAGAGATAGGCATACCCCCGCCCCCATGCAGAGAGCATAAGGTGGAAAACATTGGGAATAACATGAATTAGAACAAAGTAAACTGATTTTTATGTATGATGTCAAAATAAATACATTTCTTCTCATGCAAAGTTCAAAATGTTTAAAAACAATCAAGAGAAGCTGAAATGTTCCTAAATTATAGTTAATGAAGTTATCCTTCATCACGAATAGATTTTATCAGGTTGGAAACTAGGAACCATAGCTATCTGATTTGAACAGTGTAGAGAAAGGATGTTCAGAAGTAGTAGAAGCAGAGTCAGTGTGCACAAAGCAGCATATCCATTCTGCAAAGTGTCTGACCAATCTTCCTAAAAAACTGTTATGAATCTCTAAACAATAAGCCTGAGGAAGTGCCACAGCTAAAAGGACCTGAAGGAAACATGACAGCTACTAGCATGGGATTCTGGTTAGAATACTGGAACAAAAAAGAAAATGAATTAAGACTGACGGCCTCCAAATTTTGATTTTGTTTTTGTTTTTGTTTTTGTTTGTGTTTGTGTTCGTGATTGTTTTTGTTTTTTCGAGACAGGGTTTGTCTGTATAGCCCTGGCTGTCCTGGAACTCACTCTGTAGCCCAGGCTGGCCTTCAATTCAGAATCACCTGCCTTCCAAGTACTGGAAATAAAGGCGTGTGTCACCACTACCCGGCTGAAAGCCTCCAAATTAAGTTTACATTTTCATGTCAATGTTGATTGATTAATTTTAAAAAGCATATCCTACAAATTCAAGATGGTAATATTGGAGATACATAAGGAAGACTATTTGAGGGCTTCTTAGAAAAATTTTTTCCTATAAATTCTCAACTATTCTAACAAAATTAATTATAATATAAAGAGAAATCAAGAAAATATAAAAAAAAAAACTAATAAGAGAGAAATGCTGCCTACAATTTCCAATAGTACATTTCTATCTTTTTATAAATTGTATTATAATTTTAAAATATGATAGTGTGATTAAATGTGGATTTATATTTATATATTTAGGTTAAAAAAATGAGGTCATGGACAGAATACAGGAGTGCTTAAGAGTTTGATAGCCTGAATGCTCAAGAAAACCCAGGGTATTAGCTGTGCTTAAATGGTGGCTGGGATCCAGCTGGAAAAAGTAAGAGAGCACGGGAACTCAATATCTTCACTCATTGCCAGTTCTTTCCAAAGGTACTGTGGCTTGAAAGAAACCACAGACTGTGAAAATTGTTTAGTGAAAATTAGCAGCCTATGTGTGATAGCTGTCCTTTGCTTTCTGGTGAGCTAGGATTTTAGTTCTACTCATGTGACAGTGTTGTCATGAGACAACAGAAATATTACCAGAAGTGTGATAATATCAGGACTTTTCAATTATTATAAATTACAGTTTGTACCAATTATATTCACGTGAGACAAAGATATTTATGTACCCTATACCCTTTTCAGGTTATATACTCACACATGTGTCTGCACCTGTGTGTGTCTGTGTGTGTATATTTTAAAGTTGTATTGAATTATTCAACTTAAAATGAAATTTGATGGATTTTATCAGTACATATTAAGATATACTGAATTAATTATTTCCTATGTTTTTATTTATGATCATATCCATTCTCTAAGTTTGTTGTCATATAAGCAACCTACCTTTTCTTCTTGATTTATAAGAAATCATTTATTAAATATTAAGCTCTAATATATTTTTAATTGCTTCTGGTATTATTTTGATGTTTAAACTATCTGTTTTGGCACAGAAATCTATCTACTTCACTAAGAAAAATCTTCATGGTACTTTTATATCATGATTTAATATTTGTTCAAATCAAAAGACGTGAACAAACTCATTCTCCATTCCAAAAGTGGAATACATACAGACTAAATCCTTGCCTTTCATATGTTTCAATTCAGGGTAAATTCATCTACCAGAGGCTTACCTCTACTTCATATCAGAGATCTCCAAAATAATTTGCTGGGTGCATTAAACACCCAATATTGAAATAGCAGGGATTGCAAATATGTCCGTATTGCATGGAATGATCTTTTCTCCAGCTGTTACTAGTCCTGCATTCTATTCAGGGTCAATGCCACGTTGTGGAAGCGGGTAAAGCAGGTGTGAGGAAAGCACAGTTCACATGCCCTAAGTCCACAGTGTATCTCATGAGACGCTTCCTGACCATTTACGAAAGTGTGCAGCAACGAGAAGCTCAGTTACTACGTTTTCCCGATGCACTCTCTGTGAGTTGGTTTTTATCAGGAAATATAGCCAAATAGAAGTGGATAATAGTCCAGTGTATGGCATTAAGTCCTGTGCCAAACTCAAGCCATGACATATGCAGGAATTACAGTGGCAGTTTTCTAACTGTTATGAGTTCTCAGGTAGCAAAAGGACACAGAGAGAAGACATGGTCTTTTTTTTTTTGTTTTTGTTTTTTTTGAGTGTGTATCAAACTGAGAGGAAGAAAAAAAGACTACCCCTTTCTCATCATTCTGACTGCTATACTGAGAATTATTCTGATCAGACACACTGAAGGAGAATCAGAAAGAAGTCACTTATTTCTCACATATGCTTAGTTCAGGTTTGTCACTTCTTGTTCAATAGACATTAAGTCAGCAAAAGTTATTGTTCTTATTTTTGTGTTTTGTAGTTTTGTTCATTGTTGTTTTACATATTGTGGCATTCTATTCCAGCAGGAATCTTATGTGTAGGTCATAGTTCCCTATTAACTCTGATTTTGGCAAGAGCTTTACATTTGCTGCATCTCTACTTTCTTATGAGTCAAAATTCATAAAGTATTGTAAAGTTTAGCAAACTGACACATAGCAAGTATCTCCAAATATGGCTTCTTATCATGGGTGAATGAAAACTTACTATTTGGTTGCATTCTCATTTAATATATATTAATTTATTTGACTTATAAGAAACTCAATATATTTTCAAAATGAAACAGCCGATTCCACATTCCTAACCCACTTTCTGTGTTCAAATAGAGCCCTTGTCACATAAGAGTCAGATAGATCATTTCAAAATATCCAGTACTTTGTTTCCACATTTTTATTTTCTTTGCCTGAAATGATTTAAGGAGAACCAAAGTAAGAAAATACTCTTCATTAATTCTCTTGATATTTTTGGTTACAAAATTTTACCAAAAAAGTTAAATTCCTCAATGTGGAAAAGGCTCATAAAACACTAGATTACATGTTCTAGCAAACAACGCTTTTGTTTCCTCCTTAATCTGAATTTCCTTAAAGTAAAGCTTGATTAAGAGACAAAGAGATTTGGAAAGAGTTACAAATATTTCACCAATTTTTCTGGCCACAAAAAATACATCATAAGCATAAATGGTCAGAAGATTGAGGAAGGGTTCATCAGCAGAATGAACAGGAATCTTTACACAAGGCAGGAAGCACGGTCTCTCACACTAGGTTATCTCTGGAGGAAGTTGGGTGTGGACAGGGGAAGTTGTTTAAAGCTCAACCCTTTAATTACTCTTTGCTCTCCCCGTCTTTTTGAAAGCCTGCAAGTAAAGGCATCTGTTGTTATATAGGGTCCACTAAAGTCCTAAAAGCACTCTTTGTTGGCTTTGTTCAGGTAAAAGCAATAAAGGGGAATAAGTGGGTTATAGACAAGGATATACCAGTTGATCGTGTAGGCGTTTTGTTAGCTTGTTTTTATTTTTTATTTAGATAATGAAATGAGTTATGGAGATTGAACAAACCACAAATCTGTGTTACTGATAGAGATAAAAATAAAGTATAAGTTCACACATAGTGGTCACCTGTGAAGCTTAGAGTTTTGTTGAGAAGAATGTGAAAATAATATGACTTTTAAAAAGATTGATTGATTGATTGATTGATTGATTTATATTGTGTATACAGTGTTCTCTCTGTATATATGCCTGCAGGCCAGAAGAGGGTGCTAGATCTCATTATAGAGAGTTATGAGCCACCTTGTGGTTGCTGGGAATTGAACTCAGGACCTCTGGATGAGCAGTGCTCTTGATTTTTGAGCTATCTCTCCAGCCCCAATAAGATGATTTTTTAAAAGAAACTACCAGTTCAAGTAGTCTCTCAGAAAATTGGCATGTGATTTTATGAAAATCTGTGATAAAGAGTTCCCTTGTCATAGAATATAGAGAACTTGTATCAGAGGAATCATTCAGACTAGGTAACTAACCAAGGAAGGAAATACTAACACTAGTGAAATTTGTCACAATGAAAAGAGAGAATAGCATGAAAAAATGCTTATAAAGAGGGACAATGATCACCTTAAATTACTAATGGGAGGCCCATGTGTTAGAGCAGGGAGTGATTTGGGTTTAAAGGGTGACTATAAAATATAGCACAGTGGGATGTTTTATCTTTCATTTTTAAGAGTCTGAAAATTACTTAAGGAAGACCAAAAGTGTTTATGCTACAGAAACAACTAGCATGTGGGCATCAATCATTCTTCATTATGATGACCCCAAACAGAGACACACAGGTCTTCTTATAGGAAACTAGGGAAATTTTCTGGAAGAATTACATAATCTCTAGTGTGACTGTTAGGGGCCAAAACAGTAACATTAGTACAGTTTTGATTGGCTATTATGTTATTTCCTTTATATTTAGAGAGTAGATTAGGTAAACTAAAATTTCATTGTTGGGAGGTCACATGTGTCAGCTTCTGATTGGCTTGTGCCAGGTGGTTAGTGGTATGCATTTCTATGTCTTAAATGTTTAATGACAGGATGAGATATGGCTGCCAAGAATAGATGGCCCATCCTGAGACATATTTTCCCATTCTTGTGGTTGCCTCCAGGCTGTTCTTTGGGAGGGGTTTTTCTGACCAGTCTGTTCTATGGGAGAGGGTTTTCCAACCTTGTTCTTGAAATTTATGTTCTGTTCCTGAAATTGTGTCATATGGCCTATTTCCTGGGATTGGTAACTTTCTTTTCTAAATCAGCCACATCCTAAAATGTAGACAAATGGGGTTTATATTGTCCTTTCACATTCAGACATCAGGAATTTATGAAATGAGTATTGAGTAATATCTACATGCTAGTCACAGAGGGGACAGGACAGTGAATATAAGATTTTTTGAGATATATAATATCAGGATAATTAGTAGTTCATAGAGAGATGAAACAAGTTGAAATAATGGCAATGCAGATTTTTGCATATGTGTATGCATTTGAATGTATTCAACTTATGTAGGTGTTCTTGTATTTCTAGGAAATAAGACAACCTCTGGTAATGTTACTAAGATACTATCATATTCTCTGTCTGTCTCTGTCTTTCCCTCCATATCCTACCCACTCCACTGACCCTCTGCCCGAGACAAAGTATCTCACTATTTTGGACCACATGATGAAATCAAATTTGACTGACTAGTGAGCTCCTGGGATCCACTTGTCTTCAACTTCTGGAACTAAAAGGTTATAAACATTCACCACTGTATTTGGCATTTTTAAGTGGGTTCTGGAGATAAACCTCAGATCCACATTCTTTAAAGTGAGCTTTCCTGAATGAGACATCTCCCCATCATCCAGAAGCAGATTTTCAAGTTCCCATTTTATAATAAGGAAAATAAGTGTTTGTGATGGGTGGTTTTTAAATGTGCAGGGAGGGGGTGTACTGTGTGCAAAGGGAAAAACTTGATACAGAGGAAGGTATTGTGACTACTATGAAGACAGCAATATGACTTCAAATATAAGGCATGAAAAATGGAACATAAGACCAATGTGACAAAGATGAAATAGGCACCAGAGACAATGACCTCCTGTCAGAAATCAGCAGCATCTGGGTCATATAGAATCTTATAAGCCAGGACCAGGAGCTTGTCTGTACTCTCAAAATGACAATTGTGAAGAATATAAAGAGATTGCTCTTACAATGGTACATATTCAGTGCACTTGCTGACTGACACAATATAATGACAGGAAGAAAAACAACAAGTCTGACTGTCAAGTGTTTCTACACAACTATGGCACAAAAGCTAGTACAGATAGCTGAGTGCAGAGGATAAAACACAAGTGCCTGAAGAGATAACAACATGGGGTCCTTTGCTGGGTCTTTGATATCTAAGTTAAATGTCTGCATATAGTTTAATAAATATATTATTTATTACAATGTGAGAGAGCAGGACTCAGACTCGGAATTGGGAAGTCATATTTATGGATGTGGCAGTAGATGAGTGACCATCATCTGAGATTTACTCAGACACAGGCTCTGAGTGAAGATTAATTGAATTTAATAGTCATTCATGTTGTTGATTGGCTTAACCCTCTTATCTAATTCATTTGAAGTCAAATCAGGTATTCTACTACAGTCTTTGGTATTCTGTTCTGTTCTGTTCTGTTCTGTTCTGCTCTTCTCTACTCTGCTCTGTTTTGTTCTGTTTTCTTAAATAGAATATTTCTATCTCTATGTACCTTTGACAGTTTGGAACTTGCTATATAGAGTAGACTGGCCTCAAATTCAGAGATCCTCTTGCCTCTCCTACTTGAGCTATGGACAATAATGCCTGACTTCTACAGTTTTAGTGAAACAAATTTGTCTACTACTAATTTGACTACTACTACTTATAAGAGTGACAACCAGTTTATACATCTTATTACCTGGCCATTGATGGTGAGTTTGAGTACCATTCTTAGTCATAAATCTACAGGGAAAATATTTCAGTGTGGCTCATTTCCTATAAAGCATGCACTCATAGAAACTTCCTAAAATTAATCTGCTTTTCTATAACAGAACATGGCTGTTTTTCACACCCCCCTCAATTCTATAAATTGTATTTGCCATATCTACAATCACCATTTTCAGCAACATAGCTTTTTCTTACCTTCTTCCTTAAAGTCTCTTACAATTTCTCTTAAAATTTCCTTTACTGCACTCCCTGTTCCCAACTTCCTTAGAAGATCTTTTGCTTTCTATAAAACAGTGTATTCCAAAGCGGCCCCTTGACTGTTATGTGGTGTGTGTGTGTGTGTGTGTGTGTGTGTGTGTGTGTGTTGGAAATCACTCTGCTAAGAATTTGATAGTTCATGGTTTTTATAACATTTACACCCTATCTCCATAAAAAGTTCATTGTGACTTTTCATCTCCATTGCCTGTACTACCTGATGTTCCCTTCTTCATTTTATCTTTAGATTACATTTATTTGAACAATTTTCATTATGATGTTTGTTAGCCCATTGTAAAATTTTTCACAAGACAGAATACTTAATCACTGATGATTTCAATACATGCATAGGTATGCACTTAACACTTAATGCTTGCTTCTTTAACTTCCCTTCTGTTTATTTTGCTTCTAGTCTACTTTAGAAATGGACTCACATGTTCTTAATCAATGACATAGTATTACAAAAAAAAGCATAGATCTTCATGATATAATTGTATTAGTTTCACCTTGCATCCTTTTTTTTTTTTTTTTTTTTTTGGGTACTATTTATTTTTTTTTTCCATTTTTTATTAGGTATTTAGCTCATTTACATTTCCAATGCTATACCAAAAGTCCCCCTTACCCACCCACCCCCACTCCCCTACCCACCCACTCCCCCCCTTTGGCCCTGGCTTTCCCCTGTACCGGGGCACACAAAGTCTGCGTGTCCAATGGGCCTCTCTTTCCAGTGATGGCCGACTAGGCCATCTTTTGATACATATGCAGCTAGAGTCAAGAGCTCAGGGGTACTGGTTAGTTCATAATGTTGTTCCACCTATAGGGTTGAAGATCCCTTTAGCTCCTTGGGTACTTTCTCTAGCTCTTCCATTGGGAGTCCTGTGATCCATCCATTAGCTGACTGTGAGCATCCACTTCTGTGTTTGCTAGGCCCCGGCATAGTCTCACAAGAGACAGCTACATCTGGGTCCTTTCAGTAAAATCTTGCTAGTGTATGCAATGGTGTCAGCATTTGGAAGCTGATTATGGGGTGGATCCCTGGATATGGCAGTCTCTACATGGTCCATCCTTTCATCTCAGCTCCATACTTTGTT